>NC_059419.1:10150482-10794209 GCF_905220565.1 Melitaea cinxia
AAGTGTAGTGTATTAGCTCATTATAGCGTATTATATTATATTAGCGTATATACATATATCCTAAACCTAAGTATAAATTACGTAACATATTAATAAAGTAGTCTTACTAAAGCATTCGACATGGTTTGATTTCCATCTCCCATTACAACCTTTATATGGCGACCCATGCCAGGATCCGTCTATGCCGTGTGTCGCGTGTGTGAAAATGAAACTTTATATTATTGAACATTGGACTTTAGTTGTGAGCAGTTATTGAGTTAATTTTTTTTTTTAATATTTTCTTCTGAGAATGTGCCAGTCCAAGGTTGAAAAAGAAGATGTGTTCATCACTCAAAATTCTGCTGGAGGTGTGATTTCCGCGAACAACGAGATCTTAAAATATCATTTATCGACAATAAGCATCGTGCTGATAGTGATATGTACAATTTTATTTCTGGGAATTTGCTATTTTTTATACAAGCAATACAAGAATTGCCACCAATCCTGGATTCGAGCGCAGATTTCACGAGATATTATCCGACGTTCCCTGACCAGAAGCAGAGCTCCTGGTGAGATGTACGAGTGCAGCATTCGAGGCAATGATCCCAATAACACCAAATAATACCAGTACCCAGGGTTTGTAAATGAAGAGTGTTATGCGCGCATTTCTATGGACATTATATAACATAAGTATATAGAATTAATTATGTTTACATTATTTTTATTATGCGGCAATATTTAGATTTTATGATTATTATTACTATATTTTATTGTTAGTATTATTAAGACTTACGTTTAAGTCAAATATTTAATATGACATGACGGAATCTGATCTTAATCAATTGTATACACAGTTAAAAGATATTAAGACGTATCTTATTAAAATAGGCCCAAGTAGAAGAAAAGGTGAAATTGTTATAAAAAAAATTAAAGAGGCCGATAATTTGGTTCATAGATTTAATTTAAATTTGGAATTATTAAATAAGTTATCTAATAAATTTAAGGTCGATGAATGTTTAAAAATAGAGAAAATAAGTATATGTTTTTTTTTGAATTGTATGAATCTATCATAGATTTATGTAGTAGCTTGTCTTCCGAAAAAATAAACAAAATATGGCTAAGTTTGATCTTAAGATTGCTATGAATTTATTACCGATTGCGTCTGATGATGAGGTTAGTATCAAACAACTTATTGACAGCATAGAATATTACATGTTAGAACTCGACGAGGACTCAAAGAAAAAATTAATTCATTTCGTACTAAAAAATCGACTCTCACAAAATGCAAAATTAAAATTAGAAACTAGCTATGATAATATTGAAAGTCTAATTCGGGCAATAAAATGTAATTTATTACCTAAAAAGTCCGCAGCCGCTATCCAAGCTAAGTTAAATCGGTTTAAACAAAATAATTTGTCAATTGAAGAATATGGTAGGCAAATAACAAATATGTTTGTAGACTTGACGATATCTCAGTCGGAGGGTAACGAATCTGACTTTAAAGTTTTAAAACCGAGAAATGAAAAACAAGCTATTAAAATATTTGCTGACGGACTAAGAAACCGTCGTCTCGGAACTATTGTTACAGCTAGAAATTACTCGTCCTTGAACGACGCGGTGCAAGCGGCCCTAGACGAAGACTGCTCATCAGTTCACTCCGGAGACGTTTTGACTATGCGTCATCAAAATTTTAATCAATATTATAATTACAGAGGTCATAGGAATTTCAACACTGGACAATTCAGAGGTCACCGTGGTCACGGCACGTACTTTCAGCATCATTCTCAAAATCCATCTTTTAGAGGTCGAAGCGCGGAACGAGGCTGGAGACGCGGCAATTTTCGAGGAACTTCAAGGCCACATAATAATAAAAGTAAGTTATATTATAATAATTACAATAAAAAGAATCAAGGGTCGAGCAGACAGCAAACCATGCATATTTTGACAAATTCGAATGATAAAAATTCTAATACTGACAACCCTAATAATTTTTTTCGTGACTAAAAATATTATATTATCATCTAATAGTACTTGTTATGTAAATATAAATTCATCAAACAATTATTCTTATAACTTATTACTTGACACTGGCGCCTCAATTTCAGCTGTTAAGTATAAACATATCATTGCACAGAACATTCCAATCCATAAAGAGAATCTTGTAGTCAGCGGTCTGGGAGGTAAAATCAACGCTATCGGATATGTTTGTCTCGATCTTTTGATTGGGGATCAAATTATAAATCATCAATTTTATGTATTTGATTCATTGCCATGTAAGGCTAGTGGCATACTTGGACATGATTTCTTTAATAAATATTACGCGATCTTGAACTTTAATGCTTGTTCATTAACATTGTGGAATCAAGGTATTAAGATAAATTTACCTATAAACATGGGAAATAATTTGTTAAATATACCAGCGCGATCTGAATCTATACATTTTATTCACACTAATATGATTGAAGAATGTGTAGTTAGTCCATCTGAAATTCAAAGTGGAATTTTTGTCGCTAGTACCTTAGTTAAACCGACAGACGGACAAATACCTATACGTATCTTAAATACAACTGAACAAGATTTACAATTGAAAATTAACGATTTTAAACCCATTATTTTCTTAGCTAGTGATTTTCATATTTGTTCTTTTGAAAAAACACCTAATAATTCTGAACGAGATAAAGAGTTATTGTCAATCTTACAACTAGATCACTTAAACAAAGAGGAGAAAAGTAGCATTTTATCCTTATGTGCTAAATACAATGATATTTTTATATTCAAGGTGATAAATTAAACACAACGAAATTATATAAGCATTCTATTATTTTAAAACCTAATACAGTACCAGTGTATTCCAAGCCTTATCGACTTCCTCATTCACAAAAGGAAGAAGTTAAAAAACAAATAGATAATTTATTAAAAGAAAGCATTATAGAGCCATGTAATAGTGAATGGAGTAGCCCTGTTCTTTTAGTACCCAAACGTTCTGAGGGAGATAAAAAATGGCGTTTGGTAATAGATTATCGAAAACTCAATAATTGTATCGTAGATGACAGATTTCCACTCCCGAATATTAACGAAATTTTAGATTCACTCTCGGGGTGCATTTATTTTTCACATTTGGACTTAAATCAAGGATTTTACAATATTGAGTTAGAAGAAAATAGTAGGAAATATACCGCATTCTCTTCTGGTCAATATCAAATGACTAGACTTCCTATGGGGCTCAAAACTAGCCCTAGTTCCTTTTCACGCATGATGACTATGGCAATGGTGGGACTCACATATGATAAATGCCTTTGTTATCTTGACGATCTAATAATTATGGGAAGAAATTTAGAAGATCATAATAAAAATTTAATTGAAGTCTTTGAAAGGATTCGGAACTTTAATTTAAAATTAAACCCGTCTAAATGCGATTTTCTTAAAAAGCAACTACTTTATTTAGGGCACGTTGTTTCTAGTGAAGGTGTCCTACCCGATCCTGAAAAGATTACTGTTATTAAAAATTACCCGGTTCCACATAATGTTGATGAGACTAGGAGGTTTGTAGCTTTGGCAAATTTTTATCGAAAATTCATACCAAAATTTGCAGAAATTGCATATCCTTTAAACGCGTTGTGTCGTAAAAATGTTAAATTTAATTGGGACAAAAATTGTCAAAAATCGTTTGAAACTTTAAAATATCATATAATATCGCCTCCAATATTACAATATCCCGATTTTTCCGAGAAAAATCAATTTATAATCCAAACAGATGCCTCAGGCTATGCAATTGGAGCTATTTTATCGAATTCAGATAATCGCCCTGTTGCTTTTGCCAGTAGAACCCTAAATAAAGCCGAAAAAAATTATCCAACCATTGAAAAGGAGTTATTAGCGGTGGTTTGGGCTGTTAAGCATTTTAGACCTTATTTGTACGGCCGAAGTTTCAAAATTATTACAGATCACAAACCTTTAATTTATCTATTTAATATGAAAGATCCATCCAGTAGATTACTTAAATTTAGACTCGTGCTTGAAGAGTATGACTATGTTATTGAATATGTGACAGGCAAAGAGAATGCAGCTGCAGATGCATTATCTCGTGTGACTGTGACTTCGAAAGAATTGAAAGAGATGAATGAAAGTATATTTGTGATGACGCGTGCTCAAAGACGAAGAATGAGTGATATGAAAGCACTGAATTCAAATTCCCAAATTGATACTACGAATAACGGCAACACTTGGCCTGATCAACCACGTGTCGTCGATATTCATAAAAAACCCAAAAATTCGGTAGAATTACGCTTTATAGATAAACATAACTTGAATATACTAAGGAATAAGAATAAAATAAATTATGAAAATAGTATTTTTTCGTACGATAGCGCTCACTTTAATTTATTTATAAATCCAGCTTCTCAATCACAAATTTCGCGAGCCGAATTTGCGAGAGAGCTGAGTACCTAAGTTTTGTAGAAAAATGTCGATCGACGAAATATTCATAATAAAAAATAAAAATAACTATATATTTGTAGAAAAGCTAGTGAGCGAAATTAAAAACTATAAAAACTGGGAGGGCCCTCGTTTATGTATTTTAAAAGATGTTGAGCGTATTGAAAATATTAATAAATAAATATTGACGATAAGAAAGTAATATTAAACGATTTTCATCTGTTGCCCACAAGTGGCCACGCGGGCATCAGAAGAATGATAAATAATATAAAAAAATATTACTTTTGGCCTGGGATTGAAAAAGATGTAACGAATTTTGTTAGTAAATGTTTTAAATGTCAAAAGCAAAAATATACAATTTCGCTGAAAGAGCCAATGTCAATTACTTCTACTGCAAATACTGCATTCGAAAAAGTATTTTTAGATTTAGTAGGACCACTTGATAGAGGTAGCAATAATTACATGTATATTCTCACATTACAATGCGAGTTGTCAAAATATGTATGCGCAATGCCTCTCACGACAAAATCATCACTCGAGGTCGCACGAGCCTTTGTTACAGATTTTATTCTTAGGTACGGTATACCGAAAGAGATAGCAACAGACAGAGGTACAGAATTCATGGCGGATACTTTTAAAAAGGTATGTAAACTTTTGAATACTTCTAAATTGAATTCCACAGCATATCATCACCAAAGTAATGGCGCACTAGAAAATATTCACAAAAGTCTAAATTCATTTTTAAGAATCAATACAGAACAAAGACCAGAAACATGGAGTTATTGGTTGCCGTTCTGGTGTTTTGCATATAATGCAACTGTCCACACCTCTACCCAGTTTACGCCGTATGAACTAGTTTTTGGGAAAAAATGCAGCTTGCCAAGTAATCTTACAAAAACTATTGAACCCTTATATAATCATGATAATTATCCCCTCGAACTTAAATACAGATTACAAGTATCGCAAACTTAGGCGCGTAACAATTTAATTAACAGTAAGCTTAGTAGGAAAAAGAAATATGATACTTATACAAATACTTTCACATATAAACCCAATGACAAAATCCTTATTAAAAATGAGACTGGTAATAAATTAAAAACTCTATAATCTGGACCCTACAATGTAATAAGAGATTTGTCACCAAATGTAGAAGTCGAAATAAACGGAAAATTAGACATCATTCATAAAAATCGAACTAAGCCTTATTATGAATAACAAAGAAACAAGACTCGATATATGTTTGTTTATCTTTAAGTATAATTGTGATTCACTTAATTATTATTGCATGATATAATTAATATTGACTTGACATTATTTTTTGTATTATTGTTTGATAATAATAAATGATTAAAAAGTAACTTTAATAAAGTATAAAGAAAAAAAAAGTAAACTATTTTGACGTAAAATAGATTAAGCATATATTATTGTAACCTATTATAATTATAGTAAATGTGACATTTATTCAATTTTTATTTTAAAATGATATTGTTTAATGTTATGTTAGCATATTTTTAACATATTTTATATCCAGGTTACTTGTCTGTTAGATTAGTTTTTACAAAAAAAAAATTGTACTGTTAATTTTTTTTTTTTTGCTCCCGATGGGAGGTGTAGTGTATTAGCTCATTATAGCGTATTATATTATATTAGCGTATATACATATATCCTAAACCTAAGTATAAATTACGTAACATATTAATAAAGTAGTCTTACTAAAGCATTCGACATGGTTTGATTTCCATCTCCCATTACAACCTTTATAAAAGAAATGCATAGCCATATTTGAAAAACCGTCTAAAATTACTCTTAAATCTTAATCTCTTTAGGAATTAAACTAAACAGTGTTTTTACAGCTTTGAGCACTAATGTACATGGGGAATAAGTTGATAAGTATCTGGAACGTGTGTTGATAATACCTTACAAAATAAGTAGATATTACGAGAATTTATTTATTAATTTATTCAATATTTGGGAAACAAATAGATATACATAAAACAAATATTAACACAACTTAACTTTACAAAATCCAGCAAAGTTTTCACCAATTATTAGTTCATAAAAGCACTCCAAAGTAATGATAAGCTATAATAAATTAATCAACATCAAAAACTCAAAAAAGCACAAATCATCGATATAAAATTCATTTCACATTAAATTGTTTTAATGAAATTCGACAACTGCTTTTTATATTCAGCAAAAGATAAATGAAATAAATCAAAATTCTAAAAATGCTCATTGTATTCACGACAAGTTCTGATCAAAAACGAATTAACGTTATAGGATGTACGACAAGTTGGAGTATGAAAACACCTCGGATGACGTGAACCAGACCGTGAACAGTTAAAAAGTAGATTCCTAAGTAATATAAATACGACAAATACTTCAGAAACTTATTCTGAATATTATCAATCCGATTATTATAAACGTCATACTGTGGATTCCAGACCGTAGAGGCATACTCAAGTACAGAGTTAACGTAGGAGTTGTAAAGAAGATTAAGCGTGGAAGGTCTCCTAAACTCAGATCCAACCCTCATAATGAATCCAAACAAACTATAGGCCTTTGTTAAAATGTTGTTAACATGGCTCCCAAAATTAAGTTTACCGTCTAGTGTAACGCCCAAGTCTCTCACCTCAGATTTCCGGGATTATAAAGTATTGTTAAGAGTATATTTATAAATTAAAGGTTTGGGTTTACGTGAAAAAGAAATTATACTACATTTAGTAATATTCAGATGAAACAAATTAGACTTACAATATATTTTAAGACTATTTAAATCTGTTTGAAGATCATAACAATCTGCTAATGATTTAATAGTTTTAAATATTTTAGTGTCATCAGCGTACAAAAGGAATTCAGAGGACACAAACACATCGCTTATATCATTTATAAATATATTAAAAAGTAGAGGACAGAGGTGAGAGCCCTGTGGCACACCTGATGTAATAGGTATAAACGATGATAGTAACCCTTAATAGATACAGCCTGACTTCGGTTGCAAAGATATGAATCCAACCAACGAAGAAGATCACCGTGTATTCCAAAACGCTTTAGCTTAAGGAGAAGAAGACTGTGTGTTCGAGCCTTATCGAAGGCTTTAGAGTAATCCGTGTATACGTCGTCAACCTGATGTCCCTGATCCATAGAACTAGAAACCCGATGTATAAATTCACAAAGATTGGTTTCCGTTGAACGTTTATTGATGAAATCCATGCTGTTGATTTAGCAGATAAGAACGTATAGTTGGAAACAGTATCGTAAATGATTTTCTCAAAGAACGTTGCAATGGAACAAAGTTTTGAAATAGGCCTATAATTCTGTATATATCATGTTTATTACCGGATTTCGATATAGGGGCTATAAAAGTTTTTTCCATAAAGTTGGTAAGCATTCGGTGTTCAGAGATAAGCGAAACAACAAAAATATAGGTAATGCCAGCACATCACAAAATTGCTTAAGAAAACAGGGGGAGGGGGGGGGGGTTAAGCATCCGGTCCAACTCCCTTGTCAACTTTAAGATTTTTAAGATATTTCTCAACTATAGAAGTAGTAAGTTCGATTGTACATAAGTCCACACAGGGCTGACCGTCGGGTAAGAATCCATTCACACGCATCTCCAGTTCAAAAGCACACTGAAAGTATGAATTAAACAAGCCACAAATCTCTTCGCCATTAGATGATGAAGTCTCACCAAAAAACATACGATCAGGTAGATCTTTACACCCCTCCCTCTTAGATTTTAAAAATGATCAAAAATATGTACTATTTCTATTAATTTCTCTCTCAGCATTATCAATGTAAGCATTATAACAGTGAACTTCAACCTTTCTCTGTCTTTCTCGTAAAACCACAAATGTATCATAGTCTGAAATCCTACAATAAGTCTTCCATTTCCAGTGAAATTTTAATTTTTCCTTAATTATCTTTATCAAAGGCCCATTGTACCAAACAGGGTACTTACGTGACTGATGCACAACCTTTGATGGTATGTGTTTATCAATAATATTGAAGATAGTATCATAGAAAGAAGTAGTTGCGGTTTCAATGTCGAGGTTAAGGAAGCGTTTAAAATAATTCGAAAGATCTCATAAAATTATCCATAAATCAAGCTATAAAGATGAATTCAAGATGAAAATAGATTTTGGAGAAAATGTCAAACTTTAAAATCGCTGCCCTGTAAAATTGCCATTTTGGACTTATCAAGTTCTTCACGCCAGGTACAGATTTATACACAGTGAACCCATTCTCATACAAGTGCTAAAAGTGTCTTATTTTTAACAACTTGTATAAGTCGTTTGGATGCGAAAAGCGTCAGATCATCCATTAAAATTAGACTTCACGTAGGTAACATAATCTATCTTCATGCCTCTGGCGGCCGTAAATTGAAAAGAAAAGCGCAAACATTAAGCCGATGTCAGCCGACTTACTTACCTACACTATTATTGTTGCACAACCTGTGTAATAAAACCGTGATTATTACTTCTTATTAGAGAAAATAAATGGCAACTCCATTTTTATACGTTAAATAAAAGTTTTAAAAATATTATTTGCTTTGATGTTTAGTTTAGATACAGGCTTAAGAATATGCAACTTGTTCACACAGTACTTTATCAGTGCGAAAACCGCGTTCGAATAGTTTGGTAGACCACAAATTATAAGATAATATTGTTATCATGGTTTTATGTCATATATATTGGCAAAATCTGTTGCAATACTATAACAGTTTTAACAGAAGCTCAAAAAGGTCTTTAACGGTATCTTTAATTGAATTTTGAGTAAAATGAGTGTTAAAGTGGCTGTAGTAACAGGAGCTAATAAAGGAATAGGTTTTGGGATAGTCCGCGGTCTCTGCAAACGTTTCGACGGAGTTGTTTATTTAACATCACGAAATGAAAAACGCGGCAAAGATGCAGTTGCCGCCCTTGAAAATGAAGGACTGCGACCGAAATATCACCAACTGGACATCACAAGTACTCAAAGCTTACAAGTATTTCACGACTATATCAAGGAGAAGTATGGTTACATTGATGTTTTAGTGAATAACGCTGGAATCATGTTTAAAAGTAACGCCCCAGAGCCGGAAGGAGTTCAGGCGGAGGAAACTTTGCGGGTTAATTATTTCTCTGTTCTTTCCACATGTGAAATTCTGTTTCCGCTACTTCGAAATGGCGCAAGAGTGGTAAATATTTCTAGTTCGTTAGGTCATTTAAGCTATATACCTAGCGAGAAACTGAGACAGAAATTTCAAGACCCCAAGTTGACTATACCGGAGCTCTCAGACCTAATGCGTCAGTATGTAGAAGCGGCTAAACAAGGCACTCAAGCAGCGGAATGGGGAGACTCAGCATATAATGTCTCTAAAGTTGGATTAACAGCTTTGACAATGATACAACAGAGACTGCTCAATGACAGAGGTAATCCGTAATACATATATCATATACATAATAGATCAGTTGCTAGCTTTTTTTAATACATTACTGTTGAATATTATTTTTTTGGATTTAACTCCTTAAGAATCGATTTTTATATAAGGTCTCGGTAAGAAAAAATATGAAGAGTAAAATCTACTGAACGAATGACCTCGTCACGTTTCTCGTAACGCCATCTATCGGAACTCAATGGAATTTCGATAGACGATTGATTCGTTTACTTACCATTTGGTATGGTATTAATCTTTATCTTAGACTAGTAAACCTTTTTTGTGACAGTCGATCTGAAGGAGTAAACTCCAGTCGCGCGTCGGAGCTGACACAGACACTTTTTTTTAATTATACAAATAACTTAAGAAGCTTAAGACGGGTATAATATGTAATTCAATATTCTAGAAGCTTCACTTACTCTTTCGACTTTACATTACAGTCATATCTATAAAATATTTCTGACCCACACTGGACTATGAGGACTAAGTTTTAACAAATCTCGTGCCTTTGACTTCTATTAACATCTTTGCAGAGGTTACAGTATAATTACCGTTCTGATGAGAGGTATGTCAGGGGGTATGTCCAGTGGTCACAATTGGCTGGAGTAGGAGGAAGGATCACTGGTACAATATAACACATGAAAATATTCCTAAAGTCTATGTAAAAAATGTTTGTCATGGTCTGCACATTGGTGCTACACTTTGTACAAAATTTTACAAGGGGGAGCCATTAAGTGTAACTCTCCTAAGACCACAGCAAGAAATATCTTGCTCAAAGCTTAGAACAGCCCGACTGGGAAAGTATATTATGAATAATATTACTACGAAGATCACAGCTACATAATACTGCTATAAGGTATAGGTTGTGTTCCTGTAAGAATGGTAGCCAGAGCTCTGGAGCAGGGTCAGAGTTTGGGTGGACATCATGCTCCAATGCTCCTAGTGTTGCAGAAGTTCAGAGGCTACAGAATACTGTAGCTTCTGGACGTCTGGTCTGTTGCATACCATTAAGTAGACCGTATTCTGGTTTTAATAATTATTAAAAATGATCAGTTCGTAATTTTAACATTCTGTAAAACTTTTTTCTAAGAAATTTAATTTTTAAGAAGTGTGAAGGTAAAAATCGATCTTCAACTAACGTAAACAGAGCAGTGCAAATTGGTTTTATTTTACTGTGCTTTTTACGAATCAATCGATATCTAAAATATTTAAAAAAAGTGCAATGTAATATATCTAAATACTAGCTGACGCCGCAAAGGTTGTTTTGCCATGTAAGTTGTTAACCCCCTTAATCCCCCGTCCCTTATAATTTAGGGGTATGAAAAATAGACGTTAGCCGATTCTCAGACCTACCCGATATGTACACAAAATTTCATGAAAATCGGTCCAGTCGTTTCGGAGGAGTATGATAACTAACATTGTGACACGAGAATTTTACATAATAAGATTAAGAAAGACCTTTTATTTTTAGATATCAAAGTTAACGCGGTACACCCTGGTTATGTGGACACTGATTTGTCATCTCATCAGGGTCCCTTATCAATAGACCAGGGTGCTGAGGCCCCACTGTACTTAGCGTTGGATGCTCCCGACTCTGTCAAAGGGCAGTATGTCTGGTATGACAAGAGGATCGTCAGCTGGTCAGGACCACAACCAGAAGAGATTTATTAAACTATATGTGTATGTGTATTTATTTACTTTTTCGTAAATGTGTAATCTACACAAAAACAGTTTTACATAAAATAAAACTTAAAATATTAATTACGTGTTTCAATTATTTGTATGAAACCAACATACACCATTTCTTAATCAATCGTACATCATCAAAGTAATAACATGAAATTAAAAAAGGAAGCGAATGTAGTACTTAACATTTATAATAGAAATGCAAAATCTAAACAAGCTGACCCAGCAAACGCTATTTTGCCATAAATGTTATTAACCCCCTTAATTCCCCCTCCCCTTCATAACTTACGCTTCAGCTTGTAATACTCATAGTAGGGAATATATCCGCCAACCCGCATTGGAGTAGCGTGGTGGATTAAGCTCTGATCCTTCTCCTACATGGGGAAATAGGCCTATGCCCAGTAGTGGGATATTACAGGTTGAAGCGAATGTCCTTTATAGAATCGTAAACGTGGAGTATAAGATGGACAATGCTTTGACTAAGTAAACAATAGCGACACTAGTAGCCTTTTAGGAACAGTAGAATTTACTGTTGCTTTGATAAGTATAGAATATTTAAGGCTGCATAATCACTCTTGGTATGATTATTGTTTTTTGATGATATTAATTTGAGACTATTTGCCTCAAAGATTTGTTAAATTTTCTTATATTTGTTATTAGGACTTTTGTAACAACAATATCAGACCATACAGGAAACTAATCAAGGTTGACTCATCTGCTTACCGGAAAAAAGTTATATTTTATGAAATTGTAGCGACATCTATCGCTCAACATACGAAATACGAACTAAGAACTTACGTATCCTACATGGCGATATCATAGTTATCAGAGCAATTGAACATATATACAAGAACCCGACAACAACCGTCGGGCTACTGAGCCCACCAGACACAACTCCCGTCTGGTTGGAGGATCCTCCCTTTTCTATGGTGTACGAGGGACTTCACACCCTGTTCCTTGCACCCCTAAAAAATAAAATATGATTCTGAAAATGTTCCAATAAGGTTGCCTTTAAAAATATGGCCATGGCTGTAATTAATAATAGTTACAAAAAAGTTCAGGCACTTATTTTGTCCCCCCCTCCCCCCGACAAGCAGACGAGTTTAGATCAATCTTACTTGTGATTATTAACCAATTAAGGGCCATCCATTTTAATGCAGCCATAATCATTTAATTTCTATACTTAATATAAAATTGTAATGTTACTTATTGAGGTAGAAGTTGAATACTAATTTCCAATTATAAGTATATTAGTCAAGTAACACAACACTATGATCATCAAAAAAGTTATATATTTATATATTACTTTCTTGTATAAATATACTTAAACACTTTTACATCGTAAAAAAAAGGAAAAAAAAAACAGCAGTACAAAAATAAAATTAAGCAAATGGTAGTTACACTGACAGCATGCAAAGGCGGTCTTATTGCTTTAAGCAATCTATTCCAGACAACCCCAGGTAAAAGAACTTACTAGTGATAACTATTAATGACAACAACTTCTTAAAAAATAAAAATCGCAGTAATAAGCGTTAACTGGTGCGGCTACCGGCAGCATTTGGAACCCTTTAAAATCAACAAAAAAAACAGCCCCTATCCTCGGCAGTCACGATCTCCTGATTCTACCAGTGATTGAGTCAATAAAAGGTAGGTTAGGTTAGGTTACCGATATCTAAAAAAATATAACTTTTAAATAAGCCTCACCTAAGTAGGGCATCATGATAATGGAGGCCAGATACACTATGGTTCTTTCGGCTTTTTAAGCGACTTCAAAAAAATTTATTATATATTATATTTATATATATTTTTTGTATGTTCGGGGATAAATTCGTCGTTTATGAATCGATTTTGATAATTCTTTTTTTGTTGGAAAGGGGATATCCCTGGTGTGGTACCATGATAAGGAAACTAGGATCTGATGATGGGATCCCAGGGAAGTCGAGGGAAACTCTCGAAAATCCGCAAAACTTTTTATTGGATGTACCGATTTTGATGATTTTTAAATTAATCGAAAGCTGATGTTTATCATGTGGCCACATTAAATTTCATCGAGATCTTATTACAATTTTTTGAGTAATATTTGATAATGCGTATTTACTAGACTATTTTTTCGTCTACCTACGTTGTATTTAGGTACTTGTCAATATAATTGAAGTCGGTTTTTTTTCGTTTGCTGGCAAACACAATTATTATTTGCCAGCAAATACAATTATCAGTGTAAAAATCGAGTTCATAGATAATACATATATATCTACAAATAAAAAATCATAAATAGATCACAAGCACAAGGTTATATTATCTTCAGTATATCAGTGACGATAAATACGTCTCGTGCCCATCATCTTGGTTTTATGTCATTTATATTGCGAAAGATGTTGCAATGCTGTTCTAGAATTTAAAAATAGTAGCTATTAAAGATATTCAACTGTATTTTTAATTGAATTTTGAGTACAATGAGTGCTAAAGTGGCTGTAGTAACAGGAGCTAATAAAGGAATAGGTTTTGCGATAGTTCGCGGTCTCTGCAAACGTTTCGACGGAGTTGTTTATTTAACATCGCGAAATGAAAAACGCGGCAAAGATGCAGTTGCCGCGCTTGAAAATGAAGGACTGCGACCGAAATATCACCAACTGGACATCACAAGCACTCAAAGCTTACAAGTATTTCACGACTATATCAAGGAGAAGTATGGTTACATTGATGTTTTAGTGAATAACGCTGGAATCATGTTTAAAAGTAACGCCCTAGAGCCGGAAGGAGTTCAGGCGGAGGAAACTTTGCGGGTTAATTATTTCTCTGTTCTTTCTACATGTGAAATTCTGTTTCCTCTACTTCGAAATGGCGCAAGAGTGGTAAATATTTCTAGTTCGTTAGGTCATTTAAGCTATATACCTAGCGAGAAACTGAGACAGAAATTTCAAGACCCCAAGTTGACTATACCGGAGCTCTCAGACCTAATGCGTCAGTATGTAGAAGCGGCTAAACAAGGCACTCAGGCAGCGGAATGGGGATACTCAGCATATAATGTCTCTAAAGTTGGATTAACAGCTTTGACAATGATACAACAGAGACTGCTCAATGACAGAGGTAATCCGTAATACATATATCATATACATAATAGATCAGTTGCTAGCTTTTTTTAATACATTACTGTTGAATATTATTTTTTTGGATTTAACTCCTTAATAATCGATTTTTATATAAGGTCTCGGTAAGAAAAAATATGAAGAGTAAAATCTACTGAACGAATGACCTCGTCACGTTTCTCGTAACGCCATCTATCGGAACTCAATAGGATTTCGATAGACGATTGATTCGTTTACTTGCCATTGGGTATGGTATTAATCTTTATCTTAGACTAGTAAGCCTTTTTTGTGTCTATTTAGACAGTCGATCTGAAGCAGTAAACTCCAGTCGCGCGTCGGAGCTGATACAGACACTTTTTTTTTAATTATACAAATAACTTAAGAAGCTTAAGGGTATAATATGTAATTCAATATTCTAGAAGCTTCACTTACTGTTTAGACTTTAAATTACAGTCATGTCTATAAAATATTTCTGACCCACAGTGGACTATGAGGACTAAGTTTTAACAAATCTCGTGCCTTTGACTTCTATTAACATCTTTGCAGAGGTTACAGTATAATTACCGTTCTGATGAGAGGTATGTCAGGGGGTATGTCCAGTGGTCGGAGTAGGAGGTCTGGCTGGAGTAGGAGGAAGGATCACTGATACAATATAACACATGAAAATATTCCTAAAGTCTATGTAAAAAATGTTTGTCATGGTCTGCACATTGGTGCTACACTTTGTACAAAATTTTACAAGGGGGAGCCATTAAGTGTAACTCTCTTAAGACCACAGCAAGAAATATCTTGCTCAAAGCTTAGAACAGCCCGACTGGGAAAGTATATTATGAATAATATTACTACGAAGATCACAGCTACATAATACTGCTATAAGGTATAGGTTGCCAGAGCTCTGGAGCAGGGTCAGAGTTTGGGTGGACAAAATGCTCCAATGCTCCTAGTGTTGCAGACGTTCAGAGGCTACAGAATACTTTAGCTTCTGGACGTCTGGTCTGTTGCATACCATCAAGTAGACCGTATTCTGGTTTTAATAATTATTAAAAATGATCAGTTCGTAATTTTAACATTTTGTAAAACTTTTTTCTAAGAAATTTAATTTTTAAGAAGTGTGAAGGTAAAAATCGATCTTCAACTAACGTAAACAGAGTAGTGCAAATTGGTTTTATTTTACTGCGCTTTTTACGAATCAATCGATATCTAAACTATTAAAAAAAAGTGCAATATAATATATCTATATACTAGCTGACCCCGCAAAAGTTGTTTGGCATGTATGTTGTTAACCCCCTTAATCCCCCCTCCCTTATAACTTAGGGGTATGAAAAATAGATGTTAGCCAATTTTCAGACCTACCCGATATGTATACAAAATTTCATGAAAATCGGTCCAGTCGTTTCGGAGGAGTATGATAACTAACATTGTAACACGAGAATTTTACATATTAAGATTAAGAAAGACCTTTTATTTTTAGATATCAAAGTTAACGCGGTACACCCTGGTTATGTGGACACTGATTTGTCATCTCATCAGGGTCCCTTATCAATAGACCAGGGTGCCGAGGCCCCACTGTACTTAGCGTTGGATGCTCCCGACTCTGTCAAAGGGCAATATGTCTGGTATGACAAGAGGATCGTCAGCTGGTCAGGACCACAACCAGAAGAGATTTATTAAACTATATGTGTATGTGTATTTATTTACTTGTTCGTAAATGTGTAATCTACACAAAAACAGTTTTACATAAAATAAAACTTAAATTATTAATTATGTTTTTCAATTATTTGTATGAAACCAACATACACCATTTCTTAATCAATCGAAAATCATCAAAGTAATAAAATGAAATTTAAAAAAAGGTAGCAAAATTATATTTATAATAGAAATGCAAAATCTATACTGGCTGACCCCGCTTACGTTGTTTTGCCATATATGTTATTAACCCCCTTAATTCTCCCTCTCCTTTATAACTTAGGATATAAAAAATAGATGTTGGCCGATTCTTAGACCTAACCGATATGCACACAAAATTTCATAAAAATCGGTCCAGCCGTTTCGGAGGAGTACTAACTAACATTGTGATACGAGAATTTAATATCTATATATAATAAAATGATAGGAAAGTCAAAACTGTACATTGAATATTTTTTTAAAAGAATACTTGGGGTGTGATCTACAATCGATACCGAAGCCAAAAATATGGTTTTTAGAATTTTTGTCTGTTTTTTTGTGTCTCAAAAAGTACTGCATGGATTTACTTCCAATTTGGCACGAATATTATTAAGAAGTCGGGTCAACATACAGGCTACATATTATCACGCTATCGCGTACGGGGAACGAGCAGTGAACCTTTATTTCCTATACATATAATAAAATGGTAGGAAAGTCAAAACTGTACATTGAATATTTTTTTAAAAGAATACTTGGGGTGTGATCTACAATCGATACTGAAACCAAAATATGGTTTTTAGAATTTTTGTCTGTTTGTCTGTTTGTCTGTATGTATATCCGGGATAAACTCAAAAGGTACTGCATGGATTTACTTCAAATTTGGCACGAATATTATTAAGAAGTCGGGTCAACATATAGGCTAGATATTATCACGCTATCATCTACGGGGAACGAGCAGTGAACCTTTATTTCTTCAACGCATTCTGTAACAACGCGTAATCTAACGAAGCATATTTGAATGTTGTTGTTATTATTTTAATATTAACCATGCTATAAGCTAGCTTCACACTATAAATATCACGCAATATAAGTAACTTAGGCCGATAAACATAATTAAATGAATATAAGTAGTATCAAGACAATTTTAAAGCAGCGCCATCTATGAGATTCTAAAAGCAGCATCATCAATGCCGTTTTGGATATAAATAATTTAAATTTGATCATGTAGGCGAGGTTAATAGTTGTTTTTAAAAGTCATAGATGAAGATGTGCATTTTCTTTTTAAAATTGTATCGTTAATTCGTTTCAGAGATGAGCAACACAATTTAAAAAATGTGTTTATATAAGTTTTAAGCTGCTTCATCTATGTCTTATAAAATTCAACGAGTTTGTCTGTATCTAATAATAATAACAAAGAGAACTCAAAAAAAACTGCATAATTTATAACAAAATTTAAACTCGAAAACGGCACGCAATTGCTGCAAGCAATTTGAGCTAAATAACGAAGAAAGAGGAAAATTAAGCATGCCATACATATATATCATAAAGATAAGACATGCTTATTTTTTTTTCAGTACAGAATAAATAGTAATAGAGTTAGTACAAAATAAACATTGACTGTTAATATCTTTGTTCGGTATTTATTGGTTTTATTATTGCTTCTTAATTTATATATTTTCATGTCTCATATAAACTTAAGTGAGATACACTGAACTTAAACTTAAGTGAGATATAACTACTACGGAACTAGCTAAGTTTTTTGTACTCACACACAGCTATTTATTTTATGATAAAGTCGTCTAAAGTCACAACTTAAATGTGTTATAATTTTTTACCATATAACTGGACTTTCTGTAGATATGAAATGTAAAGAAGAACGGGTAAATGAATGTTATTTTAAAAGGTATAATGGTAGGTATTTTTGGTGCTATATAGCGTTCACGTACACGAAGTCGCGAGCAGCAGTTAGTATTGTATATAAAAATGAATGTTTGTCTGTAAGTATGTCCTTTATGTGTGGTGTTTGCCGTGGTCTGGGTATTTGTGCGGTCCTTGTGGGTATCCCCACCGTGCCTCGGAGAGCACGTTAAGCCTTCAGTCCCGGTTATTATCATGTACACTTGATAGCGATCGTTACTCATAGTGGGGAATATATCTGCCTACCCGTATTGGAGTAGCGTGGTGGATTAAGCTTTGATCCTTCTTCTACATGGGGAAAGAGGCCTATGCCCAGTAGTGGGATATTACAGGTTGAAGCGAATGTCCTTTATAGAATCGTAAACGTGGAGTATAAGATGGACAATGCTTTGACTGAGTAAACAATAGCCACACTAGTAGCCTGGTAGGAACAGTTGAATTTACTGTTGCTTTGATAAGTATAGAATATTTAAGGCTGCTTAAACATTCTTGGTATGATTATTGTTTTTTGATGATAATAATTTGAGACTAGTTGACTCAAAGATTTGTTAAATTTTCTTATATTTGTTATTAGGACTTTTGTAACAACAATATTTATTAGACGATTAATTAGACGAGATTTTAGATTATTAATTAGACGAGTTTAGATCAACCTTACTTAGGATTATTGACCAATTAAGGGCCATCCATTTTAATGCAGCCATAATCATTTAATTTCTATACTTAATATAAAATTGTAATGTTACTTATTGAGGTAGAAGTTGAATACTAATTTCCAATTATAAGTATATTAGTCAAGTAACACAACACTAGGATCATCAAAAAAAGTTATATATTTATTTATTACTTTCTTGCATAAATATACTCAAACACTTTTACATAGTAAAAAAGAAAAAGAAAACAGCAGTACAAAAATATAATTAAGCAATTGGTAGTAACACTGACAGCATGCAAAGGCGGTCTTATAGCTTTAAGCAATCTATTCCAGACAACCCCAGGTAAAAGGACTTACTAGTGATTACTATTACTGACAGCAACTTCTTAAAAAAAATAAAAATCGCAGTAATAAGCGTTAACTATTCTACCGGCAGCATTTGGAACCCTTTAAAATCAACAAAAAAACAGCCCTAATCCTCGGCAGTCACGATCTCCTGATTCTACCAGTGATTGAGTCAATAAAATGTAAAAATAAAACTCAATCCACTCAATTTCTTCTATTCTTTTATTTCAACCACCAATATATATATATAACCAATGTCCGCTTAATTATGATATTCAATAAATTACTTCAGAGTTGTCCCTCGGACGGCGACAGAACTCAGACTGCCCTCTGTCCCTTGTCGTCAGTCCCTTTTATATTTTCATTCTCTCTCCAAATATGGATACTAATTTGACTAAGTATCAAATACTTAGTCAAAATAAACACTAAATTTACTAAACATTTCTAATAATTAAATATTAGTAAAAATACAACACAAATTGATTAAATCAATATTTATATTGAAATTATAAACAAAAATAATTACATACAATCAATAGTGAAATTAGTAAATATACCAATTTTATTTGATTAGGCTAACAAAAAGGTAGGTTAGCTTAGGTTACCTATATCTTCCAGGCCTTTGGAGCCCAGGCCCCAGACTTAGGTCTGGGACCTGGGCTCCAAGGGGGGGAGTTCCTGGTCTTCTACCTGGGCGCGTCCCCCGTTTGGCGGATAGGGGAGTGCCGCCTGCGTAACTGAGCAACGCAGGCGGTAGGGGTCCTCGGACCCCCGTGGACCAAAACCAGGGAGTGGGGCGCGAAAGCGCGTTGGAGTGCCGGGGCGCTCCGGGAGGTGGACGGGTTGGGCGGGTTCGCTCGCCCGCCCTGTAGCGCTAAGGCGCGGTGTGCGGCGTGCTGGCTGGGTTGTACTGGCTCCCTGGAGCTTGCTCGGTTGCTGGTGCAACCCGGCAGACCAGTTGCGTGAGGGCCGGGCTGTGCTGGCTCCCTGGAGCTTTTAGCTCGGTTATCAGTGCAGTCCGGCGGACCCGTGGGGTAGTTGCCAGGTCGCGCTGGACTCCCTGGAGCTTGCTCGGTTGTTCGGTGCGATCCGGCGTTGGAGGTGGGGCTTTCGCCTAGCCGGGAGGGACAGGGCGGGTGGCTCCGGGGGGTTTGGCTCGCCCGTCCTGTAGCGCTAAGGCGCGGTGTGCTGGCCGGGTTGTACTGGCTCCCTGGAGCTTGCTCGGTTGCTGGTGCAATCCGGCAGACCAGTTGCGTGAGGGCCGGGCTGTGCTGGCTCCCTGGAGCTTTTAGCTCGGTTATCAGTGCAGTCCGGTGGACCCGTGCGGTAGTTGTGGCCTCCAACGCCACTTGCCGGCGTTGGAGGCCAGGCCTGCCTGGCTTGGAGAGGGGACGCTCCTGGACATGTGTCCCCATTCTGCAGACGGTAGACTGGTCCGGTTGAGCGTCCCCTGCGTGGGGTGGCCGGCTGGAGGGACAGAGGACCTTCGGCTGGCTTGAGACCGCACGCGCGAGACGTGGGAGCGCTCTCGGTGCCCGAGAGTGCTCCACAACAGGAGGCGGCCCGTCCTGCACCCGCAGGCTGGCCCACCGTCCGGGACGTCATGGTGAATACTTTTAAGTGGTCCCGTGGCGCCCCACCAGGACGACGAGGGCACCGCTGGTTTTTACTGAGTAGTCCGGCATTGCACTTCCCGCCGGGAGTCTCAGACTTCCGTCGCCTTCGGGTGTCGGGGGTGCGTAAATGCATTTTCCAGCGTAAAAAAAAAAAGAGGTTACCTATATTTAAAAAAATATACCTTTTAAATAAGCCTCACCTAAGTAGGGCTCATGGTAATGGAGGCCAGATACACTATGGTTTTTTCGGTTTTTTTAACCGACTTCAAAAAAAGGAGGAGATTACTCAATTCGACCGTATATTTATATTTTATGTATGTTCGTGGATAAATTCGTCGTTTATGAATCGATTTTGATAATTGTTTTTTTTTTTGGGAAGGGGATATCCCTGGTGTGGTACCATGATAAGGAAACTAGGATCTCAGATGATGGTGATGGGATCCCAGAGAAATCGAGGGAAACTCTCGAAAATCCGCATAATTTTTTTATTTAATGTACCGATTTTGATGATTTTTAAATTAATCGAAAGCTGATGTTTATCATGTGGCCACATTTAAATTTCATCGAGATCTTATTACAATTTTTTGAGTAATCTTTGATAATGCGTATTTACTTGACTATTTTTTCGTCTACCTACGTTGTATTAGGTACTTATCAATATAAGTGTCAGTCGGTTTTTTTTCGTTTGCTGACAAACCCAATTATTATTTGCCAGCAAATACAATTATCAGTGTAAAAATCGAGTTCATAGATAATACATATATATCTACAAATAAAAAATCATAAATAGATCAGAAGCACAAGGTTATATTATCTTCAGCATATCAGTGACGATAAATACGTCTCATGCCTATCATCTCGGTTTTATGTCATTTATATTGCGAAAAATGTTGCAATACTGTTCTAGAATTTAAAAATAGTAGCTATTAAAGATATTCAACTGTATTTTTAATTGAATTTTGAGTACAATGAGTGCTAAAGTGGCTGTAGTAACAGGAGCTAATAAAGGAATAGGTTTTGCGATAGTTCGCGGTCTCTGCAAACGTTTCGACGGGGTTGTTTATTTAACATCGCGAAATGAAAAACGCGGCAAAGATGCAGTTGCCGCCCTTGAAAATGAAGGACTGCGACCGAAATATCACCAACTGGACATCACAAGCACCCAAAGCTTACAAGTATTTCACGACTATATCAAGGAGAAGTATGGTTACATTGATGTTTTAGTGAATAACGCTGGAATCATGTTTAAAAGTAACGCCCCAGAGCCGGAAGGAGTTCAGGCGGAGGAAACTTTGCGGGTTAATTATTTCTCTGTTCTTTCCACATGTGAAATTCTGTTTCCGCTACTTCGAAATGGCGCAAGAGTGGTAAATATTTCTAGTTCGTTAGGTCATTTAAGCTATATACCTAGCGAGAAACTGAGACAGAAATTTCAAGACCCCAAGTTGACTATACCGGAGCTCTCAGACCTAATGCGTCAGTATGTAGAAGCGGCTAAACAAGGCACTCAAGCAGCGGAATGGGGAGACTCAGCATATAATGTCTCTAAAGTTGGATTAACAGCTTTGACAATGATACAACAGAGACTACTCAATGACAGAGGTAATACACAGCATACAGATAATAGTAATCAGTTACTACCTTCTTTTTATACATATATGTACATAATTATATATTATTATTTTTTTAATTATACAATGAACTTAGAAGCTTAAAATAGGTATAAAATATAATTCAATCTTCTAGAACCCTCATTTATTGTTTAGACTTTACATTACAGCCATATCTATAAAATATTTCTGACCCACAGTGGATATGAGGACTTAGTTCAAACCAATCTCATGCCTTTGGCCTCTTAATATAATTATTTCATACTAGCTTCCCGCCCAGACTTTGCACGGGTATTTAACAAAAATATACAATTCCTAATTTTTTTTAAATAACTTTTTTAACCTTTTCGTTTCAAAATCACTTGTTTTGCTGTTCAAATCGAACTATCTCTGGCGGGCGACACGGGGCTCTTATATATTCAGAGAGCTAGGCTCTAGGATATTCGAAAAAGTTTAAGAATATTTTCTTTCTTACACCTTCTAGAATGTTTTCGACATTATCGTCAGCCGTAACAATGGTTCTGCAGCTGTAGCATACGTAATATAGGCGCGAAATTTAAAAAATTAAATTTAAAATGTTTTCAGAACTAATTTCATCATTACAGCCTATACAGTCCACCGCTGGACATAGGCCTCCACAAGTTTACGCCAAAAATAACGTAAACTCATGTGTTTTCCCATAGTCACCACGCTGGGCAGGCGGGTTGGTGACCGCAGTACTGGCTTTGTCGCACCGAAGACGCTGCTGCCCGTCTTCGGCCTGTGTATTTCAAAGCCAGCAGTTGGATGGTTATCCCGCCATCGGTCGGCTTCTTAAGTTCCAAGGTGGTTGTGGAGCCTTGTTATCCCTTAGTCGCCTCTTACGACACCCACGGGAAGAGAGGGGGTGGCTAAATTCTTTAGTGCCGTAGCCACACAGCAGAATTATAAAAATATAAATAAAAATAAATAAGAATCTGTCAGATCTCATAGACTCTCATAACCCTGTATGAGGATTTGGTCTGCATTTGTCCATGATTTATGAGATTTTTTCCATAGGGAACATGCTTCCAATTCACCTTATGTTACAGACACGTTTTAATAATTAATAAAAAATAATCATTTCATAACCTTTTTTTTAACTTTTTTTCAATTCTTAAAGATTTTATAAAAAATAATTGTGTTTGCTCGCAAACGAAAAAAAACCGACTTCAATTACATCGACGAGTAATACAACGTAGATCGACGAAAAAATACTCAAGTAACTGCGCGTTATCAAAGATTACTCAAAAAGTAGTTATCAGATCTCAATGAAATGTGACCATATGTGACCACATGACAAACATCAGCTTTCGATTAAATTAAAAATTATTAAAATCGGTACACCCAGTAAAAAGTTATTGCGGATTTTCAAGAAGTTCCCTCGATTTCTCTGTGTCCGGATTAAACATACACACCAGTAGGTATTTGTAACTATAACTTTATTTTTTGTTTACAATTTATTTCAATAAGTTTAGTTCCTCGATGACGCCTAGATGGCGTTGGTAGATATATTTAAATTTCTGAATCACGCAAGCACTACATCAACATTTTAATATGTAATCTTTCAAGTAAACGATAAAATTATTATAAGAAAAAAAGTGTTTTATTTCATCGTAATCAGCCTACCAGAGTGTTGTTCATGGTTCTTCGAGTCGGATAGGCAAGGCGTGTTTTTGTGTTATTGCTGCGTCAGTGGTACAGTAGTACCACCAGCTTCGTCACTACTGGCAGTGGATTGCTGTCCAGAACATCCCTACAGCGAGGTGCCACGTGCGGCGCCGAGGCAGTGGAGGAGCCGGGTGTCTACAACCCGGAGGAGAGACGGACGGGAAGCGGCAAGCAGCGGTGAGGTTGCGGAGTGCTAGAGGGCGCCACAGGTGCATTATAGCGAAGATAAGTGAGTGTGTGCGGTGATATATTGTGAGTACATTTTTAAATATTATAAATAGAAGAAATTAACTTGAAAATTGAACCTTATTTCAAAGATTAGTTGAACTTAAAAAATTGAAGATAGTGAATTATACAGTAACTTAGAAGAATATCTATCAATAATTTAAGACTTGTAATAGTTTTAAGTAAATATTGGTCGAGACGGGGAACCTATGCCCGATTTTAGTTAGAATTTAAAGTTAAAAAGACTTGTAAAATTTTGCTCATCTGTTTCTTGGACTTAGAAAAAATTGGATCATAAAAATTTGGACAAAAATAATTTAGTTGTATAGAGTTGGTGTTCTGTTTTATATTTGATACTACTCTTTTATATTTACCTATAAGTGATAAAATTGTTAAACTAAAAAATTTAAAATGGAGTCGTTTAATGATCTGCAGGAAGACATAAGGACTAAAATGCTAAAAGTTAAGACTAATTTTAAAAAGTCTCCTAAGGATCGTTTGACGGTTGCTTATATTGAAACAAGGCTAGATAACTTAGAACAACAGTGGACTTTGTTTACAGACACTCATGCTAAAATTATAAGCCAGGTTAAGCGAACTGATTTGTATAGTTCAGATTATCACAAAAATAGTGTGTATGATGATGTAGAAGAATTATATGTTCAATTCAAAACTGAGTTAAAAGAAATGTTGTATAAATTAAAAGCGCCTGAGTTAGAAGTAAAGTTAAGTTCAAATAGTCAAGGTGAGAGTTCAGCAAGACGTTTCAAGTTGCCGGAAATTAAAATACCTACCTTTTCCGGTAAATACACAGAGTGGCAGACATTCAGAGATTTGTTTTTAGGGCTTGTGCATGAAAACAAGTCACTGGATGATGCCCAAAGATTTTATTATTTAAGGGGACATTTAACCGGGGAAGCCGAACAACTGTTACGCAATATTAAGGTGACGTCGGATAGTTATCAAGTTGCCTGGGAGAAATTAGATAGCATGTATAATAATAAAAGGTTTTTGGCGAACGGCATCTTGAAGCGTCTACTAAGTCAAAAAAGTTTGGTGTCTGAATCAGCATCGGAAATTAAAAACTTAATTTGTACAACTTCAGATTGTTTAGACTCAATAAAAAATATTGGTGTGGATGTTTCATCTTGGGATATCCTGATTATCCACATTATAAGCGCTAAATTAGATAAGGACACGCGAAAAGCATGGGAGTTAAAGGTATCTTCAGATCCGAGTGACGAATTACCCACGTTTCAAGATTTTTCCAATTTTTTAATAGGGCGTTTTAGAGGTCTAGAAAATATCGATTTTAAGGTACATCACAGTGAGAAAAAATTTACTAAATCTTTTCACGTGGTTAAAAATAAACCGATTGTATCGTGTGCGTATTGCAATGCGGATCATAAGATAACTACGTGCAAAAGATTTGGGAAAGAAAGTAATGAGAAACGCCGTGAGTTCGTGTTAGATAAAAACTTATGTTTTATTTGTTTAAATAGCAACCATTCCGCTAAACTATGTAAAAATATTGTCCGATGCCAGGTGTGTAAACGTCGACATCATTCTCTATTACATCCCAGTGGTGATTCTGGTTCTGGTAGTGCTGAAGTTGGGGCGATTCATCAATCAACCTCGTCGACCAGTCGAAGGTCAACGGATGAGGATACTGCCGCAAGCAGTGATAAGTTATCTGTTCCAGCAGAATGTTTAGATAAAACACTTGTGTCTTGTTTTTCGACAGGAAATTGTTCTAAAACGGTTTTATTGACTACAGCTGTGGTGCAAGCTGAGTCGAAGGACGGGACTCATTTCCCAGTTAGGGCTTTATTGGATCAGGGGTCGCAAGGTTCTTTTATTACCGAGGCTATGGTGCAGCGCTTAGGTTTAAAAAGGCTTGCGGTCAAAAACACCATAGTTGGTGTAGGGGGAGACAAAAGTGTGACTTCCAAGTCCACAGTCAAAATCAATTTAAGGTCGAGAGTTGATCCTAGGTTTCAAGTGAAGGTTAATGCGTATGTCTTGAAGTCGGTTACGTCTCTTCTCCCAGTTGCGAAGGCAACTAGGGTAGAATGGGAAAACCTGACTCTGGATGATCTGGCTGATCCCGAGTATCACACGCCTAATAAGATTGATATCTTATTAGGTGCGGAGATATTCAGTCAGATTATTCAAGAAGGCATTAAAAGAAACTTCAACGGATCTCTCTTGGCGCAGGATACTGCTTTTGGTTGGATAATATCTGGCGTCTGTGAGGTAGACAGCACGTCAAATATCCATTCTCACATAACTGTGATGCATTCGTATCTGGAACTGGACAGTATGCTGAAGAGGTTTTGGGAACTTGAAGCCGAACCACCTGTAACAAAAAGAATGCTCACAGATGAGGAAATTAAATGTGAGAAATTATTTAAGGATACTACGAAACGGGATGGAGATGGTCGGTTCATCGTAAAACTGCCGTTTCGTACGGCTAACCCGGACTGCATGCGTGGTGAGTTCAGGAAAATAGCTGAAAAAAGATTGAGAAATTTAGAATTTAAATTGCAAAAGAACATTAGGTTAAAAGAGGATTATATACAAGTTATAAGGGAGTATTTAAACTTAAATCATATGGTAAAAGTTACAGATAAAGATAAATTTAAGGAAACAGCTATTTACTTACCACACCACGCAGTAGTCCGAGAAGATAAGGATACTACTAAAGTCCGAGTAGTGTTTGATGCCTCCTGTAAGGGAAGCAATGGGAAGTCATTAAATGATGATTTATTGATCGGACCGCCACTGCAAGCCGAACTACGTCATATAATTATGCGCTGGAGACAATATAAGATATGTTTGGTGGCGGATGTGGTGAAAATGTACCGACAAGTGCTGGTAAATCGGGAAGATACTCCATTTCAGAGGATTCTTTGGAGAGATAGTCCTGAAAAGGAGCTTCAAGAGTTTGAATTACTTACCGTAACCTTTGGCACCGCATGTGCTCCATATTTAGCTGTGCGGTCACTGCAAGAGTTAGCCTATAAGGAGTGTCAGAATAAGCCAAAAATCGCTAAAATTATTTTGAATGATTTTTACATGGATGATGTGATGACCGGAAGTGAAACTCTAGAAGATGCTTATAAAATATATAAAGAATTAACCGAAGTGTTAGCGAAAGGAGGGTTTCCGTTGCAGAAATGGAAAAGCAATTCTAAGGAAATATTAGCTAAAATATGGAAGGCAAAGGGTAATAAGGATGAGGAATTAAGGATTAAGGTAGATGATACAACTAAAATTTTAGGACTTACCTGGGATCAGCGTGGTGACTTCTTCCGGTACTCTGTAGATCTTGCACCACAAGAGGAACCTGTAACAAAAAGGAAAATCATATCTGATATATCCCGATTATTTGATCCACTCGGATGGTTAGCTCCTTGTATTATAGCAGCAAAAATACTCATACAAAAGCTTTGGTTAGCTGGTATTGGGTGGGATGAGCAAGTTCCTAGTAATTTAATAATTGAATGGAATACTTACCGTAAAAATTTAACTGCCTTACAGAATATTAAAATTCCACGATGGATACACACATGTAATAAATATAAGCGCGAGTTGTACGGGTTTGCTGACGCTTCGAAGGTGGCTTATGCGGCTGTTGTGTATCTGCGAGTTGTAGATGAAGTGGGAAATGTGTATGTCTCGTTGGTTACATCGAAAACAAAAGTAGCTCCCATAAAGCAGGTGTCTATCCCTAGACTTGAGCTTTGTGGGGCCGTTCTCTTGGCTAAATTGATGATTGAGGTAGCTGAAGTCATGAATGTTGAAAGGAATCAGTTACATGCATTCACTGACAGTGAAGTGGTTTTAGCCTGGCTTAACAATCATCCAAGTCGATGGAAGTCCTTCGTGGCTAACCGAGTTTCTGAAATCCTACAGATTTTGGATACACATCATTGGTCCCATGTGACCACTAAGAAGAATCCTGCTGATTGTGCATCACGGGGTATTTCTCCGGCGGAACTATCAGAAATGGCTATATGGTTTGAAGGGCCAGAGTTTCTAAAAAATAAGGTAATTAGGTGTACAAAACCAAAACACCTGGTTACAAATCTTGAGCAAGTTAAAGTTCACACAGCGGTCGTTGACACAACTTTGTGGCAAAGGTTTTCTTCATTCTCGAAGCTTGTTCGTGTAGTCGCCTATTGTCGTCGATGGTTAAGGTTAAGAAAAGGTTCAAGTAGCATGCCAAGTTTAGGAGCATTGGAGCGACAGGAAATTGAGGATGCGATAAAGGTCTGTATTAAAAAATGTCAAGAAGAAGGGTTCTGGGAAGAATTGGAAGGATTTCGAAAACACGGCATAATAAATAAAAAAAAGAAAAAGTTAAAGTCATTAAATATATTTTTAGATTCAGAAGGTATAATTAGAGTCGGCGGCCGGCTAGAAATGTCTTCGCTGTCATTTAACGAGAAATATCCGATTCTCATACCTAAAGAATCTTTTTTGAGTGGACTCTTAATTGCTGATGCTCATCAAAAAACCCTGCACGGAGGCCCACAACTCATGATTACCTATTTGAGATCGAAGTATTGGATTGTGGGTGCAAAGTCTCTAATTAAAAAATACTATCGTAGCTGTGTAACTTGTACGCGTTACTCAAGCCGGTCCACATCTCAGCTCATGGGGCAGTTACCTTCCGCGCGTGTTAATCCGAATAAGCCCTTTCTTATAAGCGGAGTCGATTACGCAGGGCCTATTAATATAAGAATTTCAAAAGGTAGGGGTAACAAGTCGTACAAAGGATATATTGCTCTGTTTATTTGCATGTCGACCAGAGCCGTCCATCTTGAAGCTGTTAGCGAGCTGTCCACTCAAGGGTTTATAGCCGCTTTTAAAAGGTTTGTTGCAAGACGAGGTAGGTGTGCAGAGCTATACAGCGATAACGGCACAAATTTTGTAGGCGCTGCTCGACAGTTACTGTGTCTGTTCAACGAAGAGAAAACTAATTTTAAACCTGAACTGGCAGAGTACCTCGCGACCAATGGAACCAAGTGGAATTTTATTCCTCCTCGCGCTCCAAATTTCGGTGGACTATGGGAGGCAGGAATAAAGTCCACAAAGTTCCACCTCAAACGAGTAGTTGGAAACTCTACGTTGACGTATGAGGAGATGGCCACAGTGTTATCTCAAATAGAGGCATGTCTGAATTCGAGGCCATTGTCTCGTGTAGAGGATCAAACCGAGGTCGTAGTATTGACCCCTGGTCATTTCCTGGTGGGGGAACCACTCATAGTTGTTCCTGATGCAAATTATGAGTCGTCGAATATGTATACTTTGCGAAGATGGCAATTTCACCAGCGAATGATGCAGGACTTTTGGCGTCGATGGTCCCAGGATTACCTTCATCAGTTCCTTCAAAGGCATAAATGGGAATATCAGAACCCGGAACCATCACTGGGTGATGTAGTTTTAGTCAAGGAGGACGATCTACCCCCGGCGCGATGGTTGCTAGGTAAAATCGAGCAAAAACATCCGGGACCCGATAATATCACGCGGGTAGTCACAATACGTACCAAAAATTCTTTAATTAAAAGACCTACGTCTAAGGTAGCAATTTTACCTGTAACTAAATAAGTTATTAGTCGAAGGATTCTTCACAATTTGGACTGTTGCATGGTGGGCGATTTGAAGGACATTTCGCATAATGTCCTTGGTGGGCGGTATGTCCGGATTAAACATACACACCAGTAGGTATTTGTAACTATAACTTTATTTTTTGTTTACAATTTATTTCAATAAGTTTAGTTCCTCGATGACGCCTAGATGGCGTTGGTAGATATATTTAAATTTCTGAATCACGCAAGCACTACATCAACATTTTAATATGTAATCTTTCAAGTAAACGATAAAATTATTATAAGAAAAAAAGTGTTTTATTTCATCGTAATCAGCCTACCAGAGTGTTGTTCACTCTGGGATCTCATTATCAGATCCTAGTTTCCTTGTCATGGTACTAAACTAAGGATATCTTCTTTCCAACAAAAAAGAATTATCAAAATCGGTACACCCAGTAAAAAGTTATTGCGGATTTTCAAGAATTTCCATCAATTTCTCTGGGATCCCATCATCAGATCCTGGTTTCCTTATCATGATACCAAACTAGAGATATCTCCTTTCCAACAAAAAAAGAATTATCAAAATCGGTACATCCAGTAGAAAGTTATGCGGTATAATACAACGTAGGTCGACGAAAAAAAGCGTCAAGTAAAAACGCATTATTAGATATAGCTCGAAAAGTAGTTGTTAGATCTCAAATAAATTTAAATGGGACCAATTGGCACACACCACCTTTCGATTAAAAGAAAATTTGTCGAAATCGCTCCACGCAGTCAAAAGTTCTGATGTAACATACATAAAAAAAAATACAGTCGAATTGAGAACCTCCTCCTTTTTTGGAAGTCGGTTAAAAAATCTTAGACTAACAAAAGTAGAGAAGTGCAAATTGATTTATTTCGCTCTGCCTTTTGTGAACAAATATATTATTAAATAAATATAGCTACAATTAAGCCTACATAACTGTTATCAGCCCTGCGGTCACCAACCCGCCTGCCCAGCGTGGTGACTATGGGCAACACACATGAGTTCACGCCGTTTTTGGTGCGAGCTTGTGGAGGCCTATGTCCAGCAGTGGACTGCAATAGGCTGAAGTGATGGCGATGAGTGATGCTATATCAAAATTGACCTTCTATTTTTAGATATCAAAGTTAACGCAGTACACCCTGGTTATGTGGACACTGATATGTCATCTCATCAGGGTCCCTTATCAATAGACCAGGGCGCCCAGGCCCCACTGTACTTAGCGTTGGATGCTCCCGACTCTGTTAAAGGGCAATATGTCTGGTATGACAAGAGGATCGTCAGCTGGTCAAGATAAAAACTAGAAGAGATATTATTAAACTACCTATTTATTTTTGTATTTATTTATTTGTTCGAAAATGTTTAATGTACACAAAAACAGTTTTACATGAAATAAAACTTATATTATTAATTATGTGTTTTAATTATTTATATGAAACCAACATACACCATTTCTTAATCACTTGTACAGGATCGAAGTAAGTAAGTGAAAATTATATTTAAATACGAATTACATACTGAAAATGTGTAATCTACACAAAAACAGTTTTACATATAAAATAAAACTTACATTATTATATTCTGTGTTTTGATTATTCATATGAAAACAACATTCAAATGAATGTTTATAATTATTACATTTTGTTTCTTTTATAACTTTTTGTGTGCTGTTTACTATTCCTTATATATATTTATAGACACATTAAGTATAGCAAAATTTTGAAATCTTGATAAAAATATAATAGTAAAGTATTTGAAAAACCCCTGGTGTGATTAGTGCACACACTTTCTGGTAATGATTTGAAAACAGTTGTCTCTAAAATATTTGTAAGTGTTCTTATATTTGTTATTAGGCCACAAGACCAAACCATCCAGCAATGTCGATTGCATAATACATATTACGTGTTTGTAGATTTAATCCTCCCTAAACCCATTTTGGCCTTTTTCAAAATCGACAGTTATCATTAGCTTTCTAATAAGTTCCTGATAAAATGTGTGAATATTTTTATTAGTCGAAGCTCATGCAAGAGAATAAGTATCATACATTCTAAAGATGGATGTGGAGAATAAGATTTACAATGCTTTGACTGAGTAAAAAATAGTAACCATATCATTAGAATTCACTGTTGCTTTACTAAGTATAGAATATTTAAGGCTGCTTAAATTTACAGACATTAAGTCGAGTATTTTCTTCAGTCCATTGATAATTTTATAGTAAATTACTCGATACAATCCTGGTATTATTATTGATTTGGTTGATAATGATTTGATACCAGTTGTCTCAAAGATTTGTTAAATGTTCTTATATTTGTTATTAGTACTTTTGTGACAACAATATCAGACCATACAGTAATGTCCGTTACATTATACATATTATACGTTTTAAGATTTTATCCTCTTAAATTTTTTTTTTTTTTATTATTAAATAACTTATTATTATTTTTAATAGGACAACACATAATATTTAATAATAATAATAATAAAAACTCTTTATTGTACACCAAAAGTGAGCAAGAATACAAAAATAAAAACAGGAGTTAAGGACGCTATCACATTTTTCTACAAATATCAGTGTTTTTCACGTACCATTTTAATTAATTAGGAGTCACCCTGAGAGGGTATCTTGGTTTCAAATGAAAGATAATATATTCATCTCCGAGTGAGACCATAAAAATTCTATAGCCCCATACAAACTTTTCACACAAATACAGTTTAACCATCACAGAAATCGCAAAAAATTAAAAAAAGACGGGTCTGAATTGGAACCATTATAGCCTAAATACACTGCACTAAGAAAAATAACTACACTAAGAAATTGTTGCTTATTTAGTCCTCTATGCGTAGCGCTAGATATTTTATATAAAAATAAATAATAATTCCATTTATGAGAAAAATAAGAAACGCTCTCAAATTTCTTCATACATTTTTTACAAGTGAACCATCGTCGTTCGTCATTCCGCGCCGAAACGCGCTCATGGAAGCACGGCTGTATCGCTTCAGCGCAAGTAATAATTACGTAAAAAATGAGTTCCTTGTGTGTACTGTGCTTGGACGAAATTGATACTTCACAATCGATTGTCTTTGCTATGCATCTGGTTTATATATAATAATCAATAATAATAAGTAATCTTCGCAATTTGTCTTCTTTTCAACCGACTTCAAAAAAAGGAGGAGGTTACTCAATTCGACCGTATATATATATATATATATATATATATATATATATATATATATATATATATATATATATATATATCGGTATGTTCGGTATATATATATATATATATATATATATATATATATATATCGGTATGTTCGGTATATATATATATATATATATATATATATATATATATATATATATATATATCGGTATGTTCGGAGATAACTTTTTCGTTTATGAACCGATTTTGATAATTCTTTTTTTGTTGGAAAGGAGATATCCCTAGTTTGGTACTATGATAAGGAAACTAGGATCTGATGATGGGATCCCAGAGAAATCGAGGGAAACTTTCAAAAATCGTATGGGTGACTAGTAAATTTAATCATGTTTTCATTAAGTACTTTAAAGCACTACTATTTAATAAAGGTCTGGAGTCGATCTGATGATGGAGAAGAAAGATAGTCGAGGGAACTCTTCAACAATTTATAGCAATTACCTGCTTTTTGATCTTAATTCGTTTCTATTGATGAGAACTTTGCACCTGTATTAGTTATAAGTGCCATTACAGTCTGATGATGGAGACAAAAGATAGTCGAGGGAACTCTTTAACGATTTATAGCAATTACCTGCTGTTTGAACTTAATTCGTTTCGATCGATGAGAACTTTGCACCTATATGAGTTACAAGTGCCATTACAGTCTGATGATGGAGACGAAAGATATTCGAGGAATTACCTGCTGTGTGGTCATGATGGAGCCCATAAACACTCGAGGGAATTTCTCAACAATTTACAGCAGTTACCTTTTGCTGTTTGACGACCGCTTTGATATAATGGTGCATGTGCCGCGTCGGCGGCGCCTAAACACTGACGGTCGCGGGTTCAATTCCCGCTTGGAGTGGATATTTATGTTTATACAAATATTTATTTTCATTCTAGTTGTTAATTCTTGTGGTTCTCCCAACCTAGCCTCAGAGAACACGCTAGGCTGTCAGTCCCGGTTGTTATTACGTACACCTGATAGCAAACTTTACTCATAGTATGTCGACGCGTTAGCGCAGCGGTCACAGCACTGGCTGTTGCGCTGGCGTTAGTGGGTTCAATTTCCGCGCAGGACAGACATTTGTATTTGCCATATAAGATGTTTGTCATGATCTGGGGGTTTGTGCTTGTGTATTGTGTATGTTTCTGGACCCCCGACACAAGAGAAAAAGCATCCTTGTTAGGTCTACCCATCACTAAAAATTGTAAAATAAAATAATTTTTAACAAAAAAAAAAACCGACTTCTAACAGGAAACTAAAAAGTGAAAAATAAACTTACTTAGTACAAAGTAATTCGTATTTTGATTTAGTTAATCAGAAATGATTTAATAAATATTTTATAATATTGAAGAAGTTTCCTGTTTGAAGTCGGTTTTTTTTTGTTAAAAATTATTTTATTTTAAATTTACATTCATCATCATCATCATTGTTCTGTTTGCAGAGTTATAAAATGAATAAATTTCTAAAATAGAAGCAGCCTATGTTACTCCTTATTGCATAAGATATATCCCAGTGAAAGTACCGTCAAAATCGGTCCACCCGTTTCAGAGATTAGCCGGAACATACCGACAGACAGACAGACGAAAATTGGAAAAATGTTCTTTTGGTATATGGACCGTGTATACATCCGTATGCATTTAGTAAAAAGCAGTATTTTAATATAACTAAAGGACACTCCAATTTTATTTATTTGTATAGATTGTTTACGTAAAATATGTTATGTTTATATTATTATAATGTTAAAACTATAATAATATAACTTAAAATTGTATGTGATTTTGAATTATAAAAATAAGCGTATTATTATCTATTATATTTTATTGTATAGTACGACGAACGAGTAGTAGATACCCTGACGCCTTAAGCCATCGTCATAAACAGAGTAGGAGAGAGGTTCCGTGAATAGTAGGTACTTAGTAACAGTTACCAAGTTCGACTTTAAACTTACAACTAAATTTACTAATCAATACCAGTAAAATTAAAAATTAATACTTTCAAGTACCAAAATTAGTTACGTCGGTACAAAATCGAGCAGATAGCGGTATCAATGTGTGCGTACGCGTAATGTTATTGTGTTGCGATTTAAATACCTAAACTTGAGCGAGTGAAAAATGTGATAGCGTCCTTAAGTACAAAAGGCGGCCTTATCGCTAATGAGCGATCTCTTCCAGGCAACCTTTGGGTAAAGGAAATGGTATATATGTAGACAGTTTAGGTGTACAGTTCTACCTAAACATATACAATATATTTAGACAAATAAATAATGTAAAAAATAAAATAAAAATTAAAAAAATAATAATTAAAAAAAAAAAAAAAACCCGCCTGCGTGAAGAACAACTAATAGAAAATCAACTGAAAAAGCTGGAACAAGATAAAAATTCAATATGCACACAAAGTCAGCGAAATAAATAGAAACAATATCAAACATTTTGTGCTGTACATTTAAAATATATTAATACGGTAGTCCTTCGAAACTTTATGCAACGTCGTACATAACATACAGTCGGAGACATGCACAAAGAGAGAATGATTTGACTTATCCTTCAATTTCATGCCTCCGACTGCATATTATCTACGACGTTGCATAAAGTTTCGAAGGACTACCGTATTAATTAATATATTTTAAATGTACAGCACAAAATGTTTGATATTGTTTCTATTTATTTCGCTGACTTTGTGTGCATATTGAATTTTTATCTTGTTCTAGCTTTTTCAGTTGATTTTCTATTAGTTGTTCTTCACGCAGGCGGGTTTTTTGTTTTTTTTTTTTAATTATTATTTTATTTTTATCTTTTTAGTCAGACAAATTACGTAATCGGTTCAATTCGTTAAAACAGTTTACATCATGTGGTTGATTAAGTAATTTTTTACGGTCAATAGAACTAATAGCAAGCCCGGAGAAAGATCTCACTCTGCTCAAAGCAACGTAAGCCTGACCTTTAGCAAATAGGTGACTGCTTAAGTCAACAACTATTAGTTTTAATATAATGAAATTATTATTAAAATTATTTGTTTGTATTTGGTATTATGTATTTGTTATTGATTTTATTAATGTAATTGTAAATTGATGGGAAATTTATTAATTTTTATTTGTAATTTTAATTGTATGTTTTTTTTTTAACTATTGTATTTTATTAGAAAGGCTACACCCCGAAGTTGATCGTCGCCTAGGAGGCGAGTTTGGCATGGCATAGGCGTGGGAAAGAGCAAAGTCCACATTTTTTAAACTTTAATATTGTATTTCTTTATTAGTATTACGGTAATAATAATCATGATATACCTTTTTAAAATCCTTGTATTGTGCCCTTCAATTTGATACCCATATTGTAGTATTCGAGAAAAAAAATTTTTGTTTTCATTAACTACAATGGCTTCGCGCAGCCGCCATGTTTGATTTTTTTTTAATGTCACCTATCTAAGAACACTTGGGCAGCTAAGACGAACCTAACGATACCTCAATTATGTAAATCCGTTCAGTGGTTCTGGAAATATGAGGTAGTAAAGAATATTACATACAAATATACATACATACAAGATACGCGCGAAAAACATAACCCTTCCTTGGCAGTCGGGTAATAAAGTATATGTATGTACATGGCATATATAAATGGAAAGTTGTAATAGACATACATAGACGTATATAAAGTTAATGAATTATTATGATAAAATTCAAAGTGAGGACAGGAGATAATATGTGACTAGATAGAAGGATTAAAATTGAGAGAAATAGTGTTTCACCGACTTCTTGAAAATTGGAAGGGATTCAACGCGTCTGATGGGCAAAGGAAGGGAGTTCCAAAGCCGAGCAGCTTGGACAGTAAATGATTTAGTATAGAAATTAGTGGAGTGGGGAGGAATTTTAAGAAGTAAACTATCATCGGAGCGAAGGCTTCGCTCATGAGACTCGCTGAGATACTTAAAACGTTCACGTAGGTAAGAAGGAGTAGCAGGATTAAATAGTATGCAATATAGCAAAGTAAGTATGTGAGTATTCCTGCGAAGGCGAATTGGGAGCCACTTGAGTTTTTTGCGAAAATCAGAGATGTGATCATATTTGCGTAGGCCAAATATGAAACGGATACATAATATAGGAACCTAATTAAAGTTGATCTACACTCATCTGTTTACCGGATAAAAGTTATGTTTTATCAAATTATTCGCGGCATTTACAACCTTGGAGATCGAGTTTCCCTACAGAATGTTTTTTCAAAAGTATAGGTATATTAACAATTGCTTCGCAATCTATTTATAACAATACTAGCTGCCCCCGCAAACGTCGTTTTGCCATACATGTTATTAACCCCCTTATAACTTAGGAGTATGAAAAATAGATGTTGGTCGATTCTCAGACCTACCCGATATGCACACAAAATTTCATAAAAATCGGTTCAGCCGTTTCGGATGAGTATTGTAACTTAATACTAAAAGATTATGTTTAGTCACTAGAATATTCATTGATTTAAAATCAATAGTATTAATCGCATTGTAAACACGAGAAGGAATAACAAAATTGTAACTCCAAGTTTCCGACTGCGCAAAGTAAACGTCTCCTTTCTGGGTCCTGGTACTCGCATGTATAATAAAATCGCACAAAGAATTTTGGAATTGTCTCAACATAAATTTAAAGTTGTTATTAAAAAATTTTAATAGATAAAGCGTATTATTGCGTAGGATTACGTAGTTGATAGAGATGTGTGGACTCAGTAACGCTGTATTTCATGCAAGATATTACGAGTACTACCTTTGTACTAAAACACAGTTTATGTATCTATTATTTTCAAAAGATTAAATGCGGCGTTTCTTGCAATTCGTTTCTGCAGAATCTACATTCCGAATCGGTGGCAGCTTTATTTTTACAAAAATAAAAATCAATTTAAAGTTTTAATTTTTAAAATGACAATTCTTAAAAGTGCTCTTGGGGCCTATTTGAATAAAGTTGTTTTTGATTTTGATTTTGAAAATATAATTCTGAAAATGTACCACAAAGAAACGACTTTTTCGGATTTTATCGTGGCTTATTAAGTTTTTTTAGAATGTACTGCGAGACAACAAGCTTCGGATACCGCGTCTTCATCACAGTGAACATGTGAAACCAGCTACCATCGAGCGAATACTTGCTGTTCTGCCTTCTATGAAAGTTTCGGTAGTTAAGGCTCCAGGTTGAGAAACCTCCTCACAATGCGGGCCATCTCAAGTAAAGCTGCCTTTTGAATCGGACGGACCCTTGATCCAAAAGTCCAGCGAGAATTTCTTAAGGTCGAGAATTTTCGCTAATAGACCATTGACCGACACAACATTAGGAACAATTATTGTTGAGTCTTTGAGAGATTGTTGAGCAATGTCTAAATATTTCAAAGAATTCAATATTTTTAACAAAGTAGTATCAATATATTATTATTACAAAGCTTATCGAAAACGAAGCAAAGTGAAAAGGAGGCATTTTTAACTAACTTCAAGAATAGGAGGAAGTTCTCAATTCGACTGTTTTTTCGAGTTTTTGTTACCTCATAACTTATTACTCGGTTTAATGATTTTGATGTTTTTTTTTTGTATTTCTATGTTGGTACGGCCTACTCAGTACTCTTGATCTGATTAAATAATAAAGAATATATTATTTTTATTTAATAATAATATATTTCGGTGAGTCTATTATTACTTCTTATTAGAAAAATTAAATGGCAATTCAATTTTTAATAAATTAAATAAAAGTCTTAAAAATAATTCAAAATATTATTTGCTTCAATATAATTTTTATTTTAAAGGCGAAAAAAAAATGAGCTTGTTCACATAGTACTTTATCAATGTCAAAATGCGTTCAAATAGTTTGGTAGACCACAAATTATAAGATAATATTGTTATCATGGTTTATGTCCTATATATTGGCAAAATCTGTTGCAATACTATAACAATTTCAACAGTAGCTAAAAAGGTTTTTAACGGTATCTTTAATTGAATTTTGAGTAAAATGAGTGTTAAAGTGGCTGTAGTAACAGGAGCTAATAAAGGAATAGGTTTTGCGATAGTCCGCGGTCTCTGCAAACGTTTCGACGGGGTTGTTTATTTAACATCGCGAAATGAAAAACGCGGAAATGATGCAGTTGCAGCTCTCAAAAATGAAGGGCTGCAACCGAAATATCACCAACTGGACATCACAAGCACCCAAAGCTTACAAGTATTTCACGACTATATCAAGGAGAAGTATGGTTACATTGATGTTTTAGTGAATAACGCTGCAATCGCGTTTAAAAGTAACGCCCCAGAGCCGGAAGGAGTTCAGGCGGAGGAAACTTTGCGGGTTAATTATTTCTCTGTTCTTTCTACATGCGAAATTCTGTTTCCTCTACTTCGAAATGGTGCAAGAGTGGTAAATATTTCTAGTTCAGTAGGTCGTTTGAGCTATATACCTAGTGAGAAACTGAGACAGAAATTTCAAGACCCTAATTTGACTATACCGGAGCTCTCAGACCTAATGCGTCAGTATGTAGAAGCGGCTAAACAAGGCACTCAGGCAGCGGAATGGGGAAACTCAGCATATAGCGTCTCTAAAGTTGGATTGACAGCTTTGACAATGATACAACAGAGACTGCTCAATGACAGAGGTAATACACAACATATAGATATAAATTGCTAGCTTCTTCATAAGCACACCCATTTATTGATCGACTAGTTGTGCCCCGCGGTTACATCCGATTTAATTTGAGGAAAGAACGTACTAAAATATTTTAAACTATTACTGTGCAACTCGGCCACTCACCCGTCGCGATTTACCTCCTAAATTTTGCGTCCAAATTAAATGCTATAATGCTATAAAAAACAAAGCTTATCTCCATTAAATAGCCTTGTTTACGACGTATCTATTTTCATTTTTAAGTATTCATGCCTTGCTAAGAATGTAGAATATAATGCAATAAAATTACCTTTTCAATTTTGTGATCATTAACTCGTTGCGGAGATATTTTTAAAACTATTCTAAGATATTCACTGAAATTAAATAATGTCAAGGACAATTTTGCTCAAACAGAACTACTTGTGAGGAATAACATATTTATTTGGCATAAGAATTTGTACCGAACTTGTCTATAAAACTTTAATAAACGAATAATTCATTATTGCAGAACAAACTTGATTAAATGGTTAAAATTGATAAAAAAGTTTATAATGATTTAAGCTTAAAGGATAGCCATATGCTGTCGCGGACTTTTTTGTTTTTTGAACTTTTAATGGCGATGATTTCCGTCACAGATAATTTTTGATAAATTGATTCCTTTCAGCTGCGCACGCACAGAAAAACAGAATATGATTTCGTTAAATTTCTTATGAAAACTCAACTCCTATTGGTCGTAGCGTGATCTTATATAGCCTAAAGACTTACTCGTTAAATGAACTATGAAATATCCCTCAATATCTCATATCAATAGTCATATGTATAGAATATTTCCTGATCCACAGCGGAGGTACCGCGATGATTAATCTCTAACAGGTTAAAGTATTGGTGAGGTGTAAGGACAGTAGTCACAATTTGCTGTTGTGACACGTTTGTTTAGTCCATGTATGTATTTACTTGTCGTGGTCTGTACGATATTATTACCATTACCGTTACCGAACCGTTGAATATTAAAACTTTTAATCAACTTACTATTTTACTATACATATATTTGTATTGAAGGCAAACCACAACAAGAAATATCTAGGTCAAAATTTGGAGCAGTCCAACGTTGGAAGTACCCCAACCTTAGAGTAGATTGCAGCTAAATAATCCTGTAATGCTAAATAATGTGTGTTTCTGTAGTGATTAAAGTAGGTGGAGCTCAGGGGAAGACTCGGTGATAGGGTCGTTAACGCACTTGCAATATTCCTGGAGTTGCAGGCATCGATAGACTACAGCATCTGCTTTGGTAAATGTTAGTGGGCCATTAGTACATCACAGGTGACTAATTTATGGGAGTTTAAATTTTTGTTATTTCTGACTCTACCTTAATTCCGGTGCTGCGGTAAGTGTACTCATGCTCCGTTCTGCGACTTTCACACGTTATTTTCGAACAAATGTACGTAAAAACGATCTTTACCGCAAGATCAAAATACGATACGAACTGACCTTTAACGACTGATAAATAGACACTTTTAAACAAAATAACGCGTCAGACATAATATTCTAATAAAATTAGTAACATTGCGTGCTAGAATATAGGTATAGTAATTCGAAAAATACCCAAAACCGATTCGGAGCACCCCACTGTCCACGTGGTCTTGGTCTGCCCTACCCAACCCCATAAATTTCTTGCTGGCGATGTACATAATTACCTGTTAATATAATTTACTGTCTAGCCTTTGTGTTGTGATTCTTTCTAGATCCCCAACACATGATTAGATTTGACTAAGGGTCGAGTGTCAGTTGTTTATTAATGTGCAAAACTAAATGTCAAATCTGAAAGTATATCTATTTATTTGAACATGATCATTTCACAATCTTATAATTGTTTATAATTATATAAAGTTTAATTCTTAATAATTGTGTTTGCTCGCAAACGAAAAAAAAACGACTAAATGGACGAAAAAATAGTCAAGTAAATACGCGTTATCAAAGATTACTCAGAAAGTACTCATCAGATCTCAATGAAATTTAAATGAGTCTATCACTCGATCAAAAGTTCTTAATTCGAATTGAGAATGTTCTCCTTTTTTTAAGGTGGTAAAGAAGTGTATACACATAATTATTTGGAGTAATAGAAGCAGAGAAGTACAAAATGATTTATTCTGGTCTACCTTTTGTGAACAAACCTATTAATAATCTAAAGTATTTATTAAAAAAGTGCAGTATAATATATCTATATATTAAGAATGACCTTTTATTTTTAGATATCAAAGTTAACGCGGTACATCCTGGCTATGTGGACACTGATATGACATCTCATAAGGGTCCCTTATCAATAGACGAGGGCGCCCAGGCCCCACTGTACTTAGCGTTGGATGCTCCCGACTCTGTTAAAGGGCAATATGTCTGGTATGACAAGAGGATCGTCAGCTGGTCAGAATAAGAAGCCGAAGATAATTACTAAACTATTTATTTATTTGTTCGAAAATGTAATGTAATGTACACAAAAACAGTTTTACATAAAATAAAACATGTTATTAATTATATTTCAATTTTTTGTATGAAACTAACATACACCATTTTATAATCAATTATACAGCATTAATTACAAAGTAATCAAATAACATTTAAAAAAAGGCAATACATAGTTTAACACTTATAACAGAAAATTAAAACAATGAAATAAAGAAATACAAAACAATTACTAGGTATAAATCAACAATTATTATCAGCTGTCTGATAAGTTCCTGATTGAATGTATGGATATTTTTTATTCGTCGAAGCTAATTTAATAGAATAAGTATCATACATTTTAAAGAAGGATGTGAAGTATAATATGTACAATGCTTTGACTGGGTAAACAATAACCACACCAGTAGCCTGGTAGGAACAGTAGAATTTACTGTTGCTTTAATAAGTATCGAATATTTAAGGCTGCTTAAATTTACAAAAATCATTCAATCGAGTCATCGAGCAAATTTCTGCAGTCCAAAAAAATATACTAATGAGGATATTTGAAACACTCCTGGTATGATTATTGTTTTTTGATGATAATGATTTGATTCCTACATGGGAAAAGAGGCCTTTGCCCAGCAGTGAGATATTACAGGCTGATGCGATAATGATTTGATACCAGTTGTCTCAAAGATTTGTTAAATGTTCTTATATTTGTTATTAGTACTTTTGTGACAACAATATCAGACCATACAGTAATGTCCGTTACATTATACATATTATACGTTTTAAGATTTTATCCACTTAAAAAAACACTTGTTTTACTTATTATTAAATAAGTAATTATTATTTTTAATAAGGCAACACATAATATTTAATAGACGAACCTCATTAAGGTTGACCCACACTCATCTACTTACCGGAAAAAAGGTAATGTTTTATCAAATAAAATATGATTCTGAAAATGTACCAATAAGGTTACCATAAAAAATATGACCATGGCTGTAATTAATAATAGTTACAACAAAATTCAGGAACTTATTTCATTTCATAAAGTATAATTTTCATCCGACAAGCAGATGAGTTTAGATCAACGTTACTTGGGATCATTGACCAATTGGAGGCCATCCATTTTAATTCAGTTATAATCTTAATGTCTATAAAATTGTAAAGTTACTTATAAGTTTATATAAGTTGAAAACTAGACACTACTAACTTACAATTATTAGTATCAAAATATCAGTCAAGTAACACAGCACACTGGGATTAACAAAAAAATATACTAGTAATTACTATTACTAACAAGAACGTCTTAAAAACTAAAAATCGCTTATAGACGTTAACCGGTCTACTCTACCGGTGGTATTTAGAACCCTTTAAAATCAACAAAAAACAGCCCTAATCTTCAGCAGCCCCGATCTCCTGATTCCACCAGTGACTGAGCCAATAAAAGGTACATTTAGTACATGTGGTGCTCACAATAAAGGAGGCCAGACACACAGCGGTCAACCGGAGGCCTGTTCAGGTAGCCATGTGCAGGTAAATCGAAATTGAATGGAAGTATATACCTGTGCACTTTTTTGAACCTGCACCGGCGAACGGCGTAAAATCGAAAACGATTCTTTCTAGGCTGATCTGCGCATGTGAACCTGGACAGGTAACCTCACCGATGGCTTCATAACTAACTCCAGCAAATACACCGCTGGGAGAGGATACCATTAAGTAAATAGGGTGTTTTATTATTATTTATTTAGTTTTTAATTAATTGTCGTTCAGCCTTGAGAATATATGGTATAGCGTCATCTATGCATATGTCACCCAGAAAGCTAACGAAGAACACATCTTCTAGAAAGTCATCTGTGAAGCTACGTACAGTAAGTAGCTTTAGTAGCAGTTTTGTGAGTCTGTCTTCGTTGTTATCGACACATGTCCGCAGCGATCGCATAACTTTCAACTGGAGCTCTTCAAATTTATGGGTAAGTAAATTTGGGGCACGATCTGAAAAATATTACAAATAAATTTAAAATTAAAAATTACAAATATTTATTTATTTATTTATAAATAAATAAATAAATATTTATTTATAAATAAATAAATATTTATTTATAAATAAATAAATATTTGTAAAAATATCGTGCTCAAAATCTGGAGCAGTCTTATTGAAGAAGTATCTCAACCTTACAGAAGATTACAGCTAAATAATACTGCTTTTAAGTAGCCAGAGTTCCTGGACAGGATCGGGGGTGGGGTCTGCCGACCCTATCGACACTATTTTGGTGGTGGAAGGCGTTTATAGGTTACAGTAACTGCTTACTATCAGGTGCACCGTACGCTTATTTGCCGCCGTAGTTAAAACATTAAAAAAAAACTGTCAACAATTATAAATTTAGTTGTCTTGCATGAAAAACAGTGTCACTAAACCTTTAAATTACAAATCTTAAACCGTATAACAAGCTTTTAATATTAAAAAGTTTTTAAACCTATCTTTAAATTATTTTTGGGCAAAACGTTGTCTAATAATTAAATTCTTACTTTTCGAATTCATACTATCTAAATTTATTAAAAATGTAATAACATTTGTTACTATTTTCGTAAAAATTGACATATTTATTATTTGCCTTAGTGAATTTATGTAATACCTATTATTGTATATTTATAATAATACTTACAACTTGTAATACAAATGTAACTAGGTAGCTATGGTAGGAGATCACTACCGGGGATTTTGGGAGTAACTCGAGCGCGTCTGAATTACCTAATGAGGGTAGCCTTGCACTTTGTGTAGGCGATGGCAGGAAATTAGTAAAAGAAATCAGTTGTTAGAAAAGTATATGTATAAGGTCACACCCGCAATGAAAACTAGCAGATTAATATTTTTCCGTTTAACAGAAAGGAGTAGGGTGGATATACCCCCTATTAATATCTGACGCGCTCAAGTAGTTATTTCTTTGTGACGCTCTCCCCGTCGCAGAAAAGGCATGCATCATTTAACCTCTTTCCTTTTCAAAAGTTAAAAGCTTTTATTTAACTTGAAATATATTATAGAATAAACTACACTTTTCCCTTAAAATTCTCAATATTAAGTCATTACTCAATTTATATGACACAAAAGCTAGTTGCAAAATTTATCTAAATACATAAACAAATTTTGACCTCCACTACTATTTCCATCTTTTAAAAAAAAATCCCAAACTGACACGAGCTCCAAATGAAATTAAATTACGAATACTTCGCAGGGTAGGACAGCCGGACATAATTCGCTAGTGACTATTAACATCGCCGGAACTGCATAATTGCATTTTTTTGTTTATTTCATAAAACGTTAACAATAATATATAACAATAACCCAAATAACCAAGTCTACTATCATCAGCTGAAGAGAATTTTTTTATTTTATGCATATATTATTCAGTTGTGGTACTTCTAACAAATCAGTACCTATTAGTCTTAACCTGTTAAAAATGTAACAAGTGACTTTTCTAATATTTACACATTAAATACCGGCTAGTAATAATATTAAACATAAATAGCCTGTACAGCATTACTTTAAAATTTCATGATCCTGCTTAAAATAAGTAAAAAGATACACGCAATTTAACACTTTGAATCGCTCTCCTGTAAAGTTGCTGTTTTTCACATCCGACGTTTTTAATAGTCATGAGCGAATTATGTAATACTAACCGACCGAATTTAATATAATTATTCGACCAGTTAGTCTTATATAATTATTAATTTAACTCACCGGCTGCGAACAAGCACAGAGCACGCATATGAGCGTACTCCGGGTCTGTAACTTGCATTTGTTCCATGTTTAGGACGAACCGCTCCAGGCGACCCAACAAGTCCATCACTTCGTTGACGCGCTCCTCTGAATAGTCATCTAATGTTAGAGGCTGGAAAAGATTGTTTTATTGGAGTTCACTTAAGAAATGATGTAAGTCCCGGGGTATGACAAATATATGGTGAGTGAAGTCATGTGGAACAGTAACCCTGAGAGCGACATTTTACCGCGCAACATAGCTTGCAAAATAAATATATACGTGTATATATAATGAACAAATTTTAACTGAGGCACTGGCACAGCAGAAAATGTCCTGCTCAAAATCTGGAGCAGACCGACTGAGGCAGTACCTCGACCTTACAGAAGATCGCAGCTAAATAATACTACTTTCTGCAGTGTTGTGTTCCTGTGGTGAGTAAGGTATTGGGGGTAGAGTCGGCAACGAACTTGCGAAACTTTTGATGTATTACGGTAATCGCTTACCATCAGGTGAGCCGTACGCTTGTTTACCGACATCTAATATATAAAATTCTCGTGTCATGGTGTTAAACATTGAAATCCTCCGAAACGGCTCGACCGATTTTAATAAAATTTTGTGGGCATATCGGGTAGGTCTGAGAATCGGCCAACATCTATTTTCATACCCCTAAGTTAGTAAGGGGGGGGGGGGGGTTAAGCGGGTTAATAACATATATGGCAAAGAAACGTTTGCGGGGTCAGCTAGTAAGTGTATAAAAAAACTACGACAACGAGTTCGTTAGGCATAATATAATGAATATGGAAGAAGTGGCGCTGACTGCTTTAAGGTCCGGGGTTGGAGCTGACGTGGTCCGTGTGGCTCGATGGCGCAGCTCCTTCTTTAGGTGCGTCATCATCAACGGCAGGATCTCGTGCAGGCCGATGGCCGCCGCCCAGCGCGACAGCCCCAGCACGAATAACTCAGGCCAGGTCCCGCGGTATAGAGACACTTGGATCGCGTTCCTAGACGTTAATGTCACAATTATTTTGGTTTGTGTGAAAGCAGCGGGAGGTTCCCTATTCGACTAAATTTTTTTTATGTGTTACCTCTTAACTTTTTACGGGGTGTACCAATGTGTACCAGTGTTATAGAACATATAGAGATACAGGCATATCATTGACGAAATTATAAGTGAAAAAATTAAAGATTTTGAAATTACAGTAAATTTAACATCGACATATTTGAAAAAAAAATGTTGTATCTACATATAGGTTTGTACCTATATGTAGATACAACATTTTTTTGAGGATATAAATAGCAAAATTAACTATAAACAGTTTTTTTTTAATTTTTCGATCTTACGTAGTCTGAGCATCGTGTCAATGACCGAGTCACCTCAGTTTAATTATCTGTGACACCACAAAAATATATATTTTTGTTTGCTACAATTATTTTTATGTGTGTATATGTCACAATTGTTTACTGGTTGTTTCGATTTTTATGATCGTGTTCCCATTTAAATTTGAGCAAGACCGACTAGCTACGTTGTATTATTTATCGATGCCATTACAAATCGATTTCTTTCGTTTGGGATCAAACATACCCTATGGAAAAAGTCTTATAAACCTCATAAAAACTTCGACAAATCCAACGTAAATTCTCATACTGAGCTATGAGATCTATGAAAATTTGGTCTGCATTTGTCCATGTTTTATGAGGTTTTATGAATTTTTTCCATAGGATATTATACGAACAATTATTTTTGTTTGTTAACAAACACTTTAATGTAACGTGTGTATCTTCACGTGCCATATATTCAATAGTTATTGTACGCACGGCATGACAACAAAATGTGGCAAGGTGAACATCCAGCGCGCCATGGCGAAGAGGATGCGTGAGGAGTTCTCACACGCAACGTGCAAGGTCTGGGAGCTGTGCGGACACGCCGACACCTCCAGCGGCAGGTCCAGGCTGTTTGGCGGCAGGACGTCGCAATTAGAATCTGCGGACCAACACACGAATCTCTAAACGATTTTGCACAGTCTCATTGTATTACGGATCGTCCCTTGGTCACGCCATAACGTGAGAACATATTTACTGGTTTCCTCCATCTTTTTATTTCTCATACTTTGTAGGTTTTTACTAAATGAAAATAAGTAAATAATGAAATAAACATCTTATGATAAAAATTGTAAAACATATCTTTAAACCTACTTTATTAAATTTTTATTTTTTAAACAAACAGTACCTAAAGGAGCACTTAAAAAAGCTTAAGAGTATGTACGATTTTATTTTTGTGTTACCCACACATTAGGAATTCTAAACATTTTTTTTAATATCATATCAAAAATTGACCGCTCCAGCGGGGTTCGAACCCGCGTCTCCGACTGACCGTGTCGGCGCTCTAGCCAATTAAGCTATGGAGCGATGTACCTGCTAGATCGAAATTTTTGATATGATGATTTTTATTTTCGGTTTAAGCGAACTGTGGCGCCAATTTTTGATATGATATTCAAAAAAAAAAAGCTTAAGAGTGTCGATGTATGATGTGTCGAGTGCGATCACACGACTGAAGTAAAACTTCCTAAAGGCAACTCTCTCTCTCTTTTTATATTCACTAACTTATATCTCCCTCTCAACTTCCGTTCGCCTCGCCCGATCACATTTTTTATTACGCTATCGTCACGCATTCACGAAGTTTTACTTCAAAAACAAACTGGTACGAAATATTTGTATATGAGGCGCAAATTAGAAAACAAATGAACTCATGAATAAGTAAATATATAAATATGTAACTCACTGAAGTTCTCATTGTTGAACAAATTTTTAGCATGATGCAGCTCTAATGAGATCCTTAGGCATCTTGGGCTATTCCCCATATTGTCTATGCTTCTAGAAGTCCCTTCACCCTGCACGTCTCTAGAAAACCTCATGAGTTTCATGCTAAATATTCCCATGCTTTCCATACTTCCAAACATCCCTAAGCCTTCCATGCCTCCAAACATTCCTGCGGCTTTCATGCATCTAGAGATCCCCACGTCTTGCATGCTAGAGGTTGCTGCGCGTTTCACACTGATAGAGTTGTCCACGCCTCCCACGCCATTAGAAGTCTCTTCACCTCCCATGCCACTAGATGTCCTCGCACCTTCTATGTCTTTAGAGATCGCCTCACCTTGAGTGCCTCTAGCGGATGCCGCGCGTTTCACACCACTAGAGGTCACCGTGCCTTTCATGCCGCTAGAGGACACTGTGCGTTCCATACCGCAAGTAGATAATGCGCTTGTCATACCGTTAGATGACACTGTACTTTCCATGCTGCTAGAGGACTTTGCACCTTGCAAGTCCCTAGATGTCCCCACGGCTTCCATATCGTTAGAGGACCCCACCCCTTCCATATCTCTACACCTCCCTATGTCTTCCATACCGTTAGAGAACCCCACCCTTTCTATCCCTCTAGATTTCTCTGCGCCTTCGATATCGTTATAGAACCCCACCCCATGCATTCCTCTAGATCTCTTCGGATCTTCCATATCGTTAGAGAACCCCACCCCTTTCATGCCTCTAGATCTCCCCGCGTCTTCCATACCGTTAGAGAACTCCACCCTTTCCATCCTTTTAGATCTCTTTGCGCCTTCGATGCCGTTAGAGAACTCTACCCCTTGCATTCCTCTAGATCTTATCGCACCTTCCATACCGTTAGAGTACTCTACTCCTTCCATTCCTTTGGATCTCTCCGCGCCGTCCATATCGTAAGAGAACCCCACACTTTTCATTCTTTTAGATTTCCTCGCGCTGTCCATACCGTTAGAGAAACCCACACATTCCATGTCTCTAGATGTCCCCACGGCTTCCATATCGTTAGAGGACCCCACCGCTTCCATGTCTCTAGATCTCTCCGTGCCTTCCATAGCGCTAGAGAACCCTACATCTTCAATTCCTTTAGATCTCTCCGCGCCGTCCATACTGTTAGAGAACCCCAAATCTTTCATGTCTCCAGATGTCCCCATGGCTTCCATATCATTACAAGATCCCACTCTTTCCATGTCGCCAGATCTCTCCTTGCCTTCCATGTCGTTAGAGATCTGCACTCCTTCTATTCCTATAGGTCTCCCTGCGCCGTCCATACTGTTAGAGAACCCCACATCTTTCATGTCTCTAGATGTCCCCATGGCTTCCATATCATTACAAGACCCCACTCCTTCCATGTCTCTAGATCTCTCCGCGCCTTCCATGCCGTTAGAGATCTGCACTCCTTCCATTCCTATAGATCTCCCTGCGCCGTCCATTCTGTTAGAGAAACACACATCTTTCATGTCTCTAGATGTCCCCACGGCTTCCATATCGTTAATGGACCTTAACCCTTTCATGTCTCTAGATCTTACTATGCCTTCCATACCATTACAGAACTCCACTTCTTCCATTCCTTTATATTTCCCCGCACCGTCCATATCGTTAGTGAGCCCCACAACTTCCATGGCTCTAGATGTTCCCATGGCTTTCATATCATTAGAGAACTCCACTCCTTCCATTCCTTTAGATCTTCCCGCGCCATCTATACCATTAGAGAAGCCCACATCTTCCATGTCTCTATATGTCCCCACGACTTCCATGTCGTTAGAGGACCCCACCTCTTCTATGCCTCTAGATCTCTCCGCGCCTTTCATACTGTTAGAGATCTGCACTTCTTCCATTCCTCTAGAACTCCCCGCGCCGTCCATGCCCACATCTTCCATGTCTCTAGATATCCCAACGGCTTCCATATCGTTAGAGGAAGGGGTGGGCACCCCTTCATTGCCTCTATATCTCCTCGCGCTTCGCATGCTGTTAGAGGACCTAGATGCCCTCCCGCCCTTCACACCGCTAGATACCCCATTGCCATCCAAGTCTCTAGGTGCCTCATCGCATTCACTGCCGCTAGAAGACCACCATTCCGTGATGTCTTCCGTGCCACTAGAGATTTCCTCATCTATCGGAAAGAAATTCCTATGAAAATTATACCAACGATTATTACTAATAATAATAATTATACAGTTTATAAAATTTATGAACCGTCCAACTGCTGGCTTTAAAATACACAGACCGAAGACGGGCAGCAGCGTCTTCGGTGCGACAAAGTTAGCCCTGCAGTCACTAACCCGCCTGTCCAGCGTGGTGACTATGGGCAAAAGACATGAGCTCACGCCATTTTTGGCGTGAACTTGTGTAGGCCTATGTCCAGCAGTGGACTGCAATAGGCTGAAGTGATGATCAGCTTTGCACCCGTGTGAAGTCGGGGTGGGTCGCTAGTAGTAAAATAAATGTAACCTTTTTCTAGTGATGACTTAATTTTTCTTTATAATAATCTTCCATGGGACTAAAGGAACATATAAAGAAAAAGTTAGCGAAATTTGTCGAGCCATTATCGAGTTATGCGCTTAGAAACATTCATTTTTATTTATATAGATATATGAAAATAGTTTCTGGGGGGAATTGGGGATAGGGTTGGCAATGTGCTTGCAATGCTTCTGGTGTTGTAGACGTCGATAAACACGATAATCGCGTAATATCAGGTGATCCGTACGCTTGTTTGCCGACCTACATATAAAAATACTGAAAACAATAACAAGATTGATTTCAATTCTACATTTTAGAAGCTAATTAATCAGATTTTAGGATTTCAACATTTTAACTACATCGTCTAGAACTTAATTGATGGGCTATAAAACATAGCAGTAGAACATAAATCTGTTATGAAGATGTGGTTCGGCCAATATCAAGTTTATTTTCTGATATCAAGGCAGCTTGTGCTGATTATAATTTAAAACATTTTTGTTTTCAGCCGATTTAATGTCATTAAAATCGGCAGGATCTCATGCAGGTCGATGGGTACCGCACAGCACGACAGCCCCGGCACGAATAACTCGGGCCAGCAGGGCTATTCTGTAAATAACAATTTCGATATCGAGCTTCACCTGAGTGACAGCGCTCACTTCGAAAGCGAACCCACTTCACCTTGGTTTGGAATTCTGTAAACATTCCGTACGCACAAGCGATGTGAAGGAGTGTCGAATCGAAGAGCGGCAATTTAGAGCTGTGTTTATTTTATCGATATTCTTTTCGTATGACTTTATTTTAGAATATGTGCAGGAAGTCAAGTGTCGAATCAAGTCTCGAATTGTGATGTGTGAAGCGGTAAATCGCCTTACAGAATACCGAATTCATACTATTAAATGTCAACGTTCTCACGCAACAGGGTTCGACTCGTCGCCGCACTCACAAGTGTGGCGCTACGGGACTGTCGAGTTTTAATGAATACGAATTTGATATCTCACCGCGGATTCCGCTGTCGAGACACGAAAATGTTCTTACAGAATAGCACTACAGGTCCCGCGGTATAGAGACACTTGGATTGCGTTCCTAGACGTTAACGTCACAATTATTGTTGTTTGTGTGATAGTAAAACCTCATTTTGGTTATAATTTTTAACCAACATCAAAAAAGGGAGGAAGTTCTCAATTCGACTATTTTTTTACGTGTTACATCATAACTTTTTACGAGCTATACCGATTTTGGTGTTTTTTTTATTATTACTCGAAAGCTGTTATGAAGCGCTATTTAAATTTCAGCGAGATCTGTCAAGATGTTTATAAGTTAACAATAATAATGCACCATTAACCAAGGAGAAGAAGAAGAATGCATATTTAATTGACTTCAACTACGTAATGTGATTTTTTTAAATAAACACATCTTTTGCAGTTTTGCTTACCAGAATCCCCACAGACTCTGGGCGGGATCGTCATAGTGATTTCAGGTGATCGGGGAGCAGCGTGGGTGGTGTTAAATGTATCATGGTAGTATATCTATAAGCAAAAAACTTTACTATTTTATTTCTAATAAAAAAAAACTATCTTACACAAGAAAATACAAAAAAAAAAAAATATCACAGTACAAATAATGAGAAAGAAGTGCCGGATAGGTAAAAAACCTCAACGCGTTCGAATCCCTGATGAAGCAAAGAGATTAATGTGTACGTTCAATATAAATTCATATTTATTATTCTACGATGTCTTTGTCACATACACACACATACAAATCCTCCAATTTTTCAGTAATTTAAGCTACTTACAAAAAAACTTATAATGTTTTTCTATAGATGTACTTTATTCTCACGATGAGTGCTATTTTATATTTATGGCCACGCTTTGACACAACGGTCTAAGTGTTGGCTATTGCGTTAGTAGTCGCGCGTTCGATCCTCGCTCACGACATATATTTGTATTGGCCGTAAAAATGTTTGCCAGGGTCTTGTGCTTGTGCTCGAGGCATTTATGCTCGTGATTCTTTTTGATCCTCTATACAGAAGTAAATTCTAATGTGAATTTAGTGGCCTTGTATTTCATGCAGGATTTTACAAATTTTATAATTTTTTTATTTGTTTTTTTATTTGGAGAGTTCAAAATTAATGGTAATATTCTTTCACCTTTTCAGCCTGCAGAGATCCCAGATCCAGCAGTGTGATTTGGGCGGCGAAACGCTGCTCGGGCTCGTCGCACGTTAACCTGTTCATCATTCGCACCCATGTCCGTGGAACGACTGCACAGCACAATACACTGCTAGAATACTGATCGCCTAACATTATTATAATATCTCATAGGAATTCCACGCTAAGGGTATGTGGCAACTGGTAATGTCCATTTACATACATATTTAATTTATAATAATAAAATAAATAGTCAGTTGTTTTGCCATATATGTTATTAGCCCTTTTAAACCCCCCCCCCCCTTATAACTTGGGGCTATGAGAAATAGATTTTGGCCGATTCTCAAACCTACCCAATATGCACACAAAATTTAATAAAAATCGGTCCAGCCGTTTCGGAGGAATATTGTAACTAACATTGTGACACGAGAATTTTATATATAAGACTAGCTGACCCCGCAAACGTAGTTTTGCCATATATGTTATAAGCCCCTTAAATCCGCCCCCTTCGTATAGCTTAGGGGGTATGAATAATAGATGTTGGCCGATTCTCAGACCTACCCAATATGAACACAAAATTTAATAAAAATCAGTCCAGCCGTTTCGGGGGAGATAACGATTGTAACTAACATTGTGACACGAGAATTTTATATTTAAGATTAGGGATTAGGGATTGTAGAAATGTAAATAAATTAGCTGTGCCAGTTAATTAGGGAAAAACGTACTAAAGTATTATATATCCTCAGTAAATCGACTATCCAACACCACAAAAATAACTTTTGATTTCGATCCAGTAGTTCCTGAGATTAACGCGCTCAAACAATTAACTGTTCAGTTTTATAATATCAGTAGGTACATACAAGCTTAACGCACGCACGGTGGTCTATTCCTAAAGTAAGCAAATTAATGCCTACGTGCCTAATGGCAACGGCCAACTTATATTCGTATTGCTACATATTTTTACCACGTTTTTATTAGCTTGGGTTGTACTAAAAAGCGTGGGGTGCTGTTTATATATATTATATGTAACAATTATTCTACTTGCAACTATCAATGTGCGGAGAGTTATAAAAATATAGTAAAAATTTATGAAAATATAGTACAATGCACCCCACGTTTTTTACTCTGAATTGAATTATTGGAACGAAGTTCCTTACGGCAGGCTTGACATTTGGCTGAGCGACCGAACTGCAAAAAATGTGATACTAAAACCGTAAGAAAAATATTTAACGGAAGTGACGTTATATCACTCACACGACTGTATAATGACGTTTGTAAAACTAAAATATTACTAGTAAACTTTTTTTAAATTATTTATGTAATTTTATACTTTCGACAAAAATAAATACACATGTTTTTTTATTTCACTCAATAGTTTGAATTATTATTATTATTATTTTGTGTGATTTATTTTATTTTACGGTATTTGTTATTTTCTAAAATACTAAATTTCCTAAATACTTTTATGTGCTTAATTAAAAACCAATCAACAAAATTTAAAAGAAATCAAGAACTAGGAAATATATATAAAATTCAACATTTTTTTTTCAAATTGTGTTGCTTCTATACTATCCGAAGGAACTTCGTTCCTGGTGTCTCATGACACCACATAATTTTTTATTCTCTTAATAACTTAAATTTTGTTATAATTTTATTTTGAAGTAATTAATTATGATTGATTGTTCGATCTTCTACAACTGTAATATAAACCTTTGTAATTAAAAATAATTTTCTACTTTTTAGTCCGATTAGCTATAAAAGCGTGATTTTTTAGTTTTTTTAAACTATAATTCTAATAGGTATTAACGACGTGAAAAGAGGAGGATGCTCTTAAATTGATTGCAATTGTTGTGTGTTAGGTAATTCCTAACTTTTTACTGGGTATATCGATTGCTAGTGTCATCATGTACTTAATTCTCTTTAAATTTGTGAAAAATAAGAAAAGTCATTTACGAAATGTTCCTAATAACGTGTGATTTATTTCTTATGTATGATTTATACATATAAATAGATGAATACATATATAATACCTAAACACGGGGGGAGTATGAACTTCACCGGGCTTTAATGAAAATTATTATCCTAGAAAAAAAAATGGTTTGTTAAATAAAGTTTTACTCACAACCGCATGTCATCCCGATGGCCAGACACTTATACAAGTAACAGTACTGACAGTATTCTTCTGTACTCTGGTGAGAGATCTCACAGTTCTTGGTGACGCAATGGTAGGAAACGTTGTTATGGATAGATCGTTTGAAGAAATCTCTGCAAACTGGAAGATATTTTTATACTTTACATTTTTTTTATTTGTTTGATTATATTTGATTTGAACTACAAAGTTCCATGACTGAGTAAATTGCTCTTTCACCATTTAGGAAAAGGGTTGAAGGGTTGGTATCCACCAACTACATTTCTTCAATGTAAGTTGGTGGATAATTTACCAATTACGCGTAACGATTTTTAAATGACAAATTTTATCACAGCTAAATAATACTGCTTTCAAGCAGTGTTGTGTTTCTGTTGGTGAGTAAGGTGACCAGAGCTCCTGGGGGGAATTGGGGATAGGGTTGGCAACACGCTGGCAATGCTTCTGGTGTTGCAGACGTCTATAAGTTACGGTAATCGCTTACTTTTAGGTGAGCCGTACGCTTGTTTGCCGACCTAGTTATATAAAAAAAATAGAACCAATTGTTTTACGCACTCTTTAAACATACTAAGAAGACTAACAAGGACGTACACCCAGGTCAGAAAAAATGTTTATACTAATATAAATATCCAAAATAAGACATTTGTAGTTTAGTTACTTATTGATACTTATTTATTACTTTATTGATTGACACATAGACCTCTTTCTTTATGTAGAAGAAGGTCCAGAACATTATCCACCACGCTACTCCACTGCGAGTTTTTGAAAGTTACTTTATTGAATCACTCATACACTCACTTCAGCCTATCGCAGTCCACTGCTGGACAAAGACTTCTACAAGTTTGCGCTAAAAATGGCGTGAACTCAGGTGTGTTACCCGTAGTCACCACGCTGGGCAGGCGGGTTGGTGACCGCAGGGCTGGCTTTGTCGCACCGAAGACGCTGCTTATGTATTTCAAAGGCACCAGTTGGATGGTTATCCCACCATCGGTCGACTTTTTAAGTTCCAAGGTGGTAGTGGAACTGTGTTATCCCTTAGTTGCCTCTTACGACACCCACGGGAAGAAAGGGGCGCTTTACTGTTGTAACCACACAGCAGACTTTATTTAATACAAATCAAATATGCTTTACTATAAACGTTTCACATTCAATGGCCTTCAGTAAAAAAATTCTAGTGTCGGGGGTCCAGAAACACAATGCACAAATACAAACGTCTAGACCACGACAAATTTTATTTGCGCAATTTTTTGTAAAGAATTTATATTATCATGTAATTACCGTCGCAGGTGATAGCGCCATAGTGTTCTCCAGTGGCCTTGTCACCACAAACGTCACACCAATCCAAGAATGGGGGTTCGTTTTCTACACAATTTTCTTGATCCATTTCGAGTGTATACGAAAGAAAAAATTAAGTTCTATAGGTAAATCATTTGTATGTAGAAATATAATTGAAAAATACATTTGATTATCATGCCACAATATTTTTAAAACAAGAACAAATGAGTTATAACTTTTTTTTTCAATGTACCTTATTACAATGATTGTTATACGATATTGTTTCCGAAATAACTACCCTCAAAAAGCAACAAGCTCTTCAATTGTGGGTAAATAATAAATAAATAGACTTTCTTTATTTTTACTTTTATCGGCACGGATATTGAGCGCTTGATGATAGTGCGGGGATTGCTTTGCGCATCGGGGTCGCAAACATGCATGCATTTTGCAACATTTTTTTGCTTTCTGCGATTTATAATCTTAATATATATAAATCTCGTGTCACAATGTTTGTCCTCAATGGACTCCTAAACTACTTAACCGATTTTAGTCAAATTTGCACACCGTGTGCAGTTTGATCCAACTTAAATGATAGGCTATATTTTATTTTGATATATTATGTTATTATTATATTTCAGAAAAAAATAAGGTGATACGAAGTTCGCCAGGTCAGCTAGTATAATATAAATAACTATACCTACATAAGAAAACATACGTGCCACTTGTTCTTTTGCTATGGTGCGTATATCAATATAGTTGCATAAAGCCCGGCCGTCGTGGATTCTATTCCCGCTCAGAGCAGATATTGTTCCAAAGTACTTTTAAATATCTGAGAACGACATCTTTGAGATTCTAAACTTGATTTCAATATTAATAGCTTACACGCCTTCGGTTTGTCGTAGATATTATTATGTTGGTGAAAAATAAACATACGAGGACACCTCAATGCTATGTTCAATGACCCTTACAGAGTTTCTCAACAGTCGGACGTAAAAATGAACATGAGTAATTGTGTTTGCAGGCAAACGAAGAAAAACCAACTTCAATTATATCGACAAGTACTACAACGTAGGTAGACAAAAAAAATGTCAAGTAAATACGCATTATCAAAGATTTCTCCAAAAGTTGTAATCAGATCTCGATGAATTTTAAACATGACAACACAATAAACATCCGCTTTCGATTAAATTAAAAATCATCAAAATCGGTACACCCAGTAAAAAACGCTATGCGGATTTTCGAGTTTCCCTCGATTACTCTGGGATCCCATCATCAGATCCTGGTTTCCTTATCATGGTACCAAACTAGGGATATCTCCTTTCCAACAAAAAAAGAATTATCGAAATCGGTCCATAAACGACGGAGTTATCCCCGAACATACATAAAAAAAAATATACGGTCGAATTGAGTAACCTCCTCCTTTTTTTGAAGACGGTTAAAAAAACGAATATTAAATCAAATGCTCATGTTACGTTTGAACCGGTAATTGTGGAGTCACGCGCTCTTATAAGGTATGCTGAAATTCCAGAAAATAAATCGCCAAATCTAGCTTGGTTGAAATGTTGAGGAAAATTCATCAACAAAACATTATTTCATGATAGTAATGCTACTGATGTCATAAGAAAATTGACGATAACTCAGCAGATTAATACTTTGCTCAGCTTTACTTTTGGGAATCTAATTATAGGCTTTTTTATATTTGAATGGGTCTTTATATTCTCGATCTTTATTTTGATCATTGTGTATATTGGTGCAAAAATGCTGTCAGTATTCCCCTTTACTCAAAGGGATCAGTGGAAGGTAAGAGACGTAGGGTCATTTCTTTTGATGTCTTTACACTTAACTCACTCACTCTCACTATAGACGGCGCCACGGTTCGCTTAAACCGAAAATAAAATCATCATATCAAAAATTTCGATCTAGCGGATACATCGTTCAATAGCTTAATTGGCTAGAGCGCCGACACGATCAGTCGGAGACGCGGGTTCGATTCCCGCTGGAGCGGTCAATTTTTGATGATATTCAAAAATCTTTAGAATTCCTGTGTGGGTAACACAAAAACTTACACTTCAAGTAAATTTAGGCACTTATGATATCTTGTAAAAAGGAAATAAATTATTTACTACCTTATATTAAAATAAAGCACAATTTATTTTTGAACAGGTTTGATGAATTTTAATGGTAAAAAAAAAAACGAGTGTACTTTAGACCACACAATTGAAGTAAAATTTACAAAACGTAACTGTCTCTTTTTCTGTCTCCACTGACTTATATATCCCTCTAAACTTCCGTTCGCCTCGCCCTATCACACTTTTCATAACGCTCTCTTCCACAAGCTTACTGCCCAAGTTAAGCACGCGTTAAGAAGCTTTATTTCAAAAATGAAACAAAATAACAGATTTGAAAATTCAATATTTTTCAACTATATTTTTGCAACTTCTTTGTACAATTCTCGTCACTAATAAACTAATAAATAAAAACATTCCTTCTAATTAACGAAACAACAACATTATTATGTATTTTAATACTTTTATGTAAAGTATTTTTTTTTATACAAAAATAATTTTCCGGTGCCTTTCATTATACGTTGGAAATTAAAAATCTATGCTATATTATCTATGAACATAGAAAAACCGGATTAAACAATTTTTGTATATAAATTATTAATCATAAAAACTTTTAAACATTTTAATATTAAATAAATAATAACTAAGATAAAACAAAAAATCGTCTCTAGGGAAAAGGAAGGCTAGATCTTATGTTTTCTTTTCCTTAAATTAACACAGGCGAAACCGGAAGTGATAATTATTATATATTTGTTAAACGGTTTTAGCCCTTTTCGTGGTAGTTGGGCTTGATATTCTTATAATAAGGAGATCAGTACGTCTCATTATACTTTACCGTACGTACAATCGTTTTATCGACGTTAATTTGCAATGTTCATATCACAAAATTCCTTTATTATAAATTTGAACAAACGTGCACAATTAAAACAGCAACATAATAATATACTAGCTGACCCCGCAAACGTTGTTTTGCCATAACACAAAATTTCAAATATTTTTCTCAATTTGATCGCAGCATCAACGGTCGGGACAAACTGAAATTAAAATAGAATAATATTTAATATTTGATGCTGCGATGGTAGCGCAGTCTACCGGATCCAATGTAAAACATTCCAAAATTAACAACTACTTATAAATGAAAAATTAGTTAAACAAACATTTTCCAGTGGACCAAATTGTAAATCTAAACCATCCTCGAATCCTCTTGAACTCACACAAAAAATTTCATCAAAATCCGTCCAGCCGTCTAGGAGTTCAGTGACATACACAAGCACACAAGAAATATATATATAAAGATTGACATTACAACTAAATAAAATAAAAATGAAAACAAATCGAATATATAATTTTCAATAACAAATATTTAGACTAATTATTACTTATATATAATTGATAAAAAAAAAAAAAAAAAAACGAGTGTACTTTAAACCACACAACTAAAGTAAAACTCATTTAGCTTCTATGGTAATATACAAAAAGTAACTCTCTATCCATCTTCACTAACTTTTATCTCCCTCTCAACTTCCGTTCACTTCGCCCGATTACACTTTTCGTAACGCTCTCGTCACGCATTCACCAGCTCACTCCGCAAGTCAAGCGTGCGTAAAGTTTAACTAAAAAACTAATTCTGACTATTTAGAATGTACTACAATTCTCTATAACATTTTATTTAAAAGCTAATTGATTGTGTGCTAATATTATGCATTTATTTAATACTAAGCACTGTCCCGAATTTAGGGGAAGGGGCGAACTGGGGCAACCATAACATATTTGTGACTTCTTTAATAAAATTTAACCTAAACGTTTGAGAGGACTGCTAGAGGGCTTTATAGAGAAGTTTCTGCCCCAGTTAAAAAAAAAAATCGTTATTCCGGGGCTAAATAACAATTTATAGCTATTAAAAAAAATAATAGTCGTTTAAAACCTAGACATCATGACTAATTGATACCAATATTAAAAATAAAATATATTTACAATATAAATACATATTACTTCTATAAATAATTATTGCCCACAGATCTTGTGATATTCGTAGTTAATATTAATAAATAGTTTAAATGAGACTGTCGAGGTTAGAGGATGTAACATGTAGCTCATTTTTTAATAGATTTCCAACTACCTGTATTATCACCAAGATAAGCAAAATTACGAGAGAAAAAAAATAGGAAATTAGTAGAAAAGGCGGCCTCATAACACACATATTTTTACGATGTACTCAATACCACAAATGCTTTTAGTAATGTTGTACTGCCAGAAAACTCCGTCCTAAACTTCTACCGCCCCTTTTTTTCTCCAGTAAAAATACTACGGGTATTTATTTGCTTTTAAAAAATCGCCCCTTTTACCGATATAATTAAGGGGCTTAAATATTCTTAGTTATTATTTTAATTTTCGACATTTCTTCGCAACTACTGTTCAAGTTTTAAAATGAAAGTCTCATAAACAATGCATCGTTTGAAAAATAAAATTATATTCTCCTAAAGGTGAAAAGAAATTTATTCCACAATGTTATACCACTGATAATATGCAGATTATATGTGATCTTGTCTAACCTCCCTAAAACATTTTAGATATAAATAAATAATTATATTGCTGTTTATTTTTTTAACATTACTTTGAACTATTTGCATTGGCAGTGATTATTATTGTTAATTTAATTTTATGTACGACTAAATTGCATTCGAGTATTATCTGTACTCAAGCACTAACTATGAGAAAATTTCTTAAAATTTTGGAAGATTTTAAGGTTTCATTTATCTATTAATTTCAGCATTCACGCTGTATATCAACGAATGTTTCAAATAGAGGTACTGATATATTCTGATGATCATTTTTGAGACCACTTGCTCTGTCCTGTTCGTTGATAAAGAGCGGATCCTTGATATTGAAATTGGGGTCAGGTATTCCTTTAATTTTTGCCTCTCTCTCATCTGCAGCTCTTTCTATAGTGATAAGTTTTCGTTTCGTCTGAGCCTTGATCTCCGCCCTTGACATTTTGAGGTGCTTTAGTTTGTAGTGTACTTTTACATAGGACTGCGTCTTGAACGTTTGCCCGCATTCATTGCACGGATACGTTTCGCCGGAGTGACCTTTGATGTGACGCGTTAGGACCTGCTGGTTCTGTAAGAAACAATTTGAATAATATGAAATAATATTACAAAACAGAGGAGAATTTTTGTTTCTCTAAATATAATGGGCCAATTCCATTTGTTGAAAGCTGATAGGTTGAAATAAATTAATAATAACAATGAGATTTATTCGAATAAATGACAAAATTATGCCTATAACGCGCATGTGCCGGTTTACGAAACGTGTTAAGTGTGTAGTGTATTATAGAACGTAGTGTGTGATGCATAGTGAGCAGTGCCTAGTGTGTCATGTGCGGTGAGTAGTGTATAGTGTGTAGCAGTGTGTTTTGTATAGTGCGTGGTGTGTGGTGGGTAGTGAGCGGTGTGTAGTGCGCAGTGTGTAGTGTGTAGTGCGCAGTGTGCAGTGCGCAGTGTGTAGTGTGTAGTGAGCAGTGTGTAGTGAGCAGTGTGTAGTGAGCAGTGTGTAGTGCGCAGTGTGTAGTGCGCAGTGTGTGGTGCGCAGTGTGTAGTGCGCAGTGTGTGGTGCGCAGTGTGTGGTGTGTAGTGCGCAGTGTGTAGTGCGCAGTGTGTGGTGTGTGTGGCACGTACCGCGAACATCTTCCCGCACAGCGGGCAGGTCTTGTCCCGCGGCGGCGTGATGCGCAGGTGCACGGCGCCCGCGTGCTGCCGTAGTGTAGTGGGTAGTGCGCAGTGTGTAGTGCGCAGTGTGTGGTGTGTGTGGCACGTACCGCGAACATCTTCCCGCACAGCGGGCAGGTCTTGTCCCGCGGCGGCGTGATGCGCAGGTGCACGGCGCCCGCGTGCTGCCGTAGTGTAGTGTGTAGTGCGCAGTGTGTAGTGCGCAGTGTGTGGTGTGTGTGGCACGTACCGCGAACATCTTCCCGCACAGCGGGCAGGTCTTGTCCCGCGGCGGCGTGATGCGCAGGTGCACGGCGCCCGCGTGCTGCCGTAGTGTAGTGTGTAGTGCGCAGTGTGTAGTGCGCAGTGTGTGGTGTGTGTGGCACGTACCGCGAACATCTTCCCGCACAGCGGGCAGGTCTTGTCCCGCGGCGGCGTGATGCGCAGGTGCACGGCGCCCGCGTGCTGCCGTAGTGTAGTGTGTAGTGCGCAGTGTGTAGTGCGCAGTGTGTAGTGCGCAGTGTGTGGTGTGTGTGGCACGTACCGCGAACATCTTCCCGCACAGCGGGCAGGTCTTGTCCCGCGGCGGCGTGATGCGCAGGTGCACGGCGCCCGCGTGCTGCCGTAGTGTAGTGTGTAGTGCGCAGTGTGTAGTGCGCAGTGTGTAGTGCGCAGTGTGTGGTGTGTGTGGCACGTACCGCGAACATCTTCCCGCACAGCGGGCAGGTCTTGTCCCGCGGCGGCGTGATGCGCAGGTGCACGGCGCCCGCGTGCTGCCGTAGTGTAGTGTGTAGTGCGCAGTGTGTAGTGCGCAGTGTGTAGTGCGCAGTGTGTGGTGTGTGTGGCACGTACCGCGAACATCTTCCCGCACAGCGGGCAGGTCTTGTCCCGCGGCGGCGTGATGCGCAGGTGCACGGCGCCCGCGTGCTGCCGCAGTCGCGCCGGCGTGCGGAACACCCGCCCGCAGCCGCACGCGTGCTTCCTTTGCTGTAGGTGGGACCACTCGATGTGCGACCGCACTTCCGCCTTCGTGAAGTACCACTTCTTGCAGTAATCGCATTGGAACCTGACACGAGAAAAATGAGCGTTACTGTAGGGAGAAAGGAAGGAAGGAGGAAAGAAGGTAGGACGCAGGATGAAAAGTAAGTTAGGAGGCTTTAGAAACAACAGAAACGTGACGTACTTCCGCTTGCGGTCTCCGTGCATGCGCTGTGTGTGTCGCGCCAGCATCGCACGCGTCGTCAGAACGCGACCGCACTGCTCGCATGTTGTATTCGCACCCGATCTGGATTATGACGTAATACAAAAATAATTATTTTGCCTTATGAACAAATTAAATCAGGCACTTTAAAAGATAGACGAAAAGTTAAGTTACACTACGTTAAGTTTTCGCTAACTTATTTTTTTTGGGCATTCGGCAAAGTTGCTAGCATCTAGATGGAATCTGGAAAATAATCGACTAGTACCCGAGAAAATGGAGAAATTGATCGAGAGATTACCACTTTGTTCGGAATTCACTGGGATGGAATGTACATGTACAGTGTTTTAAGATGGTGAGCTAAAAAAAAATTGGCAAAATTGGCAGCGGTTTTCGGTAGTGGCCGTTTCGTTTCGTTGATGGTAGTGGTATAATAAGACCACCAAAAATCGTCTGTGAAACTTTTACCCCAATTTATAACCAAATTTCGGGAATTAGTTATCTGATTAAATATTTAAAACTTAAGCAACGTGATACAAATTTCCAGACAAAATTAAAATTGTAGGTTGTTGTATTGGTTTGGGCGTTCTATGAAAAATAAATACATGTGAAATGCCATAAGAGCCGCTCGGAAGGAAAGACCTTATGATGATTATGAGCAACCTTAAGAAAGTTATTTTGCATAGGGCCTACAAATTATTTCAGTCCATTTTTTTGTGTAACATGGTCTAATTTAAAAAAAAACAATATCAATACACCGATTAACCAAAATACTATTTAACGATAGCTACTTCTTTTCCTCGTCTCCCAGTTATGTTTCAAATTCTATTTCGAAAAAAAAAAATTAACTTTTGAGGACATCCAAAGTTTTCATAAATCTTTCAAAGAAGTGAACTGTTGACCATCTCAACCATGCTTTATCTGTTGAAAACAACCACTAATTCGAAAGAGCCATATCGAATAAATGCTGCAGGAAATATAGGATCTTCCACATAAACGTCTTAAAATAATATTTTACTAATGGGGCAACATGAGTCCAAACACTATTATGCAAGAAAATAACGTTATTTTCTCTTTCCTTGTATATGGTTACCTTCAACACATAGATATTTGGTTTTGGAGTTGATAAAAATGATTGACCACGATTATAGAAATATTCACTATTAATTTTTTGCCAGAATCAAATGCGAAAACTTTTCTTTTCAAACGGTTGTTCAGAAATGAAAAATCGCCTTTCTACGACTCTCAGCTGCAGTTCATACGGCACTCAATTGCCTAGCTTTTAAATAATTCCTATTTATTTCAAACATAATAAAACTGTTTATTTTATAGCTCCTAGTTATTGTTCAAACTTCGCGCTTTTCGTCTTCGAAATTTTTAGACAGCCAAGGCAATAATTTTCTTCAACAATGCGCGACGTTCGTTTAGCATTCTTTTTAATATTTAGTAAAATTATTACTATTTTACAAAGCCCTAAAAAACCCATTGTTAGCGCCGAGCTGTGCACATAAGTCACAGCTCACGGCGCGCTCCACGCGTCGCGCTGCGCAGTGCCCTGCGCGGTGCGGCCTACGTCATGCGGGGCGGGGAACCGCGCCGGCGACGCTGCGCGCCCCGCGGATCTCCGCAGTCGCCCGATAACAACCAAAGCGGCAGGACGCTATCACTGTGAGCCGTGACTCAAGATCGCAGAGCGATAAGACGCCGCAGCGTGCTCCGATCGAAGACAAATATATTTAAAATATATTATAGTTAAAAACAAAAGGACTCCAGACTTATTTCCCGCATCCCCGCTCGTACATTTCTGGTCCTTCGAGCCGGATGAAATTGAAGATACAAACGAAAAAGGATCGCGGCCACGTGTCTAGAAAATTCCAAGAAGAGAGGAACTAGGAAGACGACCACACCTACACCACCGTCACATCAGGGAATTAGCGTAGACCTGAGGGAGTAGCGTTATTGTGAGATCGTTTCAATTTTATTCCCATTCCATCAACTTCTGGATCTTTATATGTCCATGCATACATGCATCCATGCATGATTTATAATTTATTCTTAAAACATAATATTATTTTTCATTATTACATTATTCTTAGAAAAGGTATTCACGTGTACAAATAATTACTTGTCCCGATCATTTAGGTACCTATTCTCAGATTCAGATTAGATAAAAGAATTTAAACAGGCATTTTGTGCAAGTGCAGTGTTCATAGTATTAATTTAACATCAAATTCATCTTTTTCTTAGATAAAAACCACACAGTCGTGCGCGGCGCGGCGCGGCGGCGGCCTTGACACGGATAAAACTTGAAAATTATTACTAACTGTGGAATACTTTCGAACCGTGTCCGTTATAATTGTCAGGACAACATTTCTGAAAAACATTCAATGTATGCAATAAATACTTACCCAGAGATGGACTGTGCCGCGTACGTTCGACCCGTGAAGTTGTTATTGAGGCTGCCGTCTTCATTGCTGAAATTAGCACTTATCTTATTCAAGGACATATAGAGGTTATACCAAAACCACTAGAAATATCAAAATTATATTATAATTTTAGTATATTAATTGTGTTTTTATTTAACTTAAGTTATTTTCTAATAATTAAATCTGAATTATATTTTATTTGGATAGCTTACAGCTTATAATAACTATAACTAATATAAAATAGAAATAAAAAAAGCCAATAACTAGCTACCATATATTGAAATATTAATTTACATCTGATTAGATTCTTATACAATTCTATTTCATGGTCTCTTTTTTCCATATAGGAGAAGGATCGAAGCTTAATCCACCACGCTGCGCTTCTGCGGGTTGGCAGATACCTATCTAGATATATTCCCTACTATGAGTAACGATCGCTATCAGATATCTATGTAAACAACTGAGGACGACTGCTTGTTATGATCTCCGAGGCACGGTGGGGAGACCCACAAGGACTTTCAACCAGACCGGACGGTAATCTTTGTGCAAATACAAATATCTATCACGAGCGGGAATCGGACCCACAATCGTCGGTGTGTGAGCACAAGGCGCACACACCGACGCACCTCACTATATACTCACAGCGGATTCTTCGAATGATGCTGTCTGTAATGTACCCTCAGAACTTCTATGTTTTTAAATGTTCTAGAACAGTGCTTGCAGACGGCTGGCTTGCGGTCCTCGTGTGTTTGTAAGTGCCTGATGAGATACGCCTTGTTCTTGAACTCGCGTCCGCAGTGCGAACATATCGCCTTCCTGTCGACGTTCTTGCGTACTTCCTCGTTGTGGGTCCTGGGATTTGGGTTTTTATTTAGCTAATTATATTTTAGTAAGTTAGGAGATAGGCACAACAGGAAATGTCCTGCTTAACATCTGGAAAAATCACGCTCAAAGTTTTCCGCTTTATTCAAACAGCCCGTTTGGGGAAGGACTTCAACCTATCAGAAGAACACAGCTAAATAATACTGCTCTTAAAGTGTGTTGTATTTCAGTGGTGAGTAAGGTAGCCAGAGCTCCTAGGGTGGGGCAGGAAAAGTCAGAAACGCGCTCAAAATCTGGACCAGGATGAAAGCTGGATAGACAGGCTTCTATAGGGTTACCATACAAAAGAAACGCGTAAAATTTTAGTAGACTATCGTTAGAGGATATTGCACTAGAAAAGCAGCTGAAGCTATAGATTAAATTGACTAAATTGACGTTTTTCATAGCAAGTTTCGTTTAAAGAAAATTTCCTTCATCCCGTTTCCGTCCCCCATCTGGAAAACACCACAGGCCGTAAGTCACTTACCTGACATGACAGCGGAACCAACCACGCTCATAGAACACTCGCTTGCAAACTGGGCACTCCAGGTGTAGTGGACGCGTGTGCATTTGTTCTACATGCCGCTTCAGATACTGCGGCCGTCTGCGGGCAAAACTTGATTCTAAAGATCCATTACTGATCATACATTGTGGGTATTTGGGCATACAAAAATATTTTGTGATGTTCCGGTGTAAGAAGCTAAAGTTTAGGTAGGCTGGTTAGTTTTCTAAAGAATATGCTGAGAATGCTGACTCTTCAAAAATAGTTTTTTAATCACCAAGTTCGGTTTTAGATTTCACTAACATTAAGATCAAATTGAAATCGTTAAAATGTCGTAATTAAAAGTGGTCTACACTTGTATAAACACAGTAACAGGTCCAGTTCTGTATATTGACGATATACCGGGTGTATTTAGAACGCTTGAAAAGATTTAAACCTAATAATATACTATTTATATACTATACAGGGTTACTTGTAAAACACCAGCATCCTTGCAGAACAAGATAGCTAACATCATAAGTAACAATTTTTGTTCTACGACTTTTGACATAACTCGATATATTAATTAAAAATTAATTTTTAAGCTTTTATTTTTCATTCATTATCGAAAAGTCGAAGCAACGCTCGTGCGCGCTTGCACTGCTAATAATAGTAATAAATAACACTTAATCTGCCCGATAATTCTTCTCAGATCAGATCAGACAACAATCGATGTAATTGAAGTCGATTTTTTTCGTTTGCGAGCAAATACAATTATTTAGTATGCTTTGAAAGAGCATGTTATAAACGTATAAAAAATAGCAAACGTAAATCAGCCTTTACTAGAAGTCGGCATTAGGCAAGGCGGCACCACTCCAACACCAAAAAGGCTTATTGAGCGAAAAAAAACCGCCATAAAGAAAGTCGACAACGCGTTGTGTTCGTTTGCATAATTTGTGTGTTGTGTGTTCTGTTTTACATGTGGGTAAAGCTTTAGATTAGGAAAAACCGAATTTCGGGATCGTGGGGGTAAAGGGGAGGGGCGCTACCCCTGGTATCACTGTCACACTTCGAAACCCCGTGGTTATGGAGACAGCCATGGTTAAAGTTTTGAGGTTAGAAGAAGAATTTCGCAGCTTTCACACGTTATTTTCACATTTCACAAGCGTTTTTTCACATTTCACATGCTATTTTCAGATTTCACGCGTAATTTTCACGTTTCATAAGTTATTTTCAAACAGGAGTACGTAAAAACGATCTCGACTCCAAGATCAACAAACGATATAACTTTCGTTACTCATGCTCCGTTCCGTAGTTTTCAAATGTTATTTTCACATTTCGCACATGATTTTTTAACATTTCACACGTTAATTTAACGTTTTCACACTGTTTTTTAACAAACAACAACTGATGTTTAACAACTGAGAGATAGATGTTTTAATAAAAAATGACAAGCCACTTATCGTTTCTAAAGCAATGTAAGCATAAATTCACTGTTTTTGTTTAAATAACTATAAAGGCAAAGGTCTAACCATACCATACAGCCATGTTTCATGTTATGTTTTTTACTTAAATTTATTTTATTTTTATTTATTTATTGTTATATAGGAAACATACTTAATATTTTAGTTCATTTTATATGGCAATAAATAAATTTAAAAAAAATATATAGTGAAGTGAAAAACATGACATGAGTAACAAAAAATTACCCTAATCTATCTGACTTCAAAAAGGGGCCGTTTATAGGCATAATTCCGTTACAAAAAAAAACCCTTACCTATCTAATTTAAAAATTACACCGTTTGTAGACATAGTTTTGTTACTAAAAAAAAATAACCCTAACCTATCTAATTGTATCGTTTGTTAAAAAACCGTGTGAAGACAATAACTTAACGTCTGAAATGTTAATATCAAGTGCGAAATATGAATATAACATGTAAAGGCTACGGAACTAAGCATGGTTACCGCAAGTTGTATCGCTTAGCCAACGATAATCGACTAAAGCGACATTTCGCACCGGAGACGCAAGCGCGCGAGTACAGCGGTGCGGGAGTACGTTGACCTCGCGCCGGCGAACTCTGTCAGCTGGTGGCGCGCATGTACTTGTAGTTTTCAACACATTGCCGATTTTTTCAAAACACGATTATTTAAAAGCATTATCTTCAAATTTGTTTCATTATTGTTCCCAAACCAGATTATACCAAAAATTAATGAAAGGAGGCAAAAAAAATCCTTTCCCGTTTTTTTTTTCACTTGTATCATGTCACGTCATGCCAACACTATCATACCTCTTCGTTTTTTCAAGCGTTCCAAATACACCCGGTATTGTGTACGCGATTGTGAGTGAATGTGCCACAGTCGTGCCCGTGTGTGCACGCGTGCGCTCGTGCGTGTACGTACTTGAAGGCGCGGCCGCAGTGGCGGCACACGAAGGCGCGGCCCACGTGCTCGCTCATGACGTGCGCGGCGACCGTGTCCTTGTCGCGCAGGCGCAGCGCGCACAGCGAGCAGCGGTAGCGGCGGTAGTGGCGCAGGCGGTGCCGGTACAGCACGGGCGCCGTGCGCATGCGCGCCGTGCAGATGTCGCACGCGTGCGCCCCGCTCTCCTGTAACGCGTGCCGCTCGTGGGTATGTGCCACTGGGTATCACGTCACTACCGGACATTTTTGGTCTATTTTTTTTTTCGTGACACCACGAAAAAGATATACGAATGAATTTTTACCCCCATGTGTTATTTAATTCTAATTACGTATAGCTTTCGTTTTTGTTGGGTTTTCTTAGCCGATAGATGGCGTTGTGAGTTAAGAGCTCCAACACTACACATTACAATGTCCATTTTAAACCATTTTATTTCCAAAAATAATCCTTAATAAAAAAAATTGGGTTCTGAAAAAATCGTCCGATAACAGCGTATGCACGGGTATAATTTACAATGAGAACAGAACACAGAGTAATACAAAGAACAGTAGACAAAGTAGCTCGTATATTAAGGAAAATAAAAGGACTAGGAATTTTTTTGACAGGATCCCCATTTGAGTTTATTTATTTGTATTTTGGAAAAAAACATTACATTATCACATAAAATAAGAAGGAACAACAAAATAGCGCATGTACCAATCAAGTTACGAAGATACATTAATAGGCTCTGACAACGGGAGGTAGAATGAGGAATAGTCGGACCTGTTTCTCTTCAATTAATTAACTGCAATATATGCGATTGGAAATAATATAATAGTTGAATTCGATGGTAAAAAGGACTAATGAATTAAAATCTTTTTACTATCTGATTACTGTCATCGGTCAACTAGCGTCATTCACATCTGGTGAAACAGGCCCTAAGACAACAAAAATTAAACATACAATATGAATAAAATTAAGTGATTCAAAAATTAAAACGAATCACGACATATAAAACCATTTTGAGGCATATTTAGTTTTAGTTAAGGGCAAATCGTAGAGAGGAGTTTTACTTTTAAAAATTTTAGGGACATTAAAGTTTAAACAACTCAAAAGGTAAGGGCTGTCAGGAACATTATTCACTAACTTAATTTTTTTTTAATGACTGCAGTTAGCAGCTTAACACCTTATATTAGATTATTATTATTTGAAATCCAACTTACAGGAGAATGTATCTTCATATGCATGTGGTAGGCGTCTTCGATGACAAAACCCAACGCGCATGGTTCACATGTATAATTCATATGCTTTCGACTATTGAAAAGTTCATGGTGTTCCAGGAGACGTTCTGCTTCATCGATGGTCACTATTTCTATGTGTCTCGTTATGTCATCAGAGTATGTTTGTTCTGTACCTAAAAAGCCATACAATATTACTTGTACTGTAGCAACTGTGATAATTTTACTGCTGGGTAAGACCAAGGCTACTTCTTGTAATGCTGTATTCTTATATATAAAATTCTCGTGTCACAATGTTAGTTACCATACTCCTCTGAAAAAGGGGGGACCGATTTTTATGAAATTTCGTATGTATATCGGGTAGGTCTGAGAAACGGCCAACATCTATTTTTCATACCCCTAAGTTACAAGGGATTAAGAGGGTTAATAACATATATGGCAAAATAACGTTTGCGGGGTCTGCTAGTTATTGTATATAGGCGCATATGCATAAGAAGTTTAGAAGTAGAAGTAGAATTAGCAATAAGAAGCTCAAGTTAAACTTACTTTTCGGTTTACCCCTAAAGGTTGGTTTGACAAACGATTCCTTTTTCTGAAATGTAACAAAAAAAAAAATTTATATACTTTTTGTGTAGACTTTGACTTAGTGTAATAGACTTTTCTGTTTAAGCGGAAGAAGATACAAGTACAGTAACTGTAATTAATTTTTTGTCTCTTATTTCACAGTTTATATACATTTATGTACACAGATCTACACCAATTTAAGTTTTTATATTGAATATTTTTATAATAATTAGCTAAAAATACCTTTTTCTTGGTTTTCGAAGGTAAATATTCATCATCGGAATTTTCGTCTCGTTTTACTTTCGAGGTAGACAATTTCTTTGCACCTGAAATAAACGCCTTTTAAATCATTTATTAAATCTAATAGGTATAATAATAAAAAAAAAAAGCTAAAATATATAGGTTGTTTGTAGGTGCCAATTGTGAAAGTTCTTTTATCATTGGATGGCTACATACATATATGTTACATCTAACTTGCTGCTGCTGATTACCTTATATATAAAAATGAATCGTAAACTGTGTTAGTAAGCATATAACTCAACAACGCCTGGACCAATTTTACCAATTCTTTTTTTGTCCGTTTTTAAAAGTCCAAGGATGGTTTTTACGGCGAGAAAAATTCGAATAATTTCCGTGAAAACCCTAAAAACAGCCCTTTTTCTCCCCATACAAACGTTGTCTAACTAAAATGTAGAGTCAATTTGAACATTATTGCTATTCAATAAAGTTCATGTTAAATAATATATTAGGACGCATTTTAAGTAAGTTATTATTGATTAAATTGATCTTATTCGTAGACCATATTTTAATTTAATTTACATAAAGTAAAAATGGTATTAACTAGCTATTTCACATTACTTATTATATTGTTGCGGGGGCGTTATCAATGGAAAATTCCCGTTTTTAAACTATCGACTCCAAATTTGGTACGAATCTCCTATATGTGATGTAGAAATTATCGATTAGCGGATTTTAGGATAACTCATGCTCAATAAGGATTACGGGAGTGGGCGTTAACAATGAAATTTTTTAATATATGTAACTCCGAAACTACTGAACTTTTATCAAATTTTTTAAGCATCTGTAATTTGGTCCAATTTGGGAGATAGGGTAGTTTTTATCTCAATTGGACCCAATAGGTGGCGCTCCTATTGGTATGTAACTCCGAAACTCCTGAACCAATTTTTATCAAATTTTGTACGCATCTATAATTTATTCTAACTAGGGAGATAGGGTAGTTTTTATCTCAATCGGACCTGGTAGGTGACGCAGCTATCAGTATGTAATTCCGAAACTACTGAACCAATTTTTATCAAATTTTGTAAGCATCTGTAATTTTGTCTAACTTGGAATATATGGTAGTTTTTATCTCAATTGGACCCGGTAGGTGGCGCTGCTATCGGTATGTAAGCTATAGAATTTGATAGTTGTTTTCCGGGCAGGACAACGTCTGCCGGGTCCGCTAGTTGTAAATAAAAGACATAAAAAGTATAAATATATTTTGTAATATTTAAATCCCAGTAAACACATGACATAAATTTATGTAAATCAGATATCAATGTAACAAGGTTCCACAACCACCTTGGAACTTAAGAAGCCGACCGATGGCGGGATAACCATCCAACTGCTGGCTTTGAAATACACAGGCCGAAGACGGGCAGCAGCGTCTTCGGTGCGACAAAGCCAGTACTGCAGTCACCAACCCGCCTGCCCAGCGTGGTGACTATGGGCAAAACACATGAGTTCACGTTATTTTTGGCGTCAACTTGTGGAGGCCTATGTCCAGCAGTGGACTGTATAGGCTGTAATGATGATGAGATATCAATGTGACATATAACACTAATTTTATATTATACTAGCTTTTACCTGCGGCTTCGCTCGCATTGAATTTTGTTTAATAAAAAGTATCCTATGCTACTTTTAACACCCCCAAGAATATGCGTACAGTTTCATGATGATCGGTTGAGTAGTTTTCGCGTAAAAGTGTAACAAACAAACTTACATTCACATTTATAATATTAGTAGGGATTGATATCACATTCACAATGATATAGTGAGCTCACGAAGGCGTTGTATGATGATTATGCTTGAACTGATTTTATGTAGCTAACATTTGTTTTGGCCATACAGACGTTTGCCGTGGTCTGGGTGTTTGTGCAGTCTTTATGGGTTTCCCCACCGTGTCTCAGATAGCACGTTAAGCCGTCGGTCCCGGTTGTTATCATGTACACTTGATAGCGATCGTTAGTCATAGTAAGGAATATAATATAATATATGTATATATTATTTCAACCCGCCAACGCGCATTAGAGCACATTTTTTAAAATCATTATTTATACACTTCCTAACCGCTTTTCTATGCCCTGTCCTATACCCGAAGGTCTGGAAAAAATCTTTCTTTTGGCGATAAGACCACCTTTGTACATCTTCCTCTAATTGTACTATTTTTCTTGATATCATTTAATGGCGTGCAATAAATATTATTATTATTATTATTATTACCAAAAATTTAGTTTTTTAATTTAGGTAAATTAATTCAGATTTAATTTAGATATTAACTAAGATTTTTTAATTTATTTATTGAACAATTGTTTAAAGAACAGTTATACACGTCACGTAATCGTACAGCCAGTGATTAGCTCGTTCATTTTGATTTGTCGTTTAAAAATCCATCTACATTATAATACATTATTACATATTTACAGCTAAAGCACAGTCGATTTTTTTGTGATGATTTATATCATAACATAGACAAAAGATAGGCGCATGTATATTTTAACTAAGGCAGGGCACAGTAGGAAATTTTCTGCTCAAAATATGGAGCAGCCCAACTGCAAATATAAGAAAATTTATTTTAATCATTTGAAATTAAACTTTTTTTTAAGATATTTAGTATGCAAAAAAAATATATTTAATAATATATAATTCGTACCTTGTAATTAAGCCCACGCAAATTATAAATTTTTATTTATATAGAAATAAGAAAGTATCTTCAACGGTCACACTTTCGTGATCAAGCCATTGAGATAACGGTGATGAAATTTAATATAGACAGTTTGTTGATGGAAAGAAGGTCCCAGATATATGGTCATGTATATGATAGATTAGCTGCGTCGCGCGGTTTCACTCGCAAAATTTGCGATTCCGTGGGAATGTCGGCATAAAAGATAGCCGATGTGTTATTCTAGATCTCCAGCTACCTACGTACTAAGTTTTATTAAAGTCAGTTCTATAGTTTTTGCCTGAAAGGGTAACAAACAAACATACATACACACTCATACTATACATACATACATCCTCACAAACTATCACATTTATAATAATAGTAAGATTAATTAATATTACAATTAAGCCTGTAACATCTCAGTGCTAGGTATGGACCTTTTTCTCCATATAAAAGGGGCTCCATATAAAATGGCTAAATAGCCATAAATCAGCCGATTGTTCTTCACAGTCTGTCTTTAAATGTGTTTAATGTTTAAAATGTAGTTGTGGTGTACAATGAAGTATAAATAAATATGATTAAATATATATTACACTCTGACTCGGTGTGCGAATCAATCCCTAGTTAGAATAGAAAGGCCAATGGATATAAAAAGGATATATAGAAACTAGATTTTTTTTTTCTAATACACAAACACGGTTATCTCTTCCTATGGTTAGCAGCTTAATGCTCGTGTTATAGATAACAGCCGACTGATATAGATTAATATATTTTTTTCTTTTGATTAAGATACATAGAAATAATATATATATAAATAAATGCAAATATTAAAACCAGACTCAGGCGGGAATCGAACCCGTGAACCCATCAGAACAGAAAGCAGGGCCACTGAAAATGCGCCAACAGCTAATCTAAATTTCAATTTTATTTCTAGGGAATGCTAATTAATACATGATACTCACCTGTATTACTGTAATGATCATTGCTATAACAAGAAGGATCAAGTTTCATTACCATTTTTTCTGGTAATATTTCTTCCGGAACCGTTTCACTCTTCTCAAAAATACCTTCATCATGATCTATAGGTTCCACTTTAATACTTAAATTCTCTGGCATTTCCTGTTTAATAACTACGAAATTATCTGGAAGATTTTCTTCTGTAAACTGTTCATTTTTTAGACTTAAATCATATCCTGTTTCGTATGATTTATCTTCCGGTTCTTGTTTTATTTGTAAATTCCAAGGCAATTGATTATCCATCTTTTGATTTTGTTTTTTTTTTTTAAATGATAATAATAAAAAATAATTAAAAACTATTAATTTTCATTCTGAAATTCACTATAACTTATCACTTAAAATGGTTTTCAATTAATTTATTTGAATTAAAAAAAAAAACAATAATTTTTTCACGCTTTTTTAAGCACAGTACCGTTTCTTCTTTTTTTATATATATATCGCATAGAATTAGTACTATTAAAGAGTTCCTCGTTTTATCGTCGCCCACTAAGTACCGTTTTGTAACAAATTATCAGTAGGCCATGATGTATGTATGGCTTCTGGCGAATTTCTACGAAACACTTTTAATCTGCTTTCAGTGGATATTATCACATTAGTAATAATTTAACACTTAACTATGTATGTCTGTTAAAATTTTAAAATTATTTGTTTACTAATGTATAAAATAAGATCATCTTTATTATATTGTAACAAATTCGCCGATAGACCAATAATCCAAAATCAGGCGACTGTCTGATTGACTGATATGACACTATAAAGAGTGATGTTGCTAGTTAAAAGAAACCTTTTTTATTTCTTTGTTGTATAATGTATTTGCCTTTTTATATAGAAAAAAATTGTTATTGATTTTCAATTTGCGATACACGTACCTGTATTAAGTATACTAGTTTGCATGATTCTGATTATTTTGTAATTAAATGTTAGTAGTAGTATTCGTGGAGATTAGTATTTCAAGTATTTTATCGAAATAGACGTTTAATTAATTTAATTTATGAAGTATCTTACAAATACATAACTAATACTATTCACTTAGAAATATATAAGATGACTTTAATATTTTTGTTGAAGTTGCAATATACCACCACACACACATTTTTTACATTTCAATCGATCTAGGCCTCATATTTAAAAAAAAATCTAGATTCTGTTTTTCCTGTTTTGACACGAACAAAGCCAATCATTAAGGTACAGTTTAAGCCCAAAATCTTGAGAAACTTAAATGTGCTTTCAGTGTATTTTACCAAGGGAAATATCTTTTTTTTTTTATTTAATATCAATATCGAAAAAAGGATCTTTCTATCCACTATTTATATTATTAAAGTTTTTGCTTATATACAACCAATTTAATAATCTTTCTATGAAGTATTTTTGGATCTTTTAGTATCGAATTATTACATATTATAAAATAAAGTCATCTCACTGTCTGTATGATAGTATAGATCTTTAAAACTACGCAACGGATTTTGCTGCGGTTTTCTTTAGAAAATAATTAAATAAGAGTGATTCCAGAGGACGGTTTATATGTATAATACATACATACTATAGTAGAGAAACTGATAGTTTTTGCAACCGTTGTCAACTGATTTTCGTTATTCTCTCCTCTCATTATGTTCCATTATTTATACGATTATGTTAACAAACAAACGTACAGCTCGGCCCAGCTGATGGTGAGCGATTACCATAGCCTATGGCCGCCTGTAAAACCAAAACCTCACCGCGAGAAACACCGACCTGCACCTAGGGACACGATATCGCAACGATAAGTATCGATATCGATATAGTATCGGTATCGAAACAAAAGTATCAAATTAGTAATAGCATCGAAACTCAAGTATCGATATGAGTAAGTATCGAATAAATTTTGAGTTTCCCTATTACTTTAAATTAATTCACATCCACAACAGAGGCGCGCAGACCATGAATGAGACCTGTTGTGATTCATTAATGGACCACAATGAAAATAAAAATAAACAACTTAGATACAAAAAAAGGTTTTATTTCTACTAAACACATTATGGAGAAGAGATAAACATAATAATTGTGTTTGCGGACAAACGAAAAAAAATCGGCTTCAATTACATCGACAAGTAATACAACGTAGATCGACGAACAATTAGTCAAATAACTACGCGTTATCAATGATTACTCAAAAAGTAGTTATCAGATCTCGATAAAATTTAAATGTGACCACATGATAAACGTCAGGTTTTGATTAAATTAAAAATTATCAAAATCGGTACATCCAGTAAAAAGTTATTGCGGATTTTCGAGAGTTTCCCTCGATTTTTCAGGGATTCCATCATCATATCCTGATTTCCTTATCATGGTACTAAACTAGGGATATCCCCTTTCCAACAAAAGAAGAATTATCAAAATCGTCAAATCCAGTAGAAAGTATGATGATGTTGATGATGACTGATATATTGACAAATGACAATCGAAAAACAAAATGTCTACCACAGAATGTAAACAGCGCAGCCAAAAGGTCCATGTCCATTCCGTTTCATCGTTTGCCGTCATATTGGCAGTAGTGAAGTGCGTTTATTTATTTTTATGTTTTATTAAATTACGTTCAGTTCAGAAAACCTATTAAGCAGAGGCGTTAAATTGGTATTTACGAGTTAGTTGCTCGTTTATTTTTTCTTTTTATGGAATCGATACTTGATGCTAAGTACTGATATTAGTACTAAGTATCGAAAGGAAGTATCGAATTTCTGAATACTAGTATCGAATCAAAAGGTAGCGATATGAGTAAAGTATCGGATTCGATATCGTGTCCCTACCTGCACCCATGCTGCCAAAATGACACGGATGATAGGAGTTAGGAGAGGCTATGAGATTTATGAGAAAGTGGTCCGCATTTGTCAATGTTTTCATGAGGTTTATTAGAATTTTCAATAGGGTTAATTGGGACAATACAATGCGATACAATAAAAAACCTCGTATACTTCATCCTAAATTTTATTATTACTAAAATGTTACACATAACATTATAAAAAAATTAGACAAATTTTTCGATTTACGCGACTTAAAAATGTTTACATACATACATTATACGATTCGTAATCTCAAAATATAGTGATTTTATACAATGAATAACATTTGGTATTTATCTATCCTCTTACTTCACGAGAAGCATAATCAAATACTTTACTGGCCAAGTTAAAAGACATTTCTGAACATAAAATGCATATTTGGTATAATCCGTATAAATAACAAAGAAAAAAACAAAATGGTGGCTAATTTGTCTAATGTCATCAAACTTGTCCAGTTCCGATAATACTAATTCTAAATACTTTCTTGCACCAGCAATTATTATAAAAATATTGACTATAATAATTTGGAAGAATAACTTTAGTTTTCGTAACTCGTCTTTGAGGCGAAGTGTTAGAACAGCGTGAAAATTGTGCCGTTGACGTATTTTGAATACACTTAAATATTACGAAGGTTTATTTAAATATGAATGAGATATGAAAGAAAAAATGCTCTTTATAGATTAAAATTGGATGTATGATTAAATGCAGTTGTTTTATTTGTAAATGTTTTAAAATTCAAAGTTATATTTTGGCGCGAAACATTAAGATATGTACTCGCCTTGATAACGTTATGAATTATCTAATTGCATTTATTTTTATACTAGGGCCTTAACCCTTATTAGTTTATTAAATTCAATTTGCACAATATATAAAACATACCTAACGATAAGTTGTCAATTAGCATAGGTACCAGTAGCCTGTGATCAAAGTGTTTGCAACGTCACCGAGTTTTAAAGTTTTAAAATGACACTGATAAACACGTAATTCTCTATTGCCTCGCGCGGTCGGATAAAAATGGCGATAGAACAGTTTGAGGGAATTTGCATGGCAAATATTTTCGTTTAAATTTTTGAAGTATATTTTGTACAAATCGAATTTAAATTAACTTCACAAAAGGTATTCAATACATTTTTATGCCATCTATATAGTATATCGATACTATTTTTGCAATTTTTTTGTTTTATGTATCAAGCAAATCAATAACTCACCGAGTTACCAGCGATGCATCTGCAACATCGCCGAAAAATTGGTAGTTTCAAACTAAATGCGGTAAGTCATTTATAATATATTGCCCAATAAATCATTTCATTATTAAATCACGTTACTTTTAAGTGTTGATGAATAGGAAACTCGAATTGGTTTTAACATCAAAAATCGAAATGATTTTTTATTATTATATGAATAGTTTAAATATTTTTTACAGTTAGCGATGACAATTATACGTGAATATAGTTAGATTATGGACCAGTATAACTTCCTGCTGATAAAATATATCATCGAAATATGTGCAAGATAAATATTTATCAGCAAGGTTTAAAACAGGCCATCAGTGATTACTTTATAATTTTTAATCTCAGTTAACATTATTTTAATCCAAATATTCTATTTGTATGTTACGAAATTAATCGCAGCTTTGAGGTAATGACACCATACAAAATTCAATACAGAAAAATAAAATTCAGGAGATAGTTATTAAAAACTAGTCAAATCCACTTTTTTGCAGTTCCACCTACAATAGTAGTTGAAACTTAATTCATTTGTAAGGGGTTGTCCATAAAGAACAATCTCAAATGAGGGATATTGGCGGAGTAGTCCAAAACGAGAAATTACTGTGTTATGTTTTTCATTGACAGCCCCATAATGAATATTTTTTAAATAGGGATAAACTTATAGTAATTTAAATTTTTAAAAAATAACATTAGACTAGAAATTATTAATTTGGTTCCAATACAAAATATCAGAAAATTTTTGTAAAAAAAATGTGGAGCTGACCACTTTTGATTACTATCTCCTGGTTTACTTTTTGGTGTCTTTTTCAAATTTCACATGTGCAATGTTTAAGAACTAATTGCAATATGGCGTAATAAGAATGTTATAACCGGAACGTTGATTGCATCTCAACACATCCTACAACAATCATATAACAGCAAAACTTGTAAAATTTTATAAAGTAGTATTAACTATTTCGATGTAAGTCTCAATTCCTCGATAGGGAACAATGATGAGATTTTTTTTTAAATTTTAAATATTAGTATTGTTTGTGCCAGTTTCACCAGTTGTGGATAACTATTTGACGGGTAAGAGTATCCAATGAATAAGTTTTTGATATATTATTATTTTTTATTTTGAATTCCACTTTATAAGATATTGCTATTCGCAAATATGAATCTAAAATTTGTACTTCATTATTTGAGGAGAAACAGGTGAGAGATGGCCTGTCTACCTTCTGCTGTTAAAGTCTATCAGTAAGTTACCAATAGAAGTGCAGCATAAAGTTATCCACAGCTGGTAGCCCAGCCAGCTGGTAGACCAGCTCTTAGTGTTGCTAAATTTAAAACATTGCAATCTTATGTCTATTGAGTTATGTGTTTCCATTACAATTCCAAGTGCAAATAAAACATTTCATAATAAATTTGCATTACTGGCAAAATGTTGTGCCTTCATAGTCACAAAATTATCAAAATACAAGTTAATTAAATTAAGATAATAAAGGGAAACAAATTAGTTTCAGTAAGAGTTGCAATATATAAAAAAAATATAACAAACTAAAAAAACTTATTATAGTTGACCCGGCCATAAAATATATATATACATACATATAATGAAACAAATTATATTTCATTTATATATAATAATAATTTGTTTTCTATTGATTAAGAGCATTATGAAAGTTAAAGCTAAAAAGATATTTTAAAAAAAGTTTGGTCCTTAGTCTATGGTGTTGTGTACAGATTAAAAATAAAGCATAGAGATGTAGACAATTGGTCTTTAGTGTTATAGAAAAATTCGTGCTTATCCCGTAGCTGTATTCGAATGATTATAGTGGTTTTGTGCGTGAACATTTTTCGTAAGAAATAGCAAATTTTTGTAGAAAAAGCAGTATTACAGGTATACATAACATAGCCCATATCGGTGGGCACGGTTTGAATGGTATTACCACACTACACTGATATTTAATACGACGTGAAATAAACCTCAAAAATAAACCAATTCTATGAGTCAGTTGTATTTTTATTTTATTTTTTACATTTACAGCACAATATGTGCTGTAAATGTAATGTAATGTTACTTAAAAAATAAATATAAAAACCGATAGTTTCTATACATTTATATGTACTTTCTCTTTGATAAAAGATTATTAAAAATATATAGAATTCAAAATCTGAAAATATAAAGATAAATGTGTAAATATTTATAAAAAAAAAAAAAAAAAAAAAATGTATATAAATTATAAATATAACAAGGCATTGATGCTTCAGTCATTCCAACTGACTGATGTGCCAGCGGTCGAGTTTTCAATAAATATTGATGCCAGAGCTTGGCAAACATATGTTTCGGCCATACTGACGTGTTCTTGAAATGCATTGTGTGTGTTAAATATGATATGTTTATAATTCAACAAATGCACAAACAATAAATCAGTGTAGTGTTATAAAACCTCACATCAACAGATTAAAAATAAAAGAAAAAAATTATCTATTACCGTGTACAGATAAACATCCTCAGGTCACAAACCTGTCATGTTACAATAAAACTTCACTTTGTAAACACTCTTTTATAATTTATTTTATAAATTACACTCGTAACACTTTTGTCGCACATTTAGCTGGTCACGTCGTCGAGGAACTCAACGTACGTGAACGGAAAGTGTCCGACTTTCCCGTTTAGCTCGCCCTCCCACTGACCGTTTATGTTCATTTTCGTCACCTGTAATGATAACAGTGTTTTTTTTTTGTAGTCACATACAATATTGTATTGTTTATTTATTTATTTATTTAGGATCACCAGTAACTGTTAACATTAATTACACAATAAAGTGTTACAATTTCTTAAGGTGAACACAAGCTGAACACCACATGCAAAAAGTCGTTCGTGCAGTAGTTTTCAATATTAAAAAACAACAACATATTTAAAATGTATAAAAATCAACAATCATTTAATTATACATTTGAAGTAGCGATCTTAACAACAAGTCATTTATTATAGAAGGAAAGACACGCAGTGCTTATAAAACTTGTTATTTTTTCAAATTTTATTTATTTTATACGGTATATATGGTTGTGGTAATAAATTTACTAATTATGAACTATTGGCGGTTTCACAATGAGCGGGAAGTAGTCACGACATACATACAGAACATAGTTTCATGTTGTTCAGAATTATTTTAGCTCGCTACATTTCATATACATATACACAACTTCGCTTGCATACACATTCACACTATCACAGATGATGTCGCCAATGTTATGTAGATTCGTGAACACACAAAGAGTTCACACCAACAATTAAGATTGTAACATCCCACCGCTGGGCACAGGTTTTCTATGTATAGGAGAAGAATTGGAGCTTAAAGTATTTTTGATAACAACGCGGCAGACATCCAAACCGGAAAGATGTATTCGTACAAATCCGATATCCATCCCGAGCGGGAATCGAATCCGCAGACAGTCGGTGTTTTAGGCGACTATTCGCACCACTACACCAGAGCGGTTGTTAAGATATAAGTAAAGAGGATATAAATAACCGACCTAACTATAAAGCAGTTTTTTTTTTTAATTTTTCGAACTTACGTAGTTTGAGCGTTGGTTCAATTACGGAGTCCCCTTACTTTACTTATCTGGGACACCATAAAAATGTATATTTTTGTATACGTCACAATTTTTTCTGGGTATTCCGATTTTACACTACACCAGAGAGGTTGTTGGTGATAAACTAAACTAACCGACCATTCAATCTTTTCCATTACTCTCTGAATATTGAAAGATATGAATAGACACATAGATTTTGACTAAGGTAGGGTACTGCAGGAAATTTCCTTCTTAAAAAATTGAGTAGCCTGATGAGGTACTAACCTCGACCTTAGAGAAGATCACCAAATATTACTGTTTGCAAGCAGTGTTGTGTTCCCGTGATGAGTTAGGTGACCAGGGCTCCTGGGGGGGAATTGGGGATGGGGTCGGAAACGCGCTTGCGATGCTTCTGGTGTTGCAGGCGTCTATAAGCTACGGTAATTGCTTACCATCAGGTGAGCCGTACGCTTTGTTTGCCGACCTAGTGGTATACAAAAATATACAATATCCACCTTGAGTATGTCTCCCTCCTGCAGTTTAAGCGCAGTTTTGTCGTACGCGTTGGGCACCCGCGACTGCCGGACACGCGCCAGCGCTGGCAGTGTCCTCTGGGGAATTCAACGTCTATTTACTACGGCCGTATGACGAACATTTCAAATTATTAAATAAATAAGCGCTTCACACTCGCTTCAGCCTGTAATATCCCACTACTGAGCATGGGCCTCTGTCCCCATGTAGGAGAAGGATCAGAGCTTAATCCACCACGCTGCTCCAATGCGGGTTGATGGATATATTCCCTACTATGAATAACGATCGCTATCAGGTGTACATGCTGCTTCACACTCAACGGCCCCCAGTAGGATTTTGTCCTGTGTTGGGGGTCCGGAAACACAATAACACAAGCACAAACGCCCAGACCACGAAAGACATCTATATGAGCAATACAAATGTCTGTCGTGAACGGGGATCTCGAACCCGCGACCGCCAGCGCAACAGCCAGCTCTGTGATTAATAATAATCTTTATACATAAAACATTTAAGTGCAATACGGCTGTATGAAAAGCGTCTTAGTATAGTAATAATCTAGAATAACTAAATCGCTAATGTGTTACTAAGTACTAAACTCGACTCGACGAATTATAACAAATTATTTTTTCTAAATTTTCATATAAAATAAATTAAAATTAAGATAATAATATAGATATGCAATAAATATGTTTGTAGCGACATCTATCTCGCCACATACGAACAAAAATTGACGTATCACGATATTAAAGTTATCTGAGCGATTGATCATATATACAAGTACCCGCCAACAATGTTGTGGCAGTAGGCCATCAGACACAACACCCGTCTGGTCGGATGATCCTCCCTTTTTAATGGTGTGTGAGAATGAATTTTACACCCTTTTCCCTTCAAAAAAATGTGGATACATTCTCAAAAAAAAAAATAAAATCTAACCAAAATTAGACACAATTATAATAAGAAGATTCTAATGGAACGAAGTACTAAGTAAACTGCGTAGAAAGTTGGAAAATTTCAGAAATTCTGCTTCACATGTTTGAAAGTTCTCAAGGCAAGGCCTATTGAGTCAGTTAGTTTATTAAATGGTACCAAAGGCTAAGTCATTACTAATTCAAGTTTCAGTTAATCACCTGCATATTTGTTCCTTTTTGTGGTTGTTTGTTGTTGGGTGGACTGGGGGGGTCACCAAACTGGCTCATCGCCTCATTAGGTGGGTATGGCACTCCAGATGGGTCGAGAATCTGGAAACAGTTATAATATTTTTAAGAATAAGTAAGAAAGATACTTTTTAGTTTATCATTATTATCTCTCAGATAACATTCTGACAGTAGTAGTACAACTGTAGCGGTGTTTTTTGGACATCAACTAAGACACAACAGTGTTTGGATTAACTGGTAACTACAGATGATATGATACTATGATATTCAAAAATGTTTAGAATTCCTAATGTATGGGTAACACAAAAATAAAATCGCACATATTAAAAATAGCATGGTGTCGTGATGTATCGTCTCCTGTCAAAGATTTCATTGTAATATGAAACTTTGAATAGTTACGGGTCTCTGTAAAGAACTCACTATAGACGGCGCCACGGTTCGCTTAAACCAAAAATAAAAATCATCATATCAAAAATTTCGATCTAGCGGGTACATCATTCCATAGCTTAATTGGCTAGAGCGCCGACACGGTCAGTCGGGGACGCGGGTTCGAACCCCGTTGGAGCGGTCAATTTTTGATATGATATTCAAAAATGTACAAAATTAGGGTAGGTGGTAGGTACCCTCTGCACGTAAGGCACGGGGATGGAGCCGGTGCGGCCGAGCGCGTTGCGCGCCGTCCACCACTGCTCCTCGTCGCGGTTGATCACCATCAGCTGCTCGCCGCGCCGGAACGGCAGGTCGTCTGCATCCTAGCGACACAGGGACATTTGATCATCATCATCATCAACATCATCATCATTACAGCCCATACAGTCTACTGCTGGACATAGGCCTCCACAAGTTTCCGCCAAAAATGGCGTGAACTCATATGTGTTGCCCATAGTCACCACGCTGGGCAGGCGGGTTGGTGACTGCAGGGCTGGCTTTGTCGCACCGAAGACGCTGCTGCCCGTCTTCGGTCTGTGTATTTCAAAGCCAGCAGTTGGATGGTTATCCCGCCATCGATCGGCTTTATAAGTTCCAAGGTAGGAGTGGAACTGTGCTATCCCTTAGTCGCCTCTTACGACACCCACGGGAAGAGAGGGGGTGGCTATATTCTTTAGTACCGTAGCCACACAGTACAGGGACATTTGAGCGAGTTTTAAAAGTACTTTTGAGAACAACACCGCTAGAATTATATTACTTTATTTCAACCCGCTGTGGAATTAAGCTCAAATAACCATAGTTGATTAGACTGACCTTTCTCCTACGTGGAGAATGTCTATGCCCAGCAGTGAGATGTTACAGGTTAATTCGTAGGAAATGAAAATATTTATTTCACCATAAGGTGAACACACATTCAACGAACCTCAAAAAAAAACAACCAATCCGTAAAAATTACCAATAATTTGAACGGATATACCCCCAGAGGTCTGCGGTATCCTTTCTTTATTGGTCTCAAAGCAGCGTTTATTCTAGAGGCTTTTAATTTTATAAATGTTCATATTTATGTTATCATTTTGTAGTCATCTATTTCTCTTGTTTAGTTCGGTTGCTGTAATCTATCTGTCAATGATTTTGTTTACTGAAGACAAGACTCGCCACAAATTATATAAAACACTAGCGACCCCACCCGGCTTCGCACGGGTACAATGCTGATACTATAAAATATAAAATAAATATTTGCAATGTAAGCGCAAAAATGTGTTTATTTACGACATCACATTAGAAACCTCTTAAACTCGTAGTGTTCCTCTACTATATTATGCGTGTATTATACATATAAGCCTTCTTCTGGAATAACTCTATTTACTAAAGAAAACCGCATCAAAATCCATTGCGTAGTCATAAAGATCTAAGCATGCAGACAGCGGGAAGCGACTTTGTTTTATACTATGTAATGATTAATAATGTAAAACTAATTCAATGATAAATAATTGTTAATAATATTAACAATATTCAATGATAAATAATTGTCAATAATATTAACAATTATTTATTATGTATTCTGCACTAATAATAATGGCCGAAAAGTACGAGTTGGATAATAATGTTTTGTATTCGTTATTTCCATGAAAAGTACAGAAGAAAATTCAAAACAAATGTTGAAATATTCTCGAAAAAAATATATGGCAGTACGAATTTCATCGTGCCAAAACCTTTTCACTAAACTATGGCTTGTCTCTTTCATTAAAATATAACTAAAACATTGCATTCAATACATCATTTTTTTTTAAAAAATTCTCACCAAATTTTGAGCACACAATGTCTATTATGAAAAAAAAAACATCTATTTTTAAATACTGATTAATAATTTAGTCATCGTAACATCAGCCGCGTTTGGCGAGTTTATTTTCGTAATACATTCTAGATCGCTTCCGCACTGAAACTGGGCCAGTGATGATCGGCGCGTACGGTATTGGGTCGAAATATTGGGTTAGGAAACAACCCACTGCCCGTATGTCTGACAGTTGACACGAATGTATTTACCGTGTCATGCATCTGCTCAAACTAAACTGAACTTGTAAACATCCCACTTTTGAGTGAAAGACTCTCATTTCATTTAGAAAAAAGGCCTTTTTTATACTTTAAGTGTGACAAACATACAGTGTTATTTAGATGTGATCTTCTGTAAGGTTGGGGTAATTCCCCAGTCTGGCAGCTCTGTTTTGGACAAGATATTTCCGCTATGCCCTACCTCAAAGAAGGCAGAGGTATAATTAGCCACGTTAATTATACCTCATTAATGACTGGACACACATTAAGTCGGACAAGAATAATGCTAAGCAATGGGATTAGACAAAAGCATGACTATCTCTAGCCATTAAATATTACAAGAACAATATATTCACGAAATCAAAGCAAAATAATACAAATTGGCAGAGTTTAAAATTACGCACGGGCTCTTAAATAAATTTAAGATACTTACACTACCATCGAAATCGAACTTCGCAATAACGACCTCCAGAACATGGTACAAGTGTGGTTGCGCTGTTGGCGCAGCTTGAGCGGTTGCCTGAGGAAGTGGTCGCACGAGTGGTGTCGTGTCCAAGTAGTGCAACCTGTAGAACGCTAGCAGAGCCGGCATATCGGCGAATAGCTGATTGCCGATTCTGAACCGAGTGGTACCATCCGGTGAGACAACGCGGTTGATTATGTAGTGGGATACTCGGTCGTCTTCTCTGTAATTTAAGTTTTATTTATTTATTCATTAATAGTTTATGGTAACCACAGTTACATAATGTACATAATACATAATCTTTGAATAGTTAGTAGATTGTGGTAGAAAGGAGGCACTTATGGCTTATTAAAAAAAATATGTTTTTGGTTATGACTGGTTACAAACTAGAATTACAGTCCTGTTTCTATATTCAAAAACCGGATCGTTTTGCATACGAACCTTTAAAAGACACGTCCCACAACTATAAGAAAATAAAACTAATCATTTTTTTTTTTAATTTAAAACGGTCTTAGCCAGGCATAAGTAGCCCAGAGCTACTGATCAAATCTTTTGCATATATCATTTGTGATTGAAACAAATGACTTGTCCAGATATCTCTTCTCGATTTGTTTTTCTCTGATATGATACACTATAGTTGACAACAATTATTCATAAAATACCTATTTATATAATGTTTTTTTTTTCAATGTCATAATAACTAAAATTACCTATTAGGTTTGGTAGTACTTTTTATAGTTTTTTAGGAAATTTGAGAAAAAAGTGATTATTATTAAATTTCAAAAAGTTATACCGTCGGGTACAGTTTTAATTGTTTAACTCCATTTATCTAAAAGCTAGCTAATATCTGTTATTTTGTCTGCAATACTTATCATATGAACAACGTAGGTGCAGAAGAAAAAAATCAAGATCGGAAGAAAAATCTAGATGTATATACATTGCTCAGATTATTTTTTGTTCAGAACCATAGTACTTACAAGAAATTTAAATTAAATAAAGTATTCGCAAGTTTTTTAAGCAAGGAAAAGAAAGAAAGAAAAAAAAAACTTAGAACCAACTATTCGCCCTTGGGAACCTTTTTTTTAATCAAAAAACTATAAATATGTTTTTAAGTGCAATAAAGAATATAATAATTAAAATCTATCTTTATACTTGTATTTCATTGATACGCGCTTTGGGCCGACGTCTATTATTTTATTTATAGATAAACTAGCTGACTCGGCAAACGTTGTCTTGCCGCTAAACGCTATTAAAAAATAGGGGTAGGTGTTAGAAGGGCGAAAATTTGGGGTTGTATGTATTTTTCAACGCCAAATCATAATAAAATAAAAAATAAATAATTTATCTAAAAATTAAAAAAAAAAAGTTTAGGGGTGAACTACCCTTAACATTTAGGGGGACGAAAAATATATATTGTTCGATTCTCACACCTACCCAATATGCACACAAAATTTCATGAGAATCGGACGAGCCGTTTCGGAGGAGTTTAACTACAAACACCGCGACACGAGAATTTTATATATTAGAATAAAACATATTCCCAACTGGAAGTCATTGCTACTAGAAGCTTGATATTTTTTCCCAGTAGAAAGTTTTTGCACTAAATATTAGATTCCAATTTCTTAACCTACTAGGACCACCCAAATGGGTTAAAAAATCGGAAATAAATATTAAAAAAATCGATATTAATAAGTACTTACCGGACACATAAAACGTAATCTCCATGAATAGTTTTCGAGTCCCTGACGAGGAAGACACCGCTTTCTGATTCTTTTAGGAGTAGCTTTGTGGCCTCCGCTCGAGACAGGCCGCCGAAGTACCAGCTGAAACATTAACATATTAGTGTATTAAAAAAAATCGACTAGATCGTCAAACAAGTATTGCCCACCTAATGGTAAGCGTCACGCAGCCTATAGACGTCTGCAGCACTAGAAGCATCGCAAGCGCGTAGCCAACCCTACCCCTCGATCCCGCCCGGAGCTCTGTTCACTTTACTCACGACAGGCACACAACACTGCTTGAAAGCAGTGTTATGTAGCTGCGATTTTCTGTAAGATCGAGGTATTGCCCCAGTCGGTCTGCTCCAGATTTTGAGCGGGATATTTTCTGCTGTTCCTCAATGAAAATGTAATGGAAGTATACTGAGGAATACTTTCGATTCTACGGGACTTAGCGCGTTTGGAACTCCCGATATTTCGGGTACGTTGAAGACGTCATAGTCACGGGTGACTATTGCGATCATCCAAAATAACAATCGCAGTGATTTTCTTAGAATAAAAACTAATATACTGAGGAAGTTTTGAAGCGCCAGTAATTAACGAAATTCGGATTGCCATATGAAGAGGAATTTCAGAAAAAATGTGAGGAAGATGGATTAAGGAAAGTCTGTGTGACAGGTGATATATATCATACATATTGATAATAATTTTCAAAAGTGTTTTTGCTTTGTCTTTGAATAATATACTGACGGTTCACGGTTCGGAGTTCTTTTAAGCTGAATGTATGCTACGCTCGGGAGTAAACCTCGAGTCCTTCGTTACGCTCGCGATTTCAATCGTCACCCGCGACAGAAGACGCTGCTTTATCCCCTTGGTTAATAATCTACTATTTATCCTCATATTTTAAGCTAGATTCTACCCGCAGTTTGGCCTTGCTTTTACACCATTTTTCATTGTCGCTCTGCTCCAAATGATCGTAACGTGACCTTATATAGCCTGTAGCTTTCTTCGATAAATGAGCTATACGACACTAAAACAATTTTTATATTCAAACGATTGGTTCCTGAGATTAATCGTTTTAGTTTGAGTACAAAAAAAAAACTTTTCATTCTTAATTTCTAAGACACGAAAGAATAAAACTATAATTGTGTTAAAATAAGTAATATCGAAATTTTACTTATTGGCTTTATATGGAATTAGAGTGATTCATTAAACAATGCAGTTTGTATTTCATTTTATTTTCCGAAAAATTAAAACTGAATCATTTTATTGACGCAATTGAACACGACTTCGATTAAATACTAGGCTTCCCTTACTGTTTTACTGGATTTTAGGTTTTCTTTTCTCATTGGTTTCGTGAGTTTTAACAGTCTTAAAAAAGGAGAAGGTTGTCACCTCATAACTTTTAACTGAGCGTCACGATTTTGATGATTATTTATTATTTCAAAGCTCCTGTTGTAGCTGGTGACCATAGATTGCGGTATCCGCTTATCATCAGGCAGACCGTATACTTGTTTGCTATCTTTGTGGTATAAATAAAAAATTACAAGAAAGTTGGTCGTAATTTGTGTGTATATATTTCCAACTCCAAATAAAGAGGGAGTAACCCAAACCTAAGGCGGGTTCTAGTTTAGTCTTAACACACAGTCAAAAAACTATCATAGCAAAAATATTTGTAGCTTTGACGAAAGCGTTTGCAAGTGTCGAAATATCAGACATTCCGACATCTAAATCTTATTGTAAGTGTGTAACAGTGCCTATTACACACACTTTGACATTGACAAAAGATAGGAGTACATATATTCTGAGGTAACGCACAGCAGAAAATATCGTGCATAAAATCTGAAAAAGTCCGTCTGGGAAGTACTTCGCCGTAAAAACTAAATAATACTGCTTTCAATAAGTGCTGTATTCCTGTGATGAGTAAAGTGACCAGAGCTAGTGGGGGATTGGGTGTATAGGGTTTAGGGTCGGCTACGCGCTTGCGATGCTTCTGGTGTTGTGACATCTGTATAAATCACTTACCATCAGGTAAGCCGTACGCTTGTTTATCGACCTAGTTGTAAAATAAAAAAATTATAATTTAATAGAATTCTACTAATTAGCAACATTTGAAAAGTAGGTAGATCATGTAGTATGTGTACTGATATTTTTTATTGATATTTAGGTACATTCAAAAACTATAAAATTATACTATGCTAGAATATTTATGTTTGTATTCAAGCTTGCAGTAAACCTGTCTTAACTATTTGGAGCAGTCATAAAACTAGACTGGAAGCTGTTTATGACACAGTCATGTAGTAACTAGAGCTTCTCCTATGAATCACTAATAAGAAAATTCTTATATTTTCAAGAACCAGATGTTACTGCAACATTTTTTGTCATTCTTGTATTTTCAAGAACTAGATGTTACTGCAACATTTTTTGTAATTCTTGTATTTTCAAGAACCGGATGTTACTGCAACATTTATTGTTTGTAATTAAATAAAGACTAAAAAGCTGTGTGGTTACGGCAGTAAAGTATACAGCCACGACGTCTCTTCCTGTGGGTGTCGTAAGAGGCGACTAAGGGATAACACAGTTCCACCAGCACCGTGGAACTTAAAAAGCCGACCAATAACCATCGACCGATCGAACGATAACCATCCAACTGCTGGCTTTGAAACAAACAGGCCGAAGCCCGTCTTTTTTAACCGACTTCCAAAAAAGGAGGAGGTTCTCAATTCGACTGTATTTTTTTTTTTTTTTTTTTATGTATGTTACATCAGAACTTTTGACCGGGTAGACCGATTTCGACAAATTTTGTTTTAATCGAAAGGTGGTGTGTGCCAATTGGTCCCATTTAAATTTATTTGAGATCTAACAACTACTTTTCGAGTTATATCTAATAATGCGTTTTTACTTGACGCTTTTTTCGTCGACCTACGTTGTATTATACCGCATAACTTTCTACTGGATGTACCGATTTTGATAATTCTTTTTTTGTTGGAAAGGGGATATCCCTAGTTTGGTACCGTGATAAGGAAACCAGGATCTGATGATGGGATCTTAGAGAAATCGAGGGAAACTCTCGAAAATCCGTAATAACTTTTTACTGGGTGTACCGATTTTGATAATTTTTAATTTAATCGAAAGCTGATGTTTATCATATGGTCACATATAAATTTTATCGAGATCTGATAACTACTTTTGAGTAATCTTTGATAACGCGTAGTTGCCTGACTATTTTTTCGTCGATCTACGTTGTATTACTTGTCGATGTAATTGAAGTCGGTTTTTTTTTTCGTTTGCGAGCAAACACAATTATTTTATTTATTAAGAAAACCAACAGCGTTTCAGTAAATAAATACTATAAACAATTACAGAAAATAGGGCCAATAACAGGTTTCCCTTTATAATATTTACTAGCTGACCCTGCAAACGTTGTTTTGCCGTATAGGTTGTTAGCTCCCTTAATTCCCCCCCTATAATTTAGGGGTATGAAAAATAGATGTTGGCCGCTTCGTAGACCTGCCAGATATTAAATTTCGCGTCATTACTACACATGCTGCAATTGCTCGCAGCGCCTTTCGAAATGCAACCCAAATATCGTTGTTCTGAATGAAGTTCAAATACTCGACAACGGATGGCGCCACTACACTTAATTTCCAAGTTGAAGGGCTGGAAAAGCCCTTATATATTTAAAAACACGCTCTTCAGATTAAAACGGGAACTTTCTTGTTCGAGGGGGGGCTATCACACAATATAAGTCCTTTTATCATACCGGGACTCCTTTTTAAGTTGCACACTTTGTCAACTTAGTTTTATTATATATAATGACTAGCTGTGCCCGCGGCTTCGCCCGCGTTGAAATCAGTTTGTCACAAAGTTTTCCCGGCAAACTTCCAGTGAAACTCTCATCAAAATCGGCTTAGCCGTTCCGTAAACCTTCCTCTTGAAGCCCTCTCTCCATTGGTGAAACCGCATGAAAATCCGTTCAGTAGATTTTGAGGGAATCGATCACATACGCTTTTGGGGACTTTGTTTTACAATACACTAACTGTTGCCCGCTACTACGTCCGCGTGGTTATAAAGATATGCATTACTATTAAGCTGTTTAACGCAAATTATTTTTTTATTTAAGTCACTTGAAATGCTTATCACTCTGAGTAACTTTTTCAAACGCACAATTTAGTATAATTTAATAGTTATTTTTATAAAACCCCTCTATACACCACATTTTTAGTTTTATTTTCAGGCTGCAGTATAAATAGCCTTTCAGGCGAACTTATGGCCGCTGTATATGTTTCATACAAACTATCAACCCCAATTAAACCCCCTTAGCGGTGGAATATCGCAAAATCCGTTCTTAGCGGACGTCTGCTAACTATAATCTACCTCCTTGCTAGATTTCATCTTTGTCCATCTTGGATGGATGGACTATCCAGCGGTTTTTGAGTTCTCGTGATGAGTGAGTCAGTGACCTTTCTCTTTCATATATATAGATTACGATGTATTATTTGGACACTTCCTCACCATCTATAGAGCATACATTTTAAATTTCAAATCTCTTACGTTAATAACATAGGACTTTCATACAAACTTCCAACCCCCGTTTTATCTTCTTAAGGGTCAAGTTTCATAAAATCCGTTCTTAGCGAATGGTTACGCCGTACCTACCAAATTTCAAGTTTGAAGCTGTTATAGTTTCGGAGATTTCGTGAGGAGTGAGTCAACCCCATCCCCTGTTTTAAACCCCAAAAGGGAGTTGATTTCTAAAGATACATTATTTGGCCACCTCATCACCATCCATAGAGCATACATTTTAAATTTCAAGTCTCTTACTTCAAAAACATAGGACTTACATACAAACTTTCAACCCCCGTTTTACCCCCTTAGGGGTCGAATTTTGTAAAATCAGTTCTTAGCGGATGTCTACGCTCTATAAGGAGTCTACCTGCTAAATTTCAAGTTTGTAGCTGTTATAGTTTCGGAGATTTCGTGATGAGTGAGTCAACCTACCATACCCCGTTTTAACCCCGAAAGGGAGTTGATTTCTAAAGATATATTATTTGAACACCTTCTCACTATCTATAGAGCATACATTTTAAATTTCAAGTCTCTTACTTCAAAAATATAGGACTTTCATACAAACTTCCAACCCCCGTTTTATTCCCTTAGGGGTCGAATTTCGTAAAATTCATCCTTAGCGGATGTTTACAACCTATAAGGAGCTTATCTGCCAAATTTCAAGTTTTTAGGTGTTATAGTTTCGGAGATTTAATGATGAGTGAGTCAACCTACCATACCCCGTTTTAACCCCAAATGGGACTTGATTTCTAAAGATATATTATTTGAACACCTTCTCACTATCTATAGAGCATACATTTTAAATTTCAAGTCTCTTACGTCAAAAACATGGGACTCTCATACAAACTTCCAACCCCCATTTTACCCCCTTAGGGGTTGAGTTTCGTAAAATCCGTTCTTAGCGGATGTCTACTTCTTATAAGGAGCCTACCTGCCAAATTTCAAGTTTGTAGGTGTTATAGTTTCGGAGATTTCGTGATGAATGACCTTTCGCGTTTATATATATTATTATAGATATAGATATAGATTATAGATAAGTATAGTTAGTTTGTTGCATTCGGACCAATAGGATGGCGCGCTTTTTTTTTTTAATATCGCAGGGTAACCCATTTACGGGTGATATCCAGGTTGCCCGGGTAGGCATTCCTAGACCGTATGTCGGTTTCAGCACTTGCGGATGCACTACCGACCAAAACCCCTGTGGGAGCCGTCAGCCGCTTTAATTGGAGGGTCCCGGATCTGCAGACAACAGGATCCCTCCAGCGACAGGCTGGCCTCGGCGAAAAGACCAGACTTCTCCTCCATGGGGACTGTCCGGCTCACCTCTGAACAATCCCGACGACGCCATGTCTAGCAGGACCGGGTTCCCATACGGTCCCGACATGGGCACAGGGGCGTTACTGGAAACGCATTAAGTAGCGAAGGATGGCGCGCTTACAATAGTCACAGCTATGGATTATTTATTTTTTATTATTCAATAAATTTATACGAGTATTATATACATATAACTAGCGACCCTCTCCGGCTTCGCACGGGTATAAAATATAATTATAGCCTATGTCATTCACTGAAAAAATAATTAAAATCGATCCAGTAGTTTTGATTTATTCATTACTGCCCGTGGTCCGCACGCGTTAACTTTAGAGTAAAAGCCGACCGGAACCGCCGCAAAGGCTACATACCGCAATTTTTAAATCTGTAATATCTTCGAAAATATTCATTTAAATCATATGCTGTAAAGGGCCATATAGATCTATATTAAATCAACAATGTAGTTAAGGTATTTAATTAGATAAAGATTAATGCTGTATTGGTTAAAATCGCTTTGAAAATTAGCCATTATTTGTCGTAAAAAGTAAATGACAAAAAAAAATTATTGTGGGATATCCATGAGAGATAGACATATACCATAGCGAAGTTTTCTGTAGACCTTTTCAATGTGTACAATACTTAGTACATTATTTTGATAAATCTCGTAGGGTTCAGGCTGCGTTTGCAATGTAAGCGGAAAAAATGTAATTATTTACGACATCACATTAGAAACCTCAAAAATAACAGTATTTCTCCACTATTTAATGGATGTTATTATACATATAAACCTTCCTCTTGAATCAATCTATCTATTAAAAAAAACCGCATCAAAATCTGTTGCGTAGTTTTAAAGATTTAAGCGTACATACATGTGCAGGGACAGAGAAAGCGACTTTGTTTTATACTATGTAGTGAAGTACAGTGTGTTTGTCCATGTTTCAATATGTCTTAGGTGCGACAAAGCCAATCCTGCGGTCACCAACACGCCTGCCCAGCGTGGTGACTATACTATAAAACAACGCGAACTCATGTGCTTTGCCCATAGTCACCACGCTGGGCAGGCGGGTTGGTGACCGCAGTACTGGCTTTGTCGCACCGAAGACGCTGCTGCCCGTCTTCGGCCTGTGTATTTCAAAGCCAGCAGTTGGATGGTTATCCCGCCACCGGTCGGCTTTTTAAGTTTCAAGGTGGTAGCGGAACTGTGTTATCCCTTAGTCGCCTCTTACGACACCCACGGGAAGAGAGGGGGTGGCTATATTCTTGAGTACCGTAGCCACACAGTACAGTTTTTCCCTGTAAGATTATTTATTTATTTAAGACTTTATTGGACATTTCACTCATGAAATTGCTCAAAAAAACATTCTAAGGACCTGATTCAACGGTTGTGGATGACAGATAATATTAAATGAATGTTTGTCTGTATGTCCTTTATAGAATCGTAAACTATGCATTTGATCATGTCATGATCTTCAGCAAAGTGTTGTGCATGAGCCCACAAAAGTTTCTGAGTTGGTACGACCAAAAAAATAAATAAATAAAGTGTAAGCAACCCAGGCAGGGTACAGCTAGTGACAGATAAATAATAAAAAATTAGGAGTATATTAGTAAGTAGTACTAGCAGCTCGCTCTGGCTTCAAGAAGGGTTTTAATAAAACAATCGTAATTAACAATTATACTACACACACATAAACCCTTCTATTTATGTCAGGTTACTACAAAAGATAATTATAAAGAGTTTGAATATTATTATTTTATTTAACTTTTTTTTTATTATTTTGGGTTACATTATTGATTTTTTTGAAAATATAATATAGCTTATGTATCCCGGGGATAATGTAGCTTCCCAACAGTGAAAGATTCTGCCAAATCGGTTCAGTAGTTTCGGAGCTTATTCAATGCAAATAAACAAACAATCAAATCTTTCCTCTTTATAATATTAATATAGATTTCTGGGATGTTGCTATTTGCAATTATTAATTAAAAAGTTCTCCTAGACGGAGAATGAGGCCTATGCCCAGCAAAGCGATATTACAGGCTGAAGCAGAGTAAAAAAATTGCAGTTTATTTATTGATGAGAAATAGGCTCTAATAATTTATTCTACCTCCTGCAGTTAAATTACAAAGCTGAAAAGTGTGTTTGTTGAAACAGGCTCATTCGTCAATCTCAATCTCGGGAGCTGTTTCAAATAAAAAAAAAAAAAATTTGTATTGAATAGTCCATTAACAGATAAAGTGTACATCTTTAAATTTCTTTTTTTTATGTCTCTAGGTTGGCAAACAAGCGTACGGCTCACCTGATGGTAAGCGATTACCGTAGCTTATAGACGCCTGCAACACCAGAAGCATCGCAAGCCCGTTGCCGACCTAATCCCCAATCCCCCCAGGAGCTCTGGTCACCTTACTCACCAACAGGAACACAATACTGCTTGAAAACAGTATTATTTTGCTGTGATCTTCTGTAAGGTCAAGGTACTACCCCAGTCGGGCTGCTCCATATTTGGAGCAGGATATTCCTGCTGTGCCCTACCTCAGTTAAATTATTAGTGTGTGTCCACATGGTACAGCTAATAATTATTGAACATTATTTTGAATACACAATGTACTACGTTTCAAAGAAACAAAGCATAAATATTAGTAAAATGAATATTGAATCATTAGTTACAACATTGCACATATTTACGTACAGTAGTAAATTAATGTTTTGTTATTTTATTTAAATTTTGTAAAAAAATGAATATAAAAAGAGTAAGCTTAAGTTTTTTTTACCCTATTTATTTGATTTTTAATATTTTTTTCAATAGTACCATATTGCATTCATCGTCTTTTAATAACTGCTAGTTATGTATTCATTTTATTTATATATAATTAGTTACTATCTTAGAAACTGATTATTTTAAAGTATTTGTTTACTTGAAGCAATTTAAAAAGAAATAAGTTAGATTATGACCTTAACATGGGACTACTTGACCAATAATGTTCTTATAAGACAGCATGTTCTATTTACCTGGTCATGTCATTCTGGTCAAATGACGACCCGATCGTAGGGTTCGCCATCCCGCTGTTTTATCAAGTCGAACTAATCACCATACATCACGAAAACACCGGAAGTAAACTTAAGTTCATTACACTGCCGATATCACTGATTGCGGACTCGTGCATACAATTAATAATAACCGATGATGTTCCTTTAAATTCCTCCCACAATCAAACGACACTCCAGCGACCGATGTCAGAAATAATTACAATTTGTTGACATGTAGGAAGCGATGTTACTCACGAAGTTATATTCACATCGAAACACATGTTTTTATAATCGTCCAGCACCGATACAGATTCACCGTACACATACACACTTTTCTAACTAGCTTTTGACTTGGATACGCGAAATAATTCTATAATTAGATCAAATTATAAATAATGTTCCACGGGTCACACACGCGAAGTTTTACATGATAGGGCGTAGACAAATGCAAGTTTTTTTTTATTATTATTTTGACGCATAATATATTCCTAATGGATATTGTTTGTATTGTAGTCGTTAAATATATGGGTTATTGGAATTTTTAAAAAAAGCTCGTTCTAAAGAGATTAAATATGATATTTAAACATATTTTTAATAAAATCGAATTAAATAATTTTAATGACTGATTGAAATGACTTCGAAGTCGAACTGTACAATATTGTTTATTATCTTTGAGTTACTGATGATCTTTCAAGTTTATTATTAAATAATAAAATGATTAGGATTTCAAAATTAAACTCTACTAATAATAGTTTTTAACTGTATTTGTTTATTTATGAGAATTTCCTGAGGCTAGAATAAGATTATAATCTAACAGATTTATTTTAATAGGGCAAGACAGCCTTCATTACACATCATCTTCGAAATTTTTGTCTATGGTGTGTGTCCATTGTTTTTCTACAATGTTATTTTTCTGACTGCTGCTGGTGGACGAAAAATTTATCTCGCTGCGTCGAGTGTGGGTTTGTGCTAGTGTTCGTGTTCGATATAGTGATTTATTCGGAATAGATCACGAAGATGTCGTCACCGAGCGCTGGGAAACGTCGGATGGACACGGACGTCATAAAACTGTATCCTTTGTCATGTACCATACAAAGCAACCACTGCGCTGGGCCTCCATGTAAATAAGTAGGTAGCTGAAGGGCCATCAGCTGATTGTCACGACTGAATACAAAATCGATATATGCTATTTGTGTATTAACGTTTAACGCTAGACGTTAATGTTATATAAAAATTTAAGAGAGATATTTAGTAATGAAATATAATTTGAAGGGCTTATCATCTTGGTGCTTTGTGTGGGTCCGTAGATATATCTATGTATATAGCAGGTAGATAAAGTATGATACTTTAGCAAACGCTGTTCTTCCGTGTATTTAGATTGTAATATTTCGTAATATGTATGTAGGCCACGGTCTCAATTGCGCATTTTTTTAAAACTCGATCGCTATAACGTCGAACGCAATATTCTATGGGGAATAAACAAATGATATGAGATAATTAAATCGATGTATATATATTTTTTTCTATTGTGCTTAGATTAAACGTCTATTGTTAGTCTTTTATGATGTCATCGTAAATGATTTACGTTTATAAATTAAATGTAAATATACGTTTTGTAGGAGACAAAATTAAGTCCATGCTGGTTTTGGTATCCTGCCAAGAAGCTAGCATCTTCAGATACAAATAACTTAGTATCATAATTCAAAATAATTGATAAACAAAAAGTTTCTATAATAATTACTAATAAAAAAAAAAACGTGTATAATCTGTACTCCAGTTTATAAAAAATATTATTTTTATAATTTAAATTATGCATGAAACTCGGATTTTTTCAGGTTCAAATGACAGTATGAAATATTTGAAAAAAAAAGAGAAAATATGAAATGGAAATTTTATTACTTATTTAGATGTTTCTAGAATCTAATTTTATCAATACCTACACAATCATTGTTATTTATGAGTCACTTTGTTCATGTTTTTATATACCATATAAGTATTACCTTATTTACATTTGTAATGCCTATATACATAAACAGTTTTGTTAATAGTCTTGTTAGCTTAAAAAAAAATACAAGTTGGACTACTTTAATAATATTTTGATAGTCATTTTTTTTATATGAAAATATACATAATATACAATAACATATAAAAAAATCCCAACTAAATAATTTTATGAAAAACACAAGTATAGGTATAATTAGAAAATTCATATTAAATTTATTTATCAATAAATAATTTGATAAATAGTGTTTTTTTGCATTAGACAGCCCATTTATTGAACAAAGGCCATATAATAATAATAAATTTGTTTGTGAAAAAACATACTCGTTTGCAGAAGGATCAGAACTTAATCCATGACGCTGCTCCAATGCTCCAATATTCCTTACTATGAGTAACGGTCGCTATCAGGTGTACATGATAACATCAGGGACCGATGGCTTAAGGTGCACTCCGAGGTACGGTGGGGAGACCCGCTAGCGCAACAACCACAAACCAGTAGAGTGACCGTTGCGCCAACGCATCGTAAATTTAATGTGGTGGTTTTTAATCCATAACTGAAACTGAATTAGTCTATATACATCTCACTGCTAGGCAAAAATCCCTTTTACACAACAGAAGGCGATGGAACTAATTATTCCTTCCTTTTATTTCTTTTCGTTCTAATGTAAAAGCATACAAATAGCTAGGAACAAGATAAGCATACAACTGAGCACAAACGACTGCATCTATTTGACAGATTGTTTATAGCTTATTAATGGTATGTAGTGTATATGGTTTAAATTATTGCATCTCGTTTATATCTGTATGCATGAGAAACCATAAAAAAAACCGGCGAAAAAAAAAAGTGCGAGTCGGTTCGCGCACTGAGAGTTCCGTATAAACAAAATCATTAGAAATATTTTTATTATATGACGTAACTAAAAATTTACGCTTTTCGCAATTTTTCCTTTATCTGTGCCGTTGCTTCGTACCAAATTTCAAGATTCTGAGTTCACGGAAAGTACCCTTTAGGTTTTCATTCCCTTACGAGTATCGAAAATTTGCAACAGAAACGGTTGTATCTTTTGTATTGCATTGGCTTAGAAGTTTAAATTTGTCATAGCTCCAAGGCACAGAAGACCTGAGTATTTGGTATGAATTTCAGCTTGATACTTCCAAGCGTTCCTGCGAACAAGGGTCTTGACAGACAGACAGAAAGTTTTTTCCTATTGAGATACGGAAACCCTAAGGAGGAACCCTAAGAATATATTTTTGTTCTAAAATGTTTTTCTTTTTTTTTATAACCAATAATAAGGCAATACATAATATATTATATAAGTTTTAATGGTTCCCAGAGAAGTAAAACGTCTTTACGCACGCTTGACTTGGGGAGTAAGCTGGTGAATGTGTGATGAAAGCGTTACGAAAAGTATGATCGAGTGAGGCGAACGGAAGTTGAGTGGGAGATATAAGTTTGTGAAGATAGAAAGAGAGAGTTACGTTTCGGAAGCTTTACTTCAGTCGTGTAGTCTAAAGCACTTCGTTTTTATTAGTATAAAATAATATACACTTAATTGTACACCAAAGTAGAAATAACACATAACAGATTGATTTTAACAAAGCATCATAAGGTACAAATTAATAAGGGCATAATCATAAGGGCTTTATCGCTGAAAAGTATACTTACATAAAGACACTTTTATAGGACATGGTCTTAGCTGCCAGATTATTTTCTGAGTATTATGTCTTGTAAAGGTATCTTTTAAGTAACAATTGAATCAAAATTAAAAATCTTCAATTAAGTAACAAAGGTTCTTTTAATAGTTCTTTTTTTTTAAATTTTGCATCTTCATGTAATTTTTTTTTAATTAATCTATAATCTATAATAATAATAATATATATAAAAGCGAAAGGTCACTCACTCATCACGAAATCTCCGAAACTATAACACATACAAACATGAAATTTGGCAGGTAGGTTCCTTATAAGACGTAGGCATCCGCTAAGAACGGATTTTACGAAATTTGACCCCTAAGGGGGTAAAACGGGGGTTGGAAGTTTATATGAAAGTCCTATGTTTTTGAAGTAAGAGACTTGAAATTTAAAATATATGCTCTATAGATGGTGAGAAGGTGTCCAAATAATGTATCTTTAGAAATCTACTCTTTTTGGGGTTAAAACGGGGGATAGTAGGTTAACCCACTGATCACGAAATATCTGAGACTATAACACCTAAAAAATTTAAATTTAGCAGGTAGACTCCTTATAGGGCGTAAACTACCGCTAAGAATGGATTTTACGAAACTCGACTCCTAAGGGGGTAAAACGGGGGTTGGAATTTTGTATGAAAGTCCTATATTTTTGAGTGATTTGAATTTATTCGTTGGCATATATTTACGTAGAACCATATTAAAAACTAAATTACATGCAATATTTTAAACATATTTACACTACAATACTATATTATTACTACATTATTTCATACCACAATTCTGACGACTTCAACGAACCATTTTGTTCGACGCGACGCGCGCTTCACGCGGACTTGATCGTGGGCAACAGTTAGTGAATTATAAAACAAAGTTCTCAAAAGTGTATGTAATCGATTCCCTCAAAATCTACTGAACGGTTTACGGTTTCACCAATGGAGAGAGGGCTTCAAGAGGAAGGTTTACGGAACGGCTAAGCCGATTTTGATGAGAGTTTCACTGGAAGTTTGCCGGGAAAACTTTGTGACACACTGATTTCAACGCGGGCGAAGCCGCGGGCACAGCTAGTATTATATATTTTTTTCTCTCAGACATTGTCCATAACTTATCATTATAATATGTTAGAATGACAAAGCAATATCATATCTAGTGTTTGTTAATAATAATATGCAAGCAAAATATAATAGGTAATGCAATACGGTACAGCTTGATATAACTCGAAAATATTTTTTTTATTCAACCCGTTCTTGTTTCTCGTTATCTTATGGACAAATCAAATGGAACTAATTGTAATATAATAGTAAACAATCGAAGTTATATTTTTAGCAAAAAATTTAATATTTTTTTGTTAGTTTTGGATATGATTTAAAAGTTGTCAATTATTTTCCTAAACTTACGCCCATTACTAAATTTAAATTACTATAAGTATTAAGTGGCGTCGAGTCTTTTAAGTCTCGCGTAATAAATATCATAACCGTCCTTTGTGTTATTATCGGTTCGATTTTTATTTAAGATCTTGGAAATAAATTTTCCGTGTAAGTACTTGTATCTTAGGTACCCACATGAATTTAATTGAATATTTATATATATATAAAAAAAAAACTAGTTAAATAAGTACTACACAGTACTATCAATAATACCATTAGTTATTATTATTAAAAAAAATCTGTTAAACCTGAAGAATATTAGTGTTTTGTTGAATTAAAAAAAAGTTTTATATTTTTAAAATACTAAAACACATGAGCTGAACTTTTTTTTAAATTTTCGAACAATAAAATGCGTCCGATTTAATTGACGTGTTTTTAGTGTGTGTATAAGTTGATAAGTTGAATGTGTGTTTTTGAGTGTGAGGATATGTGTGTATGTATGTGTGTATAAGTTAAATATTTATTTGAATGTTAGTCTTGGAGTGTGAGAGTGGGTACGTGTGAGTGTGGCTGCATGGAACTTGGGAAGTCTCGCCTTCTCCACCTGCACCCCGTCTAGACGTGGTCGTTGTACGACTGTATAAAGATTTTCCTACTGCTGAGGCATGCGGTTTCAGCCGATATCAGAGCTGTACACATGATAGGTATTTTCATTATGAAATGAACTGTGGCTGAAAACTTAAATATTTGTTCTAAAATTTAATTTTTTAATTAAAAAAAAATAACTAGTAAGTTTTAACGTATACGTCAAAAAGCATTTAGATAGATTACAAAACAACTAGTTTCCTTATAATGGGCTAGTTTAGGCTTGTTTTTTTACGTTCTTACATTATTTAATTATATACATTACGTTGTCAGTTATTTATATGTGTACACATACATTGTTTGTTCGAATAATGATTTCCTTAACATCAGTTAATCAGTATTGAAAGCAAACACGAAGTAACAATACTCGGGGGCCTGAACGAGTTCTGTGTGAAATTCTTCGGACCTCCAGGAAGTAAGTATTTACTTCTTTTAATATATTTTTAACCGAATTCAGAAAAAGGAGGAGGTTACTCAATTCGACCGTATATATATATATATATATACACATACACACACACACACACATATATATATATATATATATATATATATATATATATATATATATATATATATATATGTATATATATGTATATATTCTTTTTTTGTTGGAAAGGAGATATCCCTAGTTTGGTACAATGATAAGGAAACCAGGATCTGATAAATATCCTAGAGAAATCGAGGGAAACTCTCGAAAATCCGCAAAACTTTTTACTGGGTGTACCGATTTTGATGATTTCTAATTTAATCGAAAGCCGATGTTTATCACGTGGTCACATTTAAATTTCATCGAGATCTGATTGCAACTTTTGGAGTAATCTTTGATAATGCGTAGTTACTTGACTACATTTTCGTCTACCTACGTTGTATTACTTGTCGATATAATTAAAGTCGGTTTTTCTTCGTTTGCCTGCAAACTCAATTATCTAATACACACACACATGCACAGTTTCACTTAACACACAAATATGCTCACATACAGAAACACGTATTCACAGTCTTACTCGCGCATTCATCAGAACATTATTTGCTTTACAAAATATATTTTTAAGGTTCGTCACCGTAGTAAAATTAACATAAAAATATTGGCAATAGTTTATAAATAAACATACATAACGCCTGTTCTGTACGGTGTTTATGTCAAAATTTACCAATACTCACAATCGTATATTAACATTGAGTTGGTCAAGGCCTCATAGATTTCTTTTCTACCACTTAATAAAACTATTAAGCATTGCCCACACATGCGCCATTTAACAAATAAGTTACGCAAATGTGTCTCTTGTTTTGCAAAGAACTAGCCGACCGCGAACTTCGTACTGCCTTATTCTCTTTCTTGAATATAATAATTATATATATCGAAGTAAAATATAGCCTATCTTTCAAGTTGGATCAAACTGCACACTGTGTGAAAATTTGATTAAAATCGGTTAAGTAGTTTAAGAGTCCATCGCGGACAAACAACTTGACGCGTAATTAATATATATTAAGATAAGAAGATAATATTGTAATAAAATTGACTAGCCTGTTCGACCAGCTTGTAGTACCTTTCTGCTCAAAGGGTTGTGGGTTCGATTACCGCCTGACTCTGGTGTATTATTTATATTCATTTATATGTGTATTAATTTTATGTATATTTAACATAACTAAATGTGGCTGTACCTATAACACAAGCATTAATTTACTTACAGTAGGAACAGACGACCGTGTCTGTATGTTATAAGTATATGAAAAAAGTCTTTATTATTTACCAAAAACAATCTTATATATAAAATTCTCGTGTCACAATGTTACTTACAATACTCCTCCAAAACGGTTGGACCGATTTTGATGAATTTTTGTGTGCATATCGGGTAGGTCTGAGAATCGGCTAACATGTATTTTTCATACTGCTAATTTATAAAGGGGAGGTGATTAAGGGAGTTAATAATATATATGGCAAAACAACGTTTGCGGGTTCAGCTAGTATATACCCTATCGCAATACTTCGTCCAGATAACCACTAGGTAACACACGATATGGTAGCGGTTAGGAAGTGTAAAAATATTGATAACAAGATAATCATAGCAATAGTTTATTAAACATTATACATATTTACAATTCACAACTTAAGAACTAAATATTTACAGATAGTTTGGTATAAATCATGTCCGCGTGGAACTGTCCCAAGAATGATGGCAGCATTTCCTCGTTGAATCGCTATGCCGATTCTCTGGGCAAAAAATGCACCAGACCTCTTGTCACCAGTAGAGGCAATAAGGCGAAGAGTTATTTCATTTAAAAAATTTTTAGCACTGCTACTCCAAACTGCAAACGGCACCAAGATGTAATTTGGAATTAGTGACGAACATTTGTGCCGTTTAGTCGTTTCAGCTTTTTCCGCTGCGGCTCTCGCTTTTAAGGCTGTTTCCCTGACATGAGACGGAGCAAGTGTGTCAACGCAGGTTGCGTCCCACAAAAGCGCCCGGCCCCTCCCAGGGAACCAACGTCAATCCATCAGGTGTCTTGCCATCATTGCGACTAATTCCAGTAGGCTCGATAAGAGCAGGAACGTCGATAGTGCCAAGAGCTCTTTTTATGGTATTTACAAGATTGTAGGTAATTTATCAAAAAAATAATAGAGTTCTGCATTAATTATTTGAGCTGCTCATGGTAAAAAGCACACAATAAAATAATCGAAAAGACATATGTATATCTTCAAAAAAGGATTTTCGAATTGTTTGTTGAGTTTGAGAACCGCTGGTACAGACACATATGTCTTCGTATAAGTAGCGGCTTGATGATTTCAATTTCAACTTATTATATTAGCATAATGAAAATTTTCAAGAGCTAGTTGGCAATCAATTCAACATCCAAAGTGAAAAAGCACCACCTGTTGCTGACAGCGAAGCGGTCATGACCTAATTGGTTGACCTCATTGCACTGAAGGGAACGTAATTAAGTAATAAACATAAGTCACAGGTGTATAGATATAAAACAATTTCTTCGTAAATGTTTAATTACTAACTCTTGAAAACCATTGTTAAAATAATTAATGAAATAAAGAAAAAAAAATTACATTGACAAGTAAAGCACAATACACATTATCAGGGATAACACTAAAACTAGAAGCACCAGCTATTTAATATAAAAAAACAAAGAATTTTCAAAATTCGTACACCCAGTAAAAAGTTATGGGGTTATGACAAAAAAGTACAGTTGAATTAAGATTCGTCTCCTTTTTTTTTCTTCCTTTTTTTAAATAAAAAATCGATATTTATATACCTAATATTCTTTTTAAGAAATAAACGATCTTTAACCTTATATTTACACAAAAAGTATTCGGCATGAAGTTTTTCGTCAGCTATTTAATTATAATTAAAAGAAAACATGTAATTTTTTAGTAAATAAAAATATTTACATAAAATTTATTTGAAATAATAAATTAAATTAATGAATACGGATGTTCAACCTGTGTTTTAACCTTATAATGATATTCAATTTATACAGTAAATAATATTATAACGCAATATTCAGAACTTTAAGTAGTGACCTTCATAACATTTTCATCGTTTCACATATTTTCACAACAAAAAATGTAATATTTTATATTAGAATGGCATACAAAGTATATTTCTAAATATGCCAAATATATTAGGTTGGGGAAAGAGTTTCTTCGTATTTTATATAGAAAGTAGCTGTTCCCGCGACTTCGTACGCGTGAAATTTAACAAAAAAAGAAAAATATATTGTTCAGTTTGTAGTTACAAAATAAACAAATTTCTAAAATAAAAGTAGCCTAAGTTACTCCTTATTATATAAGCTATTTGTTTTAGAGATTAGCTGGTACAAACAGGCAAACAGACAAAAATTAAAAAAGAAATGTTATTTTGGCATATGTACCGTGTATACATCCATATATGCATTTAGTAAAACGCGGTTATTTTAATATTACATACAGACACTCCGATTTTATTCATTTGTATAGATATAGCTTCAAGGTAATATTTTACAAAATTGATTTACATTAATTATAATATATATGTACTATTTTGTTCGATAACTTGCCGCCATCTCGTAGGTAGTGATAGGATTCCGTTGCTGTAGAAATTTTGAGACTTCTCATTAAAAAACCGTGACAAGTAGTTTTGACAGTCCTCCAAAAATCGACCGCTCCAGCGGGGATCGAACCCGCGTCTCCGACTGACCGTGTCGGCGCTGTAGCCAATTAAGATATGGAACGATGTACCCGGTAGATCGAAATTTTTGATATGATGATTTTTATATTCGGTTTAAGCGAACTGTTTATGGTGGCTATATGGTGGATGCTTGAGTGGCTAAAGACGTAATGTCGAGTGTTGTCGTTATGAACGATGACACCTTTTCTGTTGATCGATTCCGTCCGCTTATTCCCAATTCCTTGCTTAAGTCGCATCAGCTGTTATAGTAGAAATCCGATTCTATGGTTTTTCTCGTTGGTAAAAGCTCATAATGGATGATGGCTTTCCAATCACACCATACACTCAACATCACCTTATTGCGTGTCAGTCCGGGTTTAGTGATTGTCTATGCAGCTTGACTGACATTTGACTACGATCTCTTTCTTACATTACTATCGTAGATTATCCACTTTTCGACACCAGTCAATCTCTTAGAAAATGGTTCGATATGATGACGTCATAGTTAAGTTAAGAGACAAGCCCAAATGAGTACACGGTCCATTAAGTTTCTTTCAGTGAGTTTCTATAAACGCAACAATTTTTTTTCGCGGTTCAAAATAAAAATAAAAATAAAAATCATTTTCTATAATCTTTAGTACAAATCATCACCGAGTCTGGTTTGATTCGTATTTTTCTCTTTTTTAAAATAAAACTTTTTTTAATGTACCGAAGTTCTTCGTTGGATTCATTCATTTTGGCGGACAAAAATAAATAAAATAAAATAATAAAAATAAAATTTAATGTGGCGGGAAACTGTTTGTTACTTTTTAATTTCACTTTTAAATGTCACCTTTTCATGGTAATAAAAACAGCCAGTTACAAAAAATAAAACCAAAAAGATTTGATTGCAACTTTACTAGAAAATACGAAAAGACTTTTCCCCGACCTATTACGTAATAAAATATATCGCCTACCTTGAATGTTAAACATTTGTTGATGAATTTTTGTATATTTTTTTATTAAGCACTGCTACTAGCAAGTTTTTTTTATTAAATATGGAATTCAGATAGGAATTTGATTTTTGAAGCGACATTTTACAAATAAAGTCACTAAAAGTATAGTAATGTATAGGATATTTGGTGCACATAATGCCAACAAGAAACAAGAAACGCATTAGCTAAGTTTTCTCGATGACAAACTGTCACGTTGTCGACAACATCACACATGTTTTACTCTAACATTATACGTCATTAAATATAGCTTAAAATGATCATTGTGTTGTGCACTCTCACAAATCATTAAAGCGTCATAAAACAATCTTGATATGGTCTTTAAATTTTGTATGACGCACAGATACGCGAATCAAGCTTACTTTGAAGATAGAATTTGACTTGTGTAGTTCAAGGATTTCCAAACTCCCAACGAGACGGGGCGTTTATTTAGACCGAGATAAGTCGTGAATGTGTTTACCAAACAACAGATAATAAAACATAAAAGTTATATCAACAACGGTATAGTAGTCGTTGGTGCACCGACGTCAGGTTCCGGTTATTTGTAAAAATATTAATGTGGCATAATTATTATCACTACATAGTATAAAACAAAGTCGCTTCCCGTTGCCTGTATGCTTAGATCTTTAAAACTACGCGACGGATTTTGATGCGGTTTTCTTAAGTACCTGTGTATATAGAGTGATTCCAGAGGAAGATTTATATAATAATACATGCATAATGTAGGAGAGGAACACTGATAGTTTTAGAGGTTTCTAATGTGATGTCGTAAATAGACATATTTTTTGCGCTTAGATTGCATTATTTATTTTATATTTTTTAGTATCTGCATTGTACCCGTGCGAAGCCGGGTGGGGTCGCTAGTGTTTTATATAATTTGTGGCGTGTTTTGTCTTCAGTAAACAAAATCATTGACAGATAGATTACAGCAACCGAACTAAACGAGAGAAATAGATGACAACAAAATGATAACATAAATACGAACATTTATAAAATTAAAAACCTCTAGAATAAACGCTGCTTTGAGACCAATAAAGAAAGGATACATTTTTTAATATGTCCAATGACTTGCGGAAAAAATATAGCTATTATTATATTAATGAGTGTTATTTCGTGTACATAAACGTAATTAATAAAATGTTTGTTAACTTTTAACTTATGTCGCGTCGTTTTTGGGGTGTATGTCTCACACTTTGAGAACTTTCGAGAGCGTATAGTAATATTTTATTTAAATTATTTAACATTTTTTTTTTGTGATAGATATATGAAACAAGAATTTGACTTGGTTCTCGGTTAACCAGCCATTTCGTTATCGTTAGACGTACAGTGATAAATTCGTCGTGACTAACGTCTGTTGGTATAAAAATATATGATTTCGTTTGTCGAGGTCAGTATTCGTGAAAATTAATTACTATTAACTTTTGCTCTATTACGCTCTATCATAATCAAGAAATTATTCAATTTTAAATTTGTATCTATACTCCTATGTACGATATAGGATCCAGATCTATGTTACATAACGTCTAGATGTATTAAATTCATATCTTATACCTACAATAACTTATATAATTATAATTTCAAATATACCTTTGAATTTTTTATAGTTATGTTTATAGAGTTATTATTTAGATAAATTTATTACGTCACTGCGCACACGGTTTCTTTTTGTAATTCCAATTCGGTCTACTATATATTTTTTTCTAAACCTAAATCTAAATATCTTAATATTTGTAGATTTGAAAATAATCACACAAATATGCATCACTAAAAACTGTAATATTTCTTCAAAGATAACACAAGCAAGTTAAAATGTTCTTGCGATTATTTAAAAAATTGAGGGTATTTTCATTTCAAAATCGAAGTAAATTGATATTGTTTTATAATTATTTTCAAAATTCGAAATTTAAGATACTGCAATATCATCTCAACAATCTCAAATTGGAGTATTTTTCGTTAATCTATAATCTATAATCTATAATATATATAAACGCGAAAGGTCATTCATCACGAAATCTCCGAAACTATAACGCCTAGAAACTTGAAATTTGGCAGGTAGGCTCCTTATAGGAAGTAGACATCCGCTAAGAACGGATTTTACGAAACTCAACCCCTAAGGGGGTAAAATGGGGGTTGGAAGTTTGTATGAGAGTCCCATGTTTTTGACGTAAGAGACTTGAAATTTAAAATGTAAGCTCTATAGATAGATGGTGAAAAGGTGTCCAAATAATGTATCTTTAGAAATCAACCCCTTTTTGGGTTAAAACGGGGGATAATAGGTCGGCTCACTGATCACGAAATCTCCGAAACTATAACAGTTACAAACTTGAAATTTGGCAGAAAGGCTCCTTATAGGGCGTAGACATCCGCTAAGAACGAATTTTACAAAATTCGACCCTTAAGGGGGTAAAAAGGGGGTGGGAAGTTTGTATGAAAGTCCCATGTTTTTGAAGTAAGAGACTTGAAATTTAAAATGTATACCTTATAGATGATGAGAAGGTGTTCAAATAATGAATCTTTAGAAATCAACTCCCTTTTGGGGTTAAAACGGGGGATGGTAGGTTTACTCACTCATCACGAAATCTCCGAAACTATAACACCTACAAACTTGAAATTTGGCAGATAGGCTTCTTATAGGGCGTAGACATTCGCTAAGAACGGGTTTTACAAAACTCGACCCCTAAGGGGGTAAAACGGGGTTTGGAAGTTTGTATGAAACTCCTATGTTTTTGAAGTAAGAGACTTGAAATTTAAAATGTATGCTCTATAGATGGCGAGAAGGTGTCCAGATAATGTATATTTAGAAATCAACTCCCTTTTGAGGTTAAAACGGGGGATGGTAGGTTGATTCACTCATCACGAAATCTCCGAAACTATAATAGCCACAAACTTGAAGTTTGGCAGGTAGGTTCCTTATAGGGTGTAAACATCTGTTAAGACCGGCTTTTACGAAACTTGACCCTGAAGGGGATAAAACGGGTGTTGGAAGTTTGTATGAAAGTCCTATGTTTTTGAAGTAAGAGACTTGAAATTTAAAATGTATGCTCTATAGATGGTGAGGAGGTGTCCAAATAATGTATCGTAATCTATATATATAAAATAGAAAGGTCACTGACTCACTCATCACGAGAACTCAAAAACCGCTGGGACCATCCTGTGGTTTTTAATGCATCCAGGATGGACAAAGATGAAATTTGGTAGGTAGGTAGATTATAGTAAGTATACGTCCGCTAAGAACGGATTTTGCGATATTCCACCGCTAAGAGGGTTTAATTGGGGATGATAGTTTGTACGAAACAAAAACAGCAGCTATAAGTTCGCCTGATAGGTTATTTATACTGCAGCCTGAAAATAAAGCTAAAAATGTGGTGTATAGAGAGGTTTTATAAAAATAACTACTAAATTATACTAAATTGTGCCTTTTAAAAAGTTACTCAGTGTGATAAGCATTTCAAGTGACTGAAATAAAAAAATAGTTTGCGTTAAACATCTTAATAGTAATGCATATCTTCATAACCACGCGAACGTAGTCGCGGGCAACAGTTAGTGTATTATAAAACAAACTCCCCAAAAGCGTATGTGGTCGATTCCCTCAAAATCTACTGAACGGATTTTCATGCGGTTTCACCAATGGTGAGAGTGCTTCAAGAGGAAGGTTTACGGAATGACTAAGCCGATTTTGATGAAAGTTTCACTGGAAGTTTGCCGGTAAAACTTTGTGAAACACTGATTTCAACGCGGGTGAAGCCGCGGGCACAGCTAGTTTACTATAAAACTATAAATATTTTCTTCCTTCTTTCTAAGAGGTCTTGCATCAAGGAAAACAATTCTTTTGCCGGAACATTGTAGTCGGACACGCTCTCAATAAAATTGCAATGTCATCGCATCTATGTATTAATCTATATACGGCCATCACTGCCTTTATATTGTTTGGTAAGAAATAAATTCCAGAAATATCACAAATTTTAGGGCGAAAGAAATATATGACTATAACTTTTCGTAATGTACCCTTCCAGCTCCTTACGAAGGTGGCGTATGGCGGGTGCGAGTCCACTTGCCCGACCACTACCCATTCAAGTCGCCGTCCATCGGCTTCATGAACAAAGTCTACCATCCGAACATCGACGAAGTGTCCGGCACTGTGTGTCTGGACGTCATCAACCAAGCCTGGACAGCTTTATACGGTAAGTTTTCAGATATATTTATATCATGGGGGAAGTTTCTGTAGAAAATTGGGTGCAAAGGATTCATGTCTGTTATTATAATTTTGCCATAGAATTCAATCGATCCCCACACCCTCTTTTAATGTTTACCTACTGAGGTAGGGCACAGCAGGAATTTCCTGCTCAAAATATGGAGCAGCCCGACTGGGGTAGTACCTCGACCTTACAGAAGATCACAGCAAAATAATACTGTTTTCAAGCAGTATTGTTCCTGTTGGTGAGTAAGGTGATCAGAGCTCCTGGGGGGATTGGGGATTGGGTCGGCAACGCGCTTGCGATGCTTCTGGTGTTGCAGGTGTCTATAAGCTACGGTAATCGCTTACCATCAGGTGAGCCGTACGCTTGTTTGCCGACCTAGTGACATAAAAAAAAACTCCATAAATTAGTTTTACCTAAACTAGAAATTTAAATGATCACATCCAAATCTCTTTCCTTTCCTTTACTACTTTCCTTTTTCCTTTCCTTTACCTTTCTCGTTTGTCACCTTCCATCCCTAAACTTTATTTCACATGAACAGCCTGCTTGATATTGATATTATTATATTGTTAGGATTAAATTGATTTACATCGCTTCACGCTTCGCTTCAGCCTATAATATCCCATAGGCCTCTTTCCCCATGTAGGAGAAGGATCAGAGCTTAATCTACCATGATGCTCCAATGTAGGTTGGCGGATATATTCCCCACTATGACTAACGATCGCTATCAGGTGTACATGATAACAACCGTGACTGACAGCTTAACGTGCTCTCCGAGGCACAGTGGAGAGACCCACAAGAACTGCACAAACACCCAGACCACGGCAAACATCTGTATGGTCAATATAAATGTTTGTCATGTGCGGGTATCCAAACTAGTGCTATGCTAGTGCTCGTATTTTATTAACTGAGTGGTACAGCTGGTACTTTTCGTGTGGTACCATTTGAATTTTATCGTTATCTGACTCGTACTTTTTGAGTTAAATTAAAATTATTTCGAGTCGCCTACATTTCGATACTATTGAATCATTGGGGGTATTAAGCATATTCTTAGTGTCAAGCAAAACGACAAACACGGTAATTCCGACTATCATGTAAATCGTCTACATAGAAAAACATAAAGTAAATAAGTTAGGTGTTATATAATTAGGTGGTAGCTTTAATGATAATTGAAATTTTAAATTTTAAGAAGACGATTCGAAGATCCTTTGTAGGCTATTTTTATAAAGCTATTGATGGTTGCTAGCTTTGGTTGGTTTGATTTGATAAAGGATTATTTTTGCCGTTGGCCAATATGATTGGACAATTGGTATTATAAAGCAAATTGGAATCGTACAATTAGATGTATCAATTGTTAACAAACTTATACCCTTTAAGGGCATGTGACTCATGTGCTTTGAGCAGTAATTGTGTTGTGTGTGTGTGAGAGCAAGAGCACTAGCTATAAATCCAAGGTTATTTACTTCTTTGGTAACAATCATCGTTTACTATAACTGCATAACTAATAACAAAGATTTTCTGGACTAAATATGTGAATTTGGTTTAAAAGTATACATTTTTTATATAAAATCTTCTGGCCGAGATTCTGTTGATTCTGGCCAGTTGATCGTTAATAGCCTAAAGAGTAAATATTGAATCGGAAATGATTTTTGATCTAATTTTGTACACCTGAAAAAAAAAATAGGAGACGAATGTGTCTGAGTCATATGTTTTCAAAGCTCGAAAATTGAATGTGGACGGTTAGGTCTTTTCTAGCCTTTTTGACGATCGCTTTTAAGATTTGAAATGGATGATTAATCGTGATAAATAGTAGAAGTAATTAAATGAATAAAGCTAAACCGAATGTATGAAATAGTTAATGAAAACCATTCAAGTTATATTTTGATTTATTTAATGCATTTGTTAATATGACGACGAGATGACGCCGCGTTGGCGCAACGGTTACAGCAATGGATTGTACCTGTTGCGCTGGCGGTTGCGGGTTCGATCCCCGTACATGACAAACATTTGTATTGGCCATACAGGTGTTTGTACTGTGTGGCTACGGTACTAAAGAATATAGCCACCCCCTCTCTTCTCGTGGGTGTCGTAAGAGGCGAATAAGGGATAACACAGTTCCGCTACCACCTTGGAACTTAAAAAGCCGACCGGTGGCGGGATAACCATCCAACTGCTGGCTTTGAGACAGACCGAAGACGGGCAGCAGCGTCTTCGGTGCGACAAAGCCAGTACTGCGGTCACCAACCCGCCTGCTCAGCGTGGTGACTATGGGCAAAACACATGAGTTCACGTTATTTTTGGTGTTAACTTGTGGAAGCCTATGTCCAGCAGTGGACTGTATAGGCTGTAATGAATACAGGTGTTTGCCATGGTCTGGGTGTTTGTGCAGTCCTTGTGGGTCTACCCATCGTGCCTCGGAGAGCACGTTAAGCCGTCGGTCCCGGTTGTTATCATGTACACCTGATAGCGATCGTTACTCATAGTAGGGAATATATCCACCAACCCGCATTAGAGCAGCGTGGTGGATTAAGCTCTGATCCTTCTCCTACATGGGGAAAGAGGCCTATGCCCCGTAGTGGGATATTACAGGCTAGAGGTAATGCATTTGTTAATATGATGTAATCTCGTTGGATGTTTCCTGACGCGACTCCTATAGGCTTCTTATCGTCTTTCTCGTCCTGAAGATAAGATAAATAATTGAAACTTATATTTATTCTTTGATATTTCAGACTTGTCGAACATATTCGAGTCCTTCCTACCGCAGCTCCTGACGTACCCCAACCCTATCGACCCTCTGAACGGTGATGCCGCTGCCATGTACCTCCACAAACCTGAGGAATACAAAAAAAAGGTTTCCGGTAAGTCTAGCTATTAGGAAATCTAATGTATTATCCATTGCCTTAGACTCATCTAAAGATCAAAACTTATTCGCTGTGTGGTTACGGCATCAAAGAATATAGACACCCCCTCTTCCCGTGGGTGTCGTAAGGCGACTAAGGGATAACACAGTTCCACTACCACCGTGGAACTTAAAAAGCCGACCGATGGCGGATGAACTGTTGGCTTTGAAATACACAGGCCGAAGACGGGCAGCAGCGTCTTCGGTGCGACAAAGCCAGCCCTGCGGTCACCAACCCGCCTGCCCAGCGTGGTGACTATGGGCAAAACACATGAGTTCGCGTCATTTTTGGCGCGAACTTGTGGAGGCCTATGTCCAGCAGTGGACTGCGATAGGCTGAAGTGACGATGATGAGTGATGAAGATCAAAACGTCAATCAGCAATAAAAGTAACTTCGATTTGCAATGTTTTTGTCTCTCAATCAGGAAATTAATCTGGCAAAGTGACCTTGCTGAAATGACGCGTTTTTACAAGTTTTCTTTGTAAACCAATTTACTTAACAGCTATAAATTGTATTTGTAACTCAAAATTAAAACACACGACGAATGAAAAGCACGTTATTTCAGTCGCTCATAAACACTAGTCCATCCTTTAACTTATATTTTGGAATCAAAATAGTAGTTTGTTCTGAAAAAAACTGACTTCAAATATGAATTATTATGTATAACTCGAAAACTACTTGTCAGTCGGTTAACATATTTTATTAGCTATCATTAGCTATTTTACAATGCAATATAAGAAATACTATATCACTGAAGATCGGTGGTAAATTACAATCAAAGTAACATGAATGGCGTGAATATTGAGCGCTATTCTTAGACTGGGTATCGCTGTGAGCATCATGAAGGAATCGCAGACAAAAAAAATAGCTTTATTCAGTACAAAAACGAACTAAATGTAATAGTATTTAATATTATCTAAATATCTTCTTTTTTTACATTATTTTCTTTGTCTGAATGTATCGTATGTGTCTAGATAAAAACTGTACACTTATAATAATAATAAAAACTCTATTGTACACCAAGTGAGCAAAATTACAAAAAATAAAAACAGGAGATAAGTAAGGCGGCCTTATCGCTAATGAGCGATCTCTTCCAGGCAACCATTGGGCAGAGGAAATGATATATATGTAGATGGTTTAGGTGTACAGTTTTACGTAAACATATACAATATATTTTGACAAATAAGAAATAAAAAAATAAATAAAAATAAAGTATATGTACGTACATGGCATAAATAAACGGAATAATGGATAATGGAACTTATACCATCTACAATTTCCTCTTTGCCTGGAAGAGATCGCTCATTAGCGATAAGGCGGCATTCTGTACTATCTCCAGTTTTTTTTATTTTATAATTTGGCTAATTATTGGTGTACAATAAACAGTTTTATTATTATTATTATTATCTACATCGAATGTCAAATTAAACTCGAAACTTATCGCACAAAATTCATACCGGGTAATCATACAAGCCCTTCCTTCACCAGACTACGTAAAACGCTTCGCGACAGAAGAAGCCCTGTTAGAAAAGGACGCGATAACCGGCGCCGGGGCCGCGACACGTAACGGTGCTAACAGCGACACCGAGTCCTCGATGTCCGAGTTTAGTGATGACGAGGCCCACGATATGGAGTTATAACGCTTGGAGGCCGCCCGCCCGCCCGTCGTGTACTTGCAAGCTGGACTCTACTAAACGATACTCTCGGTACCGATCAGACGAGTGATTGACATTCGTTAAACATGTCAGGAATTTCAAGTCCGGTACTACATAGTTGCGTGACTGTTATCGAGTTGTCTTGTATCTTATTGAATAGCCGTGTCATTTATCAAATAGCCGGGTCACTTATTGAATAGTCTTGTCACTTAATGAAGTCGTCATTGATGATATCACGTCGCTGGGTACCTATTGTCTCCGCCATCCAATAGCAGTGGTTGCTATGAGCACGCGAATGACCAATTGAGCGAGCCTTGAACGCCGTATCGACATCCCCGCAAGTGTCTGTACAGTAAGAGGAAGCGGGTGGCGAGGTAGCTCGCATCGCGTAAATCGTACTGAGTGTCTAGTGCGAGTTTTATTCACAGAAACATGACAGAAACGCGTTTATACGTGAAGATTATTTTGCATGGGATTTTAAACCGTGCAGCCTAGACGATAAAGAATAGTTTACGATACAATCGATACAGAGTCATCTAGCGACAAACGCGAGAACTAGGTTGAAATGCCGAATTTCCCATACAAAATGAAGGTAAAATTTACGCCCGTTATTGCGGGACGGATTAAACAAAACTCGCACTAGACACTCTGGTCGATAAGATTGCCTACAATTATTCAGTTACCTGTTTGATATTTTCTTTTATTTTTAATCTACCTTCTTGTCAAAAGGGATTCTACTATTGATAGATCACAGTAAAACATATGTGTATCTTGTCATATTTAGTATTTTATGTTGTTACGAGTAATAGTTAAACATTTTGTAAACTTTGATAGGTGATTGTTAGCCTCATAAAGTGTGCGTAACAGTGATTTAAATGTTTGACTTATATTGTTATACATATATTGTGCTATTGTTTCGTTAAATAAAATAAAATAAAAACGTCGCTGGTTGAATAGTCACGTCGCTTATTATATTGATTGAATTGTTACATCACTAATTCAATAATCACATAAGTCATGGAACCACATCGCTTGTAAAACAGCATCAATTTCAAATAGTTAAGCTACTCATTGTACAGTCGCTTCACTTATCGAATAGTCATGCAGCTAAACTAACAGTCACGTTACTAGTCGAATAATCATGCTACTAAACGAATCGTCAATCGCTACAATAACTTTGTCTGATCCGGAATCGAGTGGATATATCGTTTTTTAGCCTATGTGTTGCTGGGGCGCCCTGGAATAATTTTTTTTGTCGATTTTAACATTTTACACGTGACTTGCCAAAGTATTGGATGGATGATCGGTCACAAACGTTTCTCTAAATGTGGTTGTGCGTATTTTACTTGTTTATTAAAGATTAAGCTTGGATTCGAAGTTTACCTTTAAAGTTGTGTAAAATTTGTGTAACGTTTTACATCTCACCTCGTATACTGCTATGTATTATCTGTGATTAATCGAAAAATGTATGAAAAACAGGGCGCCCAAAGTGTAAAAGGTTGTTTTACTACCTCAAACGATGTACAAGAAATTACTTAAAACGAAAAAAAAAAAAACTTCTTGAATTGTCGTTTTACAAACCTTGGACATATCTTTAGAAATGAGTTTATTAGTTTTTACCTTCTGACATTTAGACCGATAAGTTTTAAACTACTTTTTTTTTAGTTATAATCGAACTAACGAGGTAGTAATATAATCTGTGGTTAAACAAACAAGTTACAGCATGTTCAAAACGTATAGTGTAACGCCAGTAATATAATATATAATCAATGTCCTGTGTCCGCTGTCAAAATTTCAATAATCTGTATAAAGTATGGACCACAATATGCCAATTTTAGAATTCTAGTTTGAAAACTGCTCAGAATAAAAAAAAAATGGCGGCGGACACAAAAGTGCTTTAAAAATTGTGTAATTCCTTGGATATAATTGTACTTTGTATTCTAAAATTGGTGTGAGGAACGTTTTCTCGATAGAATTGCCTCTGGCTTGTCTTTGACGACGTCAGTCGTTAACCGAGTATATACAAGAATATTTCGACTTGCAACTACCCTCCAAAATTTAACATTATTAGTTTAACAGATATTGTCACAAATTTACTCTTCACAACCTCTCTTTAAACTAATTTCAATTCAGTTTTAAATTTTTTAGAAATTTTACAATAATTTTATAAAGGCGTTATATATTTTAAATCCCAGATATTAAAAAAAAAAGATTCGTTTTGCGTATGGACCGTTCAATTTCGAGCATGTTGTGTCGAAAAAGAAAATTTTGAACGTAAAACGAATAATTTTTTGTATTATGGGAACCAGGTATGGGTATAGATGTCGTTGTCAATGTGTCTGCTCGGTTGATGACATACGTCTTGTAGTTCGCGCTTTATATTAGCGGTAATATTAAGAATGGTGTTCAGATTGATGTTAATGTCGATTCAAGTAGAGACGACTTCGAAAGGAATACGATTGGTAAGGTTTGTTGTAGGATCTGTGTAATTAACATTTACTATTTGGAAAATTCGAGAAAGTTCATCTAACCTTTGAGATCTCGGTCATCTTGATGTAGCTTGTCACGGATTCCGAGATATATTTTAACAATACTGTTAATGATAAATTAATATGTAATAATTGTGTATTTAACACTGTACTGGCAACACGGCGGATGAGAGCGAGCAATATAGAATTTTTGTAAATATCTTTTTAAATCTGTCCCCATAGCATAAACCAACTTAAATCGGAAAGCCCGTTGTCGGACTAAAGTCATCACTTATATCTCATAGGTATTTAATTATTATTTTTTATTATTATTCTAGTGTTAATTTTTAAATAAATGTGTCGATATCTATTCTCTGTCCGTTTCAATAGCAACTGAACTACCACGTAGTAGTTTGTAGTCGATTTGATTTTTCGAATGGCAACACTTTTAAAATTTGACAGTGATAGTTAATGGAAACAAAATGTTTATTCTCGTACTGTGATCGAATATCCTATTTTAATAAAGGGGTAGTCTCGTCAATTTGTCAGGAAAGAGTTCAATAATTATTTTTTTAATTTGTACTTAGAGTTATTTCTGATCTTTAACTACTGCAGCACAATTTTGATTTTGACGTCTGCCTTAGATGCTAATGAGATCTTGATTTTTTTTTCATATTCAAAAGGCTATGTATCAAATCTTGTGTTAAAATCAAGCAATAGTAAAAAAAAATATTTTTTTAAAAATCGCTGCGCGCTTTAGCCAAATGCTCATGAACTGGTTTTCTTGTTAGTAAGCTCGCACAGCGTCGCCGTTGTTTTGCAATGCTTCGCTTGTAGCTCGGTCATGTGCGTTTGATACTTTTGCTTATATCTTACGTGTTACGGATTTACCAAATACTTAGTATTTTTTTTATTCGAAGCCATAGATGAAATACGTTGTCAAAAGTCTCGGTGACGACATGAAATAATGCATTTGATTCTACGGGACTTACGGGACTTGTTATTTTGAAACGTCCGATACCTTGGCGACCTTGGTGCCGTGGCGTTTAGAGTTTCAAAATAATTATCGCGGTACGTCCCTTAGTATCAAAAGCGTTCATAGTGACGGTGAAAGTTTAAAAACATATGATTTAAAAAACAAAAAAAAAAAACAAAATTAAAGACGCAGCGAGACGAAGGAGGTCATTATACAAAAATGGCGTTTCTTAAAAAAAAAAAAAAGTATTTTGTCTATGGAGCTTTATCGATGACTCGGCAACGCCTTTTGTCCTGCCAATAAGTTTTCGGACTTGTTTGTAATGTTCTTTGGAATATGTCTTCGAATGTAACCGGCTAAGGTATTTGTCACGAAGAACATTACAAAAGCGAATATGACACAGATCTCTAAATATGACATTTTGCGATCCTGAAAGTGTTGCAATCGTCTTAAGTCCGGTTTCTATATCCAGAAAACGATTTGCCAACGAACCGTATAATTTATAACATCTTCTTAAGTAAAACGAGTCGTTTTTCGAATATTGGAACCGGCTTCTAGTAGTTAAGTCTAGGTTACGTATAGAATATAACACGAAAAAAAAATTATATTATTAATATAGACATATATTATGTATCTTCAAAATGATAACTCAAGCCATAATAATATATTTTGGTATAAGGAGATAAAAAAAGTTAAATTTCTTAGTTGTATAGAAGATGGGTTGATGGATATTTCTCGTTTTAATTTCGAAGATTTTTTGGTAGTATTTTTCAAGCTTTTCAAGTGTTCGGCTCAGCCGCTCCACATCTAGGTGTATCGTCCTTGGCATCGATTAATATATGTATGGCGTTGAGGCAAAGATTTTCAAATGGACTTCCTATGGATTGAGGCGTAATTTTACAAGTTGACTTTTTTATTGTTTGTAAACGTCATTGAAATGTCAAAAATACGATTGAGATTACATTTGAAAATGTTAGCCAAAGCAATAGTGATGTGACTTACTAAATATCGATTAAAAATGTTTCGTCGATGTTCGTCGCACCACTAGTGTTCAAAATCATTTATTCATTGTAAAACTAATGATAGCGTACCAAATCAACTAATTGGATCGGATAAGAATTTCTATTGACGCAGATGTAAAATCAGTTATACATGTAACAGAATAAAAAGTTTATAGAATATTTTTTATTTAATTACATGTAATAAACTTACGTTATTTTTAAACTAAACCTGATGTTTTCTTTTAACGGTCTTCATCTAATTATTCGATATCTTATCTCCTAACCTTTATCCATAATCCCAATTAATATCATTCCCTTCTGAAATATACAAAATATATTCTTCTTAATGATTTAAAAATATAGAATTAGATAGATAGATATTTAATTTTGCTTTTATTTTAATACTTATTAATTTAAAAATTTACTTTTTTGCCATTTACAAGTACTGCTTACATTTTTGCATCATTGTTTTTATTCTATTTTCAATATGCATCTAGGACTGTCGGTTTACTACCTATTGGATACCGTTAACCGTCAAATAGCATTATCCATAACCAATAAAATAGGCCCTAAGAAAAAAAATTGTATAAACTTCAGCATAATAGTTTCAGTACGATATTTTATAATAAGCCTGAGATAACGCTACACTTCAGCCTGTAATATCTCATTGTTGGGCATAGGTCTATTTCCCCATGTAGAAGAATCAGAGCTTAATCTTAATAATATTTAATAAGATTAAGGATAGCTTTGATCCTCCCAAACTGATGTCAGATTCAGGAATTATTTCCGACGGTAACGAAATATGTGATCTTTTTAATACTTTTTTCTCGTCAATTGGCACGGAGCTAGCTTCTAAAATACCGCAACCATACCATGAAAGTACAGAGAACATTTTCATGTATGAAGATAGTTACACGCATAACATTACATTATCAAACTTTACACCTTGTAGTACAGATGAAGTTTCTAAAATTATTGATAAACTAGACTGTAATACAAGCACGGGATTGGATGGAATTAGCACAAAAGCAATTAAATGTCTTAAAAGTATAATACTTGTAAGACTTACAAATTGTATAAATGTATGTCTTGCACAAGGAGTTTATCCCGATACACTCAAGATCGCAAAGGTCAGTCCTATATTTAAATCTGGATGCCGATCTAATCCAAGTAATTACAGGCCAATATCTGTTTTGCCAGTTATGTCGAAAATATTTGAGCGTATTTTATATAATCGTTTAAATGCGTACTTGTCTGAAAAACAGTTTTTAAGCAAACGTCAATATGGATTCCGCCCAAAGTCGAGTACTCTCAGCTGTTGTAGACTTAATTACTAAAATTAAAACTAACATTGATAAAAAGAACATTGCATTAGGTATCTTTATTGACTTAAAAAAGGCCTTTGACACAGTAAGTCATCAAAAGCTTTTATCCAAATTATGTAACATTGGCGTAACCGGTACTGCGTTAGCGATGTTTAAGTCATATCTAACAAAAAGACAGCAAGTAGTTAAAATTAATAACTTTTCTAGTGCTTCCCAAAATGTCATGTACGGTGTCCCTCAAGGATCTATTTTGCGACCTTTATTATTTTTAGTTTATATAAACAACATAGAAAAGATAGGATTGACTGGCCACCTTACACTATATGCAGACGACACTTGTCTTTTTTACTTCCATAAATCTATTCATGAAATTATAATCAATGCACAAAATGATCTCAATTTGATAAATGAATGGCTAAAACACAATTTACTAACAATCAATACAGCTAAAACTTCATTTATTATTTTCTACAAACGATAACGATATACTACAGCGCTCTCATCATGAAAAATACCTTGGCTTATGGTTAGACGACAAAATTTCAAGATACATATTAACCATATTAAAACAAAGTTATAATCAATATTAGGAGCAATCAACAGGATCTCCACTTGTCTACCAAAAAGAATCCGAAACATTTTGTATAATTCATTAGTAAAATCACATTTAGAATATCTAATACTGGTTTGGGGATCCGCTACTACTTCAAATTTAAATACTTTACAAAGAATACAAAATAGGATAATCAAAATTCTATATAACTATCACTATTTTACTCCAACGACACAACTTTATAATAACACAAAAATAATGAATATATCACAACTTTACATATACAATACATGCATTCTAATCAAAAAAATTAAATCAGGTTCCGTGCAGTCGGAAATGAGTATTTATGAGAGATCGCATATTTCGAATTTAAGAAACAAATATAAACTACATATTGATAATGTAAGAACTAATTATGGTAAAAAAACAATTCTGTTTGAGGGAGTACAGCTGTTTAATAAACTACCAGATGTAATAAAACTATGTGATAATATGAACATATTTAAAACCAAACTAAAAAATCATATTATATCCTCACTATAGTAAATAAGAAAGCCTTCCAACGGCCCAGATGTTAAAACTGTTCTCTTGCAAATGTATAAAAATGTCATTGTATCTCATTTTAAGTGAATGTTAAATTCTTATGAGAAATAAAGTTCTTTAAACCTAAACCTAAAACCTAATCCGACACGCTGCTCCAATGTGGGTTGGCGGAATAAGCATGAGATAATTTATGCAAATTAAGCTATTAATTAGTTATATCAATTAATCAATCGGTGATTATACCGATGCATGTTAAAAAAAAAAGATATACCTATATATATGAAATAACAAAAGCACGGGCATAATAAGCCTGTGGATATATCACTAAAATAAAATAAAAATAAAAAATAAATAAATCAATTAATCAATAATCATTAGCTTGTGATTAAGGAAGGGCTGATTATTTTGTCTCTTCAAAGATTAACACGATTAAATCTGCAAACAAGCTTATGCTTTACCTAATTTTAAGGGGTAACCGTAGCCTATAGACGCCTCTAACTCCAGAAGCCATTGCAAGCGCGTTGCCGCTCCTACACCTCACCACAACACTGCTTTGAGAGTAGTGTTATTTAGCTGTGATCTTCTGTAAGGTCTAAACTTAAGTTACCCAGTCGGGCTGCTCCAAATTTTGGCAAATATATTTTCTACTGTCCAATCTCACTGAAAAATGATTATTTATAGAACCCCGATACAGGATATCGTCCCAGTGGACGTCGTAGAAAGTGAAGGTTTTTTTTTTAATTTTCTTTCAGAAAATAAATAAAATACACACTTCTATAATATCTTTAATTTTATTACAACGGAGGCATTCAAATTCCATCATACATTTTAGTACGAAAATAAAAGGCAATTTGATTTAATTAACATAACTCTATTAACATAAACAATGTAACAACAGGCTATATACAGTCCACCCTATCTACACATACACACACACACACACAATTATTTTTCGCTTTGTCAGGGACGTAAACATATTGACAACGACTTTAAAGGACCTTTGAATAATACAATGGGTATGTCTAGAATAATGACAACAGTTATATAAATGTTTACAAATTAGAAATAAGAGTTAGGGGCCGTTCATTAAATATGTCTCACCAGATTTGACTATTTTGGACCCCTCTTTTGTCACGCCGTCACACTTTCAGTTATCCCTTAATAATATTGCGTCACAAAAGCTGGGCCCTAACCCCATAAATGAATTCATAATAGCTTACTCAGTAAAAATTATATATATATTCTTTAATGCACTTAAACAAAATTACAGTTATTTGTATACAAATTTAGTTAGCAACGGTGGACTTATCTCTAGGAGAGATCTTTCCCAGCCAACCTGAGATCTCTTCTAGCCAACATGAAAATTAATCCTTTTTTAATATGCAGATACAATAAATAATGGGTTGTCTGGAAGACATGGCTAATTAGCCATAAGTCCGCCCATTGTACTTCACTGTCTGAAACTATGTTTATGCTTTGTTTGTAATATATTTGTGGTGTACAATAAAGTATAAAATAAATAAAAATAATAAATAAAATCTTCCACTTGTCATATCTCAATACACAAAGGCATCCTCTTAAAGGCAGGTTCCTATTTTAAAACATATTTTGTGGACAACCCCTTAGGCCTGGTTCCTATACTAAAAACGAAACGTTTTTAGAATACAGGAAACAATTACTTTCTTGATTTTGAATCATTTCCACAATATCCGTCTACAACCTACTCTTCTCTCGAGACTTTAGTTTCGATATTCATCCTAAATAGCTATAGCAACATGATTGCTAATTTGCATGTAAAGAACGATATTGCTTTTAATTTAAAGATAAACAAATAACATCAATTCACATGTTTGGCCTTGTTCTGCGTTATTGATACAATTAAATACAACTACATAAGGCTCGACTGAATCTTCAAGTGAATACTAATCATTGTAGAACATGTATATGAATTACAATATTAAAACTATATAAAATTGAACTATACAGCATGGTATTTTTATTGCATTTATGAAACTAATATTCTAAAATTGTTAAATGATTATTGAAATTATAGGAGATTATTATCGTGCCTTATGTAATTTTTCTAAATTTTTAGCTATATTAAATATATTCCAATAACCCTAGAACACAGTTTGTATAGACTACTTACAAGAAATATTATACAACATGTTATTAAACTGACGGTCCTTCCCTTTAGAGCCATATAAACACAGGAGGCGTACGATAGCCGAAATTGTAATAACAACCTTAAAACTCAGACTCGGTCATTGACACGACACTAACATACACACTACGGTAATTTTATAAATAATAAACATTATTAAAGTGCTAGGGCAAGTTGCATACTTTATAATATCGTGTCTGTATCACAGTTAAATGTATGTACACACAATGAATGTTACAGTGTGCTGTGTGGTTACGGCATCAAAGAATATAGCCACCCCCTCTCTTCTCATGGGTGTCGTAAGAGGCGACTAAGGGATAACACAGTTCCACTACCACCTTGAAACTTAAAAAGCTGACCGATGGCGAGATAACCATTCAACTGCCGGCTTTCAAATACACAGGCCGAGGACGGGCAGCAGCGTCTTCGGTGCGACAAAGCCAGCCCTGCGGTCACCAACCCGCCTGCCCAGCGTGGTGACTATGGGCAAAACACATGAGTTCACGCCATTTTTGTCGTGAACTTATGGAGCCCTATGTCCAGCAGTGGACTGCGAAAGGCTGCTGTGATGTGATGATCGCAGTTGAATAGGACGACAATTTAAATAATATGTTGTATATTTGTATATCTAATGATTATACAATAAGAAAAACATGTAATCATAATGAGGTGGAAAATCAAAGGTAAATGAAATACTTAGTGTCTTGCCATAAATGCCGTTCTGGTTCAAATAGTAATTTATCATTCACTACTATCAAGTTCTTATAACATGTATTGTTAACATTTTAACGTTATAACTTAACTGTTAATTTACATTTTGAAAGCTGCAAATCGATAGATACATTCGTTATATTTTCATTTTGCTTTGGTAGTTTATTAATGTTATTTTTATCTGTAAAAAATAGTAACGTTGATACTGGCATTGTTTTTGGATTCGTATTGGAAGTAGATTTGAATACAAATCTACATAAAATTTAATGACCGTTATTATGTGAAATATGATCCCGTCTTTTTTATTGGAGGACAAATTTTTGCTAACGCTTGTGATGTTTAGAGGCTTTAAAATTTACCTTCCATATAAAAAATACTAAGATTATATCAGATGGTGGTAAAACTGGCCCTTAGAGTCTGTTTCTCCAGTATATAATTTTGGGATAAATTGTATTAGAAAACAATACGACAGGCCTTTGGAATTAAATTTTGAATTTTTTTTAATACATAACAGCAAGTATAAAGTGCAACTTAATTTAAAATATTGGTATATAAATGTTTATGCTTTTAAAGGTTTAATATTTAATATAAAATGTTTAATTACATAAATGTTACTATTTTTTTTTTTGTATTTTTTATTGCCATTCTCTCGTGCTATCAGCATTTAAGGACACCTTTACGATTATTTTGAAATTAAAATACGACATTCATTATTTCTCTTGGTACATTATTAAATTATTGCTTTATTTGAGTGTCTCATATCATCTGATATAAATAATTAGGTTTATTTAGAAATGTATTACAATGTGTAAGAAATATTCTTTAAAATATTTTGTTATATTATCAATAGTTTGATATATATACCGTTACAATGTCCATCATTTCTTCATATCATTTATAACTTCGTCTACAAGTACATGAAGATCTTTTGCATACTGACCTTTCTGGTATAAAGTTCCCGAGAAGAGATTGCTGTTTTACTGACAAGGACTAATTCCTACTTTTATATTATAGTAATACTTTTTTCTGTATTACTTTACTTTGCTGTCGTTTCAATTGACGTACAATAAAAATATTTTAGTATACGGTAAGGATTTAACGTCATTGCCAGAGTAAATTGAAACAAATTGTGCATGAGTCTATAATCTATAGTTACTTACAATAATAGCATTATCTCGATGCAACATCACTAGACACAAACACTCCACAATCACAAAACACTATTAACCGATGATGAGTCCGCAACCAAACTTGAACTGCTGTTTCGCTTGATTTGCCATTCCGGACAAAGCAAATGTAAACGGCAACGGTTGGAGTTTCTTTTCTAACACGGCTCCGATATTCCAGTTGGAATCTACCATACCTGAAATAAAAAGATAATACAATTAAATATAGATGTAACATACATACATCATCATCATCATCATTACAGCCTATACAGTCCACTGCTGGACATAGGCCTCCACAAGTTCACGCCAAAAATGCGTGAACTCATGTGTTGTCATGAGCCAGCCCTGCGGTCACCAACCCGCCTGCCCAGCGTGGTGACTATGGGCAAAACACATGAGTTCACATACATACATACATACATATAATCACGCCTCTTTCCCGTAGGGGTAGGCAGAGACCACTTCTTTTCACTTGCTACGATCCTTACATACTTCTTTCGCTTCGTCCACTTTCATTATTCCCTTCATACATGCTCTTCGGTTTAGGGTACTCTTCCCCTTCCAACCCTTCCATTCCTTCCATAGATGTAACAATATAAATATAATAACTTATCTACATACAATTACACATGATAAAATAGATAATATAGAACGAACACTTTTAAAATGTATTGTAATTTATTAAGTCACGGAATATTTGTAACATACGACTGAATTTAAAATGGTTATACACTAAATTAATAATTTTTAAAAGTATAACTGCTGAGTTTCTAACGCTTTCAAATCAGCAATATCATTACATATTATGTATAAAACAAAGTCGCTTTCCGCTGTCTGTATGCTTAGATCTTTAAAACTACGCAAAGGATTTTGATGCGGTTTTCTTACGTATATAGAGTAATTCCAGAGGAAGATTTATATGTATAATACATGCATAATATAGTAGAACACTGATAGTTTTTGAAACCGTGCCAAGTTGAGGCGGGTCAACAAAACAATAAAATTACTTTATAAATGGTGATTCAAGAGCTGTGATGCCTACTTGAATAAATAATTTTCAGGCTTGTGAAATTTATTTGTTGTCAAAATTAATTTTTAAAATATAAAAAGAACTTCCCTAAAATATACCTCATTATTTAAAATAGTTTATAACATTAAACAAGTTATATCATTACCTCTAAAGACCAGCTCCGCTTTGGGTATGGTTACTTGATAACCGATCGTACCAACCGACTCCATCCCTCTGAACGACGTGTCTATTTCTGCTACCACCTGAAAAATTATATTAAAACATTAATAAATATTTCGGAGAGTCATTAGTAACTGCAAAATATAGCATAGCACATTCTCGAGGACACATTTCATTGGTAAACATTTGCCTTTAGAGGATGGTCAAGACTAGGGGACAGTGAAATGAACACCGGTTACTGGTAAAAGAGTCGATTAACTAATCACTATATGTCTGATAATTATCAAAATTATGCAATTGATGAAACGCAAAACAATATATTCTTTATTGTAAACAAAAATGCAGGTCTATATATAAAATAAACAAAATCAACCCTATCCCTAAAAGAGAGATCTTTTCCGGGCACAGGACAAATAGTAACAGAGGGTTACAATTCAGCCTGTAACCTCCCACTTGTGGGTATAGGTCTTTCTCCATGTAGGAGAAGGATTAATTAAAGCTTAATCCACAACGCTGCTCTACTGCGGGTGGATATATTCTTTACTATGAGTAACAATAGCTATCATGTGTGTATGATAACGACTGGAATGGAGAATGTAACATGCTCTCTACGGCACTGTGGGCAGACATCCACACCAGAAAGAAATATTTTTGCAAATACAAACACCTACCCTGAGCAGCAATCAAACCCGCAATCGCCAGTCTGTGAGCGACCACACGGTACACACACTACTACACCAGAACGATATCAAGGCCATAAAAATTGAAAGTGACTACGGGCAACACACATAACTACACGCCATTTTTGAGGAGAACTTGTGGAGGCCTATGTTCAGCAGTGGACTGCGATGGGCTGAAGTGATATAAAAGGAATTGTAATAACTAGTGTAACCAACCGACATATATATCATCACTTCATCACTACACACATATATATATACAACCCTTCACGGCGCACAAGACACACTGCCTTATTTTATGTCCCGAACTGCTCCACCAACTATGCACAGAATTCTATACGTACAAGATTACCTAACTCATACAATTTGAAATTTCAAAACGTAGATATTTTCAATGGTTCAAAAAATATTTTTCAAAACAAAATAAAACAACAGTTCTTTAAAAAAAAAAAAAAAAAAAAATCAAAACTACAACTAAATATATATAATTTATATATATTTCATAAATATTTATATGCCCTCACAAACCCGTACTAAATAGTGGTGTCTAACAAATAGTGTTTAACAAATTCAGAAAATATTTGTATACCTGTAATTGTTCACTCGCTTGTTTGAAATAGCAGACGTGCAAGCTTGCCGCGCCGAGCGTCGCTGATATTTCAGAATCTGAAATAAAAATAAATATTCAGTTATTTTTCTTAAAAATTTACTTATTTAAATACATTAGTAGTCATCTATAATGTAATAAGGGACCATAAATAAATAAATTACGTCACACGTTAAGGCAGGGGTTCCCAAATTTATTTTGTCTACTGCCCACTAAGAGAATTAATTATTTTATAATGCACCCTTTGAGGAATCTTATAATGCATATTAGTTGATGTTCACAAGTTGTAGTCGAGAGTCCTTATATAGTGCATTCAACAAGCCGAGATACCAAATGTAAAATGTGTACAAAATGCGAGGTCATTCAACTATGCAGGGTTTTGTAACCTTTTTTTTACTTACAAAAATTTTTTAAATGCGAAATATATTTATATTTTGATAATTACTTAATTCAATATAATTATGTATATAAGATTAGATACTTCTTAAATAATAATTATTAAAATATAAAAATCATCCCGAGCGCTTCAGGAGCCACCCTTCAAGGGCCACCCCGCGATCCGAATGTTTTCAAAGCCAGTTAAAATATCGTTAGAGCTTGCAGAGAGACGTGCAGCAGATAGCAAACAAACAAGATAGAAAGAGATAGTCTATATTTTGTTTGTTCCGTCGTCGCTACGAAAAAATGATGGGCTTTGTTTACGTTTGGTATCTCTTCTCGTTGAACAGACTTTAGATTACAAATCGCCCCCCAAGCCTCTAGACAACGGCAATCTTTTTTAGGTCTCCGCTTTAGGTTACCGCCCCCTTTAGTACTGCAGCGCCCACAAGGGGGCGTTATCGCCCACTTTGGGAAACACTGCGTTAAGGGGAGGGTAGAGGGTCAACAAAGTGTCACACCTAGGTAAGGAGGGTCTCAAAATGTGACCATCTGTTACAAGGGCGGGGGAGTACATCAGTACTTGAAAGAATTTTTTATCATCACCAATGACTTGGTATATTCATTGATTACATTTAGTCATTCATGACGGATGTTAACTCCGATTTTTATACATTTTTGTTTTCTTGCAAATTTTTTTAATTTTTTTTAAATAATACACACACATTCGTCTTCTCTTACGGTAAGCAACTTAATGGTTGTTATAGGTAACAGCCGACTAATATAGCTATATACTTTTTTTTGAATTTACATAGAAATATTACACATTACATACATATATAAATACAAATATTAAACCCAGACTCAGACGGGAATCGAACCCGTAAACCACGGAGCAGACTCCCACTACAAACTGCGCCAATGAGCTAGTAAGTCTATGTCTTTTAGTAATGTATAATAAATTTATTGTTATTATTCTTTTCAGGCAAGTAACAAGTAATACACACATACATAATATCACATAGTGTACTCAATTAAAATACATAAAACTATTGGGTGATTATTTAATTACAAATGTACTCATTACTCGCTAAATTACTAGTCACATGCAAACTGGCCTTGAGATAAATTTATATAGCAAACAAAGAATTCATTTGATTACTAGAACAAGATATGACATTATAACATTTTTAATTAAGTACTGGGAATTTTTGCTATGTGAGATTACATATCATAAACTATACAAATACCAACATAAGTTAACAAAAAACACATCAAAACAACATTTAAAAAAAAGTCGAGGTCAGTGTTATGAATGGTAGTCTATGTACAAGTGAAACGTCACTGTCATTACTCGTCTGACACAGGAAACTTAACAGATACACGTCCTCAGTCTTGTCAGCTAATTATTTAATGAGGTCTTAAGTAATATAAAGTTATATTTGTCCAACACCGGAGTTTCATTAAACATAACCAAATATCAAACAGTCAGTTTATGATGTTTTTAAAATTAAGTAGTCCTGTCTATACAAATAAATAAAATTGGAGTGTCTGTTTGTAATATTAAAATAGCCACTTCTTACTAAATGTATATGGATGTATACACGGTACATACCAAAATAAGATTTTTACAATGTTTGTCTGTCTGTCTGTTTGTTCTGGCTAATCTCTGACACGGCTGGACCGATTTTGACGGGACTTTGACTGGCAGATAGCTGATGTAGTAAGGAGTAATTTAGGCTACTTTTATTTTAGTAATTTATTTATTTTATAACTCTGCGAACTGAACGATAACTTTTTTATTAAATTATACGCTGACGAATTCGCGAATGTTACAGATGTCTATTAGCTACGGTAATCGCTTACCATCATGAGAGCCGTACACTTGTTTGCCAACCTAGTTCTATAAGAAATAGTATATGAGCGTTAATTTCAATATTATTACCATCCATAGTGTATCTAGCTGCGCCGGAAGCGATGGCTATTTCACCACCCGCGATGCGTGGACTAGATTGATACACGAGTTCAGCTCCAAGTGCCAGACGAGGGGTTACTGACTGGAAGGTTAAGAAAATTTATGTAATTATTTGTTTCGATTGTTGTATTTTTTTATAAAGTATATTTCAATTTTCAGAATTTTATCTTTACAATGCAGGTTTTACATAATCTGATTAAATAAAAAAAAAAATCTTTCCGCCTCTGTGATATTTCGCCTTTCTAGTCCCGTGTGAATAATGGATGGCTTATAATCTTTCTTGAATTGATTAATGTTTTACCCTGTCACTATTTCCTTTGATAACATGTTCCACATCTCCAAGTGTACTTGGGTAACACAAAAGTGTTATTATTGAAGTAAAACTTCTTTACATACGCTTCACTTGCGGAGTAAGCTGGTCAATGCGTGAGGATACTGTTACGAAAAATATGATCGGGCGAGGCGAACGGAGAGAGAAAGAGGTATGAGCACACGCTTTATTTCTCTCTTTCTCTCATAGCCAGTCCACGTTTCGTAAATCTAAGACACAGTGCAGGCCTATTGTACAGAAGTTTTACTTCAGTCGTGTGCTCTAAAGCACATTCCTTTTTTAGAACTCTAAAAATGTTGCATACCTGTAAATAATGGCCTACAAATACAGAGGACTTTTCACTGAAGTCAGGTTTACCAACAGCCAGGGCCAGCGTGTAGTCAGAACCTTTGTACTCTATTGTACCTTGTGTTGCCGTTAGCTTGCATTCTTGGACCTGAAATATTTAATTACGAATTTAAATATCAATAAATTTATTTACTACACAGTAAATAGAGTACAAATAGGTAGAGCAGATGTTTTTTTTTTTACAAAAACATGTAGTTTAGGAAATTAAAATATTGTTCAGTAAAAAAATATAAATAAGAGAGGCATTTTTAAAACATTATGTAATTTATGAAATAAACTGATTTTTGTTTTGACTTAAGCCTGGGTCAAGATTCCAATAAAGATCATTAATAAAGTTAAGATTAAATTTGCACATCAATTTTTAATGTGGTCTTTATATGCTTCATGGTCACAAACACTACGATTTATATATAAAATGAGATATTTACTTAGGAGTACACAGAGCTCACGTAACCACAAATAAATAGAATTCCCTTGTAGTGGTAAAATATCGGAAACGTAAAATGCTCAACAAGTTAAATATCATCTTATATATAAAATTCTCCTGTCACAATGTTATTTACCATGCTCCTCCGAAACGGCTGGACCATTTTTTTATGAAATTTTGTGTGCATATTGGGTAGGTCTGAGATTCGACCAACATTTATTTTTTATACCTCTAAGTTAGGGGAGGGGTTGCTTAAGGGGGCGGGGGTTAATAACATATATGGCAAAACAATGTTTGCGGGGTCAGGTATAAATATTAATATTACAATTACTAATGAAACATTTTTAATAAAAATAGACCACAATACCTGAGCAGCACCTTTGATCCTTATTTCATTTGTCAATTGATGAATAAGATTGAAATTGACGTTTCCAGCGGGGTCAACGTCACCTAAGACAACTGGGAATGCCTCGGTGGGAGATATTTGTTTAGTGCCAATGTATGTCGCTCCCAACTTGTATCCGTTTTGCATTGAGCTCATTGTCAGGGTGTGGGACATCTGGAAGATAGAAAATTATTTGTAAATTATAGTCTAGAGAACTAGTCTTGAGAACTCAAATGTGTGAAGTTTTTTCTTATTTTTTTTAATAAAAGAATCTTCATTAAAAAATTATGAGGAAGCACATAAGAACAGTTTACTTTAGAATTTTTTATTTTTGATGTTAGGTTAAAAGTGCTTTGAGGCATGGTAAAGACAAGTACACATCATATTATACATACTTGTAGAAATACAAACGTCTGACGTATAACTAGGTGTCTTCTCATACTTTTACACAAGATGAAAAATACAATAATATAAAAAGAAGAAAGTACTTTAAACCACACGACTGAAGTAAACTTCCTTAGCAATAGGCCTGCACTGTCTTAGATATATGAAACGTAACTGGCTATGAGAGGGAGTGAGAAAAAAAACGTTTGATCGCACGTCTCTCTCTTATTCTGTTTATCTCACCGGATCACTCTTTTCTCAACATTCTCGTCAAGCAATCCTGCTTACTCTCCAAGTCAAGCTGTGTGTATTGAAGTTTAAGATCAACAAAAAGAAAAATTTAATTTGAATTACCTGAAAATGATTCGATATCCCTTTGTTCACCATAAGTTTGCCACCCTCGAAGTTGACTGGCATTACATCTGTAAGCATTTATTTATTTAACAATTTATTACGTACAGTTCTATGAAAGATATATTTTTGAAATATAAATCTGTAACGATACGAGAGATTTGTTTCAGCACACCCTGCACACAACATATCTATATATATAAAAATGTCATGGCACAGTATTTGTACGTGCTATTCTAAGAAAATACTGGACCAATTTTAAAGAAATTTTGCACAGATACATATGTAATTATGTTCAGCTAAAATATAGGCTATATTTTATTTCGATTAATGATCACGATATTTATACCGCAAAATTAAAAACACATACTGCACACACACATCACACACACCTTCTGCGACTTTTCATGACATTGTACTTGTACTTGTACTGTGACTTGTGTAAGAACTCATCTGTCTGTAAAGCTGGATAGGGTATTAAATAATGGTTTGTAGATTTACAAGCATTCAACCAATACGACACTGGTTAAGCCCAATGTCCGTAAGTGCAACAGCTCAGGCTGCTCCACCTGCGTGGCATGTTTTGTTGTGAATGAAGTCACGGCAGTCCAACACCTTGATTTTAATAAATATAATAAGAAATGGTATCACAACACTACATGTAATAAAGTTATCCTTATTACAGAACGTGCAGCCAAAATGTCGAATTTCGACTTAATTCGTTATTGTTGAATAAAAACTAACAAAGGTAAACAAGAAGCGTATGTGATTGTTGTTTCTTGCAGGTGGTGTACCTGCAAGAACACTTATAAAGTTGCGCTTAGAACTCAAAGTGCAAGTTAACATAAAAAACAATATCATATTTTAGATGAGAGGACGGTTAATTGTGCCTCTGAGCGTATTACATCACAAGTTAACCAAACTTTTGATCGGTAGCCTATTTAGATATTTTTCGTTATTTCTGAATGAATTGGTATCAATAACACTTTATGAGAACACTATTCAGAATAATACATATTTTCTATATGTATTCGTAGTATTTAAACCGTTGTAAAGCTTACCTTTGGTCTTTTTATGCAATTCATCTAATGTCCCAGGATTATCGCGTTTGTTAGCGTTTTGTATGTTTTGCACGTCCGTGCTAGTAAGTCCGGTGTTCGATACACGGTATCTACTTGCTATAGCGCCCATTTTGTAAAGGTTTTTGCTTTACTTTTCCTAATTTCCACGAAAATCGATGAACATGTGCCGCGGAACATAAATCGGCAGAATAAAAGACAATCGGTGTAAGTTGACAGAATATGATATATCATAGACAAGCCTTCCTTAACCGTTTAAGCGCTATTGGTCAATTTGGTTATTGTGGAAAAAGAATATAAAAAAAAATTAACATACAATTTCCGAAATGGTCTTAATAGAGATACTTGCATATTTTTTTTATACAAAATGCAATTATATATTTGACAGTGTAAATTATTTAAAGTTTTAACTTATTGAAGAATTATTGGCTCGATATCATAGACTACAGATAGAATATCATTAATCTGTGAATACTGTGACATATTGCCTTTTTTTGCCTTTCTTTTGGCGGGCTGTATGGATTATAGCCTTTCCCTATTGGGGATAAATTTTAAAACAACAACAATTTTCTTTTGGTTATGGTTATTTTGTTTCAATTTATTTAGTATGAATTGTAAAAAAAGGACTTCGATATTTGTGTATTTTTGAATTACTAATTTTTGGGATTAGTTTTCATGACTCGATTTGTTTATGTCACAATTGAAAGTCATTTCATTGATGTATGCTGCTTGTATGGAACAAAAATAAGTGGAAGTTGCTGTTCTCAAAACTTGGATAGGTAAGTATTTCTTTATTTGTATATTATTTTTACTTGTACATCCTACATTAAAATTCATTACAAAAGTATACCTAGGTCATCGGATTCCCGATAATATCGTAGATCCTTATAGAGGTTAATAAACGAATTTGATCTTAATCCTCATCTTACCAAAATGTCTTGATTATTTATTGATAATTATAATAAAACGAAGCCAGTGTTACTAAATGCACATGTCTTTGTTATTTATATAATTTTGTACTGAATAATATTGTTTTCTAATGTTTACGTGAATTTTACTCTATTTGACTTGATTGCTGTATAGTATCTAAAACGTCGGGCATTTAAAAAACTTAATAAATTGCAATAAAAATCTGAAGAAGTTGTTACATTATATTGAACTAGCTGATCCCGCAAATGTTGTATAAAAATTGATGTTGGCTGAATCCATGACCAGTCCAGTCGTTTCAGAGGAGTATTGTAACTAACATTGTGACAAGAGAATTTTATATATAAGATTTTTCACTGAATTTTTTGTTCAATCACAATAATATATAGTGTATGTCCCTCCTGAATAGTGTAGCTTTCTGTTAATGAAAGAAGTGTCGTGATCGAATCAGTATTTGCGAAGATTACCCCCCCCTACAAAGAAACACAGTTAGAAACTTTGCCTCTATAATATTAGTATATATAATATTCTTCGCTTATTATGTACTACCAGTTTACATCTAAAACTTTTAATACGTCTTTTGTAAATTTTTATCACATATGTAAATGCCTAAACTCAAAATTAAATTTAAAATATAATTATATAGAAATTGATGAAAGATTTTATATGTAAATATGTAAATGAAATAAATTTTAGTTGTGTTTGGTACAGTCTATGGTTGAGTGAGAGATGACATGTGAGGGAAGGTTATGAGGGAAACCAAACAATGAAAGTCGATCTAACACTCCACGAATCTTGACAACAGCAAGGTTGTATTCTTGAAGAACCAAAAAAAAAACTGTATGGTCCTGTCTGTGTGAGTGAGAGATGACATGTAAGGGAAGGTTATGAGGAAAACCAAACCTAATAAAAGTCGAGCTAACACTCCATGAATCTTGTCAACAGCAAGGCTGTATTCTCGAAGGACCAAAAAAAAACTGTATGTATCCTCAAAGACTGTTGTCCTGTAGAAAGTAAAAACTATGTGATCCTTGAAGAAAGACTGTTGTCTTGTAGAAAGCTTGCAGGTCCAGAATGACTGTGTGCAGCTTGTCAAGAGCAAGGCTGTATTCTCGAAGGACCAAAAAAAGCTGTGTGGTACAGTCTATGTTTGAGTAAGAGATGACATGAGAGGGAAGGTATGAGGGAAATCAAACCCAATGAAAGTCGATCTAACACTAAGTTTATTAAGATTATTTTTGAGTATATATAGGCAGAAGTACAGACGTCATTCGTAGCAAACAAATAACAATTTCATTAGAAATCTGCATCAGGCAAATAACAATTTCGTAATAAATAACGTAAATTAAGGAGGTTATTAATTTGCAAGACAATCATATTGCTCAATGTGTGTTAAGTAAAGTTGTAAGTAAAGTTGGTAATTTAGTTTTAGCTCATTATGTTTATATTACTTGTATTTTGAAAAATTGTATAAACTTTTAATGTTTGTTTTGTTTTAGGGAAAAGATTAATAACAAGTTACACTCACCTTGAACAATTGAATTGTTTTGCTCAACTGTACAGATTAGTCGTGTCTTCTATATCCAATATAGAAATAATAAAAATACAAAATGCCAAAGGTGGTATCAAGAAGTATAGTCTGCTCGGACACAAAAGACCAAGAGGAATACAATGAAACAAAACCTCTTCATATATATTACTGCATATGTGGGCAAATGTCCCTAATATTGGACTGCACGACCGACAAACTGCCCTTAAGACCCACAGACGGTGCAAGGGTCATAGATGGATCAAAGCATGCCCACAAAATAACGTCAGATCCGGACGAAACAGTACATTTAAAACGAGAAAAGGGCATAGAAAGGCAATATAGGACAAAATGTAAAAAATGTGGCATACCATTATTTTATAAACATGATCAAAACAGTAACGTAGTATTTATAATGAACGGGGCGTTAGTCGAATCAGCCGAAGGATCGTTAGCGGATATTTCTAAGCAGGTGGCGCTTTCACAACCTAAGAAAATTATGGTTACGAAACATACCAAGAACATGGGTAAATTTAGCTCGGTAACCGTATCCACCATAGATGAGGAAGAAGATGAAATTGAGGCCAGGGAAGTTGCAGACAGTTATGCGAACAATGCAAGGATTATCGAGAAGCAATTGGAAAGAAAGGGTATGAATAAGAGACAAGCTGAAACCCCGTCGCAGAATGTAGCGGAGAAAAGAGTGAGAGGAACCTTGATTGACAAATAAAGATATATATTATTTATAAATGTTTTACTTTTTTTATACTTTATATTAATACATTACACTAATTTGTCACCCTTTTACGTCTGTTTCTGGAAAATTACAGGATAGTGTAGGTAGTTCAGAAAAATTAAAAAAAGAGATATTTAAATCAGTGTTATGTTTTAACAGCTCTTTACCCATTCATGTAATTTAACGTTTATTTTTGCAAATTATAAAAATTTTCTTATGGATACACTCGGTATTAATTACTCTTTCTTTTTTTCAATATACTTATATATTGAAGAAAAAAAAGATTAATAAATTTACAAAATAAAATTATTGAAGCCCACAATTGATAAGTTTGCTAAGTTAATAGTTAATTATTTATTATTTATTATGGGTTTTAAAATAGCACTAATCAATCAAATTAATCTTTCATCAGCATGTTACAGGTTGACGCGTACAGTTCAAATTGTTTTATTAATAAATTTAAACAGGTAAGTAAGCAACACAATTTAAACGAATCAAGTAGTTTACAACAACGGATTTTTATTTCATCTAAATATAATAAGTCAATAAGTGTATGCATGTCAATGAGTGTATATATATGTATATGAATATTTTTAAAAAATGATTAAATATGTATAACAAATACAATAAATCGATAAAAAAACATTACACTCGCTATCATGTATTTGACACACACACACACACGCATACGAGATACGACTACCTATAATAATGTTCTTTTGTTTATTAGGTATTAAAGAAGTCTGCCTTGGTATAAGCTTTGACAACTTTAGCTTTAATGTTCAAAGTTATAATTAATTATAGTTGAGTCTCGACCACTGGATGATTACTAGTAATAATAAATAAATAATATTAAGTATAGGTGAAGATAAAACAGCGAATATTTTTTTTTTACCTCAATTCGAAAGATGGATTCGATTTTTTTTTTTTTGAAGTCTATTCTGGGTGCCTCTCTTATGTGAAGGCCCCGGGGCTGTAAAGTTTAAGGACGCTAGCGTAAATTTACGCGCGATTTAATCCTGTTTAATATATATATATATATAAAAAAAACTTAGTTTTGGTAGCATGAACCGTTGCTAACGAATTGTTTAATTTCATAACATGTTCAAAATTAAACGGTTAGGTTTTTATCAAACGAATCGTTTTTTGAATATAAGAACCGAGCCTAAAGGCAGATTAACATTGAGCCAGTAACTAACGTCAGTGCATTGCAGAGTCAGTGCTGAACTGGCACTGCCATCGTGTAAATTGATTTCAAGTCAGTATAGCACTGTCGCGTCAGTACTGACTTCAATATTCCCGCTTCATATTTTTCGGCGTCAGTCTGCGCCCTCCACCACCCACGCTAGTGCAACTGACGCCGTGTAAATGCCGAAGTCAGTCGCTGCCGCTTTATTGTACGGGGACCACGCTGCGTTGCACCACATCACAAAATGACGCGAAAACAGCGATACGGAGAACTTAAAGATTATTGAACTATACCGCGATAATGAATGCCTTTGGGATAATAAATTAGGGCAAGGCGTCTCTCATAAATGTGTCTTGACGCTATAGAGCTTGATAACAACATAAGCAAATCATCAAAGTCTTTTGGCGTTATTCTCAAAGCCAGTTTGTATTCCCCAGGATCTTCAATTCTCAAGTGGGTTAACAACAGAGCTGAGCCTCCAGTTTGATCTCTGCCATCTATCCATTTTCTTACCCAAATTCGTTTCTTTTAAGATATCTCTTCTTCTAACATACCAGTTAGTCCCTGCATCATCACAAAGGTACATTTTCTCAACAAATTATTAACTCTGATTTTTAGCTGTTTTCGAGAATTCATTTATCCGCACTGACTTTACAAACGTGTGTACACCATAAGACTACTGACGAAATACTGACTGCGTGTAAATCGTATGAGTCAGTTTTCGGCGCCACACAGTGGGCTGAAATTCACGTTTCATAGACATTCAAATTTAATATGTACGATTTTATTTTTGCGTTACCCACATATTAGGAATTCTAAACATTTTTGAATATCATATCAAAAATTGACCGCTCCAGCGGGGTTCGAACCCGCGTCTCCGACTGACCGTGTCGGCGCTCTAGCCAATTAAGCTATGGAACGATGTACCAGCTAGAGCGAAATTTTCGATATGATGATTTTTATTTTCGGTTTAAGCGGTTCGCTTAAATCCTAATGTGTGGGTAACACAAAAATAAAATCGTACATATTAAAAAAAAGCATGGTGTCGTCTCCTGTCAAAGATTTTCATTGTAATATGAAACTTTGAATAGTTACGGGTCTCTGTAAAGAACTCACTATAGACGGCGCCACGGTTCGCTTAAACCGAAAATAAAAAGCATCACTCAAATTTATTTTTTCAAGTGGCGGTTTTTTTGATTGAATGCGATTGAGAATAACTGCTATATGCCTTATATAATGAACTCTCAGGTTTATAATCGTAAACAGCGCACTTAGAATTTTTTTCAAAAAAAAATTTGTATGGAGTCAACACAATAAATGATGATATCTCCATAATCGCACAATTGCGCCTAATATCCTCTTAGGTTATTAAAATATAAATTATTTATGATCTTTTGACATACTTCATGCTGAGGTCAAACGTTCGTTTTTTTTAAACAATCTTTAAAAAAATTAGCAATTTTGTTTTCTTTATTTCTTGGTTTTTAACTAATATTAAGGTTTACATGTGTGTATATATACTTTATATTTGCTCAAAATAATTGTGTGCTATATTAGAAAATGAAATTCATTAAAAACTATAAAAAAGCTTAATTATTACAATAAAAATATAATATAATAAAATTAAATAAAGCAATGAATAAAGAAATTTCAATTATTGCCTATTCTGAATCACTATCTTCAGAGTCGAACTCAGAGTCAGAGTTTATTTCAGTAATATCCATAAACTCAAATTCAGGTGTTTGAAGATTCAGCCAATCCAATGTTTAAGCAAACAAATTTTTCTTTTTCTTTGCATCTATTGTTGGTCTCACTGCTGAAATAAGTGGATCGGACGAAAGAAGAAGGAAATTAAAAATATCTTCATTGGAACTTATTCTGCTCTTCTTGTGTGAGTGATGTTCTCTGAATCTTCTAAAGTCCTTTTTCCTCGCTTCTGAAGCCTCTTCAGATAAACTCCCAATCGGCACTATTGCGTTACAAGCGATAATTTCGGCTCCATGAAGCAGTATAGTGTGCACTGTTGATGGCATGTAGTACCAGTTGTATAATTCTATATACTTTTCAGCAGTTATGTACGCATATTCTTTAAATTTCGAAGCAGCGATGGATTGACCTGAAGTTATGGCTGTAAAATTACAGAAAATCTTCGTATCAGATCTTCATCTAGTCCAGTAATAGCCGCAGTCTTTTCAGAAAATTCAAAAAATCGTCGTGCAGTATTCCCGTCAAAGTTGTGCCATAACCTTGTTTTACGACATCGATTAATAGGTTTAGTTTCGCTTTGAATCTGGCTTGGATAGTTTTCTTTCTTGCATCTACTGCGGCTTTCTCACTTTCTTTTCTAGCAGACCACTTCTTAATATCTAATTTGTATGCGATATGCAAATCTTCTGTAGATTTATTTTTAACTTCTTCCAAGTTGTTCATCTCCGTAGGTTTCACCAAACAAATGTAGCACGCTGCATTCGATCTTACGTTAAGAGAAAGGTATTTTTTTATTTTGGCATCAACCATGGTGAGCATTAGCTTATGACTCACTATATTGCTATCACAATCAGATGGCTGGAGGGCTGATATCTCAGCTTTGACTCTTTCATTTTCTTCCTTCACCACTGATTCAGTTTCTTTAACAAAGGTGAACTTTACTGGACGACAATACGCTGCTGAGCAAGGTTTCGGGTTCTCCCAAACTGTGTTGTCTTCACTCATCATCTTCAGTGGCGATAACGAAGTCATGAAGATACTAAGTCATCTTGTGTAGAATCCACCTTCTGTTTGTATCTGCTTTGGCTGGATGCTCCGTCGAAACCGTATTTTGATATTAAAATAAGTTCTTTATTTTTTATACTTTCCGGCAAATATTTAATTATTCTTTTTGCTGTCAGATCTAGCAAAGCTTGCAGTGAAATTTTTGCTGATGAATCTGTGACCGTAATTGAATTTTTCGGTTCAGGTGGAAAACACACATTCTTCTCTTTTTGCACGCAGTAATACGAAGGGTATAAGTGCTTAAGGCCTTCTCGAATTGCTGATTCTCTCAAAATTATATATTTCTATTTTGATAGTTTCAGAGATATAGTAAACCAAGTGCTTTTTGGGATGAAAACGTTTCTTTACTGGTTGGGTTTTCAATAAAATCTTGAAGATTTTTGATTGATTCGGAGTGTTTCATCATATATTCAATAACAGAAGCAATGTTGTTTTGGCCCTCATCTTTCAACTTAGAAATAACAGCGAAAACGAGATCACTGGAATCTTTGTCAGTCAGGTCTCCTCTTCGCCTCTTTTTCTGTTTCGTTCCCAAGTCTTCAAAAGGTTTACGATTTGAGATTTTTCTTTTCGTCATTGTTCCAATTGATGTTGTAGATGACTGCGAAAGAGAACCAGTAGTGCTTGATAATGACTCCAAAATAGTAATGTTAGAATTTGATGATTGCTCAAAAGGGGGCACTATATGACTTCTCTCATGCTGAGTAATCGATTTTATATTTTCTTTTAAGCAACTCGGCCAATCGACATCAGCCATCAGGAATCTCTCATATTTTCGTTGTGTTGATTCATATCGTTTCTGCGCAGCCCTAGTGAATCTCCGGCAAAATTCTTTTAAAGTCACGCAATCTTTTTTAGACACACTGTTGTTCAAATGAGATAGAACGGTTTGAAACAAAAAAATATAGTCACCGAGTTTGTCAGCGTTTTTCAAAATAACGAACAAATCCAAGTTTGTTATGATGCTTGCCATGATATTTGTACTTTCAATTATTGAAGACTACTAAATGATGTTCTTTTAGTACACTTTTATTTATTTCGATCGACTTTAATGTCTGTGCTCGAACATATAATTTACTAACTACCCTCTTATTTGCTAACTAATGAAAATTCAATTATTTAATAGATATAGGTATAAAAAAGTCGGTAACTAGTTAAAATATCATTAACAAACTATAGTTTCCTTAATTTTATTGGAGATTTTGACGATTATTAGATAGGAACCTTGCAGATTTTGGCTAATGCGTTTTTAAGTGAATTTCACTATAGCGCACAATTAATTTGAGTAGATGTAAAGTTATATATACACCCATGTAAACCTTGATATTAGTTAAAAACCAAAAAAGTAAAGAAAACAAAATTGCTAATTTTTTTAAAGATTTAAAAAAAAAAACGCACGTTTGACCTCAGCATGAAGTATGTCAAAAGATCAGTAATAATTTATATTTTAATAACCTAAGAGGATATTAGGCGCAATTGTGCGATTATAGAGATATCATCATTTATTATGTTGACTCCATAAAAAAATTTTTTGAAAAAAGTGCGCTGTTTACGATTATAAACCTGAAAGTTCATTATATAAGGAATATAGCAGTTATTCTCAATCGCATTCAAGCAAAAAAAGCGTCACTTGAAAAAATAAATTTGAATGTCTATGAAACGAGAATTTCAGCCCACTGTGCGCCAGCACTGGCGACAGCTACTGACCCTGTGTAAATCTGCCTTAAGTTATATTTTCGGTTTATAATTGCCGTTTGAATTGTAATGGGTAACATTAAATGAGGTGTGAAGGAAGACGGACGAGGGGTGAGGTGTGGGGAGGAGAGGAGAGTATGTTCTAATCTAACTGATCATTTCTTTTGATGAGAACGGTTTGATCGGACAAGAAGTCATTTATATCTTTATTCTTTCCATTTGTAATATTTAATTATATAAAATCAAGAATAATTCAAGTTAATTGTTAGAACATTTTTATTTTTAATACTTGCAACTATCGGCGTTATAGAATATTAACGGCCATTTACATCGTCTCGGGTACTTCGACAGCAGCCAAGAACAAAGGACATAGAAATTACTTAGAGGCTGAATCAGGGATTTCTGTATTTGAGTGAGTCTATACAATCAGTTTTTTTTTCTAATTTTTAGAAATTTTCGGAATATATTTCTTAATTTATTTTATTTTCTAATTTGTCAATTTAACACCTTTATTTTGTATTTAGTCAATTTGAATTCTACTATATTGCTATAAAAAATATTTTCGTGTTTAGGTAGGTATATCATAAAGAACATAATCTTAAAACTGATCCAATGATATAATGTAGCAATTTTTAAATTGTTGGTCGGTTGTATAATTTGTGATTTATTTTTTGTAGTGTAGTTTACTTTTAGTAAGTTTGTGTAAATCACGTTTTGGTGAAATAAATAATTTCGTTTCCTTTCAGCTTTGAATAGTTAGTTTTTGCACAGATATTCTTATGATTTTATATAATTACTAATAACGAGCCTTTTGTCTCATTGACTAATTTTATAGCTTTTTAATGTTGTCGACTCATATAAAATACGTATAGGCTTGTAAAGATTATATAAAAATAATAATACTATCAATCAAATAAATTCGGTAAAGCGGCGGTTATGCGCGGCTTTTTAAAAGTTACCCGCATTTACAGAAATTACGTATGACGACGAGTGATGAATTTATTTTGATTCATTCTGAGAGTTAGAGGTGAAATAAACGTAATCTCTGAGATATTTAGGTACCATAAATTGAAAGTTGAAAATTTGTAACGTGCCTTTTATGTGAACTGTAAATAAATAAATTATAGAATAATATTACTTACTTAGTCATCATTCAACAAAATAATTTAATTATGTAAAAAGTCAATTCGAAATATAAACATTTATCATTTTTATTCCCAAGTAATTGATTTAAACAGATGCAAATTTAGAATCTTATCTTATAATAATGTATTCAGCCTGTAACATCTGACTGCTGGGTATAGGCCTCTTCCTCCATATAGGATAAGGAATGAAGCTTAATCAGGTATTTATTATAACAGTCGGGACCGACGGCATAACGTGCTCTCCGAGGCACGGTGGGGAGACCCGCGAGCGGTAATCGAACCTGCGAACCGTGGATGTTTTAGGAAACCACCACTACACCAGAACGTTATATGTATATATCTTGCATTTTATGTGCAATTATTGTATGTATCTTATAATAAGTGCATATAAAATGCAATTGCTTGTAATGCTTGACTTAATTGCTAATGCTTTGTTCATTCTGCCACACAAATCAAACCATCGCAATGAATTAGATATGAAATTAAGCATTGTACACTTTTGAATTTAGAATCCACATTTAATACACTTATCGAACCTATGCTTTACGCCTTGCTTTGCTTGTTATTTTATTTTTGTTTATTATTTCGCTTGTTATTTTTAATTTTTGTTATTTTATTTCTATTTTTTTGACTGAATAATAAATAAATAAAAATAAAATATATATGAATGTATTAACTAATTATCCATAACAATCTGTATACTGCTAGCTTAACGAGCATATAAAAACAAGTCGCTTACACTCGTATGTTTATTGCAATAATTGCAATTGCATTAACTAAAGGAGAAGCGATTTTTAATAACTCCTGCGGTCACCAACCCGCCTGCCCAGCGTGGTGACTATGGGCAAAACACATGAGTTCACGCCATTTTTGGCGCGAACTTGTAAAGGTCCAGCAGTGGAGCGCGATAGACTGAAGTGATGATTTTTAATAAGTAGGGTAGAAGCAAAACTTTGTTTAACAAAATATGTGTAATATCTGCTTTTGTAAATTTTATAGCATTATGCATGTATAAAATGTGATACTTGCGGTTGTCCGTAAGTATCCGCCTAAGGGCTTTTGAAAGTAAACGTAGTATAATACATGCTTTTCTTAATATGTTACGAATAAAAAAAAAAATAACTGCTTTTTTGTCTGATTGCTTGCTGCTTGCTAATTCTGCGCATGTGTTGTTTTCCAGAGCACTGATGAATGTCGACGCGTTGCATAAGAAGAACACGTTTGTTGTTGAACAACGGCAACTCGGTAAACTTAGTTACGCAGAGCTTTTTGGAGAACAATAAATTTTTCAGCTAAGTGAAATATTATTCTTTTTGGGAAATAACGACCGTACCGTACGTATATAAATACGTATATTATAAACTACGCTTCCATTGAAATATTGCATTCGCTTAGGGTTATTTTACTACCCTATTATTTTTCCTAGAACTTAATAATTTTTTGTAAATGTTAATTTATTGCTTTTTATACATGAATAATTTTATATACAGCTAAATATAATCTAGTTTTTAGCTTAGCTTTATGGCCAGCTTTGATCGCCTATACTACGCTTCACCTACTACTTGATACTTCCCAAGTGTCTATGCTAGTAGTCTATCGGTATTACAAATCGAAGCTGATCCTGGATTATTTTTGACACACAAAGTTCGTTCTAGGGTCAAGGTTTTTGTAAGTAACTCTCATGCTAAGCGCCTTGTATCGCCTGCCGGCCGTCATGATAATAATTAACACATATAAAGTCAACCTGTTGACTTAAAAAATTATCTTCTTTTAAAAAGTTATCTTCACTATCAATAAAAGGAGTTTTGACTGGGTGGATCGATTTTGATGATTTTTTTTAATCGAAAGGCGGTGCGTGTCATGTAAATTTAATTGAGGATTGACAACTACTATTTGAGCTACATCTAATAATGCGTATTTACTTGACTATTTTTTCCTCGACCTACGTTGTATATACTGCATAACTTTTCACTGGGTGTACAGATCTTTATGATTCTTGTTTTAATCAAATCTGTTGTCATGAAGTCTTTTTCAAATATCATCGAGATCTGACGAATACTTTTGGAGTAATCTTTGATAATGCGTATTTACTTGACTATTTTTCGTCTACCTACGTTGTATTACTTGTCGATGGAATTGAAGTCGTTTCTTTTTTTCGTTTGCTAGAAAACACAATTATATCATATTAGTCTCACTTTGCTTTTGTTAAGAGAAACCAGCTGCAGGACAAGCATTTGCTTTAACTAATACTGATTCTTTAGCGGCGTTGTGCGCTTTTTTGTGATGGGTGAAAATCGTTAAACTCGCGTCAGGACACGTGACCTAATCGAAAATTTGTGAGACGAAGGGAGAGTAGACCACCGGCGCGGTGTAGACGATGATGTGCGTTTTTGATATTTTGGAATGCTAGGGAATAATTTTGCTTTAATTATCAGTATAATTCATGGAGTGCAACCTTTTGTTTTTTTTTCTTTGCAAGCAAACAATTTTATGTGTGTGACCTCATAACTTTTTAGAGGTTAATCGAAAGCAAGGTTAATATGATTGTCATGGGGAATTTGATCGAATTCTGACGAGTACTTTTTAACTTATCTGTAATAATGCATAATTAATTAAAAATTTTACAAGTACCTACGTTGTATTGTAGGTATAAGTTGAAATAGTTTTCTTTGTTTGTGAGAAAATAAAATTTTTATGTGTAAAATATTACCTATTCACAAACTGAAACGTTTCCTGCAGTGTAATTGAATTGATTTTTTTTAATTTAAATTTATTTATTTATTTATTTAAACTGTATTACACAACTCCAAAAAAAAAAAAAACAACATAACAACACATCAAGATAACACGTTGCGCAAAAGGCGGACTTAAGGCCGTACAGCCTTATCTACCAGTCAACCTTAAGGCGTAAAAAAATAGTAAAAGTAAGTGTTGAGGTAGGACTATAAAACAATACAAGCAAAATAAACATACGCATATAAATACATAAATATACTTATATATATACATACTACAAACAAAATATATAAAAAAAAGAGAAAAAAAAAATACGTTCAAACAAAAGTAAACACACGAAGAAATGACATGAAGTTATATTTAATGTAAGCCTAAGATGAGGAGAGTAAAAAGATAAATAAGGAGGGGCTATTGACAGAGTTTTTTTAGGTACCACTTTTTAACCTGGGTTTTAAAAGAAAGTTGAAAAGGAGAGTTCCTGATGTTGACCGGTAACTCATTCCACAGTCTGATGGCATTAACTGTAAAAGAATTAGACACAAAACCAGATTTATGAGAAGGTATGCATAGAGTAAGGTTAAGAGAAGAACGAAGATCCCTAGAATGAGTGTTAGAAAATTAAATTTAGATTTTAAATAAGAAGGAGCAAAAGGGTTGGAAATTACAGAATAGAGGGTACAGAGAATTCTCAATTTTCGCCTTTCTTTAATCGGCAGCCATTGCAGTTGAGACCGGTAGAACGAAATATGGTCGTATTTGCGCAGCCCATAAATGAAGCGAATGCAAGTATTTTGCAGTCTTTGCAGCTTGATCAGGAGCTCCTCGCTTAAGTCAGGGTAGCAAGCATCGCCGTAATCAATAATAGGTAAAAGAAAACAATTTACTAAATCAATCTTGACCTTCACGGGAAGAAAATTTTTAAAGCGCAAGATAGAATGAAAGAATGCATAAAAATTTAGTGTCCTAGAGAACACTGTCTTGCGATAAAATTAAAAATAATATTTTTGATTGATGTCGGTGAAAAAATTGTGTCAATTTGGAATAATTAAAATGTAAATTGAAATAAATAAAACTATGCTTAGTTAAAAAAAAAAAATATTAAAGATTATTCCACTGCGATAAAAACTACTCTCTATATAAAAGGTTATGGGCCCAGCAAGCTCCCTCCCACTCATAAATTCCTGAGTAGAAGTAAACTGCTTTTAAGTGATTTTTTTAAACTGAATTCCTAGATGACAACAATTTCATCAGTGTAGGAGTTTTTACAAAATGCACTTGATTAATTAACTTTATTACTTTCAACTCCGCCACAAAAAAGAATCTGGCTTGTAATTATTTCAAAAAAATAAATAAATTGAAATTGTAAATTATATACAAAATATTCAATTCTTTGATTTGTCAGAAGAACTAAGGTTTTTTTAAACGTATTTTACGTAGTTTTGTAAAGATTTTCTTGTTTCTGGCGATCAAGAAAAATGTGTTGGTTAGTAAATTTCGTTTTGTTTGCTTCTGTGCACTGTGCACACGATTGCTCCTGCGATGGTAGGTCTTGCAACAAGGTGAGGTCTTCTTGTAAGCTTGTAATGCACTTTTATTGACTTGGCGCTTAGATGATTACCAATCAATAATTCGAAATTGAATTCCAAATATAAAGGCCTTTAAATAAATAAAAATAATTAACTATTAATGTGACAATGCTTACGTGTAAACTATTTTAGTTATTGTTAGAAAATGGGGTTTCCTTGTACCCCGTCTCTTATTCACCGCGTATCTACTTGTAAAAGGTTTCATCCATCGCAAATACAATATCTTTAGCTTTACAGTTATCATTTATTTTTCTTCGACACAAGGACAGCTACATATACTTATATTGCTCCTACTTTAGCCCTTTGTTTTATGACATAATGTTGTGTTATTCGTGATGTGTGACCAGATATTAAGTAAAAAAGCGTTATAGTACACGACAATAGACTAATGTGATTGTACTTATTGGTCATTCATTGTATTCTCTTTATTATTACTATAGTTACTTTAAAACCTATGGTTAAACCAGGACTGTGTGGAGCAGTCAAATGAATATTGTAAGTAGAGCGCAAATTTCTTTATGACATCATTATGGATTTGCTATTAGAATCTGTTATTAGTTTCTTGGAATACCAAACAGGGAATAATTTGTAGTAAGGCTTCAGATTATTTGAAATGCTAGTTGGCACTGCCTGTCCAATATTTAAAAAAATATCAGTTATTATTAATAATAAGTAATCCATAAATAAGTGGTTCAAAGGTTCTTGATGTATCCAAGCAAGGGGTAACGGTGGCTGAGACGCAGTTTGTATTGTTTAATATATCTTTGTGTCGTAAATAGTGTTTGGTAAATCGTGTCGTTTCAAATATTTATAACTTACCACGATTGACGGTTTTACCTTCGTGGTATTTTTCAATTTGTTTTTTTTTTGTATATTATCTTTTTACTGGGTGTCCTGATTTCGATTTTTTTTAATTTGCTGGTGATTGTCCTGTAATACTTTAAATTTTAGCAAGATCTGACGAGTAATTGAAGTTATTCCTAATTATACGTATTGTGCTCTACTGGTCGATGTAAATTGAAGCCGGTTTCTTTTAGTTGAGAACAAGCACAATTATTGTTTCATATCAGGTTGGGGTATCGCATCGCATTACAGAATACCGTAGTGCTAACTCTAGAAAATGATAAATTGAGTTAGTGTTAACTTTAAATAGTAACCAATAAGTCCTAGAAGAGATTTAAATTCTTTTTTTTTTATTTTCGGACCATGAAAAAAATGAGAAAAGCCATTTATTTAATCCTTGTTATTTGTCAGTCTTGAATTGGTCAATTCATGGCTAAGTCAATTTAACTTGTTTTTGCAGAAACTGATCAATCTAACTACATTTTAAGAGTACATCTACTAATGTCTGTGTACATTACCTAAGCCTCTAAAAATGTGGTCCATCAATCTATGTAACGCACTTGGTGCTATGCATTCAATGAAAGTGTCATGCCTTATTATATCGTTAGATATATTTCATTCATATAGGCTTCGAAAACATTTTTGATTTTTATCATTATGCAAATAAAATTATTTTGTTTTAGTTATAGTTAAAATATGGGTGCCTGCGATTCGGAATGTAAATTTTGCAGCGAAGAATTGATAAGAAACTCTGCAGTTATTCTTAAAAAAAAAGACTGTTTTATTAAAAAAATATAACATAACAATACACTTAATTGCACACCAAAGCAGAAATTATATATATTAGATTGATTTTAACAGAGTATCATAGTGCTAGTACTATCACAGGCTCAGTGATAAAAGCTATTTTTTCAATAGTTCTTGAGTGCCTATGTACAGGTACATCGTCGTAGCCATTGACTAAATCTTTTTTTAATTTTTTATACATAACATAAAAATCCATAGGCTCTTAAGTGCCCATGCTTTTTTTATTTACATTTTAATTGTCAAACGTTGAGGCGTATTGGTTTCAACATTTCATGCTTGAAATTACGAACTAAAGCTTATTGTCTCTAATTCGATGGTGAGTCCAGAACTTACATATATATATATAATATTGAATATTTTTCGTATATGACAGTAAATAAGCAAAAATAAAAATATATTTAAGGAAAAAACATGACATGAAATAAAATAAAATACGCCACAACCATTTTGTTTAAAAGCGTATTTCTCAGTCTCTATGTTGTCTATGCCGTTTATGTCAGTCACGTTTATGTCAGTTCGTATCGTTTGTTGATCTTGTAGTCGAGATCGTTTTTTACGTACTCCTGTTCGAAAATAATGTGTGAAAGTTGTGAAACGGAGCATGAGTGCACTTCCCGCGCTACCGGAGCTAAGGTCAGACGCGGAGCTCTAAGGTATTGTGATAGCTCTAAATAAAACAATTCTAACCACAAAACTTTAACCACCATAACTCCATAACCATGAGGTTTAACACGGTGGGTGGGCTCACTCCCTCCTCCCAAAACCCATAAATCTGAGCCCAGTTTTTATTATTAGCCCAGTAATTTTTTTTATTTTTTTTTTAAATCTTTTATGCTATATGCTCTATAGATTACTATTTATAACACACTACATGCTTTATACAATACGTTAATATTTATCACTATCTTCTTACAGTTGGCCTCCGCCGCATTTCTGACGAAGTGACCAATTGCGTCGTCCTTATCGTCGGTGTAATAGATATAGGTGTTGGTGTGTTGAGTCACCGCTACCACCACATGCGATACACTATCATGGATTTAGAGCCTCTCTGCCCTCGTCTAGACAACAATGACTTTTTCACTCGTCTGTCCCTACGCTTCATGGATGGTTATGATTCTCGACCCCTCCCCGGCTCCGTATCCACGACTTATCAATGCTTTCTTCTCCTCTTGCGTGAAATCGGGTACTGGGTCCGGTCCTGTTCTGCTGGGATTCGTGAGCCGGTGAATCCTTCCATGAGCAGGGAGTGGATAATCGGGCTCGAGCTGTAGATCATGTCGTACAGCTCACTGATGGCGAAAGCAACGTCTTTTGGGTTTCGATGCGTGCAAGTTAAGCTCCCGAGATACCTACTGTCAGGTTAGGTCTGCTGTACCGTATCTCGAACAGGTTTTCCTTGTCGATATCTGGCAGCTGGCTTACGGCAGGTGGCCACTAACCAAATCTAGGGATATATAATGTTGATCACGTCTTAGTTGGTCATCCACGTCAAGCATGTTAGCAAAGGATAGTATTTAATTTTATAGGCTCATTAAATAAGGAGGTTCAAAATACGAATATCTTTTGAAGTTATACTTTTTTTGGCGCGTTGGGGAAAAATGATGAGAGTAAATTTTTACAATGCGCGCGCACACTGTTACAAAAAATTCAACAACAAACAACAGAATGTTTGCTAAATCCTTTAACAGTGCCGTTTGACCTGCATCGTTTTTTATACATTTTTTTAATTTGTGTGTCTTAAAATGACAACATGATTTTGTTCGTTTACAACTCCGCCCGTTGCTACTTTATTATAATGGAACCAGAACCACGCTCAACCAATTCCTCATGTAAAGTCTGAGTAAAAGTGATTTTTAATTCCGTTAATTGCTTAAATGAAGAGATTGACTTGCTTCCATTATAGACACTCACTTCTAGTTGTTTGATTCGTCTGATCGTAAGAGCTGTCTTACGTTCATTGCTGAGTTTGTCATACGAGGTTACAACATCGTATGCTATGTATGTGCTATCTATATAATATATAACTTCTGAACGATTATCAATTACAGACTTAATAAATTGGTTTAATAATAATTGGGTACTATCATCGTTAAAATTGGAACGACTTACACGTTTTGCTTCTGGTGTCGCTCTCGGTCTGCGATGACAGTTTGAATGGCGTCTTGATGCTGACCGACTTCCCGATCCAGTGTGACCACTCGATCCGGAGCGGCTCCTTAGTCCGCGGCGGCATCTCAATCCGCGATGACATCTCGATCTGCGGCGGCGTCTCGATCTGCGACGACGTCTCGGGCTTCAACTTCGATAAGACGTCCTAGCATCTTCTTCGTCTGACATATCCGAAAAACAATACTACGTCTTTTTGTTCTTTTTTGTCGTCGCCTTCGTTTATGCACGCTCGAAGCTTGAGAATGAATATCACGAACGTTTCTCTTATTGTACGATATATCGTATATCTTGCGAGAACGGTCTCGTTTTTCTGTATCGCGTAAATGTTCACTTTCATTGTCCATTATGATTACTCAATTCTTTTAAGTCAGAATGCGTTCGGCGCGCAAAGAACATGTTTTATCCCGCTTCTAAACTGTAAGATCAGTTCGGTTTTCAATTAAATTAACTCGGATCACAAAAATATCCACCGATTTATTTCACTGCTTGATCTGTTCACATTAAAATTTTCTCCAAGGCTGACATTACAAAGTGATTATTCTAACATCTAACCTCAATCTCTAATTTCAATCAACCCTACAAACATTATTTACTTTAAACATTGCTACATATAAATAATCGTCTAACAATGATTCTATTTTTTTTTTAACATTCATAATTATTAATTGATTATAACAATATTAATACTTGATTCTAATAATTAATATTCGATTCTAACATTTGTCAATGATTGTGATTGCTTGACAATACACGTACAGAGAATGTTGAACTTGACTTGAAATCGCCTACACTAACACACCAAATAAGCTGAAATTTAAATTGATTTTGCAGCCATCCTGTTTTTTAGCCGTGCAGCTGCCCAACGAGTTTAAAATTTTGTTAACATCTTCTCCGCATATTCGACAAGGGTTCCTTTCAATACGAAAAAAATATCGCCGTTTTCGTGAGTTTTACACAAGAGGTTACCACATTTTTTACCTGTACTGCTTTTCCATAATTGTTCGTTTTATACGCACTATATCTATGAGATTGACATGTATAAGATTGTTATCTGCATAAATATAAAGTCATGTGATACTAACCTAATCTATCCTAACAGATAGCGCGTCCATTGCGCAGTCCAATGTAAGTGACATTTGGCTACAAATATAATATAGAAATTTCAATTTATTATGTGAATAAAAATAATCCTATCGCCATGATAGTATTTTTTTCCGGGGAAGAAGGTTCTTGTTCTTGAACCAAGTAGTTCAAATTATGATGAGATAGTCCCAGAGGATCATTTTAAATGTCTGTCTAATATAGATTCTAGTCGCCGAAATGGATACCATTCAAGACTTATCAAATTCGACATAAATGTTGTAAAACTGCCTAGAGCATTAAAATGTTTTCCTTCACCTGTACAGCCTAATAAATCTTTTATAATGAAATCAATATTCTTAGTTCGGGAGTCGAATCTAAATGTAGACAATAAACAATGTAGCTGCCAGGTCTAGTAGCTCCCTAATGGAAAATTCCCCATTTGATTGAACCTAAAACCTAATCTAAAATCGCCATGTCATTTACTGATAATTTTTTGATACCGAGCCTTGGGAATTCTATTCACTGTCGTTCCGATATTGTAAGTTTAGGGTGACCCTGATGTTGCTCATAACATTATGGCTAGTGTTCTTCTGGTCCTTAGACGATATGATAAAGGTGTGGTTCGGCTGTTGCGGCGGTTTTGGCTTTACTGCTGTGCGGTTAGCCGCCAATACATATCGATCGATCAGGATTTTACATTAGTTGTGTACGCAAATGAATACGGTTCTTTTATATTAATGCAGTCTAAATCTGCGGACAGTTTGGATTGAGCATAAATATACACTCGCCGGTAAATAAACGGTACACGAGTTGAATAAATGAACGAAAATGTAGAAATATTTGTTGAAGATATTGTTTATTCGGCATTTTATATTTTTTAGTTCCAAATACCGAAGTTGTGGAAACGTTTGACATTTGTATTTAGAACGTTTGATTTTTCGGCTTTTGCTGTCACGTTGAATGTTGATCAATGAAGTTAATAAGTTGTCGGCCCAGCTGCATTAGGCATTTCAATGACACAAACAACATTTTTTTTGTCATTAATGTTGCTTTGGAGGATGAAGCTGAAGAAAAAAAATTAACGCCTCGCAAAATCGGTCGCAAGACTAAGAAAATCACTAAGATAATCAGTTCTGCGTCTGCTGTTTCAATGTATAAACACAGTGAAAACCACACCGATAACTAAGACGTGGGTCAACGACGGATAACTATTCAGAAATGACACTCAACCGAATGCGCTAAATTTTAACTACTCAATGATTTTACCACAATTACTGTGGGTAGCATAGCATCCCAACAGTCTAGTTAACTTGTTGAAAGCGGTGATTAAATTCGCACTGTTCGCGATTTATTTATAATCCTATAAATGCGGTTTGTGATATCATTAGCAATGTGAAAGGCTTAACGAAAGAATAAATGCAACTCCAGGCCATTCTTTGGTTTGTTCTTTGATATTATGATTTATATTTTATACTTTATTAATCTTCAGTGATTGTTTCTTAATGGATGTATCGAGCATCCTGACCTAGACTTGCCTATATTTTAAATGTAATTACATCAGCCATAACGTTTTTAAGTCATGTATCTACCAGACTGTCTGATCCTATTTGTGCAACAGTAGTGAAATGATATACACATATATAAAACCGCTTCTGATTTAATGGTGCGTGTCCTTGGAGGCATCGACGGTTACGGATTCGATTCTCGATCAGGATGGATATTTGTATTTCTGTAATAGTAATAATAATAATTCTTTATTTATCATACAAGATATTCAATTTATATATAAGTTTTTCTTTTAGGTCTGGGTGTCTGTATTTGCAGATCTCCTAATGTGTCTCGGAGAGCAAGTTAAGCTATCGATCCCGTTTGATATCATAAGCGCTGATAGCGATCGTCAGTCATATTAGGGAATACATATTTAAACCACCCTGAACGCAGTTCGTAGTGACCCTGCTTTCTTCTCCGAGGGTTGTGGGTTCGATTTCCGTTTTGAGTCTGGTTGACACACTATGAGCTATTAAATAATCCTGAATAGATACCGTGAACTTTATCTTGCTGCCTTCTCATTCGCTGTCTTGTTCTTCTCGAACTATACCTTTGTATTTTATGTACCTTTATTAGGTACTTTTATCTTTACATAATAATGTAACTAATGGTTGAGTTTTTACAAACTAAATTTATTCTTACGTATGGTTTACGTGTTAAGTTTAGTTATTCTCATGATTTTGTATGTTTATCTTCTTCTTCTATATGTGTATGTATATATGCTTTTATGCATTTAGAATTATATTTATATTTATCTACTTTGCACAATCCCGCATTTTGTTACTAATAATTTCCTTTTACCTGGGGTTGACTGAAAGAGATTGCTTAAAGCAATAAGACCGCCTTTGCATGCTGTCATTGTAACTACGTCTTGTTTAATTTTATTTCTGTTTTATTGTGTTTTTTTTTTCTTTTTTTTATTACTTAAAGTGTTTGACTATATTTATGCAAGAAGTCCATCCATCCATGGCCCCTACATCTATTGCAGATGTTTTAAGCAGTGTCCGTTTCCGTTTCAATTCTAGAACGGCAAGACCGACCGCAACCAAGGCAGGTATATGTTGGGGCACATGAATTAGGCGGATGAGTGTCACCCTCATGTTATTTGGCTCTAGCTTCGCCAAGCTTGTTGAACCATGATTGATCGTGAAACTTCATACCCCTCCCAATCCTCAGCCTCCACTGTTCCCTGTCCTCCGCGAACTATCTAAGAAGTAATAAATAAATAAAAAAGAAATAAATTTAAGCTGTAAATGGACGGTCGGGATTATCACATTAAAATCATTCGAACAGATACTGGAATATAAAACGGTATTTTTGATATATTTGTGATTGTTAATGTCCAGCTTTACATGTATACGCTTAGGATCTTTAACTCTTCCGGTGTCAAATATAAGAGAAAGTCGTTGGTAGACGCATCGTCTACTTTTGTTTCCTTTGTTCTCATATAGTTCACTGGTACTATGATGACCCAACAAAGCCTTGATGGCCAAGCCAACAGGCTATTCAAGTCAATAGGTAAATTTTATTATTTTCATGACAGTCGGCAGGAGGCACAGGCGCTTAGCGTCAACATTACCTGTCCAAGGTTTGGATTCTGGAACGAATTTTGTGTGTCACAAATAATCCAGGTTCTGTTTCGATTGGTAATACAGATTTTCAAGGCTCTTGGAAGGTACCAAATAGTATGTGCAGTGTAGTATTAGTACTTCAGAGTGGTTTAAATTAGGCGATGAAGCTAGTTAATATTTTAAATTGCTAACTTTTAATTTAATGTGATTAAAATAAAGGTTATCTGGAAGAGATCGCTATTTGGCGATAAGATCGCCTTTGTACATCTTCTATTGTGTCTTTCTTTATATGTGTCTGTATTTCGGTGTACATTAAGAATAAATATAATATAAATATATAAATTTCAGCTCTAAATGCCTAACTGTTTCAATAGAAAATGATTCTTTTATTTTACACATTCGTCATTATTTTGATTACAGACGCCTAACACATAGGGTTGATGATATAAAAAATTAATAGTTGTTCTTAGAACTTTTTTGTTTGCAACATCCTGTGACGATGTAGCTTTCCGTTAATTATAAGATATTAAATAAACATGGTTATTTCTGACTAAAATGATGAAAACGGGATATTTAACGTGTTTTTCGTTTTTATTTTGCGGAGCTCGATATTTCGATATTATTTACGTATGTCTTGTTCACGACACTGAAGTTTAGGGGTATTTCTTGAAGGTATAAGAAGTGTCCACACCGGACTATCTCCTTTCCTCATAGGTTTGCTGCGTAAACACTTACGGTCTTATTAATAAAAATCACTTATTTCAAACGTAATCCAACTTTACGCTAAGACTTGTTAATCTCAGTGTAACAGTGTTAACTTGGTAATTATAATCTTATTAATAAACTCGGAGTAACCTTGAAGTAGCAATACATTCCTTACGCCTAGATTAGAGCGAATGTAATGGCAACCCAGGCGATTTAAAAGTAAAAAGAGTGAGTTACTGAATGGACGTAAAATGAAACTGAGGCCGCTGTCAATTTGACAATTCACTTTTCACTTTTCGACCGTTACGTTTACGAATTCTCGGCAGTAACTTTGGAGGAATTTTGTTTGTTGCGTATTTAAAATCGAATCATTTTAATAGTTAATTGTATTCTGTATAAAACAGGCTACCTACTTAGAAACTAAAAAAAACTTACTTGTACATTTATAGAACTGTATCCTTTCCTATTAATATAATATTGAGCGACATCTCCACCAACTTTTAGGATTCTTACATGTGTGCAATCAATGGCTCCAATCACTTGTCGAAAACCACACCATGCATAAAATCCAGCAATAATCTTATTTTGCTCGGCATCAGTTTGTGCCATCTTAATCCATCGAGCCCTATGTGCTACTATTGTCAAGGCAACTTGTTAACACACAAGTGATATTGTTGCCTGACTCATGCCACCAAGGTCCCCTGCATCATCTTGAATCTGTTGACATAAAATATTGGGTTGTATATTAAAAACAAAACTAGTTAATGGTAAGAAACTGTATTACAAAAAATAAACTGCTGACTAAAAGACATAATTGATCAGTTCTATTTACCTCTCCACGGGCCCATGTCCTTATTGCAGCTAATACTTTCAGATGGGGTGATATAAATCCACCTCTTGCATCACCAGCTAGTTTATCTTTTACCATGTCAATTATAAATATAGCAGTGGATTTACAGAACCTGTAGTTTAATTTGAACTCGGTTTCTTCAAGTTCCTCTAGCGGATTCTTACGTATTTTATAATGTTTTACACGCCTCATTGGCATTTGGTCTTCAACCTCATATATTTCATCTATCACTCTCAAATCATCAATAAAATAATCTCTATCCATCTTTTTGCACACAAGTTACTCTGAACTTAAGATTTGGTGTAAAGTTATTCTTGATCTAGTTGTTATTTAACCGAATTCGCTCAGTTTATATGCAGTTTGTGGCCATATTTCTCTTCATTAGCGCAACTGCCCGACGTGTAAGGGTCTTCTTTTCTGGTTTCACCACCAGAGCGTCTTTCACGACGAAAAGTATGTTGGACGATTCGTGACGCTCGTAGAACAAGTTTGTTCCACATTGCATGCACGTCAACATCTGTTGCGCTTCAACATACTTTTCCCGCTTAAGACGCATTTTACGTCCTCGACGTGATGAAACCACGAAGCGGTGCCACTTCTCTTCCAGCACGCGCGCCCCGTCCACTTGTCTGACAGGCAGCCGGTCCAGTGTGCAGTTCAACGCTAGTGCCATATGGCCACAAACGCAAAACTGATTTGTCTCAATATTACACATTTTTATCTAACGTTATTAAAAAAATAATAATAGGTACGGCAACTAAGACCTATTCATCGTTGGTTGAAATGTACGTAACCATTAGTCACATTCTGCAAAAGTTTTGAAATATAAAACACAATTTGGAATACAGAAGCCTAATGTTTATTAAATTTTAAATAGGACTTTTTTGTGTTCATTTTGTTTGAATAAAATAATACGCAATACCTACGTAATACTTATATACAATTTGTGGGTCCTCATTGCTTGGACGTTACATCTCTTGAATACTTTTTTGTATCCTAGCGACTGAGCGATGCGTCAGTTTCCTTTCTTAGACTCTATGCACTCCTGTGATGCATGCTTTTTATAGGCTATTATGGCTCCACCTGCAAATATTTATTATGTAGCCCAACAAGTTCTGCACTTAAATCAGATTTTTTTTGAAAATTTTTTTACCATTTCTACCTCACAATGATATATGTGTGTAAGATTGCCGGTGTAGGCTGGATGAGGATTGCGGTAAACCGGATGTTTGGCGCGAGCTTGGGGAGGCCTATGTCCAGCAGTGGACTGAAATAGGCTGAGCTGACTGACCTCACAATGATCTCGCTCTTTAAGTAATTCTTCACTGAGATTTTGTCATGATATTAGTTCGTGAAGTGTAAGCTTTGATTTATCGTCCATGTCTTTTGCTGTAGCTTTACAGATCATGATTGTGTGTGCCATTTTTTCGCTTCAGCCTGTAATATCAGGGGCATAGGCCTCTTTCCCCATGTAGGAGAAGGATCAGAGCTTAATCCACCACGCTGCTCCAATGCGGGTTGGCGGATATATTCCCTACTATGAGTAACGATCGCTATCAGGTGTACATGATAACAACCGGGACCGACGGCTTAACGTGCTCTCCGAGGCACGGTGGGGAGACCCACAAGGACTGCACAAACAAATTTACAAAAATTAATTTACCAAAAAGCAATACATTTTTTGTTGTGGATGCCAGTAGAACAAACAATTATCTATGAAATGAGTATCGATAAAATAGTTTTTTCTAAAAAGGGAGGCAAACATCTTATAACCTTAGCGTATTAATATATATGATGATGATGATATTATGAACTTGACGATGATGATGATGATATTATGACTTTGTCGGTTCTACCTCAATACTGAAGAAGATGAGGTGTTATGATTAAATAATCACACTATTACAATCCTTTTTAGCGGCTCGGTGGTATATGATGATAATAATAAGCACGACAACTGAACGATATATTTATTATGTGTGCGAGTATCTCATTCGAGTGTCTCATTCCAACTGAGGGCTGCAAATACATATAATGTAATGTGCTGACGGCACATAAGACCATTTTTTTGAAAAAAAAAGTAAATACAATTTCTTAGTGACAAAAAATAGGAAACTTATTTCACACAGAACATAAAATCTTTGTACATACTAAAAAAGATTACATAATAGTTTTGCAACATAACCTCTGAATACAGAATAAAAACACAATAAAATAAAATAAAATAAACATTGTTTTCATTAATGTTCATTTGAAACCACGCAAAAAATTTCAGTATTGATTACTACTCACATCTCGAAATTCGATTAGCCGCTGACTAAATGTTACAAAATAAAGTTGTTTTAATATATACAACATAAAATAATAATATTCAATGTTACATCATGAAATTGGAAAAGAAATATATGCTTAAATGTATTTTGTTTTATTAACTAACATTATATGGTATATTACGTAAGTATAGAGTTCATAATTCGATTATAGTATCAATAAAGTAATGTAACATAACTTGCACTCTTAACTAGGCACCAAATTTCTATTCACTTCACATCACACAATCACTTGCTGAGTAACCGGGCTGTTTGGGCTCTGGTCACTTATGCGATAAGGTGTAATTCCTAGATCTTGCAACTCTCTGCGCATGCATCTCCCATAGTTAGTTTTGCAATTTTTCCAAATTAAATATCCTATAATTCCCAGGATAAATAAAGTTATGAAAACTAAATAAAGCTCAATTCTGAATATCGTTTCCGTGTGTTTTGTAGTTGCAGATGCTTCGTTGCCGGCACCATTTGGCGCTATTATTATTTCCTCCTTGATATCTTTGCTTTGTTGTTTTCCCATCGTTATTACAATTACCTATACGTTTATTAATTTTATAAATGTTCACACAGATAATGTTATTATGGAGTAAAGCGAACGACTGGCTTGCTAATACGACCAGATATTGTAATCCTCGGTTCGTTCGGCTTTTTGTTTACATAAGTCGTATCCTCATATGGTGCGCTTTTGCATTCTTTGGTGTCAATTGTAAATGCTGGCTTTAATCTGTCGATACTAATGCATTGCTGCGAATCTGCTTTCAATATTTTAATAATTTTGTATGGCCAGGAGTACGGTGGTGACAGTGGCTTCCTGACTTGATCGCATCTAACGAAAACATGCCTACACGCGCTTAATTCAGGATGTACGAATATACGACCTTGCCTATTTTCTCGTTTCGGAATCGATGAAATTTGCTTTATCCTATGTCGCAAATTTTGCAAAAAAGTTTCATTTTCAGTGATTTCTAGCTTTGTGGGCGAAAAGAAATGTCCTGGTAGGCGTATGACTTGTCCATAAACCATTTCTGCAGTGCTCACACTTGTGTCATCGCGTAGACTTGCCCTTAAGCCCAGTAGAACTGACGGTAATTCGTTCACCCAATCTTCCGTATTGCCTCTACACATAAGGGCTGTTTTCAAAGATCGATGAACTCTCTCAACGGCACCATTTGATTGCGGGTGATAACTTGTAGTTCTAAATTTTTTTATACCCATTCGCTTTGCCAACAGTGTGAACAAGTTGGATTCGAATTGACGTCCTTGATCCGTGGTAATCCGCAATGGACATCCAAATCTTGATATCCAGCCAGAATAAACTATCCATGATATCGTATCAGGCGTAATATCTTTAATTGGATAAGCTTCTAACCAACCGGTTGCTCTGTCCACCATGGTAACTAAATATCGATATCCTTTACAAATAGTTAGTGGGCCAACAATATCTACGTGTATATGTTCGAAACGTTGGCTCTTCTGGAATGTTCCAATTGGCGATATCGTATGACGTTGCACTTTCGATCTCTGACAATCTAAACATGATTTAACCCACATGGCAACATCTTTATTCATCGCGGCCCATACATAGCGATCTCGGATCAATTTTCTTGTGGCGCGAACTTCTGGGTGGCTGGCATCGTGTATGGCTTTGTATGCTGTAATACGAAACTCCAGCGGCAAATATGGACGTGCCTTATTTGTAGACACTTGGCAGTAAATAGGTATATTACTATTCGGCAAAATTATTTTCTTAAATTTCAAATTGTTTGAATGAATTAAATATTAAGAATTGAAATTCTTTATCATTTTCCTGAGCTTCTGCGAGTTTTTCGTAGTCTATCGGAGAAGGAAAATCGATAGTATAAATCCTTGATAATGCGTCAGCTACAACGTTTTCGGTCCCGCTGACTGTACAAAATTGTAAAATAAAATCTAAATGTCTTAACCGTCTAGGTGTATCATTTTTCCCAATAGAATTATTTTTAAATGCATAAACTAGTGGTTTATGATCTGTATATACAGTTAAGGGTCTGCCTTCTATTAAATATCTAAAGTCCTTTGTAGCCATGTAAATAGCCAACAGTTCCCTATCGAAAGCACTGTAGCGCTGTTGCGCTTCACTCAGCTTGCTTGAAAAAAATGCAAGTGGTTTCCATGAGTCTCCTTCTTTTTGGTTGTAGAACCGCTCCGGCACAGGTGGCAGAACAATCGGTCATAATTGACATAGGTGCAATTTGAGATGGAAAAGACAATGTAACTGCGCTTTCTAAGCTTTCCTTATATTGTTCAAAAGCTTTAATGGAGTCATCGGTCCAAGTAATAGGCGTCTTATCTTTTTTTTTGAGTTATGAAGAAAAGCATTTAATTTTTCTTGAATGCTTGCTGCCTTGGGAAGGTGACGTCTATAAAAGTTTTACATCCCCAAAAAGCGTCGTAGTTCCTCTACGGTCTCTGGCCTTGGATATTCCGAAATAGTCTTAACTCGATCTTCAAGCGGCCGTAAGCCTTTTTCTGATACGTGGAACCCGAGAAAGTCTAATTCCTTTTTCCCGAACTCGCATTTCGCCAAATTAATTGTAAGACCAAACTGATTAAGACGTTCGAAAACTTTTCTTAAGTGAAGTTTATGCAAATATTGCGAATCTGATGCAATTATGACGTCATCTATATAGGAAAATAAAAAATCCATGTCTCTAAAAACGTCGTTATTGAGAAAACGTTGAAAAGTTTGTTCTTTAAGCCAAACGTCATGCGAGTAAATTCGTATAATCCAAAAAGTGTCGTAATTGCCGTCTTTTCAATTTCTTTTTCTGAAATCTCTATGTTATGGTAAGCACGTCGAAGATCTAAACGCGAGAATACACATTTTCCCGTTAACAAGTATGTACAGTCTTGTATGCGAGGTATAGGATATCTATCCGCCTTTGTAATATTGTTTAAACGACGATAATCGCCGCACGGGCGTAATTCGCCGTTTTTCTTTAAAACTACATGAAGTGGACTGGCCTAGCAGCTTCTAGAGGGTCTGCATGTACCCATATCCAGCATGCGTTGAAATTCGGCCTTTACTTTGACGTATTTATCTGAGGGTAAAGGTCTTGGCCGTGCGTACACAGGCGATCCTGTTGTTTCTACATAGTGAACAACGGAATGGCATGGAGCCTCCTTAAAACACATTGGTTTAGTTATGTTAGGATATTCGGCTAATAAATCACTGTATTCACTAGAATAGTCGATAGTTCTAATTGATTGTTGCTTATTTAAAGTCACTGATGCTATTAAACACAAATTTGTCACTTTGTCTATTAATTTCTTTTTACCAATATCGACTAATAATTTATAATGTCCTAAAAAATCTGCACCTATAATCGGTTGTTTTACATCGGCCATAACAAAAGTCCAGCGGTAAGGCCGCCGCAAATTAAAGTCTAAATCAAGAGTCTTAGTACCATTGGTTTTAATTTCACTACCATTAGCAGCGTATAATTTATAACTGTCACATGAATTATCACTAAAAATCTTTTTTTTAAAGGGTAAAACTGAAATGTTTGCACCTGTGTCCACTAAAAATCTCAGTCCAGTTTTATTATCACTAATACATAGGCGGTGAGCAGGTGTAATGGTACATATCTCCGCCGGCGATCGTACCATATTTAGTTTTCCGAATTATTATGTATCTTCCACGAACACGGCTCCACACATTTCTTTGCTCGGCTTTGAAACCTGTGATGATAATAACAAAGCCAATCAGCGTTTTCCGGCGTACGCCGTATAGTATTACGAGCTCTCGAGAAAGACCGTCGCTGACTATGCTGATTATTGTAACGAATTCTTGGTCTTGACCTACTTCTCTCCATATCACGAATACGTAAACTTAATTTTGCAAGTTCAGCCAATATAAAAGAGTTGTCACTTGAGCTGGAACCAGTAGTATGAATTTCGGAAATATTCACAGGTCTTGAGGTTTCCATGACCTTATCGGCCATTATAGCTAATTTTTCGAGGTCTTTAACTTCACTTATAGCTAAAACAGCTCGTACAGAAGCAGGTAAATGACTTTGCCACATAATGAGAAGTGTTTCATCCGGTATTTTTCCACGCGCTAAGTCTCTCATTCGACGCAAAAGCTGTAAAGGCCTTTGGTCACCCAATTCTATTCCACTGAGTAATTTTTGAAATTTACTGGTTTCCGATTCCTCGTACACCGCCAACAGACGAGCCTTCAAGGTTTCATATTTCTTTGTCTCCGGTGGATTCAAAAGTATGTCGCTAACTTGTTGAATAATGTCCTTATTTAACTTAGTAACGATTAAATTAAATTTTGCATCGTCACTGAGCTTTTGTGGTCCCAAAACCGCATCACTTTGCACGAACCATAGCCGTGGCTGGTCACACCAAAATTCTGGTAACCTTGAAGATACTGTTACGGAAGCTAGCTCGACAGCGTCGTTCTGAGGTGTTGATAGAACCGTCATTTTGCTCTGCTGCCCGACGGGGATACTCATTCTTTACTATTGCGAGTTGGAACCTTGAAGTACTTGAATTCTTAATAAATAATGTCGTGTGCCTTCCGATATCCTGGAGCATCACCAGCAGACCAGGATCACGTCGGGGTCACCACCTTGGCGGCTCGGTGGTATATGATGATAATAATAAACACGACAACTGATCGATATATTTATTATGTGTGCGAGTATCTCATTCGAGTGTCTCATTCCAACTGAGGGCTGCAAATACATATAATGTAATGTGCTGACGGCACACCTTTTTACTTTTAAATACTTGTTAGATAAATGCAATATAAGACACAGTCTCCCTTTAAATAATATTACACTTAAAAATATTTTTTAATAATCTTACTGTATTAATTATATTTTATTATTATTTTCCGTTTTCATCAAACACCATATTTTTATACTTTTATTTTTTTTTTAATGTCATCTGCTATGACAATTCAAAATACTAAATTTAAATATTTAGAGATAAAAGAGGATACTCTTTATATGCCCCCCCCCCCACGAGGAGTCACTATTTTTTTTTATAATTCTTCACCATCTTTAACCACACTGTCCTCTAAAATTTGAAAGAATTTGGAATTGGAATTTGAAATTGGAATTGGTATAAGTTTAGTAATATGGTACAAATTTGATTCAGTTTTTTTTTGTGTCCAGTATCTATTTTATATATTGTATTACAAGTCTTATCAATAATCTTATACGGCCCAATTTGTAATTCATCTAGCTTTTTTCTGTTCAACTTATTTCCGTTTTCTACATACACCATGTCTCCAATATTAAACTCCCACATTTTTACTTTTTTTTCAAACAATGTTTTGTTGTAATTGTGTGATTTAACTGTGTTTTCTACTGATGTGATTCTGTCCTTAATCCAATCACTGTGTGATTTCTCTTGTTTTATTTCATTCGGTAAAATTGTGATGTTGGTACCATATAAAAGATATCTGGGCGAATATCCCGTAACTGAGTGAATTGTTTCATTATATTTATTTACACATTCTTGTGCTATAGTTGTCCATGCCTTTTTGTTTCCTTTTTCATTCATTTTACATCTCATTTTATTGATTAGTGTTTGATTCAGTCTTTCATTCAGGCCGTTTGAAAATGGTGCATTGACTGCTGTTAATATTATAGGTATGTGTTTCGTTGCATTGCTTAACTTGCTTGTATTTATTGTTGTTGTTGTTTGAAGAAAAGAGTTGGAGATAAATGAAAGATGTAAGAGACTAAATTGTTCTGTATTGCAAAATTACATTAATATGCAAACACTTGGCACGACGAGAATAAAAATGGGAAAGGGAGCTAATATGTCAAAATCATTGCCTTTTATACTAAACGTTCTGTCACACCACTGTATTGTCTATTGCACTCACAGTTTATACAAACACTTCACACCGATGACCGATGAATTAGGTACGGACCACACGATGTGAACCGTTGCAGAGTTGCCACGCAATAAAGATGTGAGACGTTCCTTAACATATTCCCCCCGTTGAAGAATCCAAATTCTTCAACCTTGTGTCTTCATTGTCAAGCAAGGGGAGTGGCGAACCAGAGGGCGGCGATAACAACCCGTAGTGGGCCGAACACCGGCAACGTGAGCGATCCCGTCTGGCCCCGGATATAGTCTGGCTACTCATCCAGTACTCCAACATAACGGTGGCAGGAAGTCTTCGATTAGGAGCACCAAGTCTCCAACCTTTAGCTTAGCCTTGTTTGTCTTCATTTTGTTGTATTTGTAGTTTGCAGATGTACTCCTTTTGCCACATCAGCTAGAAATGTTGTTTGATTTGCTTGAGACGTGCGTAGCGCTTTAATTGTGGTTCCCTTTCATTCTCCAAGGCGCGAGCTGGCAGCTCATTTAGTGGTCTTCCGATTAAGAAGTACCCTGGGGAAAGGAAAAGGAAATCGTCAGGGCAAATGGATAATGGGCGCAAGGGACGACTATTCAAAATAGCCTCCACTTGTGCAAACAAAGTTAGAATTTCCTTAAAAGTTAAAATTTCTTCAAAAGTTAAAATTTCTTCAAAAGTTAAATGAGAATTCCCCATGACTCGTTTATATATTATATATATGTTTGTATGTGTAATGTATTGTTGATATGATATTTGACGAATTCACACCGGCCTCCCATATGCCGCCGATGTGAGGAGCGTAAGACAGAGTGTAGTTAAATTTGATGTATGCTGAGCTGTAAATTTAGTTAACGCGATGTTTGTATATCGATGAATTTACTGAGCTCTCTTGCCGCTCCTACAAAATTCCGTTTGCTACCGGAATAGATCTCTGCTGGCCTAAACTTTGATATTCTCTCATGAAATGTATATATTGAGACTTTAATGAAATATATTTTTTAAAACGTTTTTCTAAATTAAATAATCGCCTTTTTGCCAAATTATATGTTTCACCTAGACAATCAGGTGAATTGCGTAATGGAAGCCTGACACTAGACCTGCCAGAAGGAAGCCGTAAAGTGTGAGACCGAAAGTGGTTCTCACAGGCTAATTCTTTTTCGCTTAGAATTCTTTTTCGGTGAAGCTTTTCTAGCTTCCAAAATTTTGTTAGTAAATTGTTAATTTTGTTTTCCTTTGGGAGGTTATCATTGATAACTGAATTATTGCAAAACACTTGTTTAGCTTGATAAGAGATAGGACCACCAATCAACCAACCGAAACTGGAATATTGTAGTATAGGCTTGTTTGCACCTAAAGAAATACGGTCGTTTTTCATGAGTTGCCAGAAGAGATCGGCTCCTATTAGTATATCAATAGGAGCTGGCTGATTGAAATCGGGGTCAGCTAAATGCAAGTGCGATGGTATGTTTAATTGTTGTATATTTATAGGTGCCTTAGGCAGATTCCCAGTCAGCCTATCAAGCACAAGACAATTTAATTTAGTCTTATAGTTATTGTAAATGGATTTTACTTGGATCACACAGCTTTCTTTAATTTGGTTATCTGAGTGACCGATACCAATGACGTTAATAGAAATTGGATTTGAATTAATTGCAAGTTTTTGTTGAATAGATTTTGTAATGAAGGATGACTGAATGCCTGAATCCAACAAGGCCCGTACTTTAAGAGGTCTCTTTAGTGATTGGATTCAAAATGTATACTTGGGCAGTAGACAATAAAACTTGATTTGAATTTTTGTTTGAAAAATTTGCTATAGTTATTTATCGTTGTGTCCATTTATTATAAATATTCTTTGACGATTAGCAGGAAAGTGGACATAGGGTGCCAATCAAACCAACAATTGCAAATTCATGCGACTTTTCGATCCTTTATTGGACCATCATCAGGCATCTACAAAATATAAAACATTGAAGAAAGTTGTATACCTAAATTAATCCACAACAACAACCAAACAAAAAGAACCAAATCATCAGTACCTTTACATACGGTAGTCAAAAGACATCTCCCCGTCAAAGTTCTTTCATTATGTAAGATTCTAAATCCAAATACATTATATATTATTTTTAAGTTATATTCTAAACTGTAATCTCTAAATTTTGAAAATTTAAACTAAAACATTTGAATTTAATAGGTAACAATATGCACAATTTTAAGTTATTAAGTTTTTGATTTTTTACAATTTCAAGGCATCAAATTCTCCGAACTTGACTATTGAACTGCATCTAAAACATCAATCATATATGTACACACAAAACCATCAAAGACTGACAATGTCTACACAACGATCACAACCAACATTTTATATTACCTTTACATATGTTAATTAAATTTATAATTTTTTTCCTCCTATTTTGGTTCCTTTAATTTATATTATTTCTACCCACATGTATTTTTCTTCAATTTTATATATTAATTTTTTATTATTCATTATTTAAATTGTTAAGATTTAAAAAATATTAGTCATTTCTTATGAAATTATGTCATTAAAATTATGTCATTTAAAATTGGCTAGTTACAAAATTTACATTACAATTTCTATTTTGTAGTTATTGCTCTTTACATTTACATTTTGTTCTCCAATTTCTTGTATTCTCGTGTCTAAAACAACAAATTATACATAAGACATAGCCGAACACGTTGCATTGTACAAGAAACAAACTACACACTACCAGTGTACTAAATACGGATTTTGAACTATAATCATTGTAATCCAAGCTTTTACTCACATATAGTAGCATCAATACATCTTTGTGATTATTAAATTACATCCTCCAATTAGTTTTTTAATTTTAATTTTTTGTTAACGGCCGAAAACACGTCACTCCACATGGATGTCACAACTGTCAAAAAACCCCCGTTATGTCTGATTGAACACAGATGTTACATGCAAATAATCATCAAAATGCCAAATGTTACCACTTTAAATTCAAAATTATTAATTTTCAAAAATTATTACTTGTTTTCAGGAAAATTCCATACATTTAATTATATTATATTTCAGATTTATACTTTTTTAAAATATCGTTATACAAAATGCTCAAATTATTTGTGTCTGTTCTTTTATTAACTGTGTTATTTACTTTGATAAAAAACATTTCACTAATATTTCTTTTAAGCCAATTTCTTTCGTTGTCTAATATACTTGTATTTTCAAAATTAAAATTATGATGTTGTTCAAAATGATGGGATGCTAAAGCAGTCTTATTATCTTTTGCGGCGTTAACATTTTTACAATCATTCACATGTTGCTTGACTCTCGACACAAGAAATTGTTTAGTTTGTCCTATATAACAACGGTTACACTCACGGACATAAATTTGTTTTGTTGAAATTGGTCGATCACGCTTAATATGATGATTATAATGATTATGATGATTATGATAACTGACAGGCTTTGAATGTTGCATTTTACTATTGTTATTTGTTGAAATGTTATTATGGAAACTATAACCTTGATCATTCTTATTGTGACGTGTAAATTCAAGAATATAAGCCCGATCAATCAAAAATTTATTGAATTCAGTTAAACTAGGAATTTCACCTAAACTATTGCGTTGCTCTTCCCATTTAACAAGTGTTTGCGTATCGAGTTTAGATGAAACCAAATATATAATTAACGTGTCCCAGTGATCAGTAGGTTGACCTAGGTTAGCTAAAGCACGTACATTTTTTGAAACATGATCGACTAAAGAGCGTAATGAAGTGTCCGATTCGCGGTTAATCTTTTTCGATATTGAATAATGATTTGATGTGATAATTTACAAGTAATCTTTTATTATTGTAACGTTCATAAAGTAATTGATAAGCGCTATTGTAGTTGGCTGCGGAAACCTCAATGTTTGAAATTACCCGAGCTGCATCGCCTTCCAAATAAGAAACTAAATAATGAAACTTTTGAATCAATGAAATGCGGCTATTGTTATGAACTAAATTATTAAAAGTATCTCGAAACTCTAACCAACGGAAGAACGAACCATCAAACTTTGCAATTTGTATTTGCGGCAAGGTTATACAATTCTCATTATTATGATCGCGATCACATTGAGCATCCTGGAATAAGGACTCACGGCGTCTCTAATCCTGTTCTAAATTCTTTAATTCATTTTGTTCTTCAATGATATTTTTTGCCATCGCGGTACATAATATGAAATCTTGCTCAATGCGTTCACGCTCATCGAGCTCTTCGTCTAAATTGTCAGCATTTATTAGTTCAGTTTGAGTTTGCAGCTAATCATATTTAGCGGACAGATTCTCAAAGCGACTGAGCTTCAGTGAAAGCTCAGCCATGTCTTAGCGGAAGCCCCAACCACGTGGTGCACCTCATGTACCGCAACGCTGAAATAGTCGGCCAAATCGTCTAAGCATCGCACAATAAATAGGATTGAGGCTTAATATCGCCTTTAGAATTGAATTAATTTTGAAATGAATTGAATTATGTTGTTAAGTTAATGTAATTTAATGTATTAAAAAAAAAATAAGTTTAATTTGTATTATTGTAAGGGAATTTAGAACAAAAGTTAAATGTAATTAAATTGAATGAAGTATTGAATAAACATTTGTATTAATGTATGGAAAACATTTGTATTAGGTGTAAAGAAATAAAACTCTGAAGTAGATAAACTAGTATTATAAAACATTAAATTTAATTTATTAAGTAAATTTGGAATAAAAAGTAATATGCAAGTAAATTGAAAACTCCTGTTATAAAATATTAAATTAAATTTAATGTCTTAATGAAAGAAATTTGGAATAAGAAGTTATTGTGAAATATTAATTTTAATGTATTAATGAAAGAAATTTAGAGGTTAAGTTGAAAAACATTACTATGAAATTGTATTAAATGAAGAAATTCGAACTAGAAAATTGAATATAAGAACACACGTTTGTTTAATGTAGTACGGCAATTAAGAAATTAAACCAAAAATCATTGTAAATTTTGCAATAGCGGAATGCTAATTTTGAAATATAAATGGAAATAGGAAAAAAGGAATATAAATTTAAGAGATTAGGATGGATTAGGATTTAGGATTGGTAATCATGGCTATTAAAAACAGGGAAAAATAATTTAGAAAAAGGTTAGGATCGATTAGGATTGATTAGGATTGGGAATCATGGTTTGGATGGATATAGGGCACTTATCTTTTCATACTGCGAGGTGAGGCTTTAGCTGCGTCACTGCTCGGCACAAGATGTCGGCCATGTGTTCCGGTGATCTTGGATTGCTTGTTTTTTGATGTTGTGTCTTGAAGTCCCTGTTCGGGCGCCAAATGTTCTTTTGCATTGTTAAACTTGCTTGAAACTTATACGTTGTTGTTTGAAGAAAAGAGTTGAAATAAAAGATGTTAAAGACGAATTATTTTATATTGCAAAGCTTACAATGGTTTTAGCAAACACTTCGCACGACGAGAAGAAAAATGGGGAAAAAAGAATTATAATGTCATAATCACTGCCTTTTATAGTGAACGTTCTGTCACACCACTGTATTGTCTATTGCACTCACAGTTTATACAATTACTTCACATCGATGACAGACGAATTAGGTACGGACCACACGATGTGAACCATTGCAGGGTTGCCACGCAATAAAAATGTGAGACGTTCCTTAACAGTGAATTTAGATTTAATTCAATATAAAAATATTAGAAGTTACAGAAACGTCATATATTATAGTCAGTGTTCCCAGCGATTACCAATGTCGTTTGTATTGAAGGTAACAATGCTGATCAGACGGGGTTTCATTTGGTGGTTGCCTCCGACGAGCTGGAGGCTGTACTGCGTGGTAGACAGTACAGGCCTGGAATTGCCACTGGCGATAGTGCGGACGGCGTGGAGTCCGATTCCATGACAGGGGCATCCGACACCAGCGCGCTCAACGTGAAAGTGCTGCGGGCGCGTGCAGGTGAGGGCCTCGCCTGCATCTTGGAGGTTGCCAGGAAGTCGGGCAACCTCAAGGGGGAGTTTGTCTCCCGCCTCAAAAAGTCGGTCGAGTAGTAGGTCAAGAAGTAGTCAAAAAGCCGTAGCGAGGCGGAAGAAACGAGGCTACTGAGGGCGGAGATCGCCGTCTAAAGTTATAGGTGCAGGCGATAAAGGTGGAAGTGAAGGCGCTGCGGCGCGGACTCACCGAGGCAAAGACGGAAACAGCCGCGGCCGCTGCTGCCACCGCCACTATCTCAGTCGCCGGTCCACCCGCGACGCTTCTGGGGGCGGACATGGTGGAGCAGCTTAAGCTCGTCTTGACCTGCTCGCTAGGTGACATAATTGACGTCCGGCTTGCAGGAATCGAGGGCAGGCTGCTGCCGGCTCCGTCGGTTCGTCAGCAACTAATGACGGGCTCGGCGTCCACAGCACCGACACAAGCTCCTCGACGCCCCGAGACGGCGGCCACTGCGTCGGCCACTGCGTCGGCGGGCCCCTCCACAGTTGCCCAGTAGGAAACCTTGGCAACAGTTGCGAGAAGAGGAAAGGGCAAAGGGAAGGGCAAGGGGACAGGGAAGTCCTCCGCCCTCTACACCTGCATTCGAAGGTAAGGATTCAGTGAAGCCAGCTGGTAAGCCGACCGCCGCGCCGTCCGAGAAGCAGGTCGCTAAAAAGACCGCCACGCCGTCCAAGCCGTCTTGAAGGCTGGCAGTGAAAGCGACTGCCAAGCCTAAATTGAAAAGACTGCGGCAGTCGTCCTTCAGCTGCAGTCGAAAGCCACAGAGAAGGGTCTAACCTATAGCTCCATCCTCTGGACGGCTCAAGAAAAAGTGAACTTGGAGAAGCTGGGGATCGACCGCATCCTGTTCCGTCAGACGGCCACAGGAGCGAGGATGCTAGAGATCCTCGGCTCCGAAAAGGAGGAGAAGGCAGACCGGAACCAGCAGGCTACGGGAGGCAGACGTGGCCACCGTCGCCAGGCCCGTCAAGTTTGCGCAGTTGTAGATTTCGGGTCTGGACGACACGGCCACTCACAAAAGGGTGGCGGCGATAGTGGCGAAGGCTGCTTCGATCGAAGTCGGCGGGGTGAGCCGGGGCGGTCCGCTCCGGCTTCGGCAGCACGGGCTCCGTCGTCGTCTCCTGTCTGGTCTCGGCTGCGAAAGCGCTGACCGAGGGGGGCAGGCTACTGATAAGCTAGAGCTCGGTGTGTTTGACGGCCCTGGAGGCGCTCTCCATGCGCTGTTTTAGGTGCATGAGGTTGGGTCACACGCGCCCCCAGTGCCCGGCGTCGTTCGACAGAGGCGACCTGTGCTTCAAGTGTGGGAGCGCAGAGTACAAGGTGGTCGCTTGCCCGGAATCGACCATGCTGCACGGTGTGCGTGGAGTCGGGTAAGCCATCGGGGCATATCATGTGCGGTCGCAGGTGCAGGCCTGGAATCTCGAAGGGTAAGGGGGCCCTCGGAACACGGGCCACCCGAGAGGCTGCAAGCCAGGTGGCCAGCTAGAGTGTCGCCCCCCAGGTGGCGGAGGGGGAGGAGAAGGTCGTGATGTCTGAATAATCTATGGACCAGATCAGACACCACAGCTTCCTCCAAGCCAACGTGAACCACTGCGCTAGGACTCAGGACCTGCTGACTCGGTCCATGGCGCAGTGGGAGACCGATTTGGCCGTCGTCTGCGAGCCGTACTGGGTTCCCCCCAACCGAACTAGTTGGAGGATCTGGATGGCACGGTGGCGGTCGCACTGGAGAGCTCCGCCACCCGCCTTGTACTCGTAGAGCGCGACTTGGGATACGTCGTGGTGACGTGGGGTGAGTTTGCGGTGATCGGTCTTTACTTCTCCCCCAACCGCAGCAGGGCGGGCTTCGAGATCTTTCTCGACACCGTCAGAGCTGCGGTATGCCGGCAGTCGCTGAGAGGTGGCACCGCTTCTTGGTTTCATCACTTCGAGGGCGTAAAATGCGTCTTAAGCGGGAAAAGTATGTTGAAACGCAATAGGTGACGACGTGCATGCAATGTGGAACAAACTTGTTCTACAAGCATTACGAATCTTTCAACATACTTTTCGTCGTAAAAGACCCTCTGGTGGTGAAACCAGAAAAGAAAATCCTTACACGTCGGGCAGTTGGGCTAATGAAGAGTAATATGGCCACAAACTGTTAAGAAAACTGACCGAATTCGGTTCAGTTTACTTGCTGTATTAAAGTAGGTGTTTGTCGTTGTTTCTTCGTCCAACAGTAAAAAGGTAATTTTCAGCCACAAATATTTTTTAAGCACGCTTGTTGGTTTTTTGAAAACGACGTAAATAATTACACACAGATGCCAGTAGGTATCTACGCACACACATAACACATTCGCACATACATATATGTTACATAAGTAGGTATTATGTGTAGGTATTGCCTATAATTTTATTCAAACGGAATCAATAGAAAAATATCCTTTAGATAGGGAATAGATGAGCAATTCTCAAAATAATGCTGAATGATCGTTGTATTGCTGTCCCATAAATTGACTTAATTTTTTTAAATGGTAGAATAATATTATGTTCAAGATAATAATTAAATAAATAAAATCACTGAATTACTGTTTACATTCCTGCTTTCATTCTTATGACAAATTGATAATTTATGAAAAAAAACAAAAAAAGATAAACTATTGAGTGTGCAAATGTATGGAGAGTGATGTGTCCCATTTAGCAGTGTATGACTTTCTATTAGTTTTTTTTTTAATATTATGGGCTGACATTTAATTTTATGATGCTATTTTACGCTGTTACTATCAATTTATCACTCGAATATACAATTTTGCGAAAAACATTGCATATTTTAAAAATAAATCTATTTTATAACATGTCTTTAAAAAGTTCCTTTTGTATTTTCTTATTTTGTTACGTGGTTTATGGAAAATATTTAAAAACAAGTTAGTAGATTATGGTTTTCTGTGCACCGGCAACATTTGAGAAGAACGAAAATCTAAAATTAGCATTGCCTCCACTTTTCGAATTTATTTGAAAATATCGTTTCATTGTGTGGTGCGCGCCGGGTTCAAAATTTTCTTCTTGTTTTGTAACTGTATTAACAAGGGTAAGTTCATAATTTTTAATGTTTATAGTGTTAAGAATTGATAATTGTTTAATACATTTTTGATATCTTATCACCTACAGTCGATTTTATCAGATTTTATTGTAGAAATAGATGAAATGAAACTTCTGGTCTATGTTCGTTACTTCCTCTTTGGTTACTTTTGTTTAATTATGTATAAGAAGAATATGAAGTAACAAAATAGGAAAACGTAAGGCAGAGTCTACATTGCATTGTTACCCAACTATAGCACAATATAAGGGAGGGTTATTTTTGACTTTATGTCTATAAGTATTTAGTTCTTTTCTCGGGTTCGAGGTTCTCAGTTTGACCTGTATGTTTGTATGTATGTACGTTGTGTTTGGATGGGGTTTTTACCATTGAGTAGCACATTTATTCAAAGTATAAGCTTTTGTCCGATTTCCAATGATTTTTTTGTGTTTAAGTGGGTCGTAGATGGCTTAGATTAACAATTAGACCCAGTAAGTAGGTGGCACTTCAATCGGGTTCTAGGGTTAAATTCTACGATTTTTTGTTGTGGTTCTGAGTGTGGTTTCCTGAATTCCCCTGATAATCCTGATTCCTGATAATAATTTCATAATTATTACTAAATAAATAATAATTAAGTTTATTTGATATCCCATTTGTGATTTAGATATACTAACCTATAAGGATTTTTGATTTATTTACTTTAGAATAAGTATAATTAATTTTTACGTGAAATGTGATTGATAGTACAGTATTCAACATATACATATATTTAAAATACTATGCTCGAACAAAATTTGTGGTTTCTAAGATAGCTAATTAACATCATTCTCAATCTTAAGTTCGAATTATGTTAAATAAAAACATTGTTTTGAATTGTGATTTGTATATACTTAGCCTTATAAGTTCTTGTTGTGTTACCAAAGTTCCTATTTTGTTATTGTCCTGATAGAGATGACCGATTCTTCTATTAATATTTAAAATTTAACAAATTTTTTATAATAATTAAGAGTGTTACAGCATAGATTGTTGATTTATTTTGTAATTTTAATTAAAAAATGATTGAGATTCTGCCTGTGAACTTAATAATTTAAAATTTTTTCCAAGCAGGTGTTCCAAAGGTAACGAAATGGACAAAATGTGGTCTATTTCTTCTAAAGTATTGATCTTATAATTAAAGTTTTCCGTTCTCTGTCTGTGTTTTCATTTAAAATATTTAAAATTTATTAAAAAGGTTTGCAAACTTTTACGTGTTTTCATTTTTAACGAATTTTATTCGGTAACGTAATAAGAACATTTTTAGACCATTGTCTTAAAAACTTATATTTTTTCCAAGAAATATTAAATAAATAAGGTAGTTTTATAAAAAATAGTCAAATTTGATTATTTCTTTATTAATTGGAAACATTAATAAGTAGGATACTGTCATTTTGTTTTTTAAAGTCAAAATAAAAATTATTCAGCATTATTTTGAGAATTGCTCAGATAAGTATGTGGTAGCAAAGAGGCAGGCGGTTACATAGAGATTACAAGACTTTCTGTTTTGTTACAAAGTATCAAAGACGAGTTGACTGCTTTTTCGAGACATGATAAGAGTCCTTCCGATTTCCTAATATTTTATTTTTAATCCACGCTGAAATAAGAAAAAAAAATGATGTTAAAGTTTACCTACATACCTATTATTATAAAACTAATTGCTGATCGTGTCTGTCGGTCTATTTATGATTATTTTAAAAAAAGCTCTCAATAAAATTTTGAGTGTTTTTCGCCAACTAACAAGGTGATTAACTGGAAATTGTTGAAAATGTCTATGTGTGACGTGTCAAGCCGCCTGAGAGTTTTCATCTCGAACGTTGCCAAATCCCAAAAATATATTAAAAAGCGATAATTTCTGGGATATTAATTTTTTTAGATCGACAAAAAATCAATCTAAATAAAACCTATCTACAATGCAGTAACATGAAAATTATTTAGACGAATATAGTGTTAACTTAATTAACTTAAATACCTCCTCCATCTCAACTACCTTAAATGTGATTTTCCGCAGTTTTTTTTTCAAAGAATGTCAATGGATCATTCATATTGAAATGCATTTTTTGTAAACAACAGTAGGTAGGTACCTGCCTAAATGCAGGTGACGCTATGTTGTCAATAATAGTTTAAATGTTAAAAGATAACAAGAGGTTTTGTTTTGTATCTTGTGTTAAAATTACCTTGAAAAATCTTTTTCGCTAGTTACTCGTTGAAGTTTTGTAAAAATGTTTCTATAGTAGATTTCCTGGAGAAATAATATCGAGACTAAAAGGAAATTTTTTTAAAGCAATAGAATATGCAGATATGCAGACTCTTTGATGACACAATGCAGCTGACACGTCATCATCAAGATGACAGTCCAGAGATTAACGACATTTGCTTTGGACTGCAGGATAGACCGGCTGCCTGTTAGGCAAGTAGACGATGCACCAACTTTGAAGAAGAAGTGGCACCGCTACATAATCACCTCCTATCGAGGGCGTAAAGTGCGTGTCAAACGAGAACAGTATATTGAAATTCAACAGATGTTAACGAGTACGAAATGTGGTACGAACCTGCTCTACAAGCAATCATTTTGGAGACAATATACTTTTCCATACGAAGAAATCTTTGGTGGATAAAGCCCACGAAAGGAGATTGACGCGTCGCACAGTCGCCAGGGTTCGAAAATATGGTTAACTTTAGTTGCTCATGTTTTATTTGCACGTAAAAAGGTCCTTTTCAGGACCACAAATAATGATAATAATAAAAATGTTCTTTATTGCACACCATTAAAAGATACAAAAAAAGTAGTACAATTTAAGGAAGATGTACAAAGGCGGTCTTATCGCTAAAAGAGCGATTTCTTTGAGACAACCTTTGGGTATAGGACAGCGCATAGAAAAGCGGTTAGGAAGTGTAGTAATAATTGTTATAGAAATTAGAATAAATTGCAATAGAACACATACATACACATGCACACATACTTACAATACATACATATTTATATCATCCAAAGGTGAAAAGACGATCATGGCAAATTTAGCGACAAATAGTAAGCCTTAAGATAATTTTTGAAGCTAAAGAGTGATTGAACTTGTCTTTTAGAGAGAGGAAGAGAATTCCAGAGCTTAACACTTGTTACGGAGAAGGAGTTGGCGTAGAACGAAGAAGTGTGATGTGGAGTCTTAAGAACCAGATTTGAGTTAGATCGAAGAGACCGATAATGGGTGTCGCAAAGAAATGCAAAGCATTCTTTGAGGTAGTGAGGTGTGCCACGATGGAATAATTCACAATATAACAACGAGAGGATATGAGTATTCCTGCGAAGACGGATTGGGAGCCACTTGAGTTGCTTACGAAAGTTAAAGACATGGTCATATTTGTGGAGACCAAATATGAACCTTATGCAAAGATACTGGAGGCGCTCAAAAGCTTATTCAATTGCTCCTCGTTGAGGTCAAGATAATAGGTATCAGCGTAGTCAAGACTTGGTAGAACGAGTGACTGGGCTAACGCAATTTGAGTGGGCAGTGGAAGGAAATATCGAAGCCTTCGAAGTGATCTGACGGCCGCGAATAGCTTGCGGCTCAACTCGCTCAGTTGAGGTGCCCAAGAGAGATGGCTATCGAAAATGACTCCAAGATATAAATAAATTAATTTAATTTAAATAATTAATTATTTTCTGATGTAATAATATTGCAATATGAGTAGGTATCGAATCATAAGGATTTTAAAATGGTCAATTACGATCGTAATATAATAATATGCATTAAGTTTTTGTTTTCAACTTTTAATTACAGTTATCATTCACGCAGTATGATTTTTTTTCATGTAACTTGCATTGGGTACTCGCAAAATTATCCCTGTGCGTACCTGCATCATCTATATCGTTTAAAAAAAATCACGTTCTAGTCTAGTTATTTCTTAGATTGACAGACGCGACTGGCAACTAGTTTTATTTATAATAATAGGTATGTACCTATATATTGGGATCATTTTTTTCTTATTTCAGCGTGGAGTAAAAATATAAAATTTAGAAAATTGGAAGGGCTCTTAAGATGACTCGTCTCGAAAAGGCCGTCAACTCGTCTTTGAGGTTTTGTAACAAAACAGAGTCTTGTAACCTCAGTCAAGCCTGTTGAACACTTTGTTGTGTTCTTTTTTTTACAATATGCAAATGTACAATTATGTAGGTACGAGAATGTGTTACGTGTGTGCGTAGGTACCTACTGGCACGTTTGTAATAGATAGGTACCTAGGTACCTATATAATTATTGACGCCGTTTCGAAGAAACTAACAAGCGTATTTAGAAAATATTTGTGGCCCTGAAAAGGACCTTTTAAAGTGAACTGAATTCGGTCAGTTTTCTTAGGAGTTTGTGGCCATTTTACTCTTCATAAGCGCAACTGACCGACGTGTCAGGATTTTGTTTTCTGGTTTCACCACCAGAGCGTCTTTCACGACGAAAAGTATGTTGGACGATTCGTGATGCTTGTAGAACAAGTTTGTTCCACATTGCATGCACGTCAACATCTGTTGCGATTCAACATACTTTTTCCGCTTAAGACGCATTTTTCGCCCTCGAAGTGATGAAATCAAGAAGCGGTGCCACTTCTCTTCCAGCACGCGCGCCCCATCCACTTGTCTGACAGGCAGCCGGTCCAGTGTGCAGTCCAACGCTAGCGCCATATGGCCACAAATGCAAAAGTAATTGTTGATGATATTGGACATCTTCTATCGTTATGTAAAAAACAAAAAATAGCACGGTAACGACGGGTAACGCAAGCGAAATGAGCCTCAAACTTTTTTTTTTTTTTTTTTTCGAATTGAAGAGTGCTGTTGGCCCTAGCGGCCTTTACAGCGTCACCGGTGAGAGGGGCCGGGCACTTAGGCAAGCCGGCCGCGAAGGAAGAATGGGAGCCCTCTGGGAGGGCTCGGGGGGGAAAAACGCCCGCCCTAAGGGTGTCTCCTAGCGAGATCGCACCTCGGCTTAGAGCGTCGTCGGAGTGGAGGAGGCGCTATGCGGAGCGCTGAGACGGCTTACGGACGGTCAGCTACGCGCCTAGGCGCGTGCGAGCCGTCAGAACGCGGTGACCTCGCCCTCGCCGGCGGGGGCGGTGTGTGTGTGTCCTGTGTGTGGTGGTGTATATGGCGTTAAGCGCCGTGATCCTATCGTCAGGGTCGGTTAAGACGTGCATGGGACGCCTTTGTACGGTCTGTAAGTTACCTCTACCTACGTATTTGCAAGCCTCTGCTACAAGAGGATTTGGGTGACTGCGCGCTCTCTCAAAATACGCTGTAGCGAGTATTTTGAGGTGCTTCGCGATTGAATCGATCTTAAGGTCGCGATGTAAGTCGACATTACGCACGTACCACGGCGAGTACGTGGCAGTGCGCAGAAACTTGTTCTGAATGATTTGGAGCCTATGGATGAGGGTTGGCGCCACATGAGCGAAGACGGGGCACGCGTAGGTCATAATAGTCGTATGCAGGCCTTGTATAATGTCGTCTTATTTCTAAGAGACATTTTACTCCTCCCGCATAGCAGCGTGTGCAATCGACCTAGTACGAACGCTGCCCTGTTTCGGACCCGGTTGATGTGGGCTTTGAACGAAAGTTTACTGTCGAGAATGACACCTAGGTACTTTGTTTCCTTTAGCCAAGGAATCGGAGTGCCGAACAGGGTAATGGTCCCGGGTCGACCTTTCGTCCAGAAGACGCGTCTAGTGTGCTTAACAAAGTGCACTGCTGCACTCTTTTCGGGATTTACTTCGATTCTCCATTTCCTAAACCACTCGCCGAGGGCGGTGGCCGCGGATTGGAGTCGAGAAGTTATAGCCTCGACGGAGGTGCCGGTCGTGAAAATGGCCGTGTCATCGGCGAATAGGGCCAGCTTGGTGGCTTTGTTTTTGGGAATCGGGATGTCATTCGTGTACAACGAATACAGAAGCGGTGAAAGCACCGAGCCCTGAGGGACTCCGGCGCGAATAGGACGGGGCGAAGACAGAGTACCGTCAACCCGATATCTGAAGGTACGATTTGACAAGAAGTCTCGTATGATGCGCACGAGATTATCTGGCAGCTCTAGTTGATAGAGCTTGTATATCAAGCCGTTATGCCAGACTTTGTCGAATGCCTTAGCGACATCGAAGAATAGAGCCCCCGTAGTGTGAGTACGGGATGTGGCGAAACCTTTTAGGATGTGCTCCGTTAAGCGGTGCACCTGGTGGACTGAAGAGTGATGGGCTCGAAACCCGAATTGCTCATCAATGAGCGGAGAACGCATTTGTTGCGTGGCGGCCTTGAGGCGGGTGTGAATGATTTTCTCATACACCTTACCGAGGGTGTTGAGAAGACTAATGGGTCGATATCTCGAAGGGAGGTTCCTGGGTTTACCAGGTTTGGGGATTCCTATTACGGTCGCCTCTTTCCACTGATCGGGGAACGAGCAACCGGCCAGAAGGGCGTTATAAATCATGACGAGCAGCATGATAAGCTGCTGAGGAAGGCGTTTGAGCGTCTTGTTGGTGATTCGGTCGGGACCCGGGGCTTTTTTCGCGTGGAGTTCCTTAATGATCGATTCAACTTCTTCCACCGTCGTCGGTGGAAGCGTTTCGTTGGATGGCGGTGAAGCCGCCCTACGTTCGACGAACCCGTCCACCGTCGAGAGGTGTATGGGATCGCACGGCTCAGTGCTTGGGGAGCATTGGCTCTCCAGACTATTCGCAAGGCACTCGGCCTTGTCCAGGTCGTCGAGGGCTGGTGGGAGATTCGGCCTAATGAGGGGAGGTGTAGAGGCTACGGTGACGCCACGGAGTCTCTTCGCCCACGACCAGTAAGCGGTGTGCGACGGGGTGAGTTCTCCTAGACGTCTACTGTAGTAGTCATCCCTGAGGTCGGCGAAGCGAGCTTTCACCTCCCTCTGTAGGGAACGGAGTTTCCTCCGATTGTCGTCAGTCGGGTAAGAGTCATGGGCTCTGGTTTGTGCGTTTTTACGCCTAATGAGGTCTCTTAACTCCTCTGGGAGCTGCCAACGCTCGCCCGGGCGGATTGGCATCTCCCGAAAGCAGTCATCGATCTTATTTTTAATAAAAGATGTTAATTTTGACGCGGCCGCTTTAGCTACGTCTACCGAATCGATTGTGTCGGGTATACCTTCAAGGTGATCTGAGTCTAGGGAGCTAAGCTCTGATTCGAGCTTTTTCCAGTCTATGACTGTTTTGACGGGTTGGTGGAGATCCGTATCTGGTCCTAGCTGGATTAGGACGGGGCGGTGGTCTGAGTCTAGCTCTGATAGTGTCTCGATAGAGCGTAACTGGAGTGTTACGCCCTTGACGATAGCTATGTCGAGCACGTCTGGTGAGTCATTTGTTCCCCTAACTGGGTAGCGAGTGGGTGTCATGGGTGCTAGGACATCAATGTCTAGAGTGGGGAGTGACGTCAGTCTGTCTAGTTCTGTTCCTCTGCTATTTCTCGTGCGGGAGTTCCAGCGGGGGTGTTTACTATTTAGGTCGCCGGCCAGAAGGACCGCGCTACCTGTTGAGAGTAGCGACCTAATGTCACTCTCGAGCAGTCTTTTGGTGGGAGATAAATACACAGACGCGATGGTGATGGCCTGGTGGCCCGTCATACTCAGTCGACACAATGATGCTTCGATTTCGCTAAGCGGCGGAGGGTCTAACGGCACGCAGTGCAACGACTTTTTGTAATAGACAAGAGTGCCGCCGAGTGCGGTGACTCTGTCGTTTCGTACAAAATTATAATTAGGCACATAATGTGCTCTATGACCCGGTTTGAGAAAAGTCTCTTGCACTAGCATGACGTCGACCGGGTGTTCCCTCAGAAATTGACAAACTAAGTCGAGTTGTGGTCCAAGGCCGTTTGCATTGAAAGTAATGACACTGAGCGAACGTGGTTTTACCCTAGCTTTGTCAGTCATTTTTAAACTTAAATATCAAAAGATTCTAGAGCCGCAGCCATGCGGTCTAATTGGAACCTAACTTCAGCGAGATAGGCCTTCATCCGTTTGACCTCCTCTCTTATAGGAGTCGGTTCGACTACCGACTGTGTGGGGATAGCCTTTACATAAGATAAAGGCTTGTTCCAGGCGTTAGCCTTAGGGGCTACGCTTGCGGCCTGAGGGGCCTTATTGTGGGTCGGGGGGGCTTTGGAGATCACCTGCTGGGGCTTGGGAGCCTCCTGCGGGGCCGGGGAAGCCTCTGCAGTGGTTTTTGGGGAGGGCTTGCTCTTTTGTGAAGTCGCTCTGACTGTCGTTTCCCTCGGGGGACGTTTGCGCGGTGCCCGAGGGCAACCACGGTAGTTAGCGGGGTGGCCGTCCTGCTTGCACAGCACGCAGCTGGGTGGGACTTCGGGGTCTGGGACCTTGCGGGGGCAATCAGTCGTGCCGTGATCACCTAGGCACTTAACGCACCTAGGTTGAGCGAAACAGTTACGGGCGGAATGCCCGTAGAATTGACAGCGGTGGCACTGGCCGGGTTCACCGCGGTTCTTAGGGACTTCTACAGTAAGTCCGGAGAGGCGGCAGACTGTCTTAATATTGAAGATTGTTTTCCCCTCTGGGGAGAGGTCAAGTACTGCTAGCACCATAGGATAAGGTGCCTTAGTACGAGGATGGTACATCCTTGAGACTTGATGTACGGGAAGCTTTTGAGCCCGAAGGTCAGCCTTGATTTCCTCCGTATTTATTTCGGCGGGAAGGCCGCGGATAACGACGCGAAGTTGACGTTCGTCGTCAAGGGCGTAAGTGTGAAAGGAGATTTTCTCCTGCCTCAGGAGAGAAGTGAGGCGACGGTGGGTTTCAGAGTCCTTAACAGTGACTCGAATGCCCTGATAAGTTGACTTTGCCGTCTCAGGGCTAATATTTTTGCGCTCCATTTTGAGTGATATAGCGTTCCACGACGCTTTGTCTTGAATATATATGGGCGGCGGCTTTTTGATAGAGCGACCAGCCGGGGGCGCTGAAGGCGCGGGGGGCGCATCACTTGTGGACGCGGCGGGGCGCGTTACGGGGAGAGCTGCGGGGGCGGCGGATGAGGGGTGAGCGGGGGAGACGCTGCGTGCTATGATCGCACTACGCTTAGAAGGCAGGGACTCTTTGCCTACCTTAGCCTTCCGTTTCTTCCGCTGATTGCGGACCGGCTCGAACCCTTCGGAGTCCGAAGAGTCCGAGAGGGGTGACTTAGATGAACGAGAGCTGTCGCTGCATTCCTGATCGGAATGTGCGACATCCATGTGATTGGTGCCTCGGCGGTCCTCGTCCCTCTCGGGAGAGGCCGGGCACTCGGGAATCGAACCCGTAGGGGTAGGGGCTAACTCGCTCGTGAGGTCGGAGTAAACGTCGGGGTATTTGCGTTCTAGGAACATAAGTATCCTATTCATCATTTTAGAGGCGTCCATAGTGGACGCGGGGAATTACTAAAATATAGAGAAAATTTTGTATCTCCCCTGCCGTGAGGCAGGGGCGAGTGAGTACCTACTTGTGTACCCTAATGTCTCTGCCCTTAGGTGGCCGAGATGTGTGCCTAAGACTAACCTGTACCTCCGAGTGTGTTGATCGGCTCCGGGAGAAGCGGATCCGCGCGCGCGAAGATACTATTATAGTTCTTTGCACTTATATTGTCCGAGTACACTACACTGCAAGTCCGACAGTCTTTTGACCTATCACACGAACAATGCACTACACTGACCTAATAAAAGTTCGAAAGTCCAATGTCCGTAGCACTACACTGGTAACAGTCCGATTGTCCAAGTCCGTGGCACTGCACTGTAGCTCGGCGAGTTGCTCTCTCCAAGAGCGAAGCGGGGGCGACTGGGAAGTCGCTGGGTGGGCCCGCGGTCACGCTAGGAGCGGACGCGAGCGGTCGGCGGGGGCCGGTAGGGTGCGTGTGAACGCACAGCGGGCGGTCGGCGGGGACCGGGGGGGCGCTAGTGAGCGCGCGGCGAACTGTGCCTGCTTAGACGTCCGACTAGGTCGGGATGTGGCGGCAGACTCCTATCCGAGCCTCAAACGAACGTACCGTATCTTATAAACAGAGGGGTAGGACGTTGTCTAGTGCGATCGCGTCCTGCACTAGGTAACTACGTCAGTTGTTACCTAGTGCAGTCAGTTGATGACTCATGAACATTGTAGGTACCGCCCATTTCAAAAGCTGTCCGCTGCGGGCGCTTCGTGCTGTAGATATGTAATCGAGTGAGATTCTAGACCCCCCAGCTCTTTCTTATTTTCTAATGTAATAATATTGCGATATGGGTAAGTATCGAATCATAAGGATTTTAAAATGGTCTTTTACGATCGTAATAAAATAATATGCATTAAATTTTTTCTTTTCAACTTTTAATAAAGAAAATAAGATATAATAAAAATAATATATAATGATATCATGTAATATGTATTAAAAAAAAAAAACTTAACTACAGTTATCATTCACGCAGTACGATTTTTTTTTCATGTAACTTGCATTAGGTACTCGCAAAATTATCCCTCTGCGTACCTGCATAATCTATATCGTTTAAAAAAAAATGATGTTCTAGTCTGGTTATTTCTCTAGGAAATCTACAATAGAAACATTAATACAACACTCCAACGAGTAGGTATTGAAAAATTTAACATAAGATTTAAAAAAAGCAACCTTTTGTTATCTTTTATCGTTTAAGCCTTTCACCGAAAACGTAGCGTCTGCGTACCTGCATCTAGAAACTTAGTTACTTTTGTTGAAAAGAGGTTTTATTTATGAGTCATCCTTGTACATTCTTTGGAAAAATATGCGTAAAACGACCTTTAAGGTAACTAAGGGAGGTACCTACCTATTTAAGTTAATAAAGTTAACGCTGTATTCGTCTAAATAGTTTTCAAGTTACCGTACTTAATTTTAGTTAGGTAGGTAGGTTTGTACCTACGTGACCGAGTTTTATTTAGATTGGACATAGTGAACTTTTTTTTAAAGATAGATAGCTAGGCCTATGAGCAATCACAGATTTTTTGTCGAGCTTTGAAAAAGTTCATATTCAAAAATTATAGTTTTCTTTTTTTCATATCAATCTATGAGGTATTAGGTGGCATTTTAGATGAACATTTCCAGGCGGCTTGACATTTTCAACATATTCCCCTTAATCACTTTCTTAGTTGGCGAAAAACAATAGACTGACAGACGCGACCGGCAATTAGTTTTATTTATAATAATAGGTATGTACCTATACATTGGGATCATTTTTTTCTTATTTCAGCGTGGAGTAAAAATATAAAATTTAGGAAATTGGAAGGGCTCTTAAGATGACTCGTCTCGAAAAGGCCGTCAACTCGTCTTTGAGGTTTTGTACCAAAACAGAAAGTCTTGTAACCTCAGCCAAGTCTGTTGAACACTTTGTTGTATTCTTTTTTTTTACAATATGCAAATGTACAATTATGTAGGTACGAGAATGTGTTATGTTTGTGCGTAGGTACCTACTGAGACGTTCGTAATAGGTAGGTACCTAGGTACCTATGTAATTATTGACGTCGTTTCGAAGAAACTAACAAGCGTATTTAGAAAATGTTTGTGGCCCTGAAAAGGACCTTTTAAACTGAACTGAATTTGGTCAGTTTTCTTAGCAGTTTGTGGCCATATTTCTCTTCATGAGCGCAACTGACCGACGTGTCAGGATTTTGTTTTCTGGTTTCACCACCAGAGCGTCTTTCACGACGAAAAGTATGTTGGACGATTCGTGATGCTTGTAGAACAAGTTTGTTCCACACTGCATGCACGTCAACATCTGCTGAGTTTCAACATACTTTTCCCGCTTAAGACGCATTTTACGCCCTCGACGTGATGAAACCACGAAGCGGTGCCACTTCTCTTCCAGCACGCGCGCCCCGTCCACTTGTCTGACAGGCAGCCGGTCCAGTGTGCAGTTCAACGCTAGAGCCATATGGCCACAAACGCAAAAGTAATTGTTAATGATATCGGACATCTTCAATCGTAATCGCAAGCGAAATGAGCCCCAAACGATTTTTTTTTTTTTTTTTTTTCGAATGGAAGAGTGCTGTTGGCCCTAGCGGCCTTTACAGCGTCACCGGTGAGAGGGGCCGGGCACTTAGGCAAGCCGGCCGCGAAGGAAGAATGGGAGCCCTCTGGGAGGGCTCGGGGGGGAAAAACGCCCGCCCTAAGGGTGTCTCCTAGCGAGATCGCACCTCGGCTTAGAGCGTCGTCGGAGTGGAGGAGGCGCTATGCGGAGCGCTGAGACGGCTTACGGACGGTCAGCTACGCGCCTAGGCGCGTGCGAGCCGTCAGAACGCGGTGACCTCGCCCTCGCCGGCGGGGGCGGTGTGTGTGTGTCCTGTGTGTGGTGGTGTATATGGCGTTAAGCGCCGTGATCCTATCGTCAGGGTCGGTTAAGACGTGCATGGGACGCCTTTGTACGGTCTGTAAGTTACCTCTACCTACGTATTTGCAAGCCTCTGCTACAAGAGGATTTGGGTGACTGCGCGCTCTCTCAAAATACGCTGTAGCGAGTATTTTGAGGTGCTTCGCGATTGAATCGATCTTAAGGTCGCGATGTAAGTCGACATTACGCACGTACCACGGCGAGTACGTGGCAGTGCGCAGAAACTTGTTCTGAATGATTTGGAGCCTATGGATGAGGGTTGGCGCCACATGAGCGAAGACGGGGCACGCGTAGGTCATAATAGTCGTATGCAGGCCTTGTATAATGTCGTCTTATTTCTAAGAGACATTTTACTCCTCCCGCATAGCAGCGTGTGCAATCGACCTAGTACGAACGCTGCCCTGTTTCGGACCCGGTTGATGTGGGCTTTGAACGAAAGTTTACTGTCGAGAATGACACCTAGGTACTTTGTTTCCTTTAGCCAAGGAATCGGAGTGCCGAACAGGGTAATGGTCCCGGGTCGACCTTTCGTCCAGAAGACGCGTCTAGTGTGCTTAACAAAGTGCACTGCTGCACTCTTTTCGGGATTTACTTCGATTCTCCATTTCCTAAACCACTCGCCGAGGGCGGTGGCCGCGGATTGGAGTCGAGAAGTTATAGCCTCGACGGAGGTGCCGGTCGTGAAAATGGCCGTGTCATCGGCGAATAGGGCCAGCTTGGTGGCTTTGTTTTTGGGAATCGGGATGTCATTCGTGTACAACGAATACAGAAGCGGTGAAAGCACCGAGCCCTGAGGGACTCCGGCGCGAATAGGACGGGGCGAAGACAGAGTACCGTCAACCCGATATCTGAAGGTACGATTTGACAAGAAGTCTCGTATGATGCGCACGAGATTATCTGGCAGCTCTAGTTGATAGAGCTTGTATATCAAGCCGTTATGCCAGACTTTGTCGAATGCCTTAGCGACATCGAAGAATAGAGCCCCCGTAGTGTGAGTACGGGATGTGGCGAAACCTTTTAGGATGTGCTCCGTTAAGCGGTGCACCTGGTGGACTGAAGAGTGATGGGCTCGAAACCCGAATTGCTCATCAATGAGCGGAGAACGCATTTGTTGCGTGGCGGCCTTGAGGCGGGTGTGAATGATTTTCTCATACACCTTACCGAGGGTGTTGAGAAGACTAATGGGTCGATATCTCGAAGGGAGGTTCCTGGGTTTACCAGGTTTGGGGATTCCTATTACGGTCGCCTCTTTCCACTGATCGGGGAACGAGCAACCGGCCAGAAGGGCGTTATAAATCATGACGAGCAGCATGATAAGCTGCTGAGGAAGGCGTTTGAGCGTCTTGTTGGTGATTCGGTCGGGACCCGGGGCTTTTTTCGCGTGGAGTTCCTTAATGATCGATTCAACTTCTTCCACCGTCGTCGGTGGAAGCGTTTCGTTGGATGGCGGTGAAGCCGCCCTACGTTCGACGAACCCGTCCACCGTCGAGAGGTGTATGGGATCGCACGGCTCAGTGCTTGGGGAGCATTGGCTCTCCAGACTATTCGCAAGGCACTCGGCCTTGTCCAGGTCGTCGAGGGCTGGTGGGAGATTCGGCCTAATGAGGGGAGGTGTAGAGGCTACGGTGACGCCACGGAGTCTCTTCGCCCACGACCAGTAAGCGGTGTGCGACGGGGTGAGTTCTCCTAGACGTCTACTGTAGTAGTCATCCCTGAGGTCGGCGAAGCGAGCTTTCACCTCCCTCTGTAGGGAACGGAGTTTCCTCCGATTGTCGTCAGTCGGGTAAGAGTCATGGGCTCTGGTTTGTGCGTTTTTACGCCTAATGAGGTCTCTTAACTCCTCTGGGAGCTGCCAACGCTCGCCCGGGCGGATTGGCATCTCCCGAGAGCAGTCATCGATCTTATTTTTAATAAAGGAAGTTAATTTTGACGCGGCCGCTTTAGCTACGTCTACCGAATCGATTGTGTCGGGTATACCTTCAAGGTGATCTGAGTCTAGGGAGCTAAGCTCTGATTCGAGCTTTTTCCAGTCTATGACTGTTTTGACGGGTTGGTGGAGATCCGTATCTGGTCCTAGCTGGATTAGGACAGGGTCCCCAAACGAACGTACCTTATCTTATATACAGAGGGGTAGGACGTTGTCTAGTGCAATCGCGTCCTGCACTAGGTAACTACGTCAGTAGTTAGTTGATACAGTCAGTTGATGAGTCATGAACATTGTAGGTACCGCCCATTTCAAAAGCTGTCCGCTGCGGGCGCTCCGTGCTGTAGATATGTAATCGAGTCGGATTCCAGACCCCACAGACCTTTCTTATTTTCTGATGTATACATATTGTAATATGGGTAAGTATCAAATCATAAGGATTTTAAAATGGTCTATTACGATCGTCATAAAATAATATGCATTAAATTTTTTTTTTCAACTTTTAATAAAGAAAATAAGATAAAATAAAAATAATATATAATAATATCACGTAATATATATTTAAAAAAAACTTTATTATAGTTATCATTCACGCGGTATGATTTTTTTTTTCATGTAACTTGCATTAGGTACTCGCAAAATTATCCCTGTGCGTACCTGCATCATCTATATCGTTTAAAAAAAAAATCACGTTCTAGTCTAGTTAGTTTAGTTAGTTTAGTTTTTTTTTTTTTTTTTTTTTTTCGAGGGTAGGTGTGAAAGTGACAATACACATTTTTTGTTAGTGCTATATTTTTAATTGAATTTTAATTCATATTCCAAAAGTTTCACTAGTTTTTTTATGAAGATTTAATAGTAACAGTTCATACTACCTGCTGGCTATTTCATTCCTAGATTTAAACGTAAAATTCAGAACTAATACATATCACCAGACAACTAAAAATGGAATCAGTGAAGGAGTCTATCTCTGCTATGTCAGATATGTTCATCAATACTATGAATGAGTTCCAGAGAGACCTACAGAAAGTGAACTCCAACTCTCCAGCTTCTACAACATCACTGACTTCTGATTTCTGCAAATTTAGATCCTTTGTATTCTCTGCCCTTAGTGCATTGCAACGTCAGGTTGATTTTCTGGACAGGGAGTTTGACCGCCATGAGATGCGAAGGAGACGCAAGATGCTGTTGCTACATGGTCTGCCCGAGGAGAAATCTGAGGACACATCAGCAAGAGTCACCACCACTGTCGCGGACCACCTCAACCTCGCCAATTTCTCGAGCAGCAGTATCAAATCATCATACCGGCTGGGTCGACCTCTAGATAAAAAACCTCGACCCATTGTGATCAAGTTTACTGATAATGCTGTTCGTGATAGGGTTTGGTTCGCAAAGACAAAACTTAAGGGTACGGGATACACCCAGTCCGAGTTTCTAACTCGGACCCGTCATCAAGTCTTCTTGGAGGCAAGGCAGCGGTTTGGCATAGCGAATTGCTGGACGCGAGACGCCTACATTCACATTGTGACGTCAGACGGTCAGCGTCACAGAGCGGAGTGCTTGTTGGACCTCCAGGGCATCCCAAGCTCAACAACCCAGAAGCTCCCAACACCGGAGAAGACTACGGCAAGTATAAGCGTCGAGCAAAAACCATTAACGTCGCGCACGAAAAGGGTCTTAAAAAATAAGTAAATTAAGTATACTGTTCATTAGTTATCTCCTCGTAGTAACATCATATTTATTAATACGCTAAGTTTAAGTTGTTTGCCTCACTTCTTAGAAGAACCCTCACAATAACTCCATATAAATTATTTATCATTTTATAGTTAATTGCTTGCTACCGGCATAAACAGCTGAAGGATTTATTTTTGCTTTTTTCTTTTGTAAGATAATTAATTTCTAAAATTTTATATTTATTATTATTAAAATTACAAATTTAGGCTTTAATTTTGATACAGCGTCAACATGTCTGACGGTCGGTAAATTATCTTTTTATTTTATTTTTGTTCAATTTCAAATCAACTTATATTTAAATACTTTTGTTTTTATAATTTTGTGAAGTGATAATTACTATACTCATCTAGTGCGAATTATTTCGCTTGTGTTTAGCTAGTTTATATTACTATATTAAGTTATTCTCACTTTTCTTTTTACTCGCCTTTATATCTCTTACCTGTACCTTGTTACCTTGTTGTAAATTTAATCTTTTTTTTTTCTCTTTTGTTTTACTTGAAGGGTACATAAGTATTTCATTATACTCCTTATATTTACAAATTTGTTTACATTAAATATTTGCGACATTGGTGACAACTGACAGCGTACTTGTCGATTGACTTTGACACTATGCTTTTTGTACTGACATTGAAATTCCATAGTGTATATCTTTGTAAAGATTTTGTTGTCAATGTCGCTCGTTCGGATACAACTATTGTCAACTAAGAATAGTAACTATAGATTCTCTTAGCTTCTGCCTTAATGTTAATTTTCTGTATTTTTAATTTCTGTTTTTTATAACTTAAGACGAACGATCTAATACTTTGTTTACCTGCTTACTTTTCTTGACTTTCTTTTTTCTCTTTTTATTTCATATTGTATGTCATTATCATGTTGTTGTTTTTTTTTTAATTTTTTTTTCTTTTGTTATTAATTCTCTGCATAACTTAAAGATACTTCACCGTTTCCACTACAGCCGGCAGGTGTATGGACCACATTATAGACACAGCTTTATACTATTTTATTATATTCTATTTATATATTTATTTCTTTAATTTTATTTTAATTTAATTATTTTTAGTTATTAATACTTATTTAGTATATTATAGGTCTGTTATTTATATATTTATATTACTAACATTCTATTTCTAAATCTATGACAAGTGACAATGATGATTCGTTTCATTCTATTTCCTCTTCCTCTTCTGCAATTCGGAGTAATGACTCCAGTTTTTTTAGCATTCCCTCTCTTAGCGAAACTCTTGACTTTCAATTTAAAGATGTTTCAAAAAACTTTAATATCATCCACATTAACGCGCAGAGTATTCCTGCACACTATCCCGATATTCTGTCATCTTTTCAAAATAAAAACATTCATGCGATCTTGGTAAGTGAATCTTGGCTTAAACCCTGTCTGCCATCATCTTCCTATTCCCTTCCAGGGTTCCAATTAATCCGTAACGACCGTGTTGGGCGAACTGGTGGTGGCGTTGCCATCTATCTTCGCTCACACATTTCCTTTAACATCATCAGCAAATCCATTTCTCACGATGGACATGGCCCTGATCACCTCTTCCTTGAACTCCTTTTATTTAGCACAAAGCTCCTTCTAGGTGTCTATTATAACCCATCACTTACTATTGACTATTTTGCATCCTTCGAAAATCTGTTAGAACGATATACTCCTCAATATAGCCATACGGTAGTGATGGGTGACTTTAACACGTGCCTGCTTAAGCAAGACTGCAGAGCTTCACGCTTGCGCTCTCTTGTGAATTCCACAAATTTGTCCATCCTTCCCCTGAATCCTACTCACTCTTATCCTAACTGCTCTCCATCTCTTCTTGACTTGATCCTTGTCTCTTCATCTGATCACGTTGAAAAGCATGGTCAGTGTCCAGCTGATGCATTCTCTTACCATGATCTCTTATATCTTTCCTATAAAATTAGGCCCCCAAAGGCAAAGTCAAGAATTTTTCTGCAGCGTAGTTTTGGAGGCATGGACTTGAGCCGTTTACGTGAAGATGCTGCTGGGATTGATTGGGATAGAGTATTTGTCGCATCTGCGGTGGACGAAAAATTGGCAGCTTTTAATTCTCTCCTGTCCCAGCTATTCGATATACACGCTCCTGTTCGACCTGTGCGTATTAAGCATGCTCCTGCTCCCTGGTTAACAGCTGAAATAAGAGCACTGCAGCAGTTAAAAAATAAAGCTAAAGCTCGATATAAATCTAGTCCGAGCCCATCTAATAAGGAGAAGTATAAAACTCATCGAAATCGTTGCAACAAGGCTTGTAGAGATGCACAACGACGCCATATCCACACATCTATATCAGAGGAAGCAGATCCTGGAAAAATCTGGAAATTTCTAAAAACACTTGGAGTTGGCAAAGTCAAACAATACGTGCCTTCAAATTCCTTTGATCTCAATAATCTCAATAAACATTTTACTTCTTCTGTCACTATAGACAGTGCGACTAAAGCCGATACCCTTAGTCATCTCTCTGCCATTGAAACTCCTGACTCTTCGTCAACTTTTACCTTCACACAGTTGTCTGAATGTGATGTTAAGAAGAGCATATTAGCTGTTAGTTCTAATGCAGTGGGCTTCGATAACATCAGCCGTAATATGATCATTCCTATAATAGACTCAGTCCTTCCTGTCATAACCCATATTTTCAACGAATCCCTAAGTTCCAATACATTTCCTACTAGCTGGAAAGACGCTCAAATCATTCCCCTACCTAAAAAACCTAATTCCTCTACGTTTTCCGATCTTCGCCCGATAGCCATTCTCCCTTTCCTGTCCAAAGTTTTAGAGCGTCTTGTCCATCAACAGCTAACTTTATTTCTCTCTTCCAATGATCTCCTAAATCCTTATCAGTCCGGTTTCCGTAAAGGTCATAGTACGGCAACGGCCCTTGTGAAAATCACTGACGACATTAGGCGGGCAATGGACGGTCAGAATCTCACCGTGTTGACCTTGCTGGACTTTAGCAATGCGTTTAACGCGGTGGATTTTGATTTACTGCTGGCTGTTTTGTGCTCACTTAACATATCTCCATCAGCAATTGATTGGTTTCATAGTTACTTGTTTGGTCGTCGGCAGCGCGTTCGTGTCCAGGATTCATATTCAGACTGGTCCAACGTTAATGCTGGCGTTCCGCAAGGTGGCGTGTTGTCTCCGCTCTTATTTTCGATCTTCATAAATTCAATAACTCTCCGCATATCTTCTCTCTACCACTTGTATGCCGATGATCTTCAAATTTATTCTCACGCTAAGTTGACAGATTTACCTACGTCAATAAGCAATTTAAATAATGACTTGAAGAACATATATAGATGGAGTAACTCCTACGGATTAAACATAAATCCCTCAAAATGTCAAGTCATTATTATCGGTAGTCCTAAGCTTGTGTGTCGAATAGATTGGTCACTTATACCACCAGTCGTTTATAACAACGCCGTAATCAGTTACAGCGACACAGTCAAAAACCTCGGAATTATCTTCGATAGACATCTTTCTTGGGCACCTCAGCTGAGTGAGATGAGCCGTAAACTATTTGCAGCTATCGGATCACTACGACGACTGCAATATTTCCTCCCTTTGCCTACCAAAATTACATTAGCACAGTCACTCCTTCTACCAATTCTTGACTATGCTGACACTTGCTATCCTGATCTTAAAGAGGAGCAATTAAATAAGCTTGAGCGCCTTCAAAATCTTTGCATACGGTTCATATTTGGTCTTCGCAAATATGACCACGTTTCCGAATTTCGCAGTTGTCTCAAGTGGCTTCCGATTCGCTTTCGCAGGAATACTCACATACTCTCGCTACTATATTGTATACTTTTTCATTCTGATACACCTCTGTACCTTAAGGAGCGTTTCAAGTATCTTTGTAATACACACGAACGCACCCTTAGATCTGAGTCTACTTTGATGCTCGAAACCCCAGCTCACACTACTTCTTTTTACTCCAATTCTTTTTCAGTTAAAGCTGTTCAACTTTGGAACGCTCTACCTCTTCCTATAAAACAAGCCCAATCCCTGTCTTGCTTTAAAAAATACCTCAAGGCGCACTATTTGTCACTTAGTACGTCATAATTGTTTTTATCTCTGCATAACATATGAGTAGGAGTATCGCTTCACTTGTATTTTGTATTCTATGCTATTATTCATATTATATGTATTTCGTTTATATGTAGGTATAGTATTTTTATGCGTATGTATATATATGTGTATGTATGTCTGTGTATATATATATATATATGTTTGTATGTATGTATCTATGTATGTATGTATGTATTGTGCTGTATATGTATGTGTATTTATACTCGATAGTTTGATATTGTTCTGGGTGACACTAATTGTCACTTCTCTGTATACACTTCCCCTACCGCTTTTTCACTACGCTGTGTCCTATATGCCCAAAGGTTGTCTGGAAGAGATCGCTACTCTAGCGATAAGACCGCCTTTGTACACTGTTTTATTTTTATTTTATTTTTATTTGTGATATGTTATTGTGTTGATTGTTGTTGTGTACAATAAAGAGTATCTATCTATCTATCTATCTATCTATCTATCTAGTTATTTCTCTAGGAAATCTACAATAGAAACATTATTACAACACTCCAACGAGTAGGTACCGAAAAATTTAACATATGATATAGAAAAAAGTAACCTTTTGTTATCTTTTATCGTTTAAACTTTCACCGACAACGAAGCGTCTGCGTACCATCATATTAAAAAATTATCGTTTTTTTTTTCTTATCAATCTATGAGGGATTAGGCGGCATTTCAGATTAACGTTTCCAGGCGGCTTAACATTTCACACATCGACATTTTCAACAATTTCCCCTTAATCACTTTGTTAGTTGGCGAAAAACAATAGATTGACAGACGCGACTGGCAATTAGTTTTATTTATAATAATAGGTATGTACCTATATATTGGGATCATTTTTTTCTTATTTCAGCGTGGAGTAAAAATATAAAATTTAGGAAATTGGAAGGGCTCTTAAGATGACTCGCCTCGAAAAGGCCGTCAACTCGTCTTTGAGGTTTTGTACCAAAACAGAAAGTCTTGTAACCTCAGTCAAGTCAGTTGAACACTTTGTTGTATTCTTTTTTTTTTACAATATGCAAATGTACAATTATGTAGGTACGAGATTGTGTTATGTTTGTGCGTAGGTACCTACCGACACGTTCGTAATAGGTAGGTACCTATGTAGGTACCTATGTAATTATTGACGTCGTTTCGAAGAAACTAACAAGCGTATTTAGAAAACGTTTGTGGCCCTGAAAAGGACCTTTTAAACTGAACTGAATTTGGTCAGTTTTCTTAGCAGTTTGTGGCCATATTTCTCTTCATGAGCGCAACTGACCGACGTGTCAGGATTTTGTTTTCTGGTTTCACCACCAGAGCGTCTTTCACGACGAAAAGTATGTTGGACGATTCGTGATGCTTGTAGAACAAGTTTGTTCCACATTGCATGCACGTCAACATCTGTTGCGTTTCAACATACTTTTCCCGCTTAAGACGCATTTTTCGCCCTCGACGAGATGAAATCAAGAAGCGGTGCCACTTCTCTTCCAGCACGCGCGCCCCATCCACTTGTCTGACAGGCAGCCGGTCCAGTGTGCAGTTCAACGCTAGTGCCATATGGCCACAAACGCATAAGTAATTGTTGATGATATTCGACATCTTCAATCACTATGTAAGAAACAAAAAATAACACGGTAAGGACGGGTAACGCAAGCGAAATGAGCCACAAAAAATTTTTTCGAATTTTTTTTTCGAATGGTGCTGTTGCCAGCTATTACAGCGTCTCCGGTGAGAGGGCCGGGTACTATAGCCGCGAAGGAAAAGGGGGAGCCATCTGGGAGGGCTCAGGGAAAACGCACGCCCTAAGGTGTCTCTTAGCGAGATCGCACCTCGGCTTAGAGCATCGTCAGAGTGGAGGAGCCGCTATACGGAGCGCTGAGACGGCTTACGGACGGTCCGCTACGTGCCTAGGCGTGTGCAAGCCGTCAGAACGCGGGGACCTCGCCCTCACCGGCGGGGGTGGTTAGTGCTTGTTCTGTGTGTGGTGGTGTATATGGCGTTAAGCGCCGTGATCCTATCTTCAGGGTCGGAACCGGTAATCCAAAACCCGGCGGAGAGCACTATCGTCGTTGAGGTGAAAGATTTGAATAAAACCGTCCAACTTGGTAACCCGAACGTCGAACCCCAGTTTGGGGGCGATAAATACTCACACAATATATATATATATTTTTATTCGAGGGAACGCTATACAAAGATCACGCTATAAAAGATTACGATTAAGGATGTTTAATTATAAAATTATTCGTCTCCGTATCAGAGACCGTAATTAACAATGTAACGTGCGTTAACTATCTCGAGAGAAAATTCAATAATGAATCGCGCGGCGACGCCGTTTTTATAACACCGAAGCAAAAGATCTATTTGAAACGTTAAAATTTTGCCCGCGCGAATATAAAAATGCCGCTTGATGAATTTATATCGATGGTTTGTAAAAAATAAATAAATAACTAACTGATAAAATGGTGCTTTATACTTTAATGTAGATATTAATGTAAGATTTAATTTAATAGTGTTTTTTTAAAATTCATTTTAGGTATTTTAAATAATAAATTTAAGTATATTTTAATGTAATTGTATAAATAATGTACGTCTAACGTTACATATACCCCTTCTCGTCTGGAAAAGGGTTTTATTCTTAAATAAAACCCGCCTTAGAACGCTCTTTGAATTTTCTCATTCATTCTTCAACTTCTATTGTTCAACTCTCATTCTATCATTCAAAATCATCATTCAAAAATAAAATAAAAGCATTAACAGCATAACTTACGCTGTTGGCGCATCCTATCAAACTTAAAGTCGGTTGTTATTATAAAGCTAGTGACTCATGCTAAAGAACAAGATGTTATAGAGGATTCATTATTTATTATTATTATTATTATACTTTTTATTTATTATTATTACCGAAATGTTTTAGGTCCTTAATATGCCAAACGCCTATGTTTTTTCCTGACATATCTTCTAGTACATATACAAGCGGTGATCGTTTTTCAATTACTCGACATTTAATATATTTAGGAGCCAACTTTTTACTTAAGTATTTGTCTTTATCGCTCAATATGTATGTACGCTTAAAAAGCTACGTCACCGACGTTGTACTCAGCTGGTTTTCTGCGCAAATTATAGTGTGCGGTATTCTTAACATGTGCATTCCACAATAAGGCTTGCACATCACTGAAAGCTGATGAAAAGACAACCGAGGTTTTCAGCGTATATGTCGCGTGGCAAGAACAAAACTTCGTCACCTAAGTCAGAACCTATATAGTGCGAACCGCATAATGCTAACTCCCTGCCATTCACTAAGAAGGACGGAGTGTACCCAGTAGCTTCGTTTACTGAATTATTGATGGCGAATTGCACCTGAGGAATGTAAGTGTCCCAAGACCTATAATAGTCATTTTCAACGAAGGTTGATAGGCTGGTGACTATAGTTTTGTTGTAACGTTCGACTAAGTTTATTTGAGGCGTATACCTAGGTGTAAAATATACATTAGAGACTTTATGTTTCTCAAACAAATCTTTAGCAGTTCAGCTAATGAAATGGCTGCCATTATCTAAAAAGATAGTTTGTGGTATACCGTAAACTAAAAATATCGATTCTTCTAAAATTTTTACGACTGCATTTGCAGTAGCGCGACGTAGTGGGAAAATGTTACAATACTTAGTGAAGCAGCAGGTTACTACAAGCATGTAACTATTTTGCTCACGAGTGACAGGCAGAGGACCGACAAAGTCAACTGAAATCATTTGAGGGGGCGTGAGCACTGCTTTCTCCCAATTTCTCTCAATGTAGTCTGATTTTGCGACTTGTAAGCCAAACAAACTGAACAGGAACCTACGTATTTTACTACACTTTCATGCATACCGGGCCAGTAATAGGATAATGCCAAACGATTGTAAGTTTTAAAAATACCGAGATAACCAACTGTCGGTACAGAATGATTCTCACTTACAATTTATTCACGAAATTCCATAGGAACAACTTCTTTCCATGCGAATTCAGATGTGAGATTTGATTTATTTTTAGAAAGCCGAAATAAGGAGTTATTTTTAATAGTAAAATTTGGATAGGTTTTAGGATCATTAAGACAACTGTTATATATCTTTTTGTACCAATCATCAGAAGTAGTGGAAATAGAATTTGAAAGTCAGATAGCCGAAACGGGAACAGCACGTGAGAGAGCATTGGCTATCGCATTATTTATTTATTTATTAAAGGATAACCAACAAAAGAGACATCAATAATAGCTTGTTACACATGAGCTGACAATAGGATGTCAATGCCCTTTTAATTATAGGTTATCACAACAAGCATTATCACGTCAAGTAATACAATAAGTTAAGGAGTAAATTTGTCAATAAGCAATCATTAATAAAAATTCAAAATTACAATATCGTTAATATGTATCAAGTTTATGTGCTAATCTAGTAACAATTTAGAAATACCTGATAAACTACAATGTCTAAAGCATACAAATTTAAGATGATCCAATAAAAAAGCAAAAAATATTAAAAAATTAATAAAAACAAAAACAAAAATTAAAAATGAAAAAACAACACAACACGTTGGAGTCAAACAATTAACAAATTACCACCACAGATAAATATAAATTTATCTAGCTAATTACCACGTCAGGTCAAAATAGTAAAATACAATGTCAAAATTATAAGATTATTAAATATCCAAACTGTAATACGTCAAATTATATAATTAAAATTAAAAAATTAAAAATTTATAATCAAAAATTAAAAATCAAAAATCGAACAATCAAAAATAAACATAAAAAATTGGAAAAAATTAAAAACAACTACAATTCAATTGAAAAGTTACAAATCACAGTCAAATTACAATCAATAATATAGCTTATATCATTGCAATGAAGAGGACACATCTGACAAACAGGTGATAACCTTACGCTTATATTGGGACAGCCCGTCATGGCATTATTTCAATGCTTGGAATTCTTTTTGAGATGCTGCTATACAGTGTTGAAATTCTCTGTACAGGGGAATTTTTTCCCTAGACTAGAGATTCTATAGACTCTTACATCTAACAGCCGGCATGGTTGTCGGGGTATTTTGGGTAGGACATAAAAAGCAAATTAGTTAATTATATCAGGGTAGTCAATTTTATTGTTTAAAACTTTATATAGGAAATTCATGGCTAAAATATCTCTCCTGTTTTGCAGGCTGCCAATATTAAAATGCTTAAGTCCATCAACATAGCTCACCAGTTTCAATTTAAATCTATATGACAGTCGCCGCAACAAACGCTTTTGCACAGATTCCAGTCTATTATTGTAATTCTTTTTGTAGGCTGACCATATTATTGAACAGTATGTGCTCTATGACCCGGTTTGAGAAAAGTCTCTTGCACTAGCATGACGTCGACCGGGTGTTCCCTCAAGAATTGACATACCAAGTCAAGTTGTGGTCCAAGGCCGTTTGCATTGAAAGTAATGAACCTGAGCGAACGTGGTTTTACCCTAGCTTTATCAGTCATATTAATTTTAAACGTCGAAGGACTCTAGTACCGCTGCCATGCGGTCTAATTGTGTACGGAATTCGGCTAGCTAAGCTTTCATCCGTTTGACCTCATCTTTGATGGGAGTCGGTTCGACTACCGACTGTGTGGGGATAGCCTTTACGTAAGACAAAGGCTTGTTCCAAGCGTTAGCCTTAGGGACTACGCTTGCGGCCTAAGGGGCCTTATTGTGGGTCGGGGGGGCTTTCGAAACCACCTGCTGGGTTTTGATGCCTGACTGTTGGGGCTTAGGAGCCTCCTGTGGGGCCGGCGTTACCTCTGTGGTGGTTTCCTGGGTCGGCTTCCTCTTTTGAGAGGTCGCTCTACCGCGCGTTTCCCTCGGGCGACGCTTGCGCGGTGCCCGCGGGCAACCGCGGTAGTTTGCGGGGTGTCCGTCTTGCTTACACAACACGCAACTGGGTGGAACTTCGGGGTCGGGGACCTTGCGGGGGCAGTCTGTGGTGCCGTGGTCACCTAGGCACTTAACGCAGCTAGGATTTGCGTAACAGTTACGGGCGGAGTGCCCGTAGAATTGGCAGCGGTGACACTGGCCGGGTTCGCCGCGGTTTTTGGGGACCTCTACGGTAAGCCCGGAGAGGTGGCAGACGGTTTTGATATTAAATATGGTTTTTCCCTCAGGGGAGAAGGTCGAGTACAACTAGGACCATGGGATACGGCGCTTTCGTACGAGGATGGTACATGCGCGAAACTTGTTTTACCGGGTATTTTTGGCCTAGGAGGTCCGTCTTAATGTCCTCCGTGTTTAATTCTGCGGGTAATCCGCGGATGACTACGCGTAGTTGACGTTCGTCTTCTAACGCGTATGTGTGAAAAGAGATTTTCTCCTATCTAAGGAGAGACGTAAGGCGACGGTGGGTTTCAGAGTCTTTGAATGTGACTCTGATGCCCTGGTAAGTAGTTTTGGCCGACTCAGGTCAGATATTTTTTATCTCCATTTTTTTTAGTGATGGAGCTCCATGCCGCTTTGTCCTGGATATAGACTGGGGGTGGCTTTTTAGGCACTCGGCCGGACGAGGGCGCTGAAGGCGCGGGGAGAGTGTCGTTCACTGAAGTGGCGGGGCGTGCTGCGAGGGGTGCCGCGGGTGAAGGGTGTGCGGGGGCGTCGCTGCGTGCTGTGTTTGCACAACGTTTAGATGGCAGCGGCGTTATTGAGGCTTTAACCTTCTTCCTTTTCCTGCTTTTTAAGACCGGCTCGAACCCGTCTGAGTCGGAGGAAGCCAGGGAAGCCGGCCTCGACTCCTGGGACGAGCTACTGCAGGCCGAATCAGATGCTATTTCCGCATAGCTGCCTCGGTGGTCTTCGTCCCTTCCGAATCGAACCCGATGCGGGGGCGTTTGGGGATAGGTCTTTCGCCATTTCGTTTGCGAGGTCTTCGTAGACCTCGGGGTATTTACGTTGGAGCAGGCACAAAAGCTTCTCCATTGTTTTACTTAAGGCGTCCATAGTGGACGCGGGGAAATTTCTAATATAAAACAAAGATGTTGTTTCTCCTCTGCCGTAGGGCAGGGGCGAGTGAGTACCTACGTGTGTACCCTACTGTCTCTGCCTTTAGGTGGCTGAGATGCGTGTCTAAGACTAACCTGTACCTCCGTGTATGTTGATCGGCTCCGGGAGAAGCGGATCCGCGCCCGCGAAGACACTTTTATAGTCCTTTGCACTTATAATGTCCGAGCACAATTCACTGAATGTCTATACAGTCTTTATTCCTAACAAACGATCACTGCACTACACTGACCTACTAATAGTCCAATGTTCGTGGCACAGCACTGGAGTTCGGCGACTGCCTCTCTCATCGAGCGGTGGCGGGCGACTGGGTAGTCGCCGGGTGGGCGCACGGTCACGCTTGGAAGCGGACGCGAGCGATCGGCGGGGGCCGAGGGGGGTGCGTGTGAACGCACAGCGTGTGGCCGGCTGGGGCCGGGGGGGCGCGTGTGGTCGCGCTGCGAACTGTGTCTCTTGACGTCCGACTAGGTCGGGATGTGACAGCAAACCTTAATAAAGTTAACGCTGTATTCGTCTAAATAGTTTTCAAGTTACCGTACTTAATTTTAGTTAGGTAGGTAGGTTTGTACCTACGTGACCGAGTTTTATTTAGATTGGACATAGTGAACTTTTTTTTTAAAGATAGATGGCTAGGCCTATGAGCAGTCACAGATTTTTTGTCGAGCTTTGAAAAAGTTCATATTCAAAAATTATAGTTTTTTTTTTTCATATCAATCTATGAGGTATTAGGCGGCATTTTAGATGAACATTTCCAAGCGGCTTGACATTTCACACATCGACATTTTCAACAATTTCCCCTTAATCACTTTGTTAGTTGGCGAAAAACAATAGATTGACAGACGCGACTGGCAATTAGTTTTATTTATAATAATAGGTATGTACCTATACATTGGGATCATTTTTTTCTTATTTCAGCGTGGAGTAAAAATATAAAATTTAGGAAATTGGAAGGGCTCTTAAGATGACTCGTCTCGAAAAGGCCGTCAACTCGTCTTTGAGGTTTTGTAACAAAACAGAGTCTTGTAACCTCAGTCAAGCCTGTTGAACACTTTGTTGTGTTCTTTTTTTTACAATATGCAAATGTACAATTATGTAGGTACGAGAATGTGTAACGTGTGTGCGTAGGTACCTACTGGCACGTTCGTAATAGGTAGGTACCTATATAATTATTGACGCCGTTTCGAAGAAACTAACAAGCGTATTTAGAAAATATTTGTGGCCCTGAAAAGGACCTTTTAAAGTGAACTGAATTCGGTCAGTTTTCTTAGGAGTTTGTGGCCATATTACTCTTCATAAGCGCAACTGCCCGACGGGTAAGGGTCTTCTTTTCTGGTTTCACCACCAGAGCGTCTTTCACGACGAAAAGTATGTTGGACGTTTCGTGATGCTTGTAGAACAAGTTTGTTCCACACTGCATGCACGTCAACATCTGCTGAGTTTCAACATACTTTTCCCGCTTAAGGCGCATTTTACGCCCTCGACGTGATGAAACCACGAAGCGGTGCCACTTCTCTTCCAGCACGCGCGCCCCGTCCACTTGTCTGACAGGCAGCCGGTCAAGTGTGCAGTTCAACGCTAGAGCCATATGGCCACAAACGCAAAAGTAATTGTTCATGATATCGGACATCTTTAATCGCGTAACGCAAGCGAAATGAGCCCCAAACGAACGTACCGTATCTTATATACAGAGGGGTAGGACGTTGTCTAGTGCAATCGCGTCCTGCACTAGGTAACTACGTCAGTTAGTTACCTAGTGCAGTCAGTTGATGAGTCATGAACATTGTAGGTACCGCCCATTTCAAAAGCTGTCCGCTGCGGGCGCTCCGTGCTGTAGATATGTAATCGAGTCGGATTCCAGACCCCTCAGACCTTTCTTATTTTCTGATGTATACATATTGTAATATGGGTAAGTATCAAATCATAAGGATTTTAAAATGGTCTATTACGATCGTCATAAAATAATATGCATTAAATTTTTTTTTTCAACTTTTAATAAAGAAAATAAGATAAAATAAAAATAATATATAATAATATCACGTAATATATATTTAAAAAAACTTTATTATAGTTATCATTCACGCGGTATGATTTTTTTTTCATGTAACTTGCATTAGGTACTCGCAAAATTATCCCTGTGCGTACCTGCATCATCTATATCGTTTAAAAAAAAATCACGTTCTAGTCTAGTTATTTCTCTAGGAAATCTACAATAGAAACATTATTACAACACTCCAACGAGTAGGTACCGAAAAATTTAACATATGATATAGAAAAAAGTAACCTTTTGTTATCTTTTATCGTTTAAACTTTCACCGACAACGAAGCGTCTGCGTACCTGTATCTATATCTAGAAACTTAGTTACTTTTGTTGAAAAAAGGTTTTATTTATGAGTCATCTTTATACATTCTTTGGAAAAATATGCGTAAAACGACCTTTAAGGTAACTAAGGGACGTACCTACCTATTTAAGTTAATAAAATTAACGCTGTATTCGTCTAAATAGTTTTCAAGTTACCGTACTTCATTTTAGTTAGGTGGGTAGGTTTGTACCTACGTGACCGAGTTTTATTTAGATTGGACATAGCGAACTTTTTTTTTAAAGATAGATAGCTAGGCCTATGAGCAGTTACAGATTTTTTGTCGAGCTTTGAAAAAGTTCATATTCAAAAATTATCGTTTTTTTTCATATCAATCTATGAGGAATTAGGCGGCATTTTAGATTAACGTTTCCAGGCGGCTTAACATTTCACACATCGACATTTTCAACAATTTCCCCTTAATCACTTTGTTAGTTGGCGAAAAACAATAGATTGACAGACGCGACTGGCAATTAGTTTTATTTATAATAATAGGTATGTACCTATACATTGGGATCATTTTTTTCTTATTTCAGCGTGGAGTAAAAATATAAAATTTAGGGAATTGGAAGGGCTCTTAAGATGACTCGTCTCGAAAAGGCCGTCAACTCGTCTTTGAGGTTTTGTAACAAAACAGAGTCTTGTAACCTCAGTCAAGCCTGTTGAACACTTTGTTGTGTTCTTTTTTTTACAATATGCAAATGTACAATTATGTAGGTACGAGAATGTGTTACGTGTGTGCGTAGGTACCTACTGGCACGTTCGTAATAGGTAGGTACCTATATAATTATTGACGCCGTTTCGAAGAAACTAACAAGCGTATTTAGAAAATATTTGTGGCCCTGAAAAGGACCTTTTAAAGTGAACTGAATTCGGTCAGTTTTCTTAGGAGTTTGTGGCCATATTACTCTTCATAAGCGCAACTGCCCGACGGGTAAGGGTCTTCTTTTCTGGTTTCACCACCAGAGCGTCTTTCACGACGAAAAGTATGTTGGACGTTTCGTGATGCTTGTAGAACAAGTTTGTTCCACACTGCATGCACGTCAACATCTGCTGAGTTTCAACATACTTTTCCCGCTTAAGACGCATTTTACGCCCTCGACGTGATGAAACCACGAAGCGGTGCCACTTCTCTTCCAGCACGCGCGCCCCGTCCACTTGTCTGACAGGCAGCCGGTCAAGTGTGACGTTCAACGCTAGAGCCATATGGCCACAAACGCAAAAGTAATTGTTAATGATATCGGACATCTTTAATCGCGTAACGCAAGCGAAATGAGCCCCAAACGAACGTACCGTATCTTATATACATTTTTTTTTCGGCCTTTACAGCGTCACCGGTGAGGGGGGCCGGGCACTTAGGCAACCGGCCGCGAAGGAAGATGTGGGCCCTTTTCGGCGGGCACGGGGGTGACGTTCGTCCTAAGGGTGTCTCCTAGCGAGATCGCACCTCGGCTTAGAATGTCGTCGGGATGGAGGAGGCGCTATGCGGAGCGCTGCGGCGAGTTGTGGACGGTCGATGCGCCTAAGCGTATCCGAGCCGTCCTAACGCGGGGGACCTCGTCTTCGCCGGCGAAGGCGGTGCGTGAGTGTTCGGTGTGTGGGTGTGTTACCTACGAGAGGGGCGTTGGCTACGGTTATTCTGTCGTCGGGGTCTGTCAAGACGTGTTTAGGACGTCTAAGTCTCGTCTGTACGCTTCCTCTACCTACGTAGGAGCAGGCCTCTGCTACAAGAGGGTTGGGGTGTCGGAGTGCTCTCTCAAAAAACCTTGAAGAAAGCTTTTTGAGATGCTTGGCGATTGAATCGATCCCAAAGTCCTTATGGAGGTCGACGTTACTTACGTACCACGGTGAGGCCGTGGCCGTGCGTAAGAAGCGGTTCTGCAACGCTTGCAGCCGTTGGATGTAGGTGGGGTGACAGTGGGCGAAGACTGGACTCGCGTAGGTCATGATAGGACGAACGCAGAGTTTGTATAATGTCGTCTTATTTCTAAGAGACACTTTACTCCTTCCGCATAGCATCATATAAAGCCTACCGAGTACGAAGGCGGCTCGGTTACGAACGCGATTGATGTGGGACTTGAAAATAAGTTTCCTGTCTAGAGTGACTCCGAGATATTTGGCTTCTTTTTGCCATGGGATCGGTGTCCCGAAGAGTTTGATTGTCTCCGGGCGCCCTTGTCTCCAAAATACGAATTTTGGGTTTCTGGTGAAGTGCACCGCTGAGCTTTTCTCGGCGTTGACCTCGATTCTCCACTTCCTGAACCACTCGCCTAGTGCGGTGGTCGCAGATTGGAGGCGTTTGGACATCATGGCTACGGAGACGGAGGTCGTGAAAATAGCAGTGTCGTCTGCGAAGAGAGCCAGCTTGGTTGCTGAGCTTTGGATGGGTACGGGGATGTCGTTCGTGTACAGAGAGTACAGGAGCGGAGAAAGTAGGGATCCCTGTGGGACGCCGGCGCGTATCGGCCGAGGCGACGATAACGTGCCTTCGACTCGATAGCGGAAGGTGCGATTCGACAAGTAGTCTCGTATGATGAGCACGAGTCTGTCTGGTATTTTTAGATTGTACAGCTTGTAGATTAAGCCGTTATGCCAGACTTTGTCGAAAGCTTTCGCTATGTCGAAGAAGAGAGCGCCCGTCGAGTGGGCTTTCGATTTAGCGAAACCGGACAGGATATGTTCGGTGATGCGGTGCACTTGGTAAACTGGTGAGTGTCCGGCTCGGAATCCGAACTGCTCATCAATGAGCGGAAGTTCTATGGTCTCCATGGCTTTCTTTAATCTATTAAGGCTAATTTTCTCGTCTACTTTACCGAGCGTGTTGAGAAGACTTATAGGGCGGTAGCTAGTAGGGAGGTTCCTGGGTTTGCCAGGTTTGTGAATACCTATAACTATTGCTTCTTTCTACTGGTCGGGAAAGGAGCAGCCAGCCAGGAGGGAGTTATAGATCAGAACTAGGAGGGCGATTAATTGCCTTGGAAGATGCTTAAGCGTCTTGTTTGAAATCCTATCGGGCCCCGGAGACTTTTTTGCGTGAAGGCCTTTGAGGATCGATTCAACCTCCTCGACGGTAGTCGGAGGGAGTGGTTCGTCAGTAGGCGGTGAAGCCGCCTTGCACTCTACTTCAAAGTCCACCTTTAAGAGGTGACTTTGATCGACCGGCTCAGTGCTTGGCGAGCATTGGCTCTCCAGGCTACTAGCAAGACACTCGGCCTTATCCAGATCGTCGAGGGCTGGAGGGAGGTTCGGACGTAGCAAGGGGGGTATCGTGGTGACAGTGTCGCTTCGGAGAGATCGCGCTAGCGACCAGTAAGCTGTGTGCAAAGGCGTGAGCTCTCCGAGGCGCCTACTGTGGCGGTCGTCCCTGAGTTCGGCGAAGCGTGCTTTCACCTCCCTCTGTAGGGCACGGAGTTTCCTCCGATTATCGTCAGTCGGGTAAGTGTCATGGGCTCTAGTCTGCGCGTTCTTGCGCCTGATCAGGTCTTTCAACTCCTCCGAGAGTTCCCATCGCTCTCCAGGGCGATTAGGAATCTCCCTTGAGCAGTGATCGATCTTTTCTTTAATAAAAGAGGTAAGATTTAACGCAGCTACTTTCGCGACATCTACGGAGTCAATTGTGTCGGGTATTCTATTTAAATTCTCGTTGGAATCAGTATTATTTAACTCGATGTCGAGTTTCTTAAAGTCTATTATAGTCTTAGTGGGTTGGAGGAGATCCGGGTCTGGTCCTAGCTGGATTAGGACGGGGCGATGGTCAGAGTCTAACTCGGATAACGTCTCTATGGTTCGTAACTGTAAGGTCACTCCCCTCAAGATCGCTATGTCGATTATGTCGGGTGAGTCACCGTTCCTATTGGGGTAGCGAGTGGGCGTCATAGGGGCGATCACTTCAAAGTCGAAGGTCGGTAGTGACGTCAGTCTGTCTAGTTCCGTGCCTTTGGTATTTGTTCTACGGGAATTCCAGCGGGGGTGTTTACAGTTTAAGTCGCCGGCCAGAATGACCGCGACGTCCAACGAGAGTAGTGATCTTATGTCACTTTCTAATAGGGGTTTGCTCGGAGAGGAGTAGGCTGATATTATTGTTATGGGCTGATGGCCCGTCAAACTGACTCGACACATTGACACCTCGATGTTGAGAAGCGTGGGTGGGTCGAGCGGAATGCAGTGCAAGGAAGACTTATAGTAAATGATAGTGCCTCCGCGGGCGGAGTCCCTATCATTCCTAACGAGCCGATAATTAGATATCCTAGGATTTCTAATTGACGGCTTGAGGAAGGTTTCCTGCACTAACATGACGTCGACGGGGTGGTCCCTCAGAAATTGACGTACTAAATCAATTTGCCGGATAAGGCCGTTTGCGTTGAAAGTAACAACGCTGAGCGATCGCGGTTTGTTCCTAGCGTTTGTAGCCATTAAAAACTACAAAGGGATTGCTCTATGAGCGCCGCCATGCTGTCAAGATTAGCCCTGACACTATCTAAGTAAGCCTTCATGCCTAGCAATTGGCTTTTTGTGACTGTTTCCGGCTTTAATGCCGGAGAAGTGGTGACTGTAGGGATGCCGTTGGACAACGGTCTAGCCCAGGCTCCTAGCGGGTTATTGACCTGAGGGGTCTTTTGAATGTGTAGTGTATTAGCTCATTATAGCGTATTATATTATATTAGCGTATATACATATATCCTAAACCTAAGTATAAATTACGTGAGTAATATATTAATAAAGTAGTCTTACTAAAGCATTCGACATGGTTTGATTTCCATCTCCCATTACAACCTTTATATGGCGACCCTGCCAGGATCCGTCTATGCCGTGTGTCGCGTGTGTGAAAATGAAACTTTATATTATTGAACATTGGACTTTAGTTGTGAGCAGTTATTGAGTTAAATTTTTTTTTAATATTTTCTTGTGAGAATGTGCCAGTCCAAGGTTGAAAAAGAAGATGTGTTCATCACTCAAAATTCTGCTGGAGGTGTGATTTCCGCGAACAACGAGATCTTAAAATATCATTTATCGACAATAAGCATCGTGCTGATAGTGATATGTACAATTTTATTTCTGGGAATTTGCTATTTTTTTTATACAAGCAATACAAGAATTGCCACCAATCCTGGATTCGAGCGCAGATTTCACGAGATATTATCCGACGTTCCCTGACCAGAAGCAGAGCTCCTGGCGAGATGTACGAGTGCAGCATTCGAGGCAATGATCCCAATAACACCAAATAATACCAGTACCCAGGGTTTGTAAATGAAGAGTGTTATGCGCGCATTCCTATGGACATTATATAACATAAGTACCTATATAGAATTAATTATGTTTACATTATTTTTATTATGCGGCAATATTTAGATTTTATGATTATAATTACTATATTTTATTGTTAATATTATTAAGACTTACGTTTAAGTCTAATATTTAATATGATATGACGGAATCTGATCTTAATCAATTGTATACACAGTTAAAAGATATTAAGACGTATCTTATTAAAATAGGCCCAAGTAGAAGAAAAGGTGAAATTGTTATTAGAAAAATTAAAGAGGCCGATAATTTGGTTCATAGATTTAATTTAAATTTGGAATTATTAAATAAGTTATCTGATAAATTTAAGGTCGATGAATGTTTAAGAATAGAGAAAATAAGTACATGTTTTTTTGAATTGTATGAATCTATCATAGATTTATGTAGTAGCTTGTCTTCTGAAAAAATAAACAAAAATATGGCTAAGTTTGATCTTAAGATTGCTATGAATTTATTACCGATTGCATCCGATGATGAGGTCAGTATCAAACAACTTATTGACAGCATAGAATATTACATGTTAGAACTCGACGAGGACTCAAAGAAAAAATTAAATCATTTTGTACTAAAAAATCGACTCTCACAAAATGCAAAATTAAAATTAGAAACTAGTTATGATAATATTGAAAGTCTAATTCGGGCAATAAAATGTAATTTATTACCTAAAAAGTCCGCACCCTCTATCCAAGCCAAGTTAAATCAGTTTAAACAAAATAATTTGTCAATTGAAGAATATGGTAGGCAAATAACAAATATGTTTGTAGACTTGACGATATCTCAGTCGGAGGGTAACGATTCTGACTTTAAAGTTTTAAAACCGAGAAATGAAAAACAAGCTATTAAAATATTTGCTGACGGACTGAGAAACCGTCGTCTCGGAACTATTGTTACAGCTAGAAATTACTCGTCCTTGAACGACACGGTGCAGGCGGCCCTAGACGAAGACTCCTCATCAGTTCACTCCGGAGACGTTTTGACTATGCGTCATCAAAATTTTAATCAATATTATAATTACAGAGGTCATAGGAATTTCAACACTGGACAATTCAGAGGTCACCGTGGTCACGGCACGTACTTTCAGCATCATTCTCAAAAATCCATCTTTTAGAGGTCGAAACGCAGAACGAGGCTGGAGACGCGGCAATTTTCGAGGAACTTCAAGGCCACATAATAATAAAAGTAAGTGGTATCATAATAATTACAATAAAAAGAATCAAGGGTCGAGCAGACAGCAAACCATGCATATTTTGACAAATTCAAATGATAAAAATTCTAATCCTGACAACTTTAATAATTTTTTTCGTGACTAAAAATATCTTATTATCATCTAATAGTACTTGTTATGTAACTATAAATTCATCAAACAATTATTCTTATAACTTATTACTTGACACTGGCGCCTCAATTTCATCTGTTAAGTATAAACATATCATTGCTCAGAACATTCCAATCCATAAAGAGAATCTTGTAGTCAGCGGTCTGGGAGGTAAAATCAACGCTATCGGATATGTTTGTCTAGATCTTTTGATTTAGGATCAAATTATAAATCATCAATTTTATGTTTTTGATTCATTGCCATGTAAGGCTAGTGGCATACTTGGACATGATTTCTTTAATAAATATTACGCGATCTTGAACTTTAATGCTTGTTCATTAACATTGTGGAATCAAGGTATTAAGATAAATTTACCTATACACATGGGAAATAATTTGTTAAATATACCAGCGCGATCTGAATCTATACATTTTATTCACACTAATATGATTGAAGAATGTGTAGTTACTCCATCTGAAATTCAAAGTGGAATTTTTATCGCTAGTATCTTAGTTAAACCGACAGACGGACAAATACCTATACGTATCTTAAATACAACTGAACAAGATTTACAATTGAAAATTAATGATTTTAAACCCATTATTTTCTTAGCTAGTGATTTTCATATTTGTTCTTTTGAAAAAACACCTAATAATTCGGAACGCGTTAAAGAGTTATTTTCAATCTTACAACTAGATCACTTAAACAAAAAGGAGAAAAGTAGCATTTTATCCTTATGTGCTAAATACAATGATATTTTTTATATTCAAGGTGATAAATTAAACACAACGAAATTATATAAACATTCTATTATTTTAAAACCTAATACAGTACCAGTGTATTCCAAGCCTTATCGACTTCCTCATTCACAAAAGGAAGAAGTTAAAAACCAAATAGATAATTTATTAAAAGAAGGCATTATAGAGCCATGTAATAGTGAATGGAGTAGCCCTGTTCTTTTAGTACCCAAACGTTCTGACGGAGATAAAAAATGGCGTTTAGTAATAGATTATCGAAAACTCAATAATTGTATCGTAGATGACAAGTTTCCACTCCCAAATATTAACGAAATTTTAGATTCACTCTCGGGTTGCATTTATTTTTCACATTTGGACTTAAATCAAGGATTTTACAATATTGAGTTAGAAGAAAATAGTAGAAAATATACCGCATTCTCTTCTGGTCAATATCAAATGACTAGACTTCTTATGGGACTCAAAACTAGTCCTAGTTCCTTTTCACGTATGATGAGCATGGCAATGGCGGGACTCACATATGACAAATGCCTTTGTTATCTTGACGATTTAATAATTATGGGAAGAAATGTAGAAGATCATAATAAAAATTTAATTGAAGTCTTTGAAAGGATTCGGAACTTTAATTTAAAATTAAACCCGTCTAAATGCGATTTTCTTAAAAAGCAACTACTTTATTTAGGGCACGTTGTTTCTAGTGAAGGTGTCCTACCCGATCCTGAAAAGATTAGTGTTATTAAAAATTACCCGGTTCCACATAATGTTGATGAGACTAGGAGGTTTGTAGCTTTGGCAAATTTTTATCGAAAATTCATACCAAAATTTGCAGAAATTGCATATCCTTTAAACGCGTTGTGTCGTAAAAACATTAAATTTAATTGGGACAAAAATTGTCAAAAATCGTTTGAAGCTTTAAAATATCATATAATATCGCCTCCAATATTACAATATCCCGATTTTTCCGAGAAAAATCAATTTATAATCCAAACAGATGCCTCAGGCTATGCAATTGGAGCTATTTTATCGAATTCAGATAATCGCCCTGTTGCTTTTGCCAGTAGAACCCTTAATAAAGCCGAAAAAAATTATCCAACCATTGAAAAGGAGTTATTAGCGGTGGTTTGGGCTGTTAAGCATTTTAGACCTTATGTGTACGGCCGAAGTTTCAAAATTATTACAGATCACAAACCTTTAATTTATCTTTTTAATATGAAAGATCCATCCAGTAGATTACTTAAATTTAGACTCGTGCTTGAAGAGTATGACTATGTTATTGAATATGTGACAGGCAAAGAGAATGCAGCTGCAGATGCATTATCTCATGTGACTGTGTCTTCGAAAGAATTGAAAGAGATGAATGAAAGTATATTTGTGATGACGCGTGCTCAAAGACGAAGAATGAGTGATGTTGTTGTTGTACACGGGCTATTTTCCGCAACTCGACGTCTTGATGCGCCTTTTTTGCGTGATCGGCTGGTGGGCACTATTCGTGCCAGCCAAGCTCCTTGAGGAAGCCTAGCAGACCCTTCACGTTGCCGACGACTTCCTGGAGCAACCTCGGTGTCCCAAGGTGTAGTGCCCTGTAGTTCGCCACACCACCGCATTCCAGCAGGATATGTGAGGCCGTTTCCTCTGCCTCCAGGCACGCTCTGCACAGGGGGCTGTCTGTAACACCTAGATTGTGTAAGTGCTTGTTAAGCAAGGCATGTCCCGTAAGCGCCCCGACCAGTAGTCGGAGCTGGGCTCTTCCATAACCGCGAAGTTTGCGGGACAATCCTGGGTTGATCGTCGGAAGAGCTTCCTTGGTCTGCCTGCAGGTAGTTAGGTTTGTCCAATATTCTTGGTGCATTACCTTGGTGTTGTGTCGCAGCTGGCTGCGCAGCCATCCGAATGGCAGAGGCAGAATGGGTTCGGGTCCGTGGACCCTCATCTCCGATCCATTCCTCGCCAGTCGGTCGGCCGCGTCATTGCCTCGCGATCCACTGTGTCCCTTTATCCATTGAAGGGTAATGGTGTTTGTTTCACTTACCTTCGTCAGAGCTCGATGGCACTCGTATATTAGCCCTGATGTCATAATGTCGCTCTGTAGGGCTTGCAGGAAGAATGAGTGATATGAAAGCATTGAATTCAAATTCCCAAATTGATACTAAGAATAGCGGCAACACTTGGCCTGATCAACCACGTGTCGTCGATATTTATAAAAAACCCAAAAATTCAGTAGAATTACGCTTTATTGATAGACATAACTTGAATATAATAAGGAATAAGAATAAAATAAATTATGAAAATAATATTTTTTCGTACGATAGCGCTCAGTTTAATTTATTTATAAATCCAGCTTCTCAATCACAAATTTCGCGAGCCGAATTTGCGAGAGAGCTGAGTAAGTTTTGTAGAAAAATGTCGATCGACGAAATATACATAATAAAAAATAAAAATAACTATATATTTGTAGAAAAGCTAGTGAGCGAAATTAAAAACTATAAAAACTGGGAGGGCCCTCGTTTATGTATTTTAAAAGACGTTGAGCGTATTGAAAATATTGACGATAGGAAAGTAATATTAAACGATTTTCATCTGTTGCCCACAAGTGGCCACGCGGGCATCAGAAGAATGATAAATAATATAAAAAAATATTACTTTTGGCCTGGAATTGAAAAAGATGTAACGAATTTTGTTAGTAAATGTTTTAAATGTCAAAAGCAAAAATATACAATTTCGCTGAAAGAGCCAATGTCAATTACTTCTACTGCAAATACTGCATTCGAAAAAGTATTTTTAGATTTAGTAGGACCACTTGATAGAGATAGCAATAATAACATGTATATTCTCACATTACAATGCGAGTTGTCAAAATATGTATGCGCAATGCCTCTCACGACAAAATCATCACTCGAGGTCGCCCGAGCCTTTGTTACAGATTTTATTCTTAGGTACGGTATACCGAAAGAGATAGCAACAGACAGAGGTACAGAATTCATGGCGGATACTTTTAAAGAGGTATGTAAACTTTTAAATATTTCTAAATTGAATTCCACAGCATATCATCACCAAAGTATTGGCGCACTAGAAAATAGTCACAAAAGTCTAAATTCATTTTTAAGAATCAATACAGAACAAAGACCAGAATCATGGAGTTATTGGTTGCCGTTCTGGTGTTTTGCATATAATACAACTGTCCACACCTCTACCCAGTTTTCGCCGTATGAACTAGTTTTTGGGAAAAAATGCAGCTTGCCAAGTAATCTTACAAAAACTATTGAACCCTTATATAATCATGATAATTATCCCCTCGAACTTAAATACAGGTTACAAGTATCGCAAACGGAGGCACGTAACAATTTAATTAACAGTAAGCTTAGTAGGAAAAAGAAATATGATACATAAACAAATACTTTCACATATAAACCGAATGACAAAATCCTTATTAAAAATGAGACTGGTAATAAATTAAAAACTCTATACTCTGGACCCTACAATGTAATTAGAGATTTATCACCAAATGTAGAAGTCGAAATAAACGGAAAATTAGACATCATTCATAAAAATCGAACTAAGCCTTATTATGAATAACAAAGAAACGAGACTCGATATATGTTTGTATAACTTTAAGTATAATTGTGACTCACTTAAATATTATTGCATGATATAATTAATATTGACTTGAAACTGTTTTTTTTTTGTATTATTGTTTGATAATAATAAATAATTAAAATGTGTCTTTAATAAAGTATAAAGAAAAAAAAAAAGAAAACTATTTTGACGTAAAATAGATTAAGCATATATGTATTGTTGTAACCTATTATAATTATAGTAAATCTGACATTTATTCAATTTTTATTTTAAAATGATATTGTTTACTGTATGTTAGCATGTTTTTAACATATTTTATATCCAGCATACTTGTATATTAGATTAGTTTTTACAAAAAAAAAAAAAAAAAAAAATTGTACTGTTATTTTTTTTTGCTCCCGATGGGAGGTGTAGTGTATTAGCTCATTATAGCGTATTATATTATATTAGCGTATATACATATATCCTAAACCTAAGTATAAATTACGTGAGTAATATATTAATAAAGTAGTCTTACTAAAGCATTCGACATGGTTTGATTTCCATCTCCCATTACAACCTTTATAAATGGATGCGGGGGTGTTCTTTTCCGCCCGCGGGACTGTTTGCTCCGTGGGAGGAGCAGAGGGGACGGTGGTTTTCGCCGGCTGGGATTCGGCGGAAGCGGGGCTGGGCTTGGAACTCGTGCTCGAGTTCTTGTGGGCTTTGATAGCCCGTGGGCGTCTGCGCGGGGCCTTCGGACAGCCGCGGTAATTCGCTGGGTGCCCCTGTGATTTACAGAGGACGCAGCTGGGAGGAGTCAAGGGGTCTGGGACCTTACGAGGACAGTCCGTCGTACTGTGGTCTCCTAGGCACTTTACGCACCTAGGCCTCGTGAAGCAGTTGCGGGCGGAATGCCCGTATTTTTGACAATTGTGGCATTGTCCGGGGACGCCACGTTTCAGAGGGGCCTCTACAGTGAGACCAGAGAGGTGGCACACTGTTTTTATGTTATAGATTTGTTTCCCTTGCGGGGAAAGATCAAGGATGCACAGAACCATGTTGTATGGTTCTTTCGTGCGAAGATTGTACATCCTGTGTACTTCTTTAATGGGGAGGTCCTGGGCTTTTAAGTCCTCGTGGATCGACTTAATGTCGATCTCTTTCGGGAGCCCCCTGATAACCACGCGCAGCTGACGTTCGTCATCAAGCGCATGAGTGTGATAGCCGACTTTTTCGGCACGAAGGAGGGTCGATAGTTTACGATGTGAGTCAGAGTCCGTTAACGTGACCCTGATACCTTGCGCTGTGGATTGCGCGTGGGTGTAGCTAATTTGTTTGGCCCTCATTTTGGCCGAAATGTCATTCCAGCATTTTATATCCTGGATATAAATAGGCGGAGGCTTTTTAGGCCCCGCCGAAGTCGCGGGAGTCGCGTTAGGCGCGGGAGTCGCGCTAGGCGCGGAGTTTGCTGGCACACTGGTTGTCTGCGAAGGGTTCGGGGATGCGGGGGGCGTGCGGCGGGCTTTGTTGGCCGCTGAAGCGGTGGCGGGGCGCTTCTTGACAGGGGGCGGACTCGTAGAGCTGCCCTTGCGGCGGTTGCGCTTCCTTTTATTATTTTGGACGGTCTCGAAACCGCCCGAGTCTGAATCGCTTCCGGTCGGTGAAGCCGACCGCGATCGCGACTCTGAGTCGTCGCCGTTCGACGACTCGTTCTCACTTTCGGTATCCATTGATACCGAATCGGGGGAGGCCGGTCCCTCGGGAATCGAACCCGAGGCGGCAGCGGTGGGGGCTACGGAGGCCGCGTCCTGCTCATTGAGCTCGCGGTTTAGGGTCTCTAAGACCTCGGGGAAGCGGGTGGCGAGCAACTGTAGGAGTCGCTCCATTTTTCAGTCTGTCACGTACCGTCAAACAAAGAAGATAGTATTCGAAGATCTCTTGATAAATTAATTAAAAAGTTTTAGTTTATTCGCGGCAAAGTGTTAGTGATTGATTTTCATTTCATTGTGAACTTATTTGTGAACGAAGTATAAGTTAGTGCTAGAAAAACTACGTATAAAAGTTGATAAAAAGGAACATTTTATATACATTTTAAAACTTTTTCTTTGTGTACCGCCGTATCGTGAACATCTGATTTGCGCTCGGTCCAGCAAGCGAGTTTCGCCTTTGGGCGATACACGAAGGGATAATAATCAACTGCGCTCGCCTTAACGTTCCGTCGCGTCACCACTGCGTCACTGGGCAAAGATTAGAGCTCGCCAGACGTGGCATCTACACGTTTGCCTCCGAGAGGACGACTTCACTTTTGCAGCGCTACTTATTATTTGTTTTCGTTTTTACTTTTTATTTTAATATAAAAAAGAAGAAATGATCTGCTTTGCTTGTAACACCAGAGTTGATAAGGGTGAAAAATTGTCTTGTATGGCCTGTAAAGGTAATTACCACTATGCTTGTTTGAATATATCTGCATCCGTATATAACGCAAATCTACGTAACATCCAGGGAAAATGGAAATGCCCGTCTTGTTCTAATATAACAAGTCGTAATAGAAGTGGTAGAGGGGATGAGACTCCGACGAGGTCATGCCTTAATACTGAGTTCATCGACGTAGATATGTCCTGCGACGATTTGTCTGAGCGGACTGGCCAACATTATCCAGTAACCGAAAAAAGTATTATTTCAACTAATGATGACAATAAATTTGACATCTTACGGGAAATAAGAGCCCTTAGAGCTGAATTGTCGTCAATTAAAAATGATATCCACCAAGTGACAACTGGAATAGCGAACCTCAACGACAAATTCTGCGAGATGGAGACCAGGTTTTCAGCAATAGAGGACCGACTGACGGTAACTGAAAATAAGATATCTTTAGTCTCAAAGCTCCAAGTTGATCTGAATATTGCCAAAGATACAATAACCTCGCTTCAAGAGCAAAATAATAAAAACGACCAGTTCGCACGAATGAACAACCTCGAAATCTCAGGTATACCCATCACATCCGGCGAGAACTTTCATACCATACTGCACACTATCGGTAGTAAAGTTGGAATTCAAATCGACGACCGCGACGTGGATGCCATTCGGAGGGTGAGGCGATTTGAGGTGAGCGATACTTCCGTCAGCAAGACTCCGACCAAAAACTCTAGGCCATCCGCTATTGTAGTTAAGTTCACACGTCGCATTTGTAAGGATAAACTCTTGGCAGCAGTTCGTGCTAGGCGGGGACTTACAACCGTTGACGTCGGCATCTCTGGACCTGCTAACAACATTTACGTGTCCGACCACCTGACCCCTCAGAATAAACTTCTTTTGAGACGTGCCCGCCAAGTGAAATCAGACCTTCAGTATTCCTACCTTTGGATTAGAGACTGTAAAATATTAATGCGAAAAAACGATCATTCTAAAGTAATAGTAATTTCAAGCCAATCAGACCTCTCTAAATTGAAGTGACTCTTTGAGCTGCAAGTATCTATATATTATTTCTCGAGAAAGGAATTGTTACCACTTGTACCATTTCTATATCTTTGTATTATCTTTTTTTTGAGGCAACAAAGTATCTCTTATATTTGTAGTAGCTTTACCATTGTAAATAATGTTGAAAACATATTTAAAATTAATCCTTATTGCTTGCGAGGAGCGGATACCGTATATGAGTATATATCAGATTCAAATATTCATTATTTAAAGGGATGGTGGCTTTTAAATCACTGCTAGGTTACTACCAAAATGTTAGGGGCTTACGGACTAAGTCGTACGAGTTCTTAAGTCAAGTCACTCAGGTTGACTACGATTTCTTATTTATCACCGAAAGCTGGTTAACATCAGATTTCTATGACAGAGAATTTTTTGATGCTAGATATGCTATATTTCGTTGTGACCGATCACACGTTGAGAGTGGCACGACGCGTGGCGGTGGTGTTATTGTGGCTATTCGCAATGAACTGCAACCATTGCTTCGTAATTGGCCGGGACCATCGCCTGCTTGTTGTGAGTACATTTGGATATCCATACCATTGTGTAACAATCATGAAAAATATCTTAACATGGCTTGCGTCTATATACCACATGGTCCTGGTTATCGTGCCGCTCTAACCGACTTTTTTGAAAAGACTAGTCATATAATAAACGACCATCCAGATGATTTATTCTTGATAACGGGTGACTTTAATATTTCTGATACCATTTGGATTGATTGTGATGCATCATCAAACAAAAAACTACTAAATAAAAATAATAATTACGCAGTTGAATTATTGAATGACTTCTTAAATTTTACTGGACTTACTCAATCGAATGGTGTACTTAATGCAAAAAAACGTATTTTAGATTTAGTCATGAGTAATTTTAATTGTAAAACTTCAGCCGCCATCGAATATTTACTACCTGAAGATGCACACCACAAAGCTATAGAATTAGATTTCGCGATTAATTTAACACCCCCTTTGAAATCAGTACCTTCTTACAGTTTTAATTTTTCTGCTGGTGATTTTGACTCTATTAACACACAACTAAAAAATATTGATTGGCATACACTGTTCGATTCGTCTGACGTAGAAACTTGTGTAAAGATTTTTTATGACATCTTAGATAATTTAATTACTAAATTTGTTCCTCGTAAATTAATAAACAAATCGTGTTCCTTTCCAATGTGGCACAACAAACCTCTTAGAAAACTTTTAAACGAAAAAAATAAATATCACAAAAAATGGAAAATTTATAAAAATCCACTTGATTATGAAAGTTTTAAAATTTTAAGGAAACGTGCCAAATCTATGCAAATTAAATGTTTTACAGATTATGTTAGTTATGCAGAAAATAAAATTAAATCACATCCTAACTTCTTTTGGTCATATATAAAAACAATAAAAGCCTCTAAGGGTCTGCCACGGACTATGACTTACAAGGGAGTCACGACGTCAGATGAACAGCGGATATGCGATTTTTTTAATGAACATTTCTATTCCGTTTTTGAGAAGCCATTGGGTAATTCAACTGTATGCCTAGATACAACTAAAAACACAGTCATTGAAATAAGCTCACTTGATATTACCCAAGATCTAGTGTATAAAGAGTTGAAAAATGTAGATGTTAGTAAAGGTGCTGGTCCTGACCGTGTGCATCCTTTACTTATCAGTAAATGCTCCAGCGGACTAACTCTCCCAATTACTCTTATTTTTAAGAGATCTTTGAGCGAGGGTTGCTTTCCATCTTTATGGAAAAATGCTTGGATAACACCAATACCAAAAGGCAGTATAACACAAGATATTGTCAATTACCGTCCTATATCTAAGTTATGTCAATTTGGTAAAATACTTGAAAAGATCATAGCTGCTAAGATGTTCAATGCAGTACGACGAGTGCTTTCAATAAATCAGCATGGTACTGAAATGGTAACTGAAGCCATGGATCGAAATCTTCAGGTTGATGCCATTTACACTGATTTTGCTAAAGCGTTTGATAAAATCTGTCATAATACTTTGCTTTCGAAGCTTTTCTATCTCGGAATCCACGGAGATTTGTTCCGTTGGATATCTTCTTATATAAGAAATCGTAGTCAGGCTGTTGTAATATCGGGTCATCGTTCTCGGTATAAGGATATACCCTCTGGAGTTCCACAGGGTTCGCATTTGGGTCCGCTGTTATTTACCTTATATATTAATGATCTTTCTGACTCAATCAGTAACTCTAGGGTATTAATGTATGCCGACGACACTAAAATATTTAGGATTATTCAAGATACCAATGATTCGGATCTTTTACAGGAAGATCTCAATAGTTTCGTTGATTATTGCCATAATAATAATCTCTTCCTTAACATAAACAAGTGCTTTGCAATAACATACACTCGTAAAAAAAAAATCCCATCCATAAAAATTATAAGTTATGCGATAATGTTTTGTCAAAAGTTAATGAAATCCGGGATCTTGGCGTTATTTTAGATTCTAAATTAAGTTACATATCTCATATTGAAAATATTTTAAATAAGGCATATAAATTTTTAGGTTTCATTTTGCGTGTGGGTAAACCATTTAAAAGTGCTTTCACCTATAGGATTCTATATAACAGCTATGTCCGTAGTCGTTTAGAATTTGCTAGCTGCGTCTGGAATCCTTATCAAAAAGTACATGTAGAGAAAATAGAGATATTGCAAAAGAAATTTCTTAAGTCGTTAGAGTATAGAGTTGGCAATAATTATATAGACTATAGCAGTTCTTTAAAAGTACACAAGCTGTCAGGCCTTGCTGAAAGGCGAGACTGTAACGATGCAATTTATCTGTTTAAGATTCTGAATAATATGGTTGATGCCCCTTTTCTGCTTTCGAATATCTACTTCCGCATTCCTCGCAGGCAAGAAAGAAGTGTCCGCAAAAAGGATTTGTTTACAATACCTAAAAGTAGGGCACGCTACACCGCCAATAGTTTCATACGCCGTACATGTAAATTGTATAATGATAGATTAAGTGATATAGATATATTTGGTATGAGTAAAAAAATCTTTAAAAGAGATCTAATTAGAGTATTGAATGAATAAAATATTTTCTTCTTTTAAAAATGTAACAATCTAGCTGTACAAGTTTCATATTTTATTTTTATTTTGTATGGTATTTCAGGGAGCTATAGGTTTAAAATTATTATCATAAATGTATTTTTATTACATTGTATGCAACTGTTTGTTCCTAAATAAAAGAAAAAAAAAATTTTAAAAACCTATGAATGTTCCTAGTGGACATGGGGAGATAAAATGTGTTTCTCCCCTGCCGGGGCAGGGGAGGTGAGTGCCTACGGTGTGGTCCCTAATGAGCTCTGCCCGTACGTGACAGAGATGAGTCCCTAAGACTGACCTGATAATCCGGGTTGTGTGATTGGTCGGCTCGGCTCCGGGAGGAGCGGGCCCACGTACGCGAAGACACTAAAAAGTCCTTGCACTTATAATGTCCGAGCACAAATACACTGAAAGTCCAACAGTCTATAAACCTATCGAACGATCACTGCACTAATCTGACCTAATGACAGTCCAATAGTCCAATTGTCCGTGGCACTGCACTGAAAGTCCAAAATGTCCGTAGCACTTCAATCCTGATCGGCGACTGCCTCTCTCATTGAGCGGCGGCGGGCGACTGGGTCGTCGCCGGGTGGGCTCGCGGTCACGCTGGGGAGCGGACGCGAGCGATCGGCGGGGGCCGAGGGGGGTGCGTGTCAGCGCACCGTGTGTGGGGCGGCGGGGGCCGGGGGGCGCGTGTGATCGCGCAGCGCACTGTGTCTGTCCAGTCCGACTAGGTCGGCTATGGAAACCAAACTCTCTTATATACAGAGGGGTAGGACGTTGTCTAGTGCAATCGCGTCCTGCACTAGGTAACTACGTCAGTTAGTTACCTAGTGCAGTCAGTTGATGAGTCATGAACATTGTAGGTACCGCCCATTTCAAAAGCTGTCCGCTGCGGGCGCTCCGTGCTGTAGATATGTAATCGAGTCGGATTCCAGACCCCTCAGACCTTTCTTATTTTCTGATGTATACATATTGTAATATGGGTAAGTATCAAATCATAAGGATTTTAAAATGGTCTATTACGATCGTCATAAAATAATATGCATTAAATTTTTTTTTCAACTTTTAATAAAGAAAATAAGATAAAATAAAAATAATATATAATAATATCACGTAATATATATTTAAAAAAAACTTTATTATAGTTATCATTCACGCGGTATGATTTTTTTTTCATGTAACTTGCATTAGGTACTCGCAAAATTATCCCTCTGCGTACCTGCATCATCTATATCGTTTAAAAAAAAATCACGTTCTAGTCTAGTTATTTCTCTAGGAAATCTACAATAGAAACATTATTACAACACTCCAACGAGTAGGTACCGAAAAATTTAACATATGATATAGAAAAAAGTAACCTTTTGTTATCTTTTATCGTTTAAACTTTCACCGACAACGAAGCGTCTGCGTACCTGTATCTAGAAACTTAGTTACTTTTGTTGAAAAAAGGTTTTATTTATGAGTCATCTTTATACATTCTTTGGAAAAATATGCGTAAAACGACCTTTAAGGTAACTAAGGGACGTACCTACCTATTTAAGTTAATAAAGTTAACGCTGTATTCGTCTAAATAGTTTTCAAGTTACCGTACTTCATTTTAGTTAGGTGGGTAGGTTTGTACCTACGTGACCGAGTTTTATTTAGATTGGACATAGTGAACTTTTTTTTTAAAGATAGATAACTAGGCCAATGAGCAGTTACAGATTTTTTGTCGAGCTTTGAAAAAGTTCATATTCAAAAATTATCGTTTTTTTTTTCATATCAATCTATGAGGAATTAGGCGGCATTTTAGATTAACGTTTCCAGGCGGCTTAACATTTCACACATCGACATTTTCAACAATTTCCCCTTAATCACTTTGTTAGTTGGCGAAAAACAATAGACTGACAGACGCAACCGGCAATTAGTTTTATTTATAATAACAAGTATGTGCCTATACATTGGAATCATTTTTTTCTTATTTCAGCGTGGAGTAAAAATATAAAATTTAGGAAATTGGAAGGGCTCTTAAGATGACTCGTCTCGAAAAGGCCGTCAACTCGTCTTTGAGGTTTTGTACCAAAACAGATTAAGTCTTGTAACCTCAGTCAAGTCTGTTGAACATTTTGTTGTATTCTTTTTTTTTTACAATATGCAAATGTACGATTATGTAGGTACGAGAATGTGTTATGTTTGTGCGTAGGTACCTACTGAGACGTTCGTAATAGGTAGGTACCTAGGTACCTATGTAATTATTGACGTCGTTTCGAAGAAACTAACAAGCGTATTTAGAAAATGTTTGTGGCCCTGAAAAGGACCTTTTAAACTGAACTGAATTTGGTCAGTTTTCTTTGCAGTTTGTGGCCATATTTCTCTTCATGAGCGCAACTGACCGACGTGTCAGGATTTTGTTTTCGGGTTTCACCACCAGAGCGTCTTTCACGACGAAAAGTATGTTGGACGTTTCGTGATGCTTGTAGAACAAGTTTGTTCCACACTGCATGCACGTCAACATCTGCTGAGTTTCAACATACTTTTCCCGCTTAAGACGCATTTTACGCCCTCGACGTGATGAAACCACGAAGCGGTGCCACTTCTCTTCCAGCACGCGCGCCCCGTCCACTTGTCTGACAGGCAGCCGGTCAAGTGTGCAGTTCAACGCTAGAGCCATATGGCCACAAACGCAAAAGTAATTGTTCATGATATCGGACATCTTTAATCGCGTAACGCAAGCGAAATGAGCCCCAAACGAACGTACCGTATCTTATATACAGAGGGGTAGGACGTTGTCTAGTGCAATCGCGTCCTGCACTAGGTAACTACGTCAGTTAGTTACCTAGTGCAGTCAGTTGATGAGTCATGAACATTGTAGGTACCGCCCATTTCAAAAGCTGTCCGCTGCGGGCGCTCCGTGCTGTAGATATGTAATCGAGTCGGATTCCAGACCCCTTAGACCTTTCTTATTTTCTGATGTATACATATTGTAATATGGGTAAGTATCAAATCATAAGGATTTTAAAATGGTCTATTACGATCGTCATAAAATAATATGCATTAAATTTTTTTTTTTCAACTTTTAATAAAGAAAATAAGATAAAATAAAAATAATATATAATAATATCACGTAATATATATTTTAAAAAAACTTTATTATAGTTATCATTCACGCAGTATGATTTTTTTTTTCATGTAACTTGCATTAGGTACTCGCAAAATTATCCCTCTGCGTACCTGCATCATCTATATCGTTTAAAAAAAAATCACGTTCTAGTCTAGTTATTTCTCTAGGAAATCTACAATAGAAACATTATTACAACACTCCAACGAGTGGGTACCGAAAAATTTAACATATGATATAGAAAAAAGTAACCTTTTGTTATCTTTTATCGTTTAAACTTTCACCGACAACGAAGCGTCTGCGTACCTGTATCTAGAAACTTAGTTACTTTTGTTGAAAAAAGGTTTTATTTATGAGTCATCTTTATACATTCTTTGGAAAAATATGCGTAAAACGACCTTTAAGGTAACTAAGGGACGTACCTACCTATTTAAGTTAATAAAGTTAACGCTGTATTCGTCTAAATAGTTTTCAAGTTACCGTACTTCATTTTAGTTAGGTGGGTAGGTTTGTACCTACGTGTCCGAGTTTTATTTAGATTGGACATAGTGAACTTTTTTTTTAAAGATAGATAGCTAGGCCTCGAACGATGGCTCTTCCTGACAGGCCTGCGGGCCTGTCCGGGTACGGGCTTTTAGGCATAGCCTCTCCACCCGGGCTGTCATCACCGAGGGACTACGCCCTCGGGATCTGTGTTTTGACCCGATGGGTCAGGGCCATACCTACTAAAGTAGGTTATGGCCTGTTAGTAATTGAGGTCGGCAAGTCTGGTCTGGTTGGAGTTCGAGAGGACACCGCGGTTGCAACCCGGGTGTCCTAGCCGTCGTCGTAGTCGTCACTTTCGTCGCCACCGACACCGGCGCTGGGAACCGGCGGTGACAGCAGGAGCTCACGAGGCAGGGGACGTCCGTCTGGCGGTCTCGCGTGAAGCGGTGCGATACCGTGGAGGTGTGTCCACGCGCTCCTGTCCGCGCGGGCGAACATGGCGCGTGCGAGGCGACGCACATACTCCTCCACGGTGGGCGTCTTGGTGTCTCTGTGTATGACGTCGTTCCTGACGTACCTCGGAGCTCCTACTATCAAACGTAGGCACCGGTTCTGCTGGACCTGAAGCCGTCTGGCCTGGCTCGCCGAGCAGAGGGCGTACCAAGCCGGGGCCGCATACGTCAGTCGCGAGCGGACGTAGGCTCCGTAGACCTTCAGCTTGGATCTTGTCGGTAATCTGGAGGTGAAGACCGAGTGGAGCTTCGACCGGGCCGCCGCTGCATGGATGACCGCCTGGTTGACGGTCGGGATCATGCGCAGCCTCCGGTCGATGTGGACCCCCAGATACCTCACTGAGGTCTTCCACTCTACGCCCTGGCCTCGGAGAGTAAGCTGGTACCACGGCTTGTACCCGCCGGTAAGTAGAGCGGCCGTCTTCCCAACGTTGACGGCCATCCTCCACTTATCCAGCCACTCGGGGAGCAGGTCCAGCAGACGTTGGATCTTGTTGGTGGCGACGAAGTGATGATACGACGACGCGAAGTAGGCGCTGTCGTCCGCATACAGCGCCAACATCACGTCGTCCTCAAACTCCATTAGGTGGTCCTTGAGCGTCGGTATGTCGTCCGTGTACACCGCGTATAGGCGCGGCGACAGACAGCTGCCCTGGGGTACTCCAGCCCGGATGGGGCGCGGTTGGGAATCCACGCCTTCCACCGAGACGTAGAAGCTACGGCCTTCCAGGAACGACGCCACTACTCGCACAAGCGCGGGCGGCGTCGTCGTACCGATCACCTTGGCCAGGAGCCCGGCGTGCCATACACGATCGAAGGCCTTCTCCATGTCGAGAAAGACCCCGACCGTGCAGTGCCGGTTGTTCAACTCACTGGCCAGGTGACCGAGGACTCTCGCCAGCTGGAGCGTCGTCGAGTGGCCGCCGCGAAACCCGAACTGTTCCTCGCGCAAGGGGAGGTGTGGCGCGAGTCTTCGCAGCAGCAGACGCTCGAACAGCTTGGCGATGTGCGAGAGTAGCGTGATCGGCCGGTAGCTTCCAGGGAGGCGGCGGTCCTTCCCGGGCTTGGGGAGGACGATTACCTTCCCTGTTTTCCACGCCTCGGGGAAGTGTCCCGACTGGAGTATCCCATTGAAGAGTCTCGTGAGCGCTGCGAGACACCCGACAGGCAGCTGCATCAGCGCGGCGTTGGTGATCCCGTCGGCGCCTGGCGCCTTCCGCTGAGGCAGGCGGAGGATCGCCCTCCGTAGCTCGGACAGGGTGATGAGCTCGTCACCCCGGAGCATCGGAGTGGGCGCCGATAGGAATCGGTCCACTTGGTCGCGGACTGCCGCGTGATGACGGACGACATCCTCGCTCTCTGTATTGGCCGGGTTCGGGGTAAACTGCCCCTCCATGTACTCTGCCAGGATCTCCGCTCTCTCCTTGGCAGAGTATACCCTTTTACCCGCTCGGTCCATGAGCGGGTAGATGGGTGTGTCCACTCCGGTTAACTTTTTGCAGAGGCTGTACAGGCTGATGTCGCGCTCAGTCGCTCGATCGACGGCGGCCTCCCAGTTGTCGTCGTCGAGAGCAACGAGCGCGCGCCTTACCTCCTCTGCAAGCCGATTCAGGTCTCGCTTCACCCTCGGGCAGCGAGTGCGCGCCCAGAGCTTTCGAAGCTGGCGCTTCCTCCGCATCTTCTCGCGGAGTGAGCTCGGGAGTCGGTCCCTGTTACCCGTTGGCGGGCCTTGAGTAATAGTCGCCGCATCCTTGGCCGACTTGATTGCGCCGCAGATTTTCGCGGTCGCCGCTTCGACGTCGGCAGACGTCGCAACAGGGACCGTGAGCTCGAACCCCGCGAGTGCAGCGCTGAAGCGCTCCCAGTCGACCCGCGATCTGGGACTGCGGGCCACTGTGCAACTTCGCTGGAGGGCGAGCGTGACCAGAATCGGTAAGTGTTGCGTGTTGAGGTCGTACACCACCTCAACATCGGCAACGGTTGTCAGTCCATGGTGCAGCACTATGTCCAGTACGTCCGGCTGCTGCCTGGGATTAGTCGGTATATTGGTCGGCGCTCCGGGACCCATTACACCGTAGCCGTGACGTTCGCTATCCTCGAACAGTTGTCTTCCGGCCGGGGTGATGACGCGTGCGCCCCAGCTGGGGTGCTTCGCGTTGAGATCACCCACGACTAGTGTAGGCTTCTGTGAGCTGAAGAGCGTCTGGATATCAGTGCTGCAGAAAGTCAGTCCGGGTGGTTTGTAGGCGGCATACAGCAGGAGTTCCTCCTCGTCCCCCGCATGCACCCTAACGCCCTGTGTACGAGTGCTGGTGTACGGTGCATGCTCCACTTCCTCGTGTACGATATCCCTCCTCACCAGGGCTGCCGTGCCCCTATAGGGGAATCCCCGGGGAGAGATCTCGTCGCGTAGCTAGGCCTATGAGCAGTTACAGATTTTTTTGTCGAGCTTTGAAAAAAAAGTTCATATTCAAAAATTATCGTTTTTTTTTTTTTTTTTTTTTCATATCAATCTATGAGGAATTAGGCGGCATTTTAGATTAACGTTTCCAGGCGGCTTAACATTTCACACATCGACATTTTCAACAATTTCCCCTTAATCACTTTGTTAGTTGGCGAAAAACAATAGATTGACAGACGCGACTGGCAATTAGTTTTATTTATAATAATAGGTATGTACCTATACATTGGGATCATTTTTTTTTTTTTTTTTTTTTCTTATTTCAGCGTGGAGTAAAAATATAAAATTTAGGAAATTGGAAGGGCTCTTAAGATGACTCGTCTCGAAAAGTCCGTCAACTCGTCTTTGAGGTTTTGTAACAAAACAGAGTCTTGTAACCTCAGTCAAGCCTGTTGAACACTTTGTTGTGTTCTTTTTTTTACAATATGCAAATGTACAATTATGTAGGTACGAGAATGTGTAACGTGTGTGCGTAGGTACCTACTGGCATGTTCGTAATAGGTAGGTACCTATATAATTATTGACGCCGTTTCGAAGAAACTAACAAGCGTATTTAGAAAATATTTGTGGCCCTGAAAAGGACCTTTTAAAGTGAACTGAATTCGGTCAGTTTTCTTAGGAGTTTGTGGCCATATTACTCTTCATAAGCGCAACTGCCCGACGGGTAAGGGTCTTCTTTTCTGGTTTCACCACCAGAGCGTCTTTCACGACGAAAAGTATGTTGGACGTTTCGTGATGCTTGTAGAACAAGTTTGTTCCACACTGCATGCACGTCAACATCTGCTGAGTTTCAACATACTTTTCCCGCTTAAGACGCATTTTACGCCCTCGACGTGATGAAACCACGAAGCGGTGCCACTTCTCTTCCAGCACGCGCGCCCCGTCCACTTGTCTGACAGGCAGCCGGTCAAGTGTGCAGTTCAACGCTAGAGCCATATGGCCACAAACGCAAAAGTAATTGTTCATGATATCGGACATCTTTAATCGCGTAACGCAAGCGAAATGAGCCCCAAACGAACGTACCGTATCTTATATACAGAGGGGTAGGACGTTGTCTAGTGCAATCGCGTCCTGCACTAGGTAACTACGTCAGTTAGTTACCTAGTGCAGTCAGTTGATGAGTCATGAACATTGTAGGTACCGCCCATTTCAAAAGCTGTCCGCTGCGGGCGCTCCGTGCTGTAGATATGTAATCGAGTCGGATTCCAGACCCCTCAGACCTTTCTTATTTTCTGATGTATACATATTGTAATATGGGTAAGTATCAAATCATAAGGATTTTAAAATGGTCTATTACGATCGTCATAAAATAATATGCATTAAATTTTTTTTTCAACTTTTAATAAAGAAAATAAGATAAAATAAAAATAATATATAATAATATCACGTAATATATATTTAAAAAAAACTTTATTATAGTTATCATTCACGCGGTATGATTTTTTTTTTCATGTAACTTGCATTAGGTACTCGCAAAATTATCCCTCTGCGTACCTGCATCATCTATATCGTTTAAAAAAAAAATCACGTTCTAGTCTAGTTATTTCTCTAGGAAATCTACAATAGAAACATTATTACAACACTCCAACGAGTAGGTACCGAAAAATTTAACATATGATATAGAAAAAAGTAACCTTTTGTTATCTTTTATCGTTTAAACTTTCACCGACAACGAAGCGTCTGCGTACCTGTATCTAGAAACTTAGTTACTTTTGTTGAAAAAAGGTTTTATTTATGAGTCATCTTTATACATTCTTTGGAAAAATATGCGTAAAACGACCTTTAAGGTAACTAAGGGACGTACCTACCTATTTAAGTTAATAAAATTAACGCTGTATTCGTCTAAATAGTTTTCAAGTTACCGTACTTCATTTTAGTTAGGTGGGTAGGTTTGTACCTACGTGACCGAGTTTTATTTAGATTGGACATAGTGAACTTTTTTTTCAAAGATAGATAGCTAGGCCTATGAGCAGTTACAGATTTTTTGTCGAGCTTTGAAAAAGTTCATATTCAAAAATTATCGTTTTTTTTTCATATCAATCTATGAGGAATTAGGCGGCATTTTAGATTAACGTTTCCAGGCGGCTTAACATTTCACACATCGACATTTTCAACAATTTCCCCTTAATCACTTTGTTAGTTGGCGAAAAACAATAGATTGACAGACGCGACTGGCAATTAGTTTTATTTATAATAATAGGTATGTACCTATACATTGGGATCATTTTTTTCTTATTTCAGCGTGGAGTAAAAATATAAAATTTAGGAAATTGGAAGGGCTCTTAAGATGACTCGTCTCGAAAAGGCCGTCAACTCGTCTTTGAGGTTTTGTAACAAAACAGAGTCTTGTAACCTCAGTCAAGCCTGTTGAACACTTTGTTGTGTTCTTTTTTTTACAATATGCAAATGTACAATTATGTAGGTACGAGAATGTGTAACGTGTGTGCGTAGGTACCTCCTGGCACGTTCGTAATAGGTAGGTACCTATATAATTATTGACGCCGTTTCGAAGAAACTAACAAGCGTATTTAGAAAATATTTGTGGCCCTGAAAAGGACCTTTTAAAGTGAACTGAATTCGGTCAGTTTTCTTAGGAGTTTGTGGCCATATTACTCTTCATAAGCGCAACTGCCCGACGGGTAAGGGTCTTCTTTTCTGGTTTCACCACCAGAGCGTCTTTCACGACGAAAAGTATGTTGGACGTTTCGTGATGTTTGTAGAACAAGTTTGTTCCACACTGCATGCACGTCAACATCTGCTGAGTTTCAACATACTTTTCCCGCTTAAGACGCATTTTACGCCCTCGACGTGATGAAACCACGAAGCGGTGCCACTTCTCTTCCAGCACGCGCGCCCCGTCCACTTGTCTGACAGGCAGCCGGTCAAGTGTGCAGTTCAACGCTAGAGCCATATGGCCACAAACGCAAAAGTAATTGTTAATGATATCGGACATCTTCAATCGCGTAACGCAAGCGAAATGAGCCCCAAACGAACGTACCGTATCTTATATACATTTTTTTTTTTCGGCCTTTACAGCGTCACCGGTGAGGGGGGCTGGGCACTTAGGCAACCGGCCGCGAAGGAAGATGTGGGCCCTTTTCGGCGGGCACGGGGGTGACGTTCGTCCTAAGGGTGTCTCCTAGCGAGATCGCACCTCGGCTTAGAATGTCGTCGGGATGGAGGAGGCGCTATGCGGAGCGCTGCGGCGAGTTGTGGACGGTCGATGCGCCTAAGCGTATCCGAGCCGTCCTAACGCGGGGGACCTCGTCTTCGCCGGCGAAGGCGGTGCGTGAGTGTTCGGTGTGTGGGTGTGTTACCTACGAGAGGGGCGTTGGCTACGGTTATTCTGTCGTCGGGGTCTGTCAAGACGTGTTTAGGACGTCTAAGTCTCGTCTGTACGCTTCCTCTACCTACGTAGGAGCAGGCCTCTGCTACAAGAGAGTTGGGGTGTCGGAGTGCTCTCTCAAAAAACCTTGAAGAAAGCTTTTTGAGATGCTTGGCGATTGAATCGATCCCAAAGTCCTTATGGAGGTCGACGTTACGTACGTACCACGGTGAGGCCGTGGCCGTGCGTAAGAAGCGGTTCTGCAACGCTTGCAGCCGTTGGATGTAGGTGGGGTGACAGTGGGCGAAGACTGGACTCGCGTAGGTCATGATAGGACGAACGCAGAGTTTGTATAATGTCGTCTTATTTCTAAGAGACATTTTACTCCTTCCGCATAGCATCATATATATCAAATAATATTTTTTCATGTCTATTTTGTGTTCTGTGTGTTTTAATTCATTGTATTAAACTCCTTAATTATAAATTGTTAATAGTGATAATGAAATGGTAAATAAATTAATAATTAAATTATAATTCACATACATATAATATTTAAAAAAAGGAATGCACATTTTAGTTGTTTTAAAATTGTTGTTATTATTAAGAAATATTATTATAGTTATTGTTAATTCAAAATTTATTAAAATGTAATTATTTAATTATTTAAATGTAATTGTACTAACATTACATTATAAGCATCATTGTTACTAATACTATATGGGCTAGTCCCGAAATAAAGATTATTATTATTATTATTATTATAAAGCCTACCGAGTACGAAGGCGGCTCGGTTACGAACGCGATTGATGTGGGACTTGAAAATAAGTTTCCTGTCTAGAGTGACTCCGAGATATTTGGCTTCTTTTTGCCATGGGATCGGTGTCCCGAAGAGTTTGATTGTCTCCGGGCGCCCTTGTCTCCAAAATACGAATTTTGGGTTTCTGGTGAAGTGCACCGCTGAGCTTTTCTCGGCGTTGACCTCGATTCTCCACTTCCTGAACCACTCGCCTAGTGCGGTGGTCGCAGATTGGAGGCGTTTGGACATCATGGCTACGGAGACGGAGGTCGTGAAAATAGCAGTGTCGTCTGCGAAGAGAGCCAGCTTGGTTGCTGAGCTTTGGATGGGTACGGGGATGTCGTTCGTGTACAGAGAGTACAGGAGCGGAGAAAGTAGGGATCCCTGTGGGACGCCGGCGCGTATCGGCCGAGGCGACGATAACGTGCCTTCGACTCGATAGCGGAAAGTGCGATTCGACAAGTAGTCTCGTATGATGAGCACGAGTCTGTCTGGTATTTTTAGATTGTACAGCTTGTAAATTAAGCCGTTATGCCAGACTTTGTCGAAAGCTTTCGCTATGTCGAAAAAGAGAGCGCCCGTCGAGTGGGCTTTCGATTTAGCGAAACCGGACAGGATATGTTCGGTGATGCGGTGCACTTGGTAGACTGGAGAGTGTCCGGCTCGGAATCCGAACTGCTCATCAATGAGCGGAGGTTCCATGGTCTCCATGGCTTTCTTTAATCTATTAAGGATTATTTTCTCGTACACTTTACCGAGCGTATTGAGAAGACTTATAGGGCGGTAGCTAGTAGGGAGGTTCCTGGGTTTGCCAGGTTTGTGAATACCTATAACTATCGCTTCTTTCCACTGGTCGGGAAAGGAGCAGCCAGCCAGGAGGGAGTTATAGATCATTACTAGGAGGGCGAGTAACTGCCTTGGAAGAAGCTTAAGCGTCTTGTTTGAAATCCTATCGGGCCCCGGAGACTTTTTTGCGTGAAGGCCTTTGAGGATCGATTCAACCTCCTCGACGGTAGTCGGAGGGAGTGGTTCGTCAGCAGGCGGTGAAGCCGCCTTGCGCTCTACTTCAAAGTCCACCTTTAAGAGGTGACTTTGATCGACCGGCTCAGTGCTTGGCGAGCATTGGCTCTCCAGGCTACTAGCAAGACACTCGGCCTTATCCAGATCGTCGAGGGCTGGAGGGAGGTTCGGACGTAGCAAGGGGGGTATCGTGGTGACAGTGTCGCTTCGGAGAGATCGCGCTAGCGACCAGTAAGCTGTGTGCGAAGGCGTGAGCTCTCCGAGGCGCCTACTGTGGCGGTCGTCCCTGAGTTCGGCGAAGCGTGCTTTCACCTCCCTCTGTAGGGCACGGAGTTTCCTCCGATTGTCGTCAGTCGGGTAAGTGTCATGGGCTCTAGTCTGCGCGTTCTTGCGCCTGATCAGGTCTTTCAACTCCTCCGAGAGTTCCCATCGCTCTCCAGGGCGATTAGGAATCTCCCTTGAGCAGTGATCGATCTTTTCTTTAATAAAAGAGGTGAGATTTAACGCGGCTGCTTTCGCGACATCTACGGAGTCAATTGTGTCGGGTATTCTATTTAAATTCTCGTTGGAATCAGTATTATTTAACTCGATGTCGAGTTTCTTAAAATCTATTATGATTTTAGTGGGTTGGAGGAGATCCGGGTCTGGTCCTAGCTGGATTAGGACGGGGCGATGGTCAGAGTCTAACTCGGATAACGTCTCTATGGTTCGGAACTGTAAGGTCACTCCCCTCAAGATCGCTATGTCAAGTATGTCGGGTGAGTCATTGCTCCTATTGGGGTAGCGAGTGGGCGTCATAGGGGCGATCACTTCGAAGTCGAAGGTCGGTAGTGACGTCAGTCTGTCTAGTTCCGTGCCTTTGGTATTTGTTCTACGGGAATTCCAGCGGGGGTGTTTACAGTTTAAGTCGCCGGCCAGAATGACCGCGACGTCCAACGAGAGTAGTGATCTTATGTCACTTTCTAATAGGCGTTTGCTCGGAGAGGAGTAGGCTGATATTATTGTTATGGGCTGATGGCCCGTCAAACTGACTCGACACATTGACACCTCGATGTTGAGAAGCGTGGGTGGGTCGAGCGGAATGCAGTGCAAGGAAGACTTATAGTAAATGATAGTGCCTCCGCGGGCGGAGTCCCTATCATTCCTAACGAGCCGATAATTAGATATCCTAGGATTTCTAATTGACGGCTTGAGGAAGGTTTCCTGCACTAACATGACGTCGACGGGGTGGTCCCTCAGAAATTGACGTACTAAATCAATTTGCCGGATAAGGCCGTTTGCGTTGAAAGTAACAACGCTGAGCGATCGCGGTTTATTTCTAGCGGTTGTAGCCATTTAAAAATTACAGAGGGATTGCTCTATGAGAGCCGCCATGCTGTCAAGATTAGCCCTGACACTATCTAAGTAAGCCTTCATGCCTAGCAATTGGCTTTTCGTGACTGCTTCCGGTTTTGATGCCGGAGAAGTGGTAACTGTAGGGATGCCGTTGGACAACGGTCTGGCCCAGGCTCCTAACGGGTTATTGACCTGAGGGGTCTTTTGAATGGATGCGGGGGTGTTCTTTTCCGCCCGCGGGACTGTTTGCTCCGTGGGAGGAGCAGAAGAGGTGATTATTTTCGCCGGCTGGGATTCGGCGGAAGCGGGGCTGGGCTTAGAACTCGTGTTCGAGTTCTTGTGGGCTTTGATAGCCCGTGGGCGTCTGCGCGGGGCCTTCGGGCAGCCGCGGTAATTCGCTGGGTGCCCCTGTGATTTACAGAGGACGCAGCTGGGAGGAGTCAAGGGGTCTGGGACCTTACGAGGACAGTCCGTCGTACTGTGGTCTCCTAGGCACTTTACGCACCTAGGCCTCGTGAAGCAATTGCGGGCGGAATGCCCGTATTTTTGACAGTTGTGGCATTGTCCGGGGACGCCACGTTTGAGAGGGGCCTCTACAGTGAGACCAGAGAGGTGGCACACTGTTTTTATGTTGTAGATTTGTTTCCCTTGCGGGGAAAGATCAAGGATGCACAGAACCATGTTGTATGGTTCTTTTGTGCGAAGATTGTACATCCTGTGTACTTCTTTTATGGGGAGGTCCTGGGCTTTTAAGTCCTCGTGGATCGACTTAATGTCGATCTCTTTCGGGAGCCCCCTGATAACTACGCGCAGCTGACGTTCGTCATCAAGCGCATGAGTGTGATAGCCGACTTTTTCGGCACGAAGGAGGGTCGATAGTTTACGGTGGGAGTCAGAGTCTGTTAACGTGACCCTAATACCTTGCGCGGTGGATTGCGCGTGGGTGAAATTAATTTTCTTGGCCTTAATTTTGGCCGAGATATCGTTCCAGCATTTTATATCCTGGATATAAATGGGCGGAGGCTTTTTAGGCCCCGCCGAAGTTGCGGGAGTCGCGTTAGAGAAGAAGAAGTTGCGCTTCCTTTTATTATTTTGGACGGTCTCGAAACCGTCCGAGTCTGAATCGCTTCCGGTCGGTGAAGCCGACCGCGATCGCGACTCTGAGTCGTCGCCGTTCGACGACTCGTTCTCACTTTCGGTATCCATTGATACCGAATCGGGGGAGGCCGGTCCGTCGGGAATCGAACCCGAGGCGGCAGCGGTGGGGGCTACGGAGGCCGCGTCCAACTCACCGAGCTCGCGGTTTATGACCTCTAAGACCTCGGGGAAGCGGGTGGCGAGCAACTGTATGAGTCGCTCCATTTTTAACCTATGAGTGTCCCTAGTGGACACGGGGAGAGAAAAATGTGTTTCTCCCCTGCCGGGGCAGGGGAGGTGAGTGCCTACGGTGTGGTCCCTAATGAGCTCTGCCCGTAGGTGACAGAGATGAGTCCCTAAGACTGACCTGATAATCCGGGTTGTGTGACTGGTCGGCTCGGCTCCGGGAGGAGCGGGCCCGCGTACGCGAAGACACTAAAAAGTCCTTGCACTTATATTGTCCGAGCACAAATACACAGAAAGTCCAACAGTCTATAAGCCTATCGAACGATCACTGCACTAATCTGACCTAATGACAGTCCAATTGTCCAAATGTCCGTGGCACTGCACTGAAAGTCCAAAATGTCCGTGGCACTTCAATCCGAATTGGCGACTGCCGCTCTCATTGAGCGGCGACGGGCGACTGGGTCGTCGTCGGGTGGGCTCGCGGTCACGCTAGTGAGCGGACGCGAGCGATCGGCGGGGGCCGAGGGGGGTGCGTGTGAGCGCACCGTGTGTGGCGGCGGGGGCCGGGGGGCGCGTGTGATCGCGCAGCTCACCGTGTCTGATACACGTCCGACTAGGTCGGCTATGAAAACCAAACTCCCTTATATACAGAGGGGTAGGACGTTGTCTAGTGCAATCGCGTCCTGCACTAGGTAACTACGTCAGTTAGTTACCTAGTGCAGTCAGTTGATGAGTCATGAACATTGTAGGTACCGCCCATTTCAAAAGCTGTCCGCTGCGGGCGCTCCGTGCTGTAGATATGTAATCGAGTCGGATTCCAGACCCCTCAGACCTTTCTTATTTTCTGATGTATACATATTGTAATATGGGTAAGTATCAAATCATAAGGATTTTAAAATGGTCTATTACGATCGTCATAAAATAATATGCATTAAATTTTTTTTTTCAACTTTTAATAAAGAAAATAAGATAAAATAAAAATAATATATAATAATATCACGTAATATATATTTAAAAAAAACTTTATTATAGTTATCATTCACGCGGTATGATTTTTTTTTTCATGTAACTTGCATTAGGTACTCGCAAAATTATCCCTCTGCGTACCTGCATCATCTATATCGTTTAAAAAAAAAATCACGTTCTAGTCTAGTTATTTCTCTAGGAAATCTACAATAGAAACATTATTACAACACTCCAACGAGTAGGTACCGAAAAATTTAACATATGATATAGAAAAAAGTAACCTTTTGTTATCTTTTATCGTTTAAACTTTCACCGACAACGAAGCGTCTGCGTACCTGTATCTAGAAACTTAGTTACTTTTGTTGAAAAAAGGTTTTATTTATGAGTCATCTTTATACATTCTTTGGAAAAATATGCGTAAAACGACCTTTAAGGTAACTAAGGGACGTACCTACCTATTTAAGTTAATAAAATTAACGCTGTATTCGTCTAAATAGTTTTCAAGTTACCGTACTTCATTTTAGTTAGGTGGGTAGGTTTGTACCTACGTGACCGAGTTTTATTTAGATTGGACATAGCGAACTTTTTTTTTAAAGATAGATAGCTAGGCCTATGAGCAGTTACAGATTTTTTGTCGAGCTTTGAAAAAGTTCATATTCAAAAATTATCGTTTTTTTTTTCATATCAATCTATGAGGAATTAGGCGGCATTTTAGATTAACGTTTCCAGGCGGCTTAACATTTCACACATCGACATTTTCAACAATTTCCCCTTAATCACTTTGTTAGTTGGCGAAAAACAATAGATTGACAGACGCGACTGGCAATTAGTTTTATTTATAATAATAGGTATGTACCTATACATTGGGATCATTTTTTTCTTATTCCAGCGTGGAGTAAAAATATAAAATTTAGGAAATTGGAAGGGCTCTTAAGATGACTCGTCTCGAAAAGGCCGTCAACTCGTCTTTGAGGTTTTGTAACAAAACAGAGTCTTGTAACCTCAGTCAAGTCTGTTGAACATTTTGTTGTATTCTTTTTTTTTTACAATATGCAAATGTACGATTATGTAGGTACGAGAATGTGTTATGTTTGTGCGTAGGTACCTACTGAGACGTTCGTAATAGGTAGGTACCTAGGTACCTATGTAATTATTGACGTCGTTTCGAAGAAACTAACAAGCGTATTTAGAAAATGTTTGTGGCCCTGAAAAGGACCTTTTAAACTGAACTGAATTTGGTCAGTTTTCTTTGCAGTTTGTGGCCATATTTCTCTTCATGAGCGCAACTGACCGACGTGTCAGGATTTTGTTTTCGGGTTTCACCACCAGAGCGTCTTTCACGACGAAAAGTATGTTGGACGTTTCGTGATGCTTGTAGAACAAGTTTGTTCCACACTGCATGCACGTCAACATCTGCTGAGTTTCAACATACTTTTCCCGCTTAAGACGCATTTTACGCCCTCGACGTGATGAAACCACGAAGCGGTGCCACTTCTCTTCCAGCACGCGCGCCCCGTCCACTTGTCTGACAGGCAGCCGGTCAAGTGTGCAGTTCAACGCTAGAGCCATATGGCCACAAACGCAAAAGTAATTGTTCATGATATCGGACATCTTTAATCGCGTAACGCAAGCGAAATGAGCCCCAAACGAACGTACCGTATCTTATATACAGAGGGGTAGGACGTTGTCTAGTGCAATCGCGTCCTGCACTAGGTAACTACGTCAGTTAGTTACCTAGTGCAGTCAGTTGATGAGTCATGAACATTGTAGGTACCGCCCATTTCAAAAGCTGTCCGCTGCGGGCGCTCCGTGCTGTAGATATGTAATCGAGTCGGATTCCAGACCCCTTAGACCTTTCTTATTTTCTGATGTATACATATTGTAATATGGGTAAGTATCAAATCATAAGGATTTTAAAATGGTCTATTACGATCGTCATAAAATAATATGCATTAAATTTTTTTTTTCAACTTTTAATAAAGAAAATAAGATAAAATAAAAATAATATATAATAATATCACGTAATATATATTTAAAAAAAACTTTATTATAGTTATCATTCACGCGGTATGATTTTTTTTTTCATGTAACTTGCATTAGGTACTCGCAAAATTATCCCTCTGCGTACCTGCATCATCTATATCGTTTAAAAAAAAAATCACGTTCTAGTCTAGTTATTTCTCTAGGAAATCTACAATAGAAACATTATTACAACACTCCAACGAGTAGGTACCGAAAAATTTAACATATGATATAGAAAAAAGTAACCTTTTGTTATCTTTTATCGTTTAAACTTTCACCGACAACGAAGCGTCTGCGTACCTGTATCTAGAAACTTAGTTACTTTTGTTGAAAAAAGGTTTTATTTATGAGTCATCTTTATACATTCTTTGGAAAAATATGCGTAAAACGACCTTTAAGGTAACTAAGGGACGTACCTACCTATTTAAGTTAATAAAATTAACGCTGTATTCGTCTAAATAGTTTTCAAGTTACCGTACTTCATTTTAGTTAGGTGGGTAGGTTTGTACCTACGTGACCGAGTTTTATTTAGATTGGACATAGCGAACTTTTTTTTTAAAGATAGATAGCTAGGCCTATGAGCAGTTACAGATTTTTTGTCGAGCTTTGAAAAAGTTCATATTCAAAAATTATCGTTTTTTTTTTCATATCAATCTATGAGGAATTAGGCGGCATTTTAGATTAACGTTTCCAGGCGGCTTAACATTTCACACATCGACATTTTCAACAATTTCCCCTTAATCACTTTGTTAGTTGGCGAAAAACAATAGATTGACAGACGCGACTGGCAATTAGTTTTATTTATAATAATAGGTATGTACCTATACATTGGGATCATTTTTTTCTTATTCCAGCGTGGAGTAAAAATATAAAATTTAGGAAATTGGAAGGGCTCTTAAGATGACTCGTCTCGAAAAGGCCGTCAACTCGTCTTTGAGGTTTTGTAACAAAACAGAGTCTTGTAACCTCAGTCAAGTCTGTTGAACATTTTGTTGTATTCTTTTTTTTTTACAATATGCAAATGTACGATTATGTAGGTACGAGAATGTGTTATGTTTGTGCGTAGGTACCTACTGAGACGTTCGTAATAGGTAGGTACCTAGGTACCTATGTAATTATTGACGTCGTTTCGAAGAAACTAACAAGCGTATTTAGAAAATGTTTGTGGCCCTGAAAAGGACCTTTTAAACTGAACTGAATTTGGTCAGTTTTCTTTGCAGTTTGTGGCCATATTTCTCTTCATGAGCGCAACTGACCGACGTGTCAGGATTTTGTTTTCGGGTTTCACCACCAGAGCGTCTTTCACGACGAAAAGTATGTTGGACGTTTCGTGATGCTTGTAGAACAAGTTTGTTCCACACTGCATGCACGTCAACATCTGCTGAGTTTCAACATACTTTTCCCGCTTAAGACGCATTTTACGCCCTCGACGTGATGAAACCACGAAGCGGTGCCACTTCTCTTCCAGCACGCGCGCCCCGTCCACTTGTCTGACAGGCAGCCGGTCAAGTGTGCAGTTCAACGCTAGAGCCATATGGCCACAAACGCAAAAGTAATTGTTCATGATATCGGACATCTTTAATCGCGTAACGCAAGCGAAATGAGCCCCAAACGAACGTACCGTATCTTATATACAGAGGGGTAGGACGTTGTCTAGTGCAATCGCGTCCTGCACTAGGTAACTACGTCAGTTAGTTACCTAGTGCAGTCAGTTGATGAGTCATGAACATTGTAGGTACCGCCCATTTCAAAAGCTGTCCGCTGCGGGCGCTCCGTGCTGTAGATATGTAATCGAGTCGGATTCCAGACCCCTCAGACCTTTCTTATTTTCTGATGTATACATATTGTAATATGGGTAAGTATCAAATCATAAGGATTTTAAAATGGTCTATTACGATCGTCATAAAATAATATGCATTAAATTTTTTTTTTCAACTTTTAATAAAGAAAATAAGATAAAATAAAAATAATATATAATAATATCACGTAATATATATTTAAAAAAAACTTTATTATAGTTATCATTCACGCGGTATGATTTTTTTTTTCATGTAACTTGCATTAGGTACTCGCAAAATTATCCCTCTGCGTACCTGCATCATCTATATCGTTTAAAAAAAAAATCACGTTCTAGTCTAGTTATTTCTCTAGGAAATCTACAATAGAAACATTATTACAACACTCCAACGAGTAGGTACCGAAAAATTTAACATATGATATAGAAAAAAGTAACCTTTTGTTATCTTTTATCGTTTAAACTTTCACCGACAACGAAGCGTCTGCGTACCTGTATCTAGAAACTTAGTTACTTTTGTTGAAAAAAGGTTTTATTTATGAGTCATCTTTATACATTCTTTGGAAAAATATGCGTAAAACGACCTTTAAGGTAACTAAGGGACGTACCTACCTATTTAAGTTAATAAAGTTAACGCTGTATTCGTCTAAATAGTTTTCAAGTTACCGTACTTCATTTTAGTTAGGTGGGTAGGTTTGTACCTACGTGACCGAGTTTTATTTAGATTGGACATAGTGAACTTTTTTTTTAAAGATAGATAGCTAGGCCAATGAGCAGTTACAGATTTTTTGTCGAGCTTTGAAAAAGTTCATTTTCAAAAATTATCGTTTTTTTTTTTCATATCAAACTATGAGGAATTAGGCGGCATTTTAGATTAACGTTTCCAGGCGGCTTAACATTTCACACATCGACATTTTCAACAATTTCCCCTTAATCACTTTGTTAGTTGGCGAAAAACAATAGATTGACAGACGCGACTGGCAATTAGTTTTATTTATAATAATAGGTATGTACCTATACATTGGGATCATTTTTTTCTTATTCCAGCGTGGAGTAAAAATATAAAATTTAGGAAATTGGAAGGGCTCTTAAGATGACTCGTCTCGAAAAGGCCGTCAACTCGTCTTTGAGGTTTTGTAACAAAACAGAGTCTTGTAACCTCAGTCAAGTCTGTTGAACATTTTGTTGTATTCTTTTTTTTTTTACAATATGCAAATGTACGATTATGTAGGTACGAGAATGTGTTATGTTTGTGCGTAGGTACCTACTGAGACGTTCGTAATAGGTAGGTACCTAGGTACCTATGTAATTATTGACGTCGTTTCGAAGAAACTAACAAGCGTATTTAGAAAATGTTTGTGGCCCTGAAAAGGACCTTTTAAACTGAACTGAATTTGGTCAGTTTTCTTTGCAGTTTGTGGCCATATTTCTCTTCATGAGCGCAACTGACCGACGTGTCAGGATTTTGTTTTCGGGTTTCACCACCAGAGCGTCTTTCACGACGAAAAGTATGTTGGACGTTTCGTGATGCTTGTAGAACAAGTTTGTTCCACACTGCATGCACGTCAACATCTGCTGAGTTTCAACATACTTTTCCCGCTTAAGACGCATTTTACGCCCTCGACGTGATGAAACCACGAAGCGGTGCCACTTCTCTTCCAGCACGCGCGCCCCGTCCACTTGTCTGACAGGCAGCCGGTCAAGTGTGCAGTTCAACGCTAGAGCCATATGGCCACAAACGCAAAAGTAATTGTTCATGATATCGGACATCTTTAATCGCGTAACGCAAGCGAAATGAGCCCCAAACGAACGTACCGTATCTTATATACAGAGGGGTAGGACGTTGTCTAGTGCAATCGCGTCCTGCACTAGGTAACTACGTCAGTTAGTTACCTAGTGCAGTCAGTTGATGAGTCATGAACATTGTAGGTACCGCCCATTTCAAAAGCTGTCCGCTGCGGGCGCTCCGTGCTGTAGATATGTAATCGAGTCGGATTCCAGACCCCTCAGACCTTTCTTATTTTCTGATGTATACATATTGTAATATGGGTAAGTATCAAATCATAAGGATTTTAAAATGGTCTATTACGATCGTCATAAAATAATATGCATTAAATTTTTTTTTTTCAACTTTTAATAAAGAAAATAAGATAAAATAAAAATAATATATAATAATATCACGTAATATATATTTAAAAAAAACTTTATTATAGTTATCATTCACGCGGTATGATTTTTTTTTTCATGTAACTTGCATTAGGTACTCGCAAAATTATCCCTCTGCGTACCTGCATCATCTATATCGTTTAAAAAAAAAATCACGTTCTAGTCTAGTTATTTCTCTAGGAAATCTACAATAGAAACATTATTACAACACTCCAACGAGTAGGTACCGAAAAATTTAACATATGATATAGAAAAAAGTAACCTTTTGTTATCTTTTATCGTTTAAACTTTCACCGACAACGAAGCGTCTGCGTACCTGTATCTAGAAACTTAGTTACTTTTGTTGAAAAAAGGTTTTATTTATGAGTCATCTTTATACATTCTTTGGAAAAATATGCGTAAAACGACCTTTAAGGTAACTAAGGGACGTACCTACCTATTTAAGTTAATAAAATTAACGCTGTATTCGTCTAAATAGTTTTCAAGTTACCGTACTTCATTTTAGTTAGGTGGGTAGGTTTGTACCTACGTGACCGAGTTTTATTTAGATTGGACATAGCGAACTTTTTTTTTAAAGATAGATAGCTAGGCCTATGAGCAGTTACAGATTTTTTGTCGAGCTTTGAAAAAGTTCATATTCAAAAATTATCGTTTTTTTTTTCATATCAATCTATGAGGAATTAGGCGGCATTTTAGATTAACGTTTCCAGGCGGCTTAACATTTCACACATCGACATTTTCAACAATTTCCCCTTAATCACTTTGTTAGTTGGCGAAAATCAATAGATTGACAGACGCGACTGGCAATTAGTTTTATTTATAATAATAGGTATGTACCTATACATTGGGATCATTTTTTTCTTATTCCAGCGTGGAGTAAAAATATAAAATTTAGGAAATTGGAAGGGCTCTTAAGATGACTCGTCTCGAAAAGGCCGTCAACTCGTCTTTGAGGTTTTGTAACAAAACAGAGTCTTGTAACCTCAGTCAAGTCTGTTGAACATTTTGTTGTATTCTTTTTTTTTTACAATATGCAAATGTACGATTATGTAGGTACGAGAATGTGTTATGTTTGTGCGTAGGTACCTACTGAGACGTTCGTAATAGGTAGGTACCTAGGTACCTATGTAATTATTGACGTCGTTTCGAAGAAACTAACAAGCGTATTTAGAAAATGTTTGTGGCCCTGAAAAGGACCTTTTAAACTGAACTGAATTTGGTCAGTTTTCTTTGCAGTTTGTGGCCATATTTCTCTTCATGAGCGCAACTGACCGACGTGTCAGGATTTTGTTTTCGGGTTTCACCACCAGAGCGTCTTTCACGACGAAAAGTATGTTGGACGTTTCGTGATGCTTGTAGAACAAGTTTGTTCCACACTGCATGCACGTCAACATCTGCTGAGTTTCAACATACTTTTCCCGCTTAAGACGCATTTTACGCCCTCGACGTGATGAAACCACGAAGCGGTGCCACTTCTCTTCCAGCACGCGCGCCCCGTCCACTTGTCTGACAGGCAGCCGGTCAAGTGTGCAGTTCAACGCTAGAGCCATATGGCCACAAACGCAAAAGTAATTGTTCATGATATCGGACATCTTTAATCGCGTAACGCAAGCGAAATGAGCCCCAAACGAACGTACCGTATCTTATATACAGAGGGGTAGGACGTTGTCTAGTGCAATCGCGTCCTGCACTAGGTAACTACGTCAGTTAGTTACCTAGTGCAGTCAGTTGATGAGTCATGAACATTGTAGGTACCGCCCATTTCAAAAGCTGTCCGCTGCGGGCGCTCCGTGCTGTAGATATGTAATCGAGTCGGATTCCAGACCCCTTAGACCTTTCTTATTTTCTGATGTATACATATTGTAATATGGGTAAGTATCAAATCATAAGGATTTTAAAATGGTCTATTACGATCGTCATAAAATAATATGCATTAAATTTTTTTTTTCAACTTTTAATAAAGAAAATAAGATAAAATAAAAATAATATATAATAATATCACGTAATATATATTTAAAAAAAACTTTATTATAGTTATCATTCACGCGGTATGATTTTTTTTTTCATGTAACTTGCATTAGGTACTCGCAAAATTATCCCTCTGCGTACCTGCATCATCTATATCGTTTAAAAAAAAAATCACGTTCTAGTCTAGTTATTTCTCTAGGAAATCTACAATAGAAACATTATTACAACACTCCAACGAGTAGGTACCGAAAAATTTAACATATGATATAGAAAAAAGTAACCTTTTGTTATCTTTTATCGTTTAAACTTTCACCGACAACGAAGCGTCTGCGTACCTGTATCTAGAAACTTAGTTACTTTTGTTGAAAAAAGGTTTTATTTATGAGTCATCTTTATACATTCTTTGGAAAAATATGCGTAAAACGACCTTTAAGGTAACTAAGGGACGTACCTACCTATTTAAGTTAATAAAGTTAACGCTGTATTCGTCTAAATAGTTTTCAAGTTACCGTACTTCATTTTAGTTAGGTGGGTAGGTTTGTACCTACGTGACCGAGTTTTATTTAGATTGGATATAGTGAACTTTTTTTTTAAAGATAGATAGCTAGGCCAATGAGCAGTTACAGATTTTTTGTCGAGCTTTGAAAAAGTTCATTTTCAAAAATTATCGTTTTTTTTTTTCATATCAAACTATGAGGAATTAGGCGGCATTTTAGATTAACGTTTCCAGGCGGCTTAACATTTCACACATCGACATTTTCAACAATTTCCCCTTAATCACTTTGTTAGTTGGCGAAAAACAATAGATTGACAGACGCGACTGGCAATTAGTTTTATTTATAATAATAGGTATGTACCTATACATTGGGATCATTTTTTTCTTATTCCAGCGTGGAGTAAAAATATAAAATTTAGGAAATTGGAAGGGCTCTTAAGATGACTCGTCTCGAAAAGGCCGTCAACTCGTCTTTGAGGTTTTGTAACAAAACAGAGTCTTGTAACCTCAGTCAAGTCTGTTGAACATTTTGTTGTATTCTTTTTTTTTACAATATGCAAATGTACGATTATGTAGGTACGAGAATGTGTTATGTTTGTGCGTAGGTACCTACTGAGACGTTCGTAATAGGTAGGTACCTAGGTACCTATGTAATTATTGACGTCGTTTCGAAGAAACTAACAAGCGTATTTAGAAAATGTTTGTGGCCCTGAAAAGGACCTTTTAAACTGAACTGAATTTGGTCAGTTTTCTTTGCAGTTTGTGGCCATATTTCTCTTCATGAGCGCAACTGACCGACGTGTCAGGATTTTGTTTTCGGGTTTCACCACCAGAGCGTCTTTCACGACGAAAAGTATGTTGGACGTTTCGTGATGCTTGTAGAACAAGTTTGTTCCACACTGCATGCACGTCAACATCTGCTGGGTTTCAACATACTTTTCCCGCTTAAGACGCATTTTACGCCCTCGACGTGATGAAACCACGAAGCGGTGCCACTTCTCTTCCAGCACGCGCGCCCCGTCCACTTGTCTGACAGGCAGCCGGTCAAGTGTGCAGTTCAACGCTAGAGCCATATGGCCACAAACGCAAAAGTAATTGTTCATGATATCGGACATCTTTAATCGCGTAACGCAAGCGAAATGAGCCCCAAACTTTTTTTTTTTTTTCGAATTGTGGAGTGCTGTTGGCCCTAGCGGCCTTTACAGCGTCACCGGTGAGAGGGGCCGGGCACTTAGGCAAGCCGGCCGCGAAGGAAGAATGGGAGCCCTCTGGGAGGGCTCGGAGGGGAAAGACGCCCGCCCTAAGGGTGTCTCCTAGCGAGGTCGCACCTCGGCTTAGAGCGTCGTCGGAGTGGAGGAGGCGCTATGCGGAGCGCTGAGACGGCTTACGGACGGTCAGCTACGCGCCTAGGCGCGTGCGAGCCGTCAGAACGCGGGGACCTCGCCCTCGCCGGCGGGGGCGGTGTGTGTGTGTCCTGTGTGTGGTGGTGTATATGGCGTTAAGCGCCGTGATCCTATCGTCAGGGTCGGTTAAGGCGTGCATGGGACGCCTTTGTACGGTCTGTAAGTTACCTCTACCTACGTATTTGCAAGCCTCTGCTACAAGAGGATTTGGGTGACTGCGCGCTCTCTCAAAATACGCTGTAGCGAGTATTTTGAGGTGCTTCGCGATTGAATCGATCTTGAGGTCGCGATGTAAGTCGACATTACGCACGTACCACGGCGAGTACGTGGCAGTGCGCAGAAACTTGTTCTGAATTATTTGGAGCCTATGGATGAGGGTTGGCGCCACGTGAGCGAAGACGGGGCACGCGTAGGTCATAATAGGTCGTATGCAGGCCTTGTATAATGTCGTCTTATTTCTAAGAGACATTTTACTCCTCCCGCATAGCAGCGTGTGCAATCGACCTAGTACGAACGCTGCCCTGTTTCGGACCCGGTTGATGTGGGCTTTGAACGAAAGTTTACTGTCGAGAATGACACCTAGGTACTTTGTTTCCTTTAGCCAAGGAATCGGAGTGCCGAACAGGGTAATGGTCCCGGGTCGACCTTTCGTCCAGAAGACGCGTCTGGTGTGCTTAACAAAGTGCACTGCTGCACTCTTTTCGGGGTTTACTTCGATTCTCCATTTCCTAAACCACACGCCGAGGGCGGTGGCCGCGGATTGGAGTCGAGAAGTTATAGCCTCGACGGAGGTGCCGGTCGTGAAGATGGCCGTGTCATCGGCGAATAGGGCCAGCTTGGTGGCTTTATTTTTGGGAATCGGGATGTCATTCGTGTACAACGAATACAGAAGCGGTGAAAGCACCGAGCCCTGAGGGACTCCGGCGCGAATAGGACGGGGCGAAGACAGAGTGCCGTCAACCCGATATCTGAAAGTGCGATTTGACAAGAAGTCTCGTATGATGCGCACGAGATTATCTGGCAGTTCTAGTTGATAGAGCTTGTATATCAAGCCGTTATGCCAGACTTTGTCGAATGCCTTAGCGACATCGAAGAATAGAGCCCCCGTAGTGTGAGTACGGGATGTGGCGAAACCTTTTAGGATGTGCTCCGTTAAGCGGTGCACCTGGTGGACTGAGGAGTGATGGGCTCGGAACCCGAAGTGCTCGTCGATGAGCGGAGTACGCATTTGTTGCGTGGCGGCCTTGAGGCGGGTGTGAATGATTTTCTCGTACACCTTACCGAGGGTGTTGAGAAGACTAATGGGTCGATAGCTCGAAGGGAGGTTCCTGGGTTTACCAGGTTTGGGAATTCCTATCACGGTCGCCTCTTTCCACTGATCGGGGAACGAGCAACCGGCCAGAAGGGCGTTATAAATCATGACGAGCAGCATGATAAGCTGCTGAGGAAGGCGTTTGAGCGTCTTGTTGGTGATTCGGTCGGGACCCGGGGCTTTTTTCGCGTGGAGTTCCTTAATGATCGATTCAACTTCTTCCACCGTCGTCGGTGGGAGCGTTTCGTTGGATGGCGGTGAAGCCGCCCTACGTTCGACGAACCCGTCCACCGTCGAGAGGTGTATGGGATCGCACGGCTCAGTGCTTGGGGAGCATTGGCTCTCCAGACTACTCGCAAGGCACTCGGCCTTGTCCAGGTCGTCGAGGGCTGGTGGGAGATTCGGCCTAATGAGGGGAGGTGTAGAGGCTACGGTGACGCCACGGAGTCTCTTCGCCCACGACCAGTAAGCGGTGTGCGACGGGGTGAGTTCTCCTAGACGTCTACTGTAGTAGTCGTCCCTGAGGTCGGCGAAGCGAGCTTTCACCTCCCTCTGTAGGGAACGGAGTTTCCTCCGATTGTCGTCAGTCGGGTAAGAGTCATGGGCTCTGGTTTGTGCGTTTTTACGCCTAATGAGGTCTCTTAACTCCTCTGGGAGCTGCCAACGCTCGCCCGGGCGGATTGGCATCTCCCGAGAGCAGTCATCGATCTTATTTTTAATAAAGGAGGTTAATTTTGACGCGGCCGCTTTAGCTACGTCTACCGAATCGATTGTGTCGGGTATACCTTCAAGGTGATCTGAGTCTAGGGAGCTAAGCTCTGATTCGAGCTTTTTCCAGTCTATGACTGTTTTGACGGGTTGGTGAAGATCCGTATCTGGTCCTAGCTGGATTAGGACGGGGCGGTGGTCTGAGTCTAGCTCTGATAGTGTCTCGATAGAGCGTAACTGGAGTGTTACGCCCTTGACGATAGCTATGTCGAGCACGTCTGGTGAGTCATTTGTTCCCCTAACTGGGTAGCGAGTGGGTGTCATGGGTGCTAGGACATCAATGTCTAGAGTGGGGAGTGACGTCAGTCTGTCTAGTTCTGTTCCTCTGCTATTTCTCGTGCGGGAGTTCCAGCGGGGGTGTTTACTATTTAGGTCGCCGGCCAGAAGGACCGCGCTACCTGTCGAGAGTAGTGACCTAATGTCGCTCTCGAGCAACCTCTTAGAGGGAGATAAATAAACTGACGCGATGGTGACGGCCTGGTGGCCCGTCATACTGAGTCGACACAATGATGCTTCGATTTCACTAAGCGGCGGAGGGTCTAACGGCACGCAGTGCAACGACTTCTTGTAATAGATGAGAGTGCCGCCGAGTGCGGTGACTCTGTCGTTTCGAACAAAATTATAATTAGGCACGTAAGGTGCTCTATGACCCGGTTTGAGAAAAGTCTCTTGCACTAGCATGACGTCGACCGGGTGTTCCCTCAAAAATTGACAAACTAAGTCTAGTTGTGGTCCAAGGCCGTTTGCATTGAAAGTAATGACACTGAGCGAACGTGGTTTTACCCTAGCTTTGTCAGTCATTTTTTAAATTTAAATATCAAAAGATTCTAGAGCCGCAGCCATGCGGTCTAATTGAAACCTAACTTCAGCGAGGTAGGCCTTCATCCGTTTGACCTCCTCTCTGATGGGAGTCGGTTCGACTACCGACTGTGTGGGGATAGCCTTCACGTAAGGCAAAGGCTTGTTCCAAGCGTTAGCCTTAGGGGCTACGCTTGCGGCCTGAGGGGCCTTATTGTGGGTCGGGGGGGCTTTCGAAACCACCTGCTGGGTTTTGATGCCTGGCTGTTGGGGCTTAGGAGCCTCCCGTGGGGCCGGCGTTGCCTCTGTGGTGGTTTCAGGGGTCGGCTTCCTCTTTTGAGAGGTCGCTCTCCTGCGCGTTTCCCTCGGGCGACGCTTGCGTGGTGCCTGAGGACAACCGCGGTAATTTGCGGGATGTCCGTCCTGCTTACAAAGCACGCAGCTAGGAGGGACTTCAGGGTCGGGGACCTTACGGGGGCAGTCTGCGGTGCCATGGTCACCCAGGCACTTAACGCACCTAGGATGAGCGTAGCAGTTACGGGCAGAATGTCCGTAGATTTGGCAGCGATGGCATTGCCCAGGTTCGCCGCGGTTTTTGGGAACCTCAATAGTGAGCCCGGAGAGGCGACATACAGTTTTTAAATTGAAAATAGTTTTTCCCTCAGGAGAAAGGTCTAGGACCGCAAGCACCATAGGATATGGTGCTTTAGTTCGAGGATGGTACATCCTAGAGACCTGATGAACTGGGAACTTTTGTGACAGAAGATCAGCTTTGATGTCTGCTGTATCGAATTCAGAGGGGAGCCCGCGTATAACGACGCGTAATTGGCGTTCATCTTCAAGTGCGTACGTATGAAATGAGATTTTCTCCTGTCTGAGGAGAGAGGTAAGGCGTCGGTGGGTTTCCGAGTCCTTGACGGTCACTCGGATGCCATTGTAAGTGGATTTCGCCGACTCAGGGCAAATATTTTTAGCTTCCATTTTTTTGGAGATTGAGTTCCAGGACGCTTTGTCCTGGACATAGATGGGTGGCGGTTTTTTGTTCGCACGGCCAGACGCGGGGGCTGAAGGCGCGGGGTGCGTTTGACTCGCCGAAGTGGCGGGGCGCACTACGGGGGGAGCCGTGGTAGCGGTGGGGGATTTGCTGCGTGCCTTGTTAGCACTACGTTTTGAGGGGGGTGGCGCTGCTAAGGCCTTCGCCTTACGACGCTTCCTGTTTTTAATCGAGACGGGCTCGAACCCGTCTGAATCGGAGGAAGCCGGAGAAGCCGGCCTCGACTCCTGGGATGAGTCACTGCATTCGGAGTCAGAATGTTCGATATCCATAGATAGATCTCTCCGGCGATCCTCTTCCCTTTCGGGGGAGGCCGGGCTTTCGGGAATCGAACCCGCTGTCGCTACGTGGGGGGGAGGAGCTAGTTCGCCTGTGATGTCGGCGTATACCTCGGGGTATTTCGATTGGAGGATGAGGATTAACTTCTCCATCATTTTCGTGGCGTCCATAGTGGACGCGGAGTAATTTCTGACCAAAAATATAGAAATTGTTTCCCCCCTGCCGTGGGGCAGGGGCGAGTGAGTACCTACGTGTGTACCCTAACGTCTCTGCCCTTAGGTGGCCGAGATGTGTGCCTAAGACTAACCTGTACCTCCGAGTGTGTTGATCGGCTCCGGGAGAAGCAGATCCGCGCGCGCGAAGATACTATTATAGTCCTTTGCACTTATAATGTCCGAGTACACTACACTGCAAGTCCGACAGTTTTGCCCTATCACACGAACACTGCTCTAAACTGACCTAACGATAGTTCGAAAGTCCAATGTCCGTAGCACTGCACTGGTGAAAGTCCAATAGTCCGTAGCACTGCACTGTAGCTCGGCGAGTTGCTCTCTCCAAGAGCGAAGCGGGGGCGACTGGGAAGTCGCCGGGTGGGCTCGCGGTCACGCTTGGTGCGGACGCGAGCGGTCGGCTGGAGCCGAGAGGGTGCGTGTGAATCGCACAGCGGGCGGTCGGCGGGGACCGGGGGCGCGCGTGTGAACGCGCAGCGGGTGGTCAGCGGGGACCGGGGGCGTGCGTGTGATCGCACAGCGGGCGGTCGGCGGGGACCGGGGGGGCGCTAGAGAGCGCGCGGCGAACTGTGCCTGCTTGACGTCCGACTAGGTCGGGATGTGGCGGCAGACTAATTTTGAGCCCCAAACGAACGTACCGTATCTTATATACAGAGGGGTAGGACGTTGTCTAGTGCGATCGCGTCCTGCACTAGGTAACTACGTCAGTTGTTACCTAGTGCAGTCAGTTGATGAGTCATGAACATTGTAGGTACCGCCCATTTCAAAAGCTGTCCGCTGCGGGCGCTCCGTGCTGTAGATATGTAATCGAGTCGGATTCCAGACTCCTCAGACCTTTCTTATTTTCTGATGTATACATATTGTAATATGGGTAAGTATCAAATCATAAGGATTTTAAAATGGTCTATTACGATCGTCATAAAATAATATGCATTAAATTTTTTTTTCAACTTTTAATAAAGAAAATAAGATAAAATAAAAATAATATATAATAATATCTCGTAATATATATTTAAAAAAAAACTTTATTATAGTTATCATTCACGCGGTATGATTTTTTTTTCATGTAACTTGCATTAGGTACTCGCAAAATTATCCCTCTGCGTACCTGCATAATCTATATCGTTTAAAAAAAAATGATGTTCTAGTCTGGTTATTTCTCTAGGAAATCTACAATAGAAACATTAATACAACACTCCAACGAGTAAGTATCGAATAATTTAATATAAGATTTAAAAAAAGCAACCTTTTGTTATCTTTTATCGTTTAAGCCTTTCACCGAAAACGTAGCGTCTGCGTACCTGCATCTAGAAACTTAGTTACTTTTGTTGAAAAGAGATTTCATTTATGAGTCATTCTTTGGAAAAATATGCGTAAAACGACCTTTAAGGTAACTAAGGGAGGTACCTACCTATTTAAGTTAATAAAGTTAACGCTGTATTCGTCTAAATAGTTTTCAAGTTACCGTACTTAATTTTAGTTAGGTAGGTAGGTGTTTAGAATGTTTACCAATATTGTGTATATTTAAATATTGTTGTATGTTAAATTAGTCCAGCGCTCGACAGATGGCGTGCGGATCAAAATAGATCGCGCTAAAACTTTATTTACGTGGTATAGTATGTAAGATTAGTAATTTAAATAAACGAACGATCGAGCTATCGGAAGTCGGTGTCGGTGGTCGATACGTAGATCAGAATACTGTCGTGGTTTTATTTATTCAACCCTTCAAGTAGTTCACAACTAGTCCAAAGTCGACCCCCAGCCGCCGTAGCACGCCAGTTGTTATACATTTGGTTCATCGAGCCGGACGGATCTGTTCCTGGATTTTTGATTAGTAACCCGTCGTTGGTTACACCCCCACGTACTCGCAGTGGATCGCTGCACGAAGAGTACGTGCAAAATCCAGTTTCCAGGAGAAGACAGTACAACCGACGCGCCATCTTCCGGAGGATAGAAACGTCCAGTCCAAGCTTGCAACGAGCCTCAATAGAGGGCACCACCAGTCATTTGTATAGTGACAGATCAACCAACATCGCAGTGAGTCAGGGAAGTGCAATTGTAAGTACATTTAATATTCCTAATCAAATAGTGCAGTGTATTAAAATCAAGTAATTTTGAACTTTAAATACATCAAGATTTTAACTTAGAAAATATTTAAAGAAATTTGGACTTAGTAAATTTTATAAATTTTTATGAAGAGATCAAGGACTTAGTAGTTTAAAGTTAGTTATTAATTTAGTTATAAGATTGTTTGCATGTTAGACTTAGAATTATTTTAGAAAAAACGAGGGAACGGGGAACCTATGCCCGATTTTTTGCCGAGTAACTTTATTATTTAAACACTTGTAAAATTTTCGGTAATTTTTAGACATATGTATTTCTACCCTCATTATTTTAGTTTTATTTTGTTGTTTTGATTTTAAGTTTATTTTGTTTGTTATTTTTACTACTTCATTTCATCAAGTTTACATTTATTGTAAACGTTTATAGAAAATATTTATAATTGTTTTAGTAAATTAAATATATAATAAATATCGTAAAAATGGAGGGATTAGTCAATGTTTTGAAAGACATCCAAAATGTTATCCAAAAAGGTTTAATTAACTTTAAAAAGAGTCCTAAGGATAGGCTAACTGTAGAGTATATGGAAACTAGACTTGAGTTATTAGAAAATGATTGGGCTTTGTTTAAAGAAAATAATACAAAACTTCACGAAAATTACAAGGCTCAAGAGGTTAAACCATTCGTTGATATTTATGATAGTGCTGAGGACACATATATTACTTATAAATGTTTAATAAAATCATTGTTAAATAAATGTAAATCAACAAATGAGCATAAAACTAATGAAAAATCTAATTTAAAATCAAGTTCAGTTAAGTTACCTAGAATCGCCATTCCTACTTTTAGTGGTAAATACAGTGAATGGACGACATTTCGTGATTTATTTGTGTCGCTTATAGATAAAAATGAACATTTAGACAATGTTGAAAAGATGCATTATTTAAAATTACACTTAACGGGTGAAGCTGAACAATTTGTAAGGCATAAAGAAATTTCTGATTTAAACTACTCTCAATGTTGGTCGCAGTTAGAAAAACGATACAGTAATAAAAAATATCTTTCGAATTGTATATTAAAAAGATTGTTTGGTCAGAAACGTATTTCAGTCGAGTCAGCTACGGGTATAAAGGAGTTGCTCGACACAACTAATGATTGTTTGAATGCGCTCACAAATTTAAAGGTTGATGTATCTACATGGGACATTATCATCATCCACATAATCGCTTTTAAACTCGATCCTGAAACACGTAAACAATGGGAATTAAGTACAAATAATTACGAATCGAATGAATTGCCTACTTATGAGCAGTTTGCCAACTTTTTAGAGAATCGTTTTCGCGCTCTTGAATGTATAGAACCAAAAAAAGTTCATCATGCCGCCGGTCCACATTCGTCTAAAGCAATGGTAGCGGTTAGTTCCGGAGGGATACGTTGCGAATATTGCACCGAGTCACACAAACTTTGTTTCTGCAAGAAATTTGCGAAACAAACAGTTGAATTTAGACGTGATTTCGTTGTAAAAAATAATATGTGTTTTAACTGTCTAGGTAGTAACCATAATGTGTACAACTGCCGAAAACAGACAAAATGTAAAGTTTGTCAAAAACGTCACCATTCGTTACTGCATCCGAGCGGTGACACTGTTATTCAAAATCAAGATACTAAAGCAAATTTGACTACTGTTAATGCTAGCTCATCAACTAGTACTAATCATGTAGTTTCGTGCTTATCTACAGATAAAGTACTCACGCCTCGACAGGTTTTATTAGCCACAGCGCTTGTAAAAGCCAAGTCCAAGGGGGGTGATTACAAACTAGTTAGAGCCTTGCTCGATCAAGGTTCTCAAGCGTGTTTGATAACAGAGTCCACAGTACAATACCTAAGACTTACTAAAATTCCTGTTAAAGGAATAGTATCAGGATTAGGTAATAGGTCAACCATTTCAAAGTATATGGTACATTTAAATATTCAGTCACGTATAGATCCAGAGTTCAAATTACAAGTAACGGCTTATGTGCTTAGTAAAATTACATCATACTTACCTGAACAGAGCATAAATAATAATGTTTTTGAGTGGATCGACATGAATAATTACGATTTAGCCGATCCTCAGTTCAACCAATGTAATAAAATTGATATTTTATTAGGTGCAGATGCCTACAGTTGCATATTAAAAGAAGGCATAATGAGAAGTCCAGATAGAGGTTTAATTGCGCAAAACACCAGCATAGGATGGATATTATCAGGTGCTGTAAACAGATCAAACGATATTTCAAATAGGACAAATTCTAATATAACAGTGATGCATACCCAAATGAAAGAAGATGAGATTCTCAAACGATTTTGGGAAATCGAAGAACAAATTAATAATAAAAAGATGCTTACTCCAGATGAACAAAAATGTGAAGAATTCTATAAAACTACTACCTCGAGGCAAGAAGATGGAAGGTACGTAGTAAGATTGCCGTTCCGTATCGAAGATCCTCAATTCGAAAATACACGTGCTATAGCTGAAATGAAATTGAAGTCATTAGAAAAAAGATTACAAAAGAACAAAAAATTAAAACAACAATATACAGATGTAATAAATGAATACTTACAGTTAGATCATATGAGGCCTGTAAAAGAGGGTGACAACAAAAAGAAAGTGGCGGTTTACTTACCTCATCACGCTGTTATTCGAAACGACAAAACCACAACCAAAGTTCGAGTAGTATTTAATGCCTCTGAAAAATACGGTAAAGGTGTTTCGTTAAATGATACCTTGATAGCTGGTCCAACGTTGCAGGCTGATTTGAGATACACAGTGATGAAATGGAGGGTTTATCCTATTGGTCTCGTGGCTGATATTGTTAAAATGTATCGCCAGATAAGGATAGCTGAAAAAGACATTATGTACCAAAGAATACTATGGCGAAACGACCCTAAAGAAGAAATTAAGGATTACGAGTTGCTAACGGTCACATTTGGTACGGCTTCAGCACCATACCAGGCAGTTAGAACTCTGCACCAGATCGTGTATGATGAAGGTGAAAAATACTCAAACGCTGCTGATAGGGTTTTAAATAGTTTCTATATGGATGATTTGATGATAGGATGCTATAGTATTGAGGAGGGTATAGAAATATATAAAGAAATGACAGAATTATTACGAAAAGGTGGAATGTTATTACAAAAGTGGAATAGTAATGATCAGGAGCTATTAAAAAGGATAAGTTCAGTAGGAATTGAAAACGATCTAAGGAAAGCGGATACAGCAAAAATAGAAACTAAAGCAAAACAAGGACAAATCGGAAATGACAAGGAAAGGGTTATAGAGGATAAGGATGTAGATATAAAAATAGATAACATTATTAAGATTTTAGGACTTACTTGGAACCGTAGTAAAGACACATTCCAGTACACGGTGAATCTCCCGCAGCTAACAAATACACCTGTAACAAAAAGAGCTGTAATTTCAGACATAGCAAGATTATTTGATCCTCTGGGATGGTTGGCTCCAAGCATCGTGTTAGCAAAAATATTTATTCAAAAATTATGGCTTGCAGGAATCGGTTGGGATGAACAATTAAGCACGGATCTGGTACAAGAATGGCATACTTACCGTCAGGAACTATCTCTTCTTACCAAGGTTATGCTACCACGATGGCTTGGCACTAACCCAAACGATGATCTTGAGCTTCACGGGTTCTGTGATGCTTCCAAGGCTGCCTATTCAGCGGTAGTATACTTGCGAATGATTGATGTCACAGGTAAGATCAAGGTTGCTATGTTGGTGGCGAAAACTAGAGTTGCTCCTATCAAGCGGATCAGTATTCCTCGTTTAGAATTGTGTGGGGCAGTTCTTCTTTCAAAGTTGTTGATAGAAACCGCAGAAGTATTGAAGGTCTCATCTAATAATATTTACGCTTGGACGGATTCCACTATTGTTTTGGCTTGGCTTAACAGTCACCCAAGCAAATGGAAGACATTCGTGGCAAATCGCACGTCAGAAATATTGTCATCCATGCAACCAACTCAGTGGTTTCATGTGTCAACCACAGAAAACCCAGCAGACGGTGCTTCACGAGGAGTTTTACCCAGTTTACTTCTTGAGAATAAACTTTGGTTTTCTGGACCCACATTTCTAAGAGCAAAATTAAATATAAAAAGTAAAAGATCAGAAGAATTTAAAACAGAGTTAGAACAAACAGTTAAAGTTCACGTTGCAGTAACACCAACTAACGATTGTGACATATTTACAAGATTTTCATCTTTATCTAAACTTCTTAGAGTAATAGCATATTGTCGTCGTTTCTTGAATAAACGATCTATTAAAACAGAGTATTTACAGAAAAAGGAAATAGACCAGGCATTAGAATGCTGTATTAGAAAAACTCAAGAAAGTATATTTACAGAAGAATACACGCAATTACAGGAAAAAGGATTTTTACAACTAAAATCAAGTAAATTAAAGTGGCTCTGCCCTTATTTAGATGATAAAGGTTTGATTAGGATTCAAGGGAGGTTAGAAAAGTCTTCTTTAAATGAGGAAATGAAGCACCCAATAGTGTTACCAAACAATGCTCATTTTACTCACCTTATAATATCGGACGCACATACTAAAACCCTTCATGGAGGTCCTCAGCTGATGCTGAACTATTTAAGAACAGCCTATTGGATCCTTGGAGTTAGGAATTCAGTGAAGCAACATGTTCGAAAATGTGTAACATGTGCCAAACAAAGAGCCAGTACCAAGGCTCAAGTGATGGGCGACCTACCGTCTGTCAGATGCACACCTGCGAGGCCATTCTTGCATAGTGGGGTTGACTATGCGGGCCCTATAAATGTTAGGACGACGAAAGGGCGTGGTCACCATTCGTATAAGGGCTATATATGTTTGTTTGTTTGTATGTCTACTCGCGCTTTGCACCTCGAAGTAGTTAGTGGTATGAGCACACAAGCATTTCTAGCAGCATTTAGACGATTTGTGGCTAGACGGGGTCACTGTGCTAAATTATATAGCGATAACGGCACCAATTTTGTAGGTGCTGCTAGAGAATTGCAACAATTAACACATTGCCAGGCTTCTATAGCAAAACATTTAGAGGCTAATAATACAGAATGGCATTTCATTCCTTCTCATGCACCTAATTTTGGGGGTCTGTGGGAGGCAGGAGTGAAATCTATCAAATTTCACCTAAAAAGGGTCATCGGTGATGCAACACTCACCTATGAGGAGCTAACAACTTTTCTTAACCAAGTTGAAGCGTGTCTAAATTCGCGACCGATTAGTGTGATTAACTTGAATGATCCTGGCGAACCGATACCATTGACACCGGGACATTTTTTAATAGGAGAACCATTAATATCAATTCCAGAATATAAGGATTATGAAAGTTCAAATGTATATTCTCTAACACGTTGGCAATTTGTTCAACGGATGCTGCAATCATTTTGGAGACGCTGGTCCCAAGAATATTTAAGCAACTTGATGCATCGATACAAATGGTCTTCTAAAACTCAAGAACCGAAGGTTGGAGACATAGTTCTCATAAAGGAAGACAATTTGCCACCTAGTCGATGGTTAATGGGTCGTGTTTTAGAAAAGCATCCCGGTGATGATAAAGTCACGCGTGTAGTTACATTACGTACCAAATCCTCAGTTATTAAAAGGCCAACCAATAAATTATGTATTTTACCAATCGCAGATCAATGAAATGTTATCTATATTTTAAGTATTTTTTTTTATTGTGTTAAACTTTAGAAAAAAATATATGTATTTATAATTTTTACAATTGTTAACTTTATATCTTAATTTTATATAAATGAACTTTACAATGTGTTAAAATTAAAAGGTTAAACTCATTTATAGTTTATGTAGCAAGTATTAAAAAAAAAATGTACATCATCTAGTCGAATTCATAGTTGTCATAAATCATGATTTTACAGTAACTTAAGAAGGACATTCTGTCACTAAATGTCCTTGGTGGGCGCTATGTTTAGAATGTTTACCAATATTGTGTATATTTAAATATTGTTGTATGTTAAATTAGTCCAGCGCTCGACAGATGGCGTGCGGATCAAAATAGATCGCGCTAAAACTTTATTTACGTGGTATAGTATGTAAGATTAGTAATTTAAATAAACGAACGATCCTTCGAGCCGGATGACGCTCGACAAAAAAATCTGTAACTGCTCATAGGCCTAGCTATCTATCGAATCAACCGATTGACGAACGCCAGTGATTGTTTGCAACACGTATGCCTTGATAGTGATGCTGTAATCAGGGTTAATTGTTGAATGAAGATGAATGAAAACCATTGTCTTCGGCGAAATCCGATCGTCTCCACCCAAAACAGATATTTGCTTTCGTATAGGAATTTTCTTTAATCCCAGATATTGAACTATTGCTTCAGTCACGAACGACGCCCGTGATCTCTGATCCAAAAATGCTCTGATTATCAATTTCTGCCCTGCTTGACACTGCCTTGACTAACTTGCAATATGTGAAGGATATGCTGAGCAACATGGCCTAAGATACTATCCCAAGAAAAGTGAGTTGTTAGTCTTTACAGGGAAAAATAAAAGTCCTGTTCAACTTAGTGGTACACTTTTAAAGACAGTAACCCAATTTAAATATCTGGGACTATATTGTTACTGAAAATTTAAAAGACGATAAAGAAATGAAAAGAGAACGTAGGGTGTTGGCTGTAAGGGCCAATATGCTGGCTCGCAGGTTTGCTGGGTGTGCTGTACCTATTACAATTACACTATTTAAGGCTTACTACCAAACATTCTACACCAGCAGCCTTTGGGCTAGCTGCACCCGAAGAGCAGCACACGCCCTGCGAGTACAATACAATAATGCATTTAGGGCGCTGTTGAGACTATAATATTACATTAGTGCGTCAGGTATGTTTGCAGATGCTCATACTGACGATTATTTCGCGATAATGCGTAAGAAGGATGTGTCAATAATACGAAGGGTGAGGGTAAGCACCAACAGCATCCTGAAGTTATTTGCAGAAGGACTGGATGGGCCGACCATGGGGAGGTTTATCAAGTTACATGTACAAAATGTGACTGGATCAATCTCCCTGTGGTAGCTATTTATTCATATTTATTCATTTTTATTTTTTGTTTGTATTTTGTTTTACTAACATAGTTCTTAAGTAAGTATATTGTACTAACCAATTATGAGTCTATGTTGCTTGACAATAAGATTTTTATTTTTATTTATTTTTTTGCGCTCAAAAAAAAAAAAAAACAATTAACAAAAAAAAAACAAATTAATAACAAATCGCTTTACGGTAAAATTATTTTATCATCTATTAACAAATTATAATTCGTGAAAATTTAAAATATAGGTCATGCTGTTCATTCACTTATACTCATTCACCTCTAAAAATATTATGACCACATCCCTATTTGCCTTAAAAAAAAAGATATTGAAATTTCATATTCAAAAATATTAGCTACCTGTACTCTCGCAATTTGATCGCAATTTGATCGCTCACCACCAGAGCGTCTTTCACGACGAAAAGTATGTTGTTTGATTCGCGATGCTTGTAGAACAAGTTTGTTCCACATTGCATGTACGTCGACATCTGTTGCGCTTCAACGTACTTTTCCCGCTTAAGACGCATTTTACGCCCTCGACGTGGTGAAACCAATAAGCGGTGGCTCTTTTCTTCCAGCACGCGCGCCCCATCCACTTGTCTGACAGGCAGCCGGTCCAGTGTGCAGTTCAACGCTAGTGCCATCTGGCCACAAACCGAGAAGTAATTGTTGATGATATTGGACATCTTCTATCGTTATGTAAAAAACAGAAAATAACACGGCAACGACGGGTACCGCAAGCGAAATGAGCCACAAATTTTTTTTTCGATTTTTTTTTCGAATGGTGCTGTTAGCCCTATCAGCCTTTACAGCGTCACCGGGTCGGGTACTATAGACAACGGCCGCGAAGGAAAAAGGGGAGCCATCTGGGAGGGCTCGGGGAAAACGCACGCCCTAATGGTGTCTCCTAGCAAGATCGCACCTCGGCTTAGAGCATCGTCAGAGTGGAGGAGGCGCTACACGGAGCGCTGAGACGGCTTACGGATGGTCCGCTACGTGCCTAGGCGTGTGCGAGCCGTCAGAACGCGGGGACCTCGCCCTCACCGGCGGGGGCGGTGTGTGCTTGTTCTGTGTGTTGTGGTGTATATGGCGTTAAGCGCCGTGATCCTATCGGTCGGAACGGGTAATCCAAAACCCAGCGGCGGGCACTATCGTCGTTGAGGTGAAAGATTTGAATAAAACCGTCCAACTTGGTAACCCGAACGTCGTACCCCAGTTTGGGGGCGATAAATACTCACACGATATATATATTTTTATTCGAGGGAACGCTATACAAAGATCACGCTATAAAAGATGACGGTTACGGATGTTTAATTAGAGAAGATTCACTAGGGTCTACATCTAGGTTTGTTCGAATCTTAGTGAGAACTTCTAAACAACCTTTAAGGTGTCGTCGTGTCGAATATCTAATGGAGACTCCAATATGTGCTCGGTTAGGTATTCTGACGATAATTTCACAATTTGTTTACGTAACTCCTCAGCAGAAGATGCCGCGTGGCACCACGAATCCGAACCTCTATTTGAGCTCCGATTTTTGGAGTGACAGATATTTCACAGGTAACATTGTGACAATATAAATAACCAAAATGGGCAAGTGGTAAAAAGCAACTAAAAGCACAAATCAACAAATAAAAAAAAAAATGCAACCGTTCTCCGATCTGTTACAATATACACAATAATCAACTTTGGTTTTTTTTTTATATTTGATGACTGATATTAGTAAAAGCAAAAAAATAAAATAAAAAGGTGTGCAGCAAATTAAAAAAAAAAAAGTAAAAAGTGCTACTAATGTGTTCTTTCCGATAAAATTTAACCACTTAAAAAAATGGTGTTTACTGTTTTAGGTCGCCGGCCAGAAGGATCGCGCTACCTGTTGAGAGTAGCGACCTAACGTCGCTCTCGAGCAATTTCTTGTTTTGAGATAAGTAAATTGACGCGATGGTGATGGCCTGGTGGCCCGTCATACTGAGGCGACACAATGATGCTTCGATTTCGCTAAGCGGCGGTGGTTATAGCGGCACGCAGTGCAACGACTTTTTGTAATAGATAAGGGAGCCGCCGAGTGCGGTGACTATCATTTGCACATTTTGCACATTCTTGATCTGAAAGAGTGCGCCCGTCTCTCATTAATTTACACTGCGTGGAAGTACCTCTCTTAGCTCTTAAAAACCCCCAAAATGCTTTGGGGTCCGATTCGAGATTGTTCTGGACTCGTTCCTGATAGAGGTTATGAGCATGCGCAGTTTCCGCCTTTACTTTCGCTCTATACTGAGAAAATTTCTCATAGTCGCTGCGACTCTTACTAGTTTTATATTTTTTGTGTAACCTGTATTTTATCTGTATATCTTTGATAATTTGTGAGTTATACCATACTGGATATCTAAAATTATTCCGTTTACGAGACTTCGAGACTTTAAAGGCACACAATTATCAAAAACGTCAAAAAGTCTATCATACAATAAGTTTAATGCTAAATCAGGATCGTTGGTCGTATATAACTCCATCCAGTTAATTTTTAAAATGCAATAATATAATTCAGTAAAATTCGCTTTATTAAAGTTCCATTGCTTTAATGGTTGCTGGCTTGAATCCTGGTAGTTATCAGCGCGCGCGGCGGCGCGGGCACTGGCAGAGGCGGCGACAGCGATGGCGAGCGGCGGGTGGTACGCGTCCATCGGCAGCAAAGCCTCGTCGGCCGCCGCCACCGCCACCCCAGCGCCGCCGTGCGCGCTCAGCACCAGGTCTAGCTGTCGGCCTTGGCAGTTAGGAACAGTATTACACTGAACAAGTTCACAGAAGGACATAAAATATTTGTAGTAACTGAGCACACTGTTATAATTACAGGAGTTCAAATTGAAGTCACCCAAAAAAACTACATTATTTTTAAATCTGACACATATTTGTTCAATCAATCCGAGCATTACTAGGTTGTTGGAATTGTTTAAATTGTTTATTAAATTTAATGTTATTGGTTGTGATAAACTTAACTAACGCATTGGCTTACTGTAATGTTAGTTCTAAGTTTTTGTTAATGCATAAATAAATAAATAAATAAATATTTCTGACATAACTGTAATTAGGCACGTAATGTGCTCTATGACTAGGCTTAAGAAAAGTCTCTTGCGCTAGCATGACGTTGACCGGGTGTTCCCTCAAAAATTGACAGATTAAGTCAAGTTGTGGTCCAAGGCCGTTTGCATTGAAAGTAATGACACTGAGCGAACGTGGTTTTACCCTAGCTTTGTCAGTCATTTTAAACTTTAAACATCGAAGGATTCTAGTACCGCTGCCATGCGGTCTAATTGTGTGCGGACTTCGGCTAGGTAGGCCTTCATCCGTTTGACCTCATCTTTGATGGGAGTCGGTTCGACTACCGACTGTGTGGGTATAGCCTTCACGTAAGACAAAGGCTTGTTCCAAGCGTTAGCCTTAGGGGCTACGCTTGCGGCCTGAGGGGCCTTATTGTGGGTCGGGGGGGCTTTCGAAACCACCTTCTTCCGTCTTGCTTGCACAGCACGCAGCTAGGTGGGACTTCGGGGTCAGGGACCTTGCGGGGGCAGTTTGTGGTGCCATGGTCACCTAGACATTTAACGCACCTAGGGTGTGCGTAGCAGTTTCGGGCGGAGTGCCCGTAGAATTGACAGCGGTGACACTGACCGGGTTCACCGCGGTTTTTGGGGCCTCTACGGTAAGCCCGGAGAGGTGGCAGACGGTTTTGATATTAAAGATGGTTTTCTCCTCAGGGGAGAGGTCGAGTACAACTAGGAACATGGGATACGGCGCTTTCGTACGAGGATGGTATTTGCGCGAAACTTGTTTAATAATATAATAATAATAATAATTGTTTATTTGCAAGAACATGGTGTTGAAGTTGTACAAAATTAACATTTGTATAGTCCAAACATGTTCTACCTTACGATGTGCAAATATTAAATATTAATGTGGTTATTATAAAATATTTTTAACATTAACTATAGATTATTTATCTTTAAATTATTTATATATTATTAAATTATTTATAGATTATTAATATATGATTTACAGAACTAAAATTGCTGATAATAAGGTCCAAGCATCCGCTTTTTCTTGTAGGTTTAATGATATGGTTTTCAAAATTATTGTTATGTAGTAATGCACACAGTTCACTGGATGCTTTGTTGGCTTTTAGCATATCAATATTCATGTCACCACATATAATTATTTTTTTCTTATGTTTTCGAGTAAAAGCTTCTATTAAATTTTCGAGATGATCCAAAAAGTCATTTACGTTTGATGATGGGGTTCTATATATTACTATAATTAATATATTAAGGTTCAAAAATTTCAACTCCACAACATTCGAAAACATAGGGTTTTGTATTTTTTCAAGGGTTTTATAATGATAACTACTTTTCAGTAATATACATGAACCTCCCCTACGTTGGTTCTCTCGCGAAAAGGACGAAACTAATTTGTAGTTTTTAAGTATTAGGTTTGGTTCCGAACCTCGTTTAAGAAATGTTTCTGTTTAACAAATAGCATCAATTTCTATTTTAGTATCGTTAAATTCGTTTATAGCTGTATCTAAGATATCGAGTTTATTTAATACCCCAGCAATATTCTGATGAAATAGAGTAAATTTTTTTTCGTAAGTTTAGACATGAAAAAGCTGTGTATCAGAGTTATTTTTAATTTTTTTAGAATTGTCCTTTTTAAAATAGCAAGGAACCCTTTTTGACGTTTCTTTCTTTAATTCTTTGTTTCAAATTTCTTTTATTTTGTTCAAATGTTAATTGGTTACTAATCGAATTTAAATTAGAGACTGTTAAGTTCGAGTTGTTTTTGTTATTAATATTTACAAGATATTTTTGTTTATAGTCTAAGTAGTCAATTTCGACATTTAAAGCATAAGTTATTTATATTGTTTTTAAAAGAAGCACTTTGGTAATCTAAATATAAACAATTTTTAAATTGTCTTACTAAGAGCTTATTTTATTGTTTGAAAGTTGCTCATTTAAATAGGGATTATACTGTATTTTTGGTATAATGACTTGCTTACAATTTTTTAATTTATGTAAGGCAACACATATTTCAGAAAACAGCTGATATGGATCTTTATCGTTGGAACCTAATAATAATATAACAATATCAGACTTTGTAATAGAGTTTTTTAAATTGTCACAACTTTCTAGTATTTGGGTACTTCCAGCGTTTGGTTTGACGATCGAAGACACCGTGTATATATTGTTCCATTTCTGATTGCGACTCTTGATCAAGTTCAAAGATAATCCTTTAGCCTGTTGATCTCCCAATATAAATATTCCAGGTTTAATATCCGTGATCCTCTGTATAGTTTGTCCTTCAATGGGCTTAATCTTGTCATCTTGCTTTTTCTCTGATAGATAATTTTTAATTTCTTGTTGTTTAGATGCACTTGTGAGCACTTCTACTCGAGCGTCTTGAGAGCAATCATCCGTTGTACAATCCAAAATTTTGCATACATTTTTATCTATTTTGATTTCTTTTGGTTTTCCTTTTTTTTATAAGATGATGTCTGGTAAGTATTTGCAGTAGTGGGAGAATTCGTTGTAATCTTTTTAAAAAATTCAATTTTTTTATTTCTTTCTTCTGATTGTTGACGCAGGTATGTGATTTCTGAGTTTAGTTTTATAATTTCTTCGTGCGCTGACATTAATTCACTTTCAGTTTCTTCAAGTTTTCGTTTTAGATCGTCAATAAAATACACATCCAATGAATTTCCAATGGGTAGGCTTCTATTTGAGTCTTCAAGCAGGGTCGAGTTTATTGCAGAGTCTAATGAAAGATTTGCAGAGTCATTACGTAATTCAGTGTCTGAAAGTGATAGAGAGTGTAACTTTTTTGCATTTGTACTTATTCTATTTATATAAGAGGGTCCGTCTTTATGTCCTCCGTGTTTAGTTCAGCGGGTAATCCGCGGATGACTACGCGTAATTTACGTTCGTCTTCTAACGCGTATGTGTGAAAGGAGATTTTCTCCTGTCTAAGGAGAGACGTAAGGCGACGGTGGGTTTCAGAGTCTTTGTGATTCTGATGTTCTGGTAAGTAGTTTTGGCCGACTCAGGGCAGATATTTTTTATCTCCATTTTTTTAGTGATGGAGCTCCATGCCGCTTTGTTCTGGATATAGACTGGTGGTGGCTTTTTAGGCACTCGGCCAGACGAGGGTGCGGGGAGCGTGTCGCTCACTGAAGTGGCGGGGCGTGCTGCGAGGGAAGCCGCGGGAGTGGCGGGTGAGGGGTGTGCAGAGGCGTCGCTGCGCGCTGTGTTTGTGCAACGTTTAGATGGCAGCGGCGTTATTGAGGCCTTAACCTTCTTCCTTTTCCTGCTTTTTAAGACGGGCTCGAACCCGTCTGAGTCGGAGGAAGCCGGAGAAGCCGGCTTCGACTCCTGGTACGAGTTACTGCAGTCCGAATCAGATGCTATTTCTATAGCATAGCTGCCTCGGCGCTCTTCGTCCCTTTCGGGAGAAGCCGGGCCATCAAGAATCGAACCCGATGCGGGGGCGTTTGGGGATAGGTCTTTCTCCATTTCGTTTGTAAGGTCTTCGTAGACCTCGGGGTATTTACGTTGGAGCAGGCATAAAAGCTTCTCTATTGTTTTACTTAAGGCGTCCATAGTGGACGTGGGGAAATTTCTAATATAAAACAAAGATATTGTTTCTCCCCTGCCCCTGTAGGGCAGGGGCGAGTGAGTACCTACGTGTGTACCTAAATGTCTCTGTCCTTAGGTGGCTGAGATGTGTGCCTAAGACTAACCTGTACCTCCGTGTGTGTTGACCGGCTCCGGGAGAAGCGTATCCGCGCCCGCGGAGACACTTTTATAGTCCTTTGCACTTATAATGTCCGTGTACACTTCACTGCAAGTCCGACAGTCTTTTTTACCTATCAAACGAGCACTACACTACACTGACCTAACTGTATAATGTCTGTTGTCCGTAACACAGTTCTTCGGCGAGTTGCTATCTCATAGAGCGAAGCGGGGGCGACTGGGTAGACGCCGGGTGGGCGCGCGGTCACTTTTGGAAAGCAGACGCGAGCGGTCGGCGGGGGCCGGGGTGTACGTGAACGCACTCTTGAGCTCTTCTGCGTGGACGTCCGAACAGGTCGGAGCGTGGCGGCAAACTCATTGAAAAAGCCACCTTTTGTTATCTTTTATCGTTTAAACTATCACTGACAACGTAGCGTCTGCGTGCCTGCATTTAGAAACGTAGTTACTGTTGTTGAAAAAAATGTATTGTTTTGACGGGTCCTACGTATAAGGGCCAATGTGAATATTGATAACTTTTCAATATAGGCTTTCAAAATTTTAATTTTATACAATTTTTAACTGCTTCAACTTATGTTATTGAAATTTTGCATACTATGACACCTAATGTTCATTTTTCTAGCTAGGTTGATTTAATTGTATATTATTGGATTTTTAGTTAATGTAGATATGCCTATATACGCGACTTTTTAAATTTTGGTTATATTTAAAAAAAAGTAATTATAAAAAGGCCAATGAGTCATTTTGGTCCATCTACTCGGTAAAATTAAATTTTAAAAGAATGTGTTTTTTAAAATTTTGAACGTATTCATATTTATAAAAAAATATTTAAAATAAATAAACAACTTAAATAAATGATTATAATATAATTCTTTTATGACATATTTTCACATTGATACTTATACGTTATATTATTTGGACACATAATATTCTTAACCCTCAGTTAGGTCACAAATACAGAAACAAATAAAACAACTAGACTTCTTTATCTATTTATTTTCTATGGGATTATCAAATTTTTGTAACGGAATGGCTATCAAATAATCAATACTTAATGTTAAAACCCCCCCAAAATCACGTTGGAAGTCAACAAAGTTATGATTATTATCATTTTATTATTTATACGAGTAGATACGACAGATACCTTCAAACTAAGTTGATAACTAAAGTTAAGTAAAATAATAGTAAAATAAATAACAAATTATACTTTTTCGTAAAATCAAAACTTATTAAACATAATTAGAGATTCTTAGTACGCGATCTAAGAGAAACATTAGAAACATTACATTAATAAACATTAAACATTAGAAATATCAAAGCATCTTCAGATAGATCCAATTTGTAAAGCAGGATGTATGGTTCATGTTTACTGACCTGAACTTGTTTGATTTTAGACGAAGGCACTTTTTGTACTTCTGAATTTTTAGTCCAGTCAAAACAAACACTTGCTTGCATCATTTTTAAAGTCGAAAACCATGTTTCGAGCTACATCTATAACATTATAAGGAGCTCCTTTTGCTTTATCTTATTAATAAACTCCACTCAGATGGTGTATAAAGATTCTTATGTCTTGAAGTTTTCTCAATTGTGGCATGTATGGAATCATCTTCATTTTGTGTATGACCCTTTTCAAAGAAAGTATGTTTAATACCAATACTAAGCTGGTTAGCTGCATAGAGGTACATAAAAACATTATCCTATCTCTATTTTGGCCAGTACAATTATCTGACCAAAACCTAAAGTCATCGCAGCCTTCTTTAGTCTTAAGTTTAATAATATCGTAAATATAGCTAGCTATTTCTTTTGAAATTTCCAATATCAAACACGGATAAATTACGAACTTTCAAACGCTTACAATAATAAAATAAACGAATTCCACCAGTAGGAGCCAGCAACACTTTTTGTAAATCAAATGTAGCACAAAATGTTTTAAGATTATTTTGTGCGTAATGCTTATCTTCGTGTTTTAAAGCTCTAGACAAATTTTTATTCTTGATATGATTATCGATTATCAAAGTTTTCTTTCATATCCGGAGTTATTGGATTATTTTTATAAGATATACAGACATAACATTGATCCTTTTTGGGTTTGTGAAATGACAAATTGATATTTTTATTGACCACTTCTCTTTACTGCTTTAATGACTCGCACTTGGTACCTATATATGGTATATACTTAGTTGCATCAAACCACTCTTTATTTAATTAAACATTCGCGATTTCATTACAAAACTTAATAATTCATCTAAATAATGTTTATTACTTTATTTACGACAATAGTGTGAATCAACCGGTTCGAATGAGTTGACGTGATCACAAATACCTACTTTTGCTCATTTCTGTGTCTATAGATGTTTTATGGTGAATTGCTAAATTGACTAAATTCTGACTTCTGCTGTATTTAGAATTATATTTGGGCGTCATGTTGCATAAGTTAGATCTTATAACACACATAAAACTACAAAATTGGTTAATTATTATTGCAGTGCGACATCGTTCCATGTGTCGTAGAAGCGCTCAATTGACCGAACTGACCTTAAATTGTTACATTGGCCCTTGTACGTAGGACCCGTCGATTTATGAGTCATCCTTATACATTCTTTGGTAAAAAAATGCGTAAAACGACCTTTAAGGTAACTAAAGGAGGTACCTACCTATTTAAGTTAATAAAGTTAACGCTGTATTCGTCTAAATGGTTTTCAAGTTACCGCTTTTAAGTTACTTCATTTTAGTTAGGTAGGTAGAAACTTCCTACGTGACCGAGTTTTATTTAGATTGGACATAGTGAACTTTTTTTTTTTAAAAGATAGATAGCTAGGCCTATGAGCAGTTACAGATTTTTTGTCGAGCTTAGAAAAATTTCACATCCAAAAATTATCGCTATTTTATGGTTTTTTTTTTTTATAATAATAGGTATGTACCTATACATTGGGATCATTTTTTTCTTATTTCAGCGTGGAGTAAAAATATAAAATTTAGGAAATTGGAAGGGCTCTTAAGATGACTCGTCTCGAAAAGGCCGTCAACTCGTCTTTGAGGTTTTGTACCAAAACAGAAAGTCTTGTACCCTCAGTCAAGTCTGTTGAACACTTTGTTGTATTCTTTTTTTTTACAATATGCAAATGTACAATTATGTAGGTACGAGAATGTGTTATGTTTGTGCGTAGGTACCTACTGAGACGTTCGTAATAGGTACCTAGGTACCTATGTAATTATTGACGTCGTTTCGAAGAAAACACAGAAACAAGCGTATTTAGAAAATGTTTGTGGCCCTGAAAAGGACCTTTTAAACTGAACTGAATTTGGTCAGTTTTCTTTGCAGTTTGTAGCCATATTTCTTTTCATGAGCGCAACTGACCGACGTGTCAGGATTTTGTTTTCCGGTTTCACCACCAGAGCGTCTTTCACGACGAAAAGTATGTTGGACGATTCGTGATGCTTGTAGAACAAGTTTGTTCCACATTGCATGCACGTCAACATCTGTTGCGTTTTAACATACTTTTCCCGCTTAAGACGCATTTTTCGCCCTCGACGAGATGAAATCAAGAAGCGGTGCCACTTCTCTTCCAGCACGCGCGCCCCATCCACTTGTCTGACAGGCAGCCGGTCCAGTGTGCAGTCCAACGCTAGAGCCATATGGCCACAAATGCAAAAGTAATTGTTGGTGATATTGGACATCTTCTATCGTTATGTAAAAAACAAAAAATAGCACGGTAACCACGGGTAACGCAAGCGGAATGAGCCCCAAACGAATGTAACGTATCTTATATACAGAGGGGTAGGACGTTGTCTAGTGCGATCGCGTCCTGCACTAGGTAACTACGTCAGTTGTTACCTAGTGCAGTCAGTTGATGACTCATGAACATTGTAGGTACCGCCCATTTCAAAAGCCGTCCGCTGCGGGCGCTCCGTGCTGTAGATATGTAATCGAGTGAGATTCTAGACCCCCCAGTTCTTTCTTATTTTCTAATGTAATAATATTGCGATATGGGTAAGTATCGAATCATAAGGATTTTAAAATGGTCTTTTACGATCGTAATAAAATAATATGCATTAAATTTTTTCTTTTCAACTTTTAATAAAGAAAATAAGATATAATAAAAATAATATATAATAATATCATGTAATATGTATTTAAAAAAAAAAAACTTAACTACAGTTATCATTCACGCAGTACGATTTTTTTTTCATGTAATTTACATTAGGTACTCGCAAAATTATCCCTCTGCGTACCTGCATCATCTATATCGTTTAAAAAAAAATCACGTTCTAGTCTAGTTATTTCTCTAGGAAATCTACAATAGAAACATTATTACAACACTCCAACGAGTAGGTACCGAAAAATTTAACATATGATATAGAAAAAAGTAACCTAATGTTATCTTTTATCGTTTAAGCCTTTCACCGAAAACGTAGCGTCTGCGTACCTGCATCTAGAAACTTAGTTACTTTTGTTGAAAAGAGGTTTTATTTATGAGTCATCCTTGTACATTCTTTGGAAAAATATGCGTAAAACGACCTTAAGGGAAATAAGGGAGGTACCTACCTATTTAAGTTAATAAAGTTAACGCTGTATTCGTCTAAATAGTTTTCAAGTTACCGTACTTAATTTTAGTTAGGTATGTAGGTTTGTACCTACGTGACCGAGTTTTATTTAAATTGGACATAGTGAACTTTTTTTTAAAGATAGATAGCTAGGCCTATGAGTAGTTACAGATTTTTTGTCGAGCTTTGAAAAAGTTCATATTCAAAAATTATAGTTTTTTTTTCATATCAATCTATGAGGTATTAGGTGGCATTTTAGATGAACATTTCCAGGCGGCTTGACATTTTCAACATATTCCCCTTAATCACTTTGTTAGTTGGCGAAAAACAATAGACTGACAGACGCGACCGGCAATTAGTTTTATTTATTAATAATAAGTATGTGCCTATACATTGGAATCATTTTTTTCTTATTTCAGCGTGGAGTAAAAATATAAAATTTAGGAAATTGGAAGGGCTCTTAAGATGACTCGTCTCGAAAAGGCCGTCAACTCGTCTTTGAGGTTTTGTACCAAAACAGAAAGTCTTGTACCCTCAGTCAAGTCTGTTGAACACTTTGTTGTATTCTTTTTTTTTACAATATGCAAATGTACAATTATGTAGGTACGAGAATGTGTTATGTTTGTGCGTAGGTACCTACTGAGACGTTCGTAATAGGTAGGTACCTAGGTACCTATGTAATTATTGACGTCGTTTCGAAGAAAACACAGAAACAAGCGTATTTAGAAAATGTTTGTGGCCCTGAAAAGGACCTTTTAAACTGAACTGAATTTGGTCAGTTTTCTTTGCAGTTTGTGGCCATATTTCTCTTCATGAGCGCAACTGACCGACGTGTCAGGATTTTGTTTTCCGGTTTCACCACCAGAGCGTCTTTCACGACGAAAAGTATGTTGGACGATTCGTGATGCTTGTAGAACAAGTTTGTTCCACATTGCATGCACGTCAACATCTGTTGCGTTTCAACATACTTTTCCCGCTTAAGACGCATTTTTCGCCCTCGACGAGATGAAATCAAGAAGCGGTGCCACTTCTCTTCCAGCACGCGCGCCCCATCCACTTGTCTGACAGGCAGCCGGTCCAGTGTGCAGTCCAACGCTAGAGCCATATGGCCACAAATGCAAAAGTAATTGTTGGTGATATTGGACATCTTCTATCGTTATGTAAAAAACAAAAAATAGCACGGTAACCACGGGTAACGCAAGCGGAATGAGCCCCAAACGAACGTACCGTATCTTATATACAGAGGGGTAGGACGTTGTCTAGTGCGATCGCGTCCTGCACTAGGTAACTACGTCAGTTGTGACTCATGAACATTGTAGGTACCGCCCATTTCAAAAGCCGTCCGCTGCGGGCGCTCCGTGCTGTAGATATGTAATCGAGTGAGATTCTAGACCCCCCAGCTCTTTCTTATTTTCTAATGTAATAATATTGCGATATGGGTAAGTATCGAATCATAAGGATTTTAAAATGGTCTTTTACGATCGTAATAAAATAATATGCATTAAATTTTTTCTTTTCAACTTTTAATAAAGAAAATAAGATATAATAAAAATAATATATAATAATATCATGTAATATGTATTTAAAAAAAAAAAACTTAACTACAGTTATCATTCACGCAGTACGATTTTTTTTTCATGTAATTTACATTAGGTACTCGCAAAATTATCCCTCTGCGTACCTGCATCATCTATATCGTTTAAAAAAAAATCACGTTCTAGTCTAGTTATTTCTCTAGGAAATCTACAATAGAAACATTATTACAACACTCCAACGAGTAGGTACCGAAAAATTTAACATATGATATAGAAAAAAGTAACCTAATGTTATCTTTTATCGTTTAAGCCTTTCACCGAAAACGTAGCGTCTGCGTACCTGCATCTAGAAACTTAGTTACTTTTGTTGAAAAGAGGTTTTATTTATGAGTCATCCTTGTACATTCTTTGGAAAAATATGCGTAAAACGACCTTTAAGGTAACTAAGGGAGGTACCTACCTATTTAAGTTAATAAAGTTAACGCTGTATTCGTCTAAATAGTTTTCAAGTTACCGTACTTAATTTTAGTTAGGTATGTAGGTTTGTACCTACGTGACCGAGTTTTATTTAAATTGGACATAGTGAACTTTTTTTTAAAGATAGATAGCTAGGCCTATGAGTAGTTACAGATTTTTTGTCGAGCTTTGAAAAAGTTCATATTCAAAAATTATAGTTTTTTTTTCATATCAATCTATGAGGTATTAGGTGGCATTTTAGATGAACATTTCCAGGCGGCTTGACATTTTCAACATATTCCCCTTAATCACTTTGTTAGTTGGCGAAAAACAATAGACTGACAGACGCGACCGGCAATTAGTTTTATTTATTAATAATAAGTATGTGCCTATACATTGGAATCATTTTTTTCTTATTTCAGCGTGGAGTAAAAATATAAAATTTAGGAAATTGGAAGGGCTCTTAAGATGACTCGTCTCGAAAAGGCCGTCAACTCGTCTTTGAGGTTTTGTACCAAAACAGAAAGTCTTGTACCCTCAGTCAAGTCTGTTGAACACTTTGTTGTATTCTTTTTTTTTACAATATGCAAATGTACAATTATGTAGGTACGAGAATGTGTTATGTTTGTGCGTAGGTACCTACTGAGACGTTCGTAATAGGTAGGTACCTAGGTACCTATGTAATTATTGACGTCGTTTCGAAGAAAACACAGAAACAAGCGTATTTAGAAAATGTTCGTGGCCCTGAAAAGGACCTTTTAAACTGAACTGAATTTGGTCAGTTTTCTTTGCAGTTTGTGGCCATATTTCTTTTCATGAGCGCAACTGACCGACGTGTCAGGATTTTGTTTTCCGGTTTCACCACCAGAGCGTCTTTCACGACGAAAAGTATGTTGGACGATTCGTGATGCTTGTAGAACAAGTTTGTTCCACATTGCATGCACGTCAACATCTGTTGCGTTTCAACATACTTTTCCCGCTTAAGACGCATTTTTCGCCCTCGACGAGATGAAATCAAGAAGCGGTGCCACTTCTCTTCCAGCACGCGCGCCCCATCCACTTGTCTGACAGGCAACCGGTCCAGTGTGCAGTCCAACGCTAGAGCCATATGGCCACAAATGCAAAAGTAATTGTTGGTGATATTGGACATCTTCTATCGTTATGTAAAAAACAAAAAATAGCACGGTAACCACGGGTAACGCAAGCGAAATGAGCCCCAAACGAATGTAACGTATCTTATATACAGAGGGGTAGGACGTTGTCTAGTGCGATCGCGTCCTGCACTAGGTAACTACGTCAGTTGTGACTCATGAACATTGTAGGTACCGCCCATTTCAAAAGCCGTCCGCTGCGGGCGCTCCGTGCTGTAGATATGTAATCGAGTGAGATTCTAGACCCCCCAGCTCTTTCTTATTTTCTAATGTAATAATATTGCGATATGGGTAAGTATCGAATCATAAGGATTTTAAAATGGTCTTTTACGATCGTAATAAAATAATATGCATTAAATTTTTTCTTTTCAACTTTTAATAAAGAAAATAAGATATAATAAAAATAATATATAATAATATCATGTAATATGTATTTAAAAAAAAAAAACTTAACTACAGTTATCATTCACGCAGTACGATTTTTTTTTCATGTAATTTACATTAGGTACTCGCAAAATTATCCCTCTGCGTACCTGCATCATCTATATCGTTTAAAAAAAAATCACGTTCTAGTCTAGTTATTTCTCTAGGAAATCTACAATAGAAACATTATTACAACACTCCAACGAGTAGGTACCGAAAAATTTAACATATGATATAGAAAAAAGTAACCTAATGTTATCTTTTATCGTTTAAGCCTTTCACCGAAAACGTAGCGTCTGCGTACCTGCATCTAGAAACTTAGTTACTTTTGTTGAAAAGAGGTTTTATTTATGAGTCATCCTTGTACATTCTTTGGAAAAATATGCGTAAAACGACCTTTAAGGTAACTAAGGGAGGTACCTACCTATTTAAGTTAATAAAGTTAACGCTGTATTCGTCTAAATAGTTTTCAAGTTACCGTACTTAATTTTAGTTAGGTATGTAGGTTTGTACCTACGTGACCGAGTTTTATTTAAATTGGACATAGTGAACTTTTTTTTAAAGATAGATAGCTAGGCCTATGAGTAGTTACAGATTTTTTGTCGAGCTTTGAAAAAGTTCATATTCAAAAATTATAGTTTTTTTTTCATATCAATCTATGAGGTATTAGGTGGCATTTTAGATGAACATTTCCAGGCGGCTTGACATTTTCAACATATTCCCCTTAATCACTTTGTTAGTTGGCGAAAAACAATAGACTGACAGACGCGACCGGCAATTAGTTTTATTTAAAATAATAAGTATGTGCCTATACATTGGAATCATTTTTTTCTTATTTCAGCGTGGAGTAAAAATATAAAATTTAGGAAATTGGAAGGGCTCTTAAGATGACTCGTCTCGAAAAGGCCGTCAACTCGTCTTTGAGGTTTTGTACCAAAACAGAAAGTCTTGTACCCTCAGTCAAGTCTGTTGAACACTTTGTTGTATTCTTTTTTTTTACAATATGCAAATGTACAATTATGTAGGTACGAGAATGTGTTATGTTTGTGCGCAGGTACCTACTGAGACGTTCGTAATAGGTAGGTACCTAGGTACCTATGTAATTATTGACGTCGTTTCGAAGAAAACACAGAAACAAGCGTATTTAGAAAATGTTTGTGGCCCTGAAAAGGACCTTTTAAACTGAACTGAATTTGGTCAGTTTTCTTTGCAGTTTGTGGCCATATTTCTCTTCATGAGCGCAACTGACCGACGTGTCAGGATTTTGTTTTCCGGTTTCACCACCAGAGCGTCTTTCACGACGAAAAGTATGTTGGACGATTCGTGATGCTTGTAGAACAAGTTTGTTCCACATTGCATGCACGTCAACATCTGTTGCGTTTCAACATACTTTTCCCGCTTAAGACGCATTTTTCGCCCTCGACGAGATGAAATCAAGAAGCGGTGCCACTTCTCTTCCAGCACGCGCGCCCCATCCACTTGTCTGACAGGCAGCCGGTCCAGTGTGCAGTCCAACGCTAGAGCCATATGGCCACAAATGCAAAAGTAATTGTTGGTGATATTGGACATCTTCTATCGTTATGTAAAAAACAAAAAATAGCACGGTAACCACGGGTAACGCAAGCGAAATGAGCCCCAAACGAACGTACCGTATCTTATATACAGAGGGGTAGGACGTTGTCTAGTGCGATCGCGTCCTGCACTAGGTAACTACGTCAGTTGTTACCTAGTGCAATCAGTTGATGACTCATGAACATTGTAGGTACCGCCCATTTCAAAAGCTTTCCGCTGCGGGCGCTCCGTGCTGTAGATATGTAATCGAGTGAGATTCTAGACCCCCCAGCTCTTTCTTATTTTCTAATGTAATAATATTGCGATATGGGTAAGTATCGAATCATAAGGATTTTAAAATGGTCTTTTACGATCGTAATAAAATAATATGCATTAAATTTTTTCTTTTCAACTTTTAATAAAGAAAATAAGATATAATAAAAATAATATATAATAATATCATGTAATATGTATTAAAAAAAAAAAAAAACTTAACTACAGTTATCATTCACGCAGTACGATTTTTTTTTTCATGTAACTTGCATTAGGTACTCGCAAAATTATCCCTCTGCGTATCTGCATAATCTATATCGTTTAAAAAAAAATGATGTTCTAGTCTGGTTATTTCTCTAGGAAATCTACAATAGAAACATTAATACAACACTCCGACAAGTAGGTATCGAAAAATTTAACATAAGATTTAAAAAAAGCAACCTTTTGTTATCTTTTATCGTTTAAGCCTTTCACCGAAAACGTAGCGTCTGCGTACCTGCAGCATCTAGAAACTTAGTTACTTTTGTTGAAAAGAGGTTTTATTTATGAGTCATCCTTGTACATTCTTTGGAAAAATATGCGTAAAACGACCTTTAAGGTAACTAAGGGAGGTATCTACCTATTTAAGTTAATAAAGTTAACGCTGTATTCGTCTAAATAGTTTTCAAGTTACCGTACTTAATTTTAGTTAGGTATGTAGGTTTGTACCTACGTGACCGAGTTTTATTTAGATTGGACATAGTGAACTTTTTTTTAAAGAAAGATAGCTAGGCCTATGAGTAGTTACAGATTTTTTGTCGAGCTTTGAAAAAGTTCATATTCAAAAATTATAGTTTTTTTTTCATATCAATCTATGAGGTATTAGGTGGCATTTTAGATGAACATTTCCAGGCGGCTTGACATTTTCAACATATTCCCCTTAATCACTTTGTTAGTTGGCGAAAAACAATAGACTGACAGACGCGACCGGCAATTAGTTTTATTTATTAATAATAAGTATGTGCCTATACATTGGAATCATTTTTTTCTTATTTCAGCGTGGAGTAAAAATATAAAATTTAGGAAATTGGAAGGGCTCTTAAGATGACTCGTCTCGAAAAGGCCGTCAACTCGTCTTTGAGGTTTTGTACCAAAACAGAAAGTCTTGTACCCTCAGTCAAGTCTGTTGAACACTTTGTTGTATTCTTTTTTTTTACAATATGCAAATGTACAATTATGTAGGTACGAGAATGTGTTATGTTTGTGCGTAGGTACCTACTGAGACGTTCGTAATAGGTAGGTACCTAGGTACCTATGTAATTATTGACGTCGTTTCGAAGAAAACACAGAAACAAGCGTATTTAGAAAATGTTTGTGGCCCTGAAAAGGACCTTTTAAACTGAACTGAATTTGGTCAGTTTTCTTTGCAGTTTGTGGCCATATTTCTCTTCATGAGCGCAACTGACCGACGTGTCAGGATTTTGTTTTCCGGTTTCACCACCAGAGCGTCTTTCACGACGAAAAGTATGTTGGACGATTCGTGATGCTTGTAGAACAAGTTTGTTCCACATTGCATGCACGTCAACATCTGTTGCGTTTCAACATACTTTTCCCGCTTAAGACGCATTTTTCGCCCTCGACGAGATGAAATCAAGAAGCGGTGCCACTTCTCTTCCAGCACGCGCGCCCCATCCACTTGTCTGACAGGCAGCCGGTCCAGTGTGCAGTCCAACGCTAGAGCCATATGGCCACAAATGCAAAAGTAATTGTTGGTGATATTGGACATCTTCTATCGTTATGTAAAAAACAAAAAATAGCACGGTAACCACGGGTAACGCAAGCGAAATGAGCCCCAAACGAACGTACCGTATCTTATATACAGAGGGGTAGGACGTTGTCTAGTGCGATCGCGTCCTGCACTAGGTAACTACGTCAGTTGTTACCTAGTGCAGTCAGTTGATGACTCATGAACATTTTAGGTACCGCCCATTTCAAAAGCTTTCCGCTGCGGGCGCTCCGTGCTGTAGATATGTAATCGAGTGAGATTCTAGACCCCCCAGCTCTTTCTTATTTTCTAATGTAATAATATTGCGATATGGGTAAGTATCGAATCATAAGGATTTTAAAATGGTCTTTTACGATCGTAATAAAATAATATGCATTAAATTTTTTCTTTTCAACTTTTAATAAAGAAAATAAGATATAATAAAAATAATATATAATAATATCATGTAATATGTATTAAAAAAAAAAAAAAACTTAACTACAGTTATCATTCACGCAGTACGATTTTTTTTTTCATGTAACTTGCATTAGGTACTCGCAAAATTATCCCTCTGCGTATCTGCATAATCTATATCGTTTAAAAAAAAATGATGTTCTAGTCTGGTTATTTCTCTAGGAAATCTACAATAGAAACATTAATACAACACTCCGACAAGTAGGTATCGAAAAATTTAACATAAGATTTAAAAAAAGCAACCTTTTGTTATCTTTTATCGTTTAAGCCTTTCACCGAAAACGTAGCGTCTGCGTACCTGCAGCATCTAGAAACTTAGTTACTTTTGTTGAAAAGAGGTTTTATTTATGAGTCATCCTTATACATTCTTTGGAAAAATATGCGTAAAACGACCTTTAAGGTAACTAAGGGAGGTATCTACCTATTTAAGTTAATAAAGTTAACGCTGTATTCGTCTAAATAGTTTTCAAGTTACCGTACTTAATTTTAGTTAGGTATGTAGGTTTGTACCTACGTGACCGAGTTTTATTTAGATTGGACATAGTGAACTTTTTTTTAAAGAAAGATAGCTAGGCCTATGAGTAGTTACAGATTTTTTGTCGAGCTTTGAAAAAGTTCATATTCAAAAATTATAGTTTTTTTTTCATATCAATCTATGAGGTATTAGGTGGCATTTTAGATGAACATTTCCAGGCGGCTTGACATTTTCAACATATTCCCCTTAATCACTTTGTTAGTTGGCGAAAAACAATAGACTGACAGACGCGACCGGCAATTAGTTTTATTTATTAATAATAAGTATGTGCCTATACATTGGAATCATTTTTTTCTTATTTCAGCGTGGAGTAAAAATATAAAATTTAGGAAATTGGAAGGGCTCTTAAGATGACTCGTCTCGAAAAGGCCGTCAACTCGTCTTTGAGGTTTTGTACCAAAACAGAAAGTCTTGTACCCTCAGTCAAGTCTGTTGAACACTTTGTTGTATTCTTTTTTTTTACAATATGCAAATGTACAATTATGTAGGTACGAGAATGTGTTATGTTTGTGCGTAGGTACCTACTGAGACGTTCGTAATAGGTAGGTACCTAGGTACCTATGTAATTATTGACGTCGTTTCGAAGAAAACACAGAAACAAGCGTATTTAGAAAATGTTTGTGGCCCTGAAAAGGACCTTTTAAACTGAACTGAATTTGGTCAGTTTTCTTTGCAGTTTGTGGCCATATTTCTCTTCATGAGCGCAACTGACCGACGTGTCAGGATTTTGTTTTCCGGTTTCACCACCAGAGCGTCTTTCACGACGAAAAGTATGTTGGACGATTCGTGATGCTTGTAGAACAAGTTTGTTCCACATTGCATGCACGTCAACATCTGTTGCGTTTCAACATACTTTTCCCGCTTAAGACGCATTTTTCGCCCTCGACGAGATGAAATCAAGAAGCGGTGCCACTTCTCTTCCAGCACGCGCGCCCCATCCACTTGTCTGACAGGCAGCCGGTCCAGTGTGCAGTCCAACGCTAGAGCCATATGGCCACAAATGCAAAAGTAATTGTTGGTGATATTGGACATCTTCAATCGTTATGTAAAAAACAAAAAATAGCACGGTAACCACGGGTAACGCAAGCGAAATGAGCCCCAAACGAACGTACCGTATCTTATATACAGAGGGGTAGGACGTTGTCTAGTGCGATCGCGTCCTGCACTAGGTAACTACGTCAGTTGTTACCTAGTGCAGTCAGTTGATGACTCATGAACATTGTAGGTACCGCCCATTTCAAAAGCTGTCCGCTGCGGGCGCTCCGTGCTGTAGATATGTAATCGAGTGAGATTCTAGACCCCCCAGCTCTTTCTTATTTTCTAATGTAATAATATTGCGATATGGGTAAGTATCGAATCATAAGGATTTTAAAATGGTCTTTTACGATCGTAATAAAATAATATGCATTAAATTTTTTCTTTTCAACTTTTAATAAAGAAAATAAGATATAATAAAAATAATATATAATAATATCATGTAATATGTATTTAAAAAAAAAAAACTTAACTACAGTTATCATTCACGCAGTACGATTTTTTTTTTCATGTAACTTGCATTAGGTACTTGCAAAATTATCCCTCTGCGTACCTGCATCATCTATATCGTTTAAAAAAAAATGATGTTCTAGTCTGGTTATTTCTCTAGGAAATCTACAATAGAAGTATTAATACAACACTCCGACGAGTAGGTATCGAAAAATTTAACATAAGATTTAAAAAAAGCAACCTAATTTTATCTTTTATCGTTTAAGCCTTTCACCGAAAACGTAGCGTCTGCGTACCTGCATCTAGAAACTTAGTTACTTTTGTTGAAAAGAGGTTTCATTTATGAGTCATTCTTTGGAAAAATATGCGTAAAACGACCTTTGAGGTAACTAAGGGAGGTACCTACCTATTTAAGTTAATAAAGTTAACGCTGTATTCGTCTAAATAGTTTTCAAGTTACCGTACTTAATTTTAGTTAGGTAGGTAGGTTTGTACTTACGTGACCGAGTACAAGAAATCTGTAACTGCTCATAGGCCTAGCTATCTCTATCTTTAAAAAAGAAGTTCACTATGTCCAATCTAAATAAAACTCGCTCATGTAGGTACAAACCTACCCACCTAACTAAAATGAAGTACGGTAACTTGAAAACTATTTAGACGAATACAGCGTTAACTTTATTAACTTAAATAGGTAGGTACCTCCCTTAGTTACCTTAAAGGTCGTTTTACGCATATTTTTCCAAAGAATGTACAAGAATGACTCATAAATAAAACCTCTTTTCAACAAAAGTAACTAAGTTTCTAGATGCAGGTACGCAGACGCTACGTTTTCGGTGAAAGGTTTAAACGATAAAAGATAACAAAAGGTTGCTTTTTTAAAATCTTATGTAAAATTTTTCGGTACCTACTCGTTGAAGTTCTGTGATAATGTTTCTCTAGTAGATTTCCTAGAGAAATAACCAGGCTAGAACATCATTTTTTTTAAACGATATAGATTATGCAGGTACGCAGAGGGATAATTTTGCGAGTATCTAATGCAATTTACATGAATAAAAAAAATCGTACTGCGTGAATGATAACTGTAATTAAAAGTTGAAAAGAAAAAATTTAATGCATATTATTTTATGACGATCGTTAATAGACCATTTTAAAATCCTTATGATTCGATACTTACCCATATTACAATATGATTACATCAGAAAATAAGAAAGGTCTGAGGGGTCTGGAATCCGACTCGATTACATATCTACAGCACGTAGTACCCGCAGCGGCAGGTTGGGCGCTATCCAATAAAATCGCGTCACGTAATAAATTGACAGCCTTTGAATTGAGCGGTACCTACACTGTTAATGACTTATCAACTGACGTAGTTACCTATTGCACTAGACAACGTCCTACCCCTCTGTATATAAGATACAGTACGTTCGCTTGGGGCTCACTTCGCTTGCGTTACCCGTCGTTACTGTGCAATTTTTTGTTTTGTACATAGTGATTGAAGATGTCGGATATCATTAACAATTACTTTTGTGTTTGTGGCCATATGGCACTAGCGTTGAACTGCACACTGGACCGGCTGCCTGTCAGACAAGTGGACGGGGCGCGCGTGCTGGAAGAGAAGTGGCATCGCTTCGTGGTTTCATCACGTCGAGGGCGTTAAATGCGTCTTAAGCGGGAAAAGTATGTTGAAACGCAACAGATGTTGACGTGCATGCAATGTGGAACAAACTTGTTCTACAAGCATCACGAATCGTTCAACATACTTTTCGTCGTGAAAGACGCTCTGGTGGTGAAACCCGAAAAGAAGACCCTTACACGTCGGGCAGTTGCGCTAATGAAGAGTAATATGGCCACAAACTGCTAAGAAAACTGACCGAATTCAGTTCACTTTAAAAGGTCCTTTTCAGGGCCACAAATATTTTCCTAAATACGCTTGTTAGTTTCTTCGAAACGACGTCAATAATTATATAGGTACCTAGGTACTATTACGAACGTGCCAGTAGATACCTACGCACACACGTAACATATTCTCGTACCTACATAATTGTACATTTGCATATTGTAAAAAAAAGAACACAACAAAGTGTTCAACAGACTTGACTGAGGTTACAAGACTCTGTTTTGTTACAAAACCTCAAAGACGAGTTGACGGCCTTTTCGAGACGAGTCATCTTAAGAGCCCTTCCAATTTCCTAAATTTTATATTTTTACTCCACGCTGAAATAAGAAAAAAATGATCCCAATGTATAGGCACATACCTATTATTATAAATAAAACTAATTGCCGGTCGCGTCTATCAGTCTATTGTTTTTCGCCAATTAACAAAGTGATTAAGGGGAAGTTTTTGAAAATGTCGATGTGTGAAATGCTAAGCCGCCTGGAAATGTTAATCTAAAATGCCACCTAATCCCTCATAGACTGATATGAAAAAAAAAACGATAATTTTTGAATATGAACTTTTTCAAAGCTCGATAAAAAATCTGTAACTGCTCATAGGCCTAGCTATCGAATCAACCGATTGAAGAACGCCAGTGATTGTTTGCAACACGTATGCCTTGATAGTGATGCTGTAATCAGGGTTAATTGTTGAATGAAGATGAATGAAAACCATTGTCTTCGGCGAAATCCGATCGTCTCCACCCAAAACAGATATTTGCTTTCGTATAGGAATTTTCTTCAATCCCAGATATTGAACTGTTGCTTCAGTCACGAACGACGCCCGTGATCTCTGATCCAAAAATGCTCTGATCATCAATTTCTGCCCTGCTTGACACTGCCTTGACTAACTTGCAATATGTGAAGGATATGCTGAGCAACATGGCCTAAGATACTATCCCAAGAAAAGTGAGTTGTTAGTCTTTACAGGGAAAAATAAAAGTCCTGTTCAACTTAGTGGTACACTTTTAAAGAGAGTAACCCAATTTAAATATCTGGGACTATATTGTTACTGAAAATTTAAAAGACGACAAAGAAATGAAAAGAGAACGTAGGGCGTTGGCTGTAAGGGCCAATATGCTGGCTCGCAGGTTTGCTGGGTGTGCTGTACCTATTAAAATTACACTATTTAAGGCTTACTACCAAACATTCTACACCAGCAGCCTTTGGGCTAGCTGCACCCGAAGAGCAGCACACGCCCTGCGAGTACAATACAATAATGCCTTTAGGGCGCTGTTGAGACTATCATATTACATTAGTGCGTCAGGTATGTTTGCAGATGCTCATACTGACGATTATTTCGCGATAATGCGTAAGAAGGATGTGTCAATAATACGAAGGGTGAGGGTAAGCACCAACAGCATCCTGAAGTTATTTGCAGAAGGACTGGATGGGCCGACCATGGGGAGGTTTATCAAGTTACATGTACAAAATGTGACTGGATCAATCTCCCTGTGGTAGCTATTTATTCATATTTATTCATTTTTATTTTTTGTTTGTATTTTGCTTTACTAACATAGTTCTTAAGTAAGTATATTGTACTAACCAATTATGAGTCTATGTTGCTAGACAATAAGATTTTTATTTTTATTTATTTTTTTGCGCTCAAAAAAAAAAAAACAATTAACAACAAAAAACAAATTAATAACAAATCGCTTTACGGTAAAATTATTTTATCATCTATTAACAAATTATAGTTCGTGAAAATTTAAAATATAGGTCATGCTGTTCATTCACTTATACTCATTCACCTCTAAAAATATTATGACCACATCCCTATTTGCCTTTAAAAAAAAGATATTGAAATTTTATATTCAAAAATATTAGCTACCTGTACTCTCGCAATTTGATCGCAATTTGATCGCTCACCACCAGAGCGTCTTTCACGACGAAAATTATGTTGTTTGATTCGCGATGCTTGTAGAACAAGTTTGTTCCACATTGCATGTACGTCGACATCTGTTGCGCTTCAACGTACTTTTCCCGCTTAAGACGCATTTTACGCCCTCGACGTGGTGAAACCAATAAGCGGTGGCTCTTTTCTTCCAGCACGCGCGCCCCATCCACTTGTCTGACAGGCAGCCGGTCCAGTATGCAGTTCAACGCTAGTGCTATCTGGCCACAAACCGAGAAGTAATTGTTGATGATATTGGACATCTTCTATCGTTATGTAAAAAACAGAAAATAACACGGCAACGACGGGTACCGCAAGCGAAATGAGCCAAAAAAATTTTTTTTTCGAATGGTGCTGTTAGCCCTATCAGCCTTTACAGCGTCACCGGGTCGGGTACTATAGACAACGGCCGCGAAGGAAAAAGGGGAGCCTTCTGGGAGGGCTCGGGGAAAACGCACGCCCTAATGGTGTCTCCTAGCAAGATCGCACCTCGGCTTAGAGCATCGTCAGAGTGGAGGAGGCGCTATACGGAGCGCTGAGACGGCTCACGGATGGTCCGCTACGTGCCTAGGCGTGTGCGAGCCGTCAGAACGCGGGGACCTCGCCCTCACCAGCGGGGGCGGTGTGTGCTTGTTCTGTGTGTTGTGGTGTATATGGCGTTAAGCGCCGTGATCCTATCGGTCGGAACGGGTAATCCAAAACCCGGTGGCGGGCACCATCGTCGTTGAGGTGAAAGATTTGAATAAAACCGTCCAACTTGGTAACCCGAATGTCGAACCCCAGTTTGGGGGCGATAAATACTCACACAATATATATATTTTTATTCGAGGGAACGCTATACAAAGATCACGATATAAAAGGTTACGGTTACGGATGTTTAGTTAGAGAAGGTTCACTAGGGTCTACATCTAGGTTTGTTCGAATCTTAGTGAGAAATTCTAAACAACCTTTAAGGTAGTGTCGAATATCTAATGGAGACTCCAATATGTGCTCGGTCGGGTATTCTGACGATAATTTCACAATTTGTTTACGTAACTCCTCAGCAGAAGATGCCGCGTAGCACCACGAATCCGAACCTCTATTTGAGCTCCGATTTTTGGAGTATCAGATATTTCACAAGTAACATTGTGACAATATAAATAACCAAGGGCAAGTGGTAAAAAGCAACTAAAAGCACAAATTAACAAATAAAAAAAAATGCAACCGTTCTCCGATCTGTTACAATATACACAATACTCAACTTTGTTTTTTTTTTTTTATATTTAAAGACTGATATTAGTAAAAGCAAAAAAATAAAATAAAAAGGTGTGCAGCAAATTAAAAAAAATAAAAAGTAAAAAGTGCTACTAATGTGTACCTTCCAATAAAATTTAACCACTTAAAAAAATGGTGTTTACTGTTTAGGTCGCCGGCCAGATGGACCGCGCTACCTGTTGAGAGTAGCGACCTAATGTCGCTCTCGAGCAATTTCTTGTTGGGAGATAAGTAAATTGACGCGATGGTGATGGCCTGGTGGCCCGTCATACTGAGGTGACACAATGATGCTTCGATTTCGCTAAGCGGCGGTGGGTCTAACGTCACGCAGTGCAACGACTTTTTATAATAGATAAGAGTGCCACCGAGTGCGGTGACTCTGTCATTTCTAACATAACTGTAATTAGGCACGTAATGTGCTCTATGACTAGGCTTAAAAAAGTCTCTTGCGCTAGCATGACGTCGACCGGGTGTTCCCTCAAAAATTGACATACTAAGTCAAGTTGTGGTCAAAGGCCGTTTGCATTGAAAGTAATAAGTAAACACTGAGCGAACGTGGTTTAATCCTAGCTTTATCAGTCATTTTAAACTTTAAACATCGAAGGATTCTAGTACCGCTGCCATGCGGTTTAATTGGATACGGACTTCGGCTAGATAGGCCTTCATCCGTTTTAATTCTTCTTTAATGGGAGTCGGTTCTACTACCGACTGTGTTGGGCTGGCAGCTGGCAGCGGACCGGCTCGACTCCTTCGGAGTCCGAGAGGGGTGATTTAGATGATCGAGAGTTGTCGCTGCATTCCTGATCGGAATGTGCAACATCCATGTAATTAGTACCTCGGTCCTCGTCCCTTTCAGGCGAGGCCGTAGGGCAGGGGCGAGTGAGTACCTACGTGTGTACCCTACTGTCTCTGCCCTTAGGTGGCCGAGATGTGTACCTAGGACTAACCTGTACCTCCGAGTGTGTTGATCGGCTCCAGGAGAAGCGGATCCGCGCTCGCGAAGACACGATAATAGTCCTTTGCACTTATATTGTCCGAGTACACAACACTGCAAGTCCGACAGTCTTTTAACTTATCACACGAACACTGCACTAAACTGACCTGACGGTAATGTCTATTGTCCGTAACACAGTTCTTCGGCGAGTTGCTCTCTCGTGAAGCGACTGGGTACTCGCCGCCGCTTCGCTTCACGAGACGCCGACTGGGCGCGCGGTCACGCTTGGAAGCGGATGCGAGCGATCGGCGGGGGCCGAGAGGGTGCGTGTGAACGTGCTGCCAGCTGTGAATGCTAGACGTCCGACTAGGTCGGCGTGTGGCGGCAAACTCGAGTCCCAAACGAACGTACCGTATCTTATATACAGAGGGGTAGGTCGTTGTCTAGTGCAATCGCGTCCTGCACTAGATAACTACGTCAGGTGGTGAGCCATGAACAGTGTAGATACCGCCCATTTCAAAAGCTGTCCGCTGCGGGCGCTCCGTGCTGTAGATATGTAATCGAGTGAGATTCTAGATCCCCAAGACCTTTCTTATATTCTGGTGTAATAATTTATCAATATGGGTAAGTATCGAATCATAAGGATTCTAAAATGGTCTATTACGATCGTAATAAAACAATATGCATTAAATTTTTTCTTTTCAACTTTTAATAAAGAAAATAATATATAATAATACCATGTAATATATATATAAAAAAAACTTAATTACAGTTATCATTCACGCAGTACGATTTTTTTATTCATGTAAATTGCATTAGGTACTCGCAAAATTATCCCTCTGCGTACCTGCATAATCTATATCGTTTAAAAAAATGATGTTCTAGTCTGGTTATTTCTCTAGGAAATCTACAATAGAAACATTATCACAGAACTTTAACGAGTAGGTACCGAAAAATTTAACATAAGATTTAAAAAAAGCAACCTTTTGTTATCTTTTATCGTTTAAACTTTCACCGACAACGTAGCGTCTGCTTACCTGCATCTAGAAACTTAGTTACATTTGTTGAAAAGAGGTTTTATTTATGAGTCATTCTTGTACATTCTTTGGAAAAATATGCGTAAAACGACCTTTAAGGTAACTAAGGGAGGTACCTACCTATTTAAGTTTGTAGTCTTTCGACTGAATTGGAAGCTCCTTTTCTATATTTGCAGGGCGCGGGCGTAGGTTATACTCGCACTCTTTACAATATTATGTAGGTAGCACTTAAAATGATTATAACAAAATTGTAATACGATCCGATCCAATCTATTGTGTGGCATAGGGAGTAACTCAGAGCAGTGCCTAGGACTTGCGACCCAGGTGTAGGTTTAAGGAGATCTCTTTTGAGATGGGCATCAACGCTCACCTTCACTGCTCGAGTTATCCGCCATAATATGTAACAATTAATTCGTATGCACAAATTAATTATCGAATGAGTCTAGGTTAAGCTACTAGCAGGATACAACAAGTGTATCGTGCCAAGCCAGAGCCAAGACTGCCTTAGCCGAGGTGACACCGTTCGTTTTATACATGTCAGAACAATTCGAGTAATATAATAAATGAGGGTAGGTGACTATCGAACGATGTGCTAGGTGGCGCGATCGTTGCATCTGTTGTTTAATAATTCCTTTCTAATTGCGTAAGACAGCGCTAATGCCGACAAGTTAATAACGTTAACGCTGTATTCGTCTAAATAGTTTTCAAGTTACCGTACTTCATTTTAGTTAGGTGGGTAGGTTTGTACCTACGTGACCGAGTTTTATTTAGATTGGACATAGTGAACTTCTTTTTTAAAGATAGAGATAGCTAGGCCTATGAGCAGTTACAGATTTCTTGTAGAGCTTTAAAAAAGTTCATATTCAAAAATTATCGTTTTTTTTTTCATATCAATCTATGAGGTATTAGGCGGCATTTTAGATGAACATTTCGAGGCGGCTTGACATTTCACACATCGAAATTTTCAACAATTTCCCCTTAATCACTTTGTTAGTTGGCGAAAAACAATAGACTGATAGACGCGACCGGCAATTAGTTTTATTTATAATAAGAGGTATGTGCCTATATATACATTGGGATCATTTTTTTCTTATTTCAGCATGGAGTAAAAGTATAAAAATTAGAAAATTACAAGGGCTCTTAAGATGACTCGTCTCAAAAAGGCCGTCAACTCGTCTTTGGGGTTTTGTAACAAAACAGAGTCTTGTAACCTCAGTCAAGCCTGTTGAACACTTTGTTGTGTTCTTTTTTTTACAATATGCAAATGTACAATTATGTAGGTACGAGAATGTGTTACGTGTGTGCGTAGGTATCTACTGGCACGTTCGTAATAGTACCTAGGTACCTATATAATTGTTGACGTCGTTTCGAAGAAACTAACAAGCGTATTTAGGAAAATATTTGTGGCCCTGAAAAGGACCTTTTAAAGTGAACTGAATTCGGTCAGTTTTCTTAGCAGTTTGTGGCCATATTACTCTTCATTAGCGCAACTGCCCGACGTGTAAGGGTCTTCTTTTCTGGTTTCACCACCAGAGCGTCTTTCACGACGAAAAGTATGTTCGACGATTCGTGATGCTTGTAGAACAAGTTTGTTCCACACTGCATGCACGTCAACATCTGCTGAGTTTCAACATACTTTTCCCGCTTAAGACGCATTTTACGCCCTCGACGTGATGAAACCACGAAGCGGTGCCACTTCTCTTCCAGCACGCGCGCCCCGTCCACTTGTCTGACAGGCAGCCGGTCAAGTGTGCAGTTCAACGCTAGAGCCATATGGCCACAAACGCAAAAGTAATTGTTAATGATATCGGACATCTTCAATCGCGTAACGCAAGCGAAATGAGCCCCAAACGTTTTTTTTTTTTTCGAAAGGTCAGTTGCTGTTGGCCCTACTGGCCTTTACAGCGTCACCGGTGAGAGGGGCCGGGCACTTAGGCAACCGGCCGCGAAGGAAGATGTGGGCCCTTTTCGGCGGGCACGGGGGTTGTGGACGGTCGATGCGCCTAAGCGTATAGGAGCCGTCCTAACGCGGGGGACCTCGTCTTCGCCGGCGAAGGCGGTGCGTGAGTGTTCGGTGTGTGGGTGTGTTACCTACGAGAGGGGCGTTGGCTACGGTTATCCTGTCGTCGGGATCTGTCAAGACGTGTTTAGGACGTCTAAGTCTCGTCTGTACGTTTCCTCTACCTACGTAGGAGCAGGCCTCTGCTACAAGAGGGTTGGGGTGTCGGATTGCTCTCTCAAAAAACCTTGAAGAAAGCTTTTTGAGATGCTTGGCGATTGAATCGATCGCAAAGTCCTTATGGAGGTCGACGTTACGTACGTACCACGGTGAGGCCGTGGCCGTGCGTAAGAAGCAGTTCTGCAACGCTTGCAGCCGTTGGATGTAGGTGGGGTGACAGTAGGCGAAGACTGGACTCGCGTAGGTCATGATAGGACGAACGCAGAGTTTGTATAATGTCGTCTTATTTCTAAGAGACATTTTACTCTTTCCGCATAGCATCATATACAGCCTACCGAGTACGAAGGCGGCTCGGTTACGAACGCGATTGATGTGGGACTTGAAAATAAGTTTCCTGTCTAGAGTGACTCCGAGATATTTGGCTTCTTTTTGCCATGGAATCGGTGTCTTGAAGAGTTTGATTGTCTCCGGGTGCCCTTGTCTCCAAAATACGAATTTTGGGTTTCGGGTGAAGTGCATCGCTGAGCTTTTCTCGGCGTTGACCTCGATTCTCCACTTCCTGAACCACTCGCCTAGTGCGGTGGTCGCAGATTGGAGGCGTTTGGACATCATGGCTACGGAGACGGAGGTCGTGAATATAGCAGTGTCGTCTGTGAAGAGAGCCAGCTTGGTTGCTGAGCTTTGGATGGGTATGGGGATGTCGTTCGTGTACAGAGAATACAGAAACGGAGAAAGTAGGGATCCATCTGGGACGCCGGCGCGTATCGGCCGAGGCGACGATAACGTGCCTTCGACTCGATAGCGGAAGGTGCGATTCGACAAGTAGTCTCGTATGATGAGCACGAGTCTGTCTGGTATTTTTAGTTTGTACAGCTTGTAGATTAAGCCGTTATGCCAGACTTTGTCGAAAGCTTTCGCTATGTCGAAAAAGAGAGCGCCCGTCGAGTGGGCTTTCGATTTAGCGAAACCGGACAGGATATGTTCGGTGATGCGGTGCACTTGGTAAACTGGAGAGTGTCCGGCTCGGAATCTGAACTGCTCGTCAATGAGCGGAGGTTCCATGGTCTCCATGGCTTTCTTTAGTCTATTAAGGATAATTTTCTCGTACACTTTACCGAGCGTATTGACTTATAGGGCGGTAGCTAGTAGGGAAGTTCCTGGGTTTGCCAGGTTTGTGAATGCCTATTACTATTGCTTCTTTCCACTGGTCAGGAAAGGAGCAGCCAGCCAGGAGGGAGTTATAAATCAGAACTAGGAGGGCGATTAACTGCCTTGGAAGACGCTTAATGGTCTTGTTTAAAATCCTATCGGGCCCCGGAGACTTTTTCGCGTGAAGGCCTTTGTATGGAAATTGCACCTGAGCGGTGGCGGAGTCACATACATAAAGTGTTAACGATGTTCACGACAAGCAGCACAAACGAAGTACAATGTATAACGTACCTGGGTCTGCAACTGCACGATGATCCAGCCTCTCTCGGGGGCAGCAATTCTAATAATCTTCTTGAAGCACGTTGGTGAATTATAAGCGATTAACGGTTATTAGCGAATTTTTAAAGGCAACGGTTTTACAAGCAGAGAGAATCTGTCGAGCGCGTTTGACTGCCGGCGGCTGTCACCGATTCATGCATTGCTCCACAGATAACAAATACGTCATACATGACAGTTGTGAACTTTAACTGCTACGTTCGTATGTACGTACTTGTGTGAACATTGTTTCTGCTAGTAATTTATTTTGGTAACGGAACATCCCGCGCACCAAAATACCTATGGTATTTTCTGGCACAATAAGATTGAATTAATAGAGAAAAAATAACGAATACGATACGATGATAACAAAATGAAAATGAAAGATACGATGTTAGCAAGGTTGAAATAAACATGTATCACGATAAAAGTAAATTAAATAGCGATAACATTGGAATAGAATGAAAATAATAATTTAACCTATGACTTAACCAATATGAAGAAGAAGAAACAAAAAAAAAAGATTATATATATAATTAATTTATTATTCGATTGGAAGAGGGCATAACTTAACCAATGGACGATGAGTCAAAGATTTTGAAGTTTTAACAACAGCACTTCGAGCTATCCCATCAGCACCGAAGTGTAGATCAACCACTCTACCTAGTGACCATTGAAGTGGTATACGATTATCATCTTTAATTATCACCATTGAACCCACTGATAACGGTTTCGATTCCTTAGTCCATTTGGCGCGTTCGGTTAATGAATTAAGGTACTCATGTTTCCATCTAGACCAGAAATTCTGATGAAAAGATTGTAACAGCTGCCACCGATGAAGCTGATGAAGTTTAGTGTTAGTGTGATCCTCATCGGGGACGGCAGTTAACGGTTCTAGGGTGAGAAAATGTCCGGGCGTGAGCACAATCAGATCGTTAGGATCAGAACTGAGGGGATATAACGGACGCGAATTCAGAACTGACTCGATCTGAACGAAGAGTGTAGTCAGTTCCTCAAAGGTGAGCACTTGATCGCCTACAACTCGATATAAGTGTGATTTTGCAGCTTTAATCTGGATTTCCCAAACGCCACCGAAGTGAGGTGCCGAGGGCGGGATAAATTTAAAATCAATTTTCTCAGCAACAGAAGCCCTCTCCATAAGAGCTGACAGTTGATTTCTAGCACCAACGAAATTGGTGCCACAATCAGCATGAATCACGTTACACCGACCGCGTCTTCCAATAAAACGGCGTAGTACGGCAATAAATCCTTCTGCAGATAACGTAGACACTACTTCGAGATGAACGGCCTTCGTAGCAAGACAGACAAACAAGCATTTTTATTTATTTATTTTTATTTTATTTTTTTATTTTATTTATTTATTTATTAATCAGTACGGATTTACCACTTACACTAATTAACATTTCAAATAAGTCACATTAATTAACATTCACAAAAAAAAATAAAAAAAAAAAATAACGTACAATAACAAGTTAGATTAATAAATTGATCATAATAATAAGCATAAAAACAAACCAAAGAAAAAACAGAAAAAATAAAATAAATAATAATAGTAGAATTAAGATTCAGTCAAAATTAAACAAGTAATAAAAAGCAATAAAAAGATAAATTCCATGTCAGTTTATGAAAAAAAAAGTAAAATAATAATTCACATACAATCTCATTCACTTATATTTTAAGACACACACAAATCACGCATTCACTTCACAGTACCTCAGGCACTCCGACAAAATCATCTTCCATCCATCAGCAAATAGGTCACAGTGCGGATCAGCGTCCAGGAGAGCATTGAACGCGGTTAGTGACCGCGGAATGGGCGACCTCGAACGAGCCACTGTGCGACACATCGGAACAGCAAACAACGAGTGCTTTCTGTTTCGAAGGTACTTGTTAGGCGCAAAAAGTCTACACAGCTCCTCGTGTAAATCTGGGGCATCAACCAAACCTCTCAATATTTTGCACATTATTGCCAATTGGTCTCTCAATCTTCTTACTTCTAAGGAATTATATCCCAGCATACCAAGAAGAAATTTTGTCGGGTACATGTTAGGGTAGTACCCAAACATACGCTTGTAAAGATATCTTAGGAAGGCTTTTTGAACTTTTTCCAACATAAGCGCGTATTTAGTCTCATGTGGATTCCATACACAAGCACTCGCCTCAAGTTTGGCTCGGACCAAGGCTCCAAAAATTATTTTGATCACTGTCGTGTTTTTGAACTCCTTTGCATTCCGTAGAACAAAGCCAAGGCGTCGAAATGACTCCTTAGCTACCGCAGTGATATGGTCATGAAATGTGAGCCTTGAGTCGAATGTCACACCCAAATCCTTCGACGTATCCGGTCTCGCTATGGTGTCCTTGTCAAGTTTATAATCAAATTTGACTGGGCGCCGCACTCGTGAGAAGGTCATAGCCGAACACTTCAAGGGGTTAAACTCCATCCTGTTGTCCACACTCCATTGAAAAACTGACTCAATGTCACGCTGAAGCAATAAACAGTCCTCCTCCGTTCTAATCTCCATGAAAAGCTTCAGATCATCAGCGTAAAGGAGGCATTTCGCATGTTTGATGATGGGGGGATGTCGTTGATCATTAATATGAACAGAAGAGGACCGAGTATTGATCCTTGACTGACTCCGGAACGCGTGTGATAGGGCTGCGACTCGTAAATGCCGAGCCTGACATACTGCTGACGATCACGCAGGTAGTCAGCGATAAACTTGAGGAGTCCAGGTGTTAAGCCCACATCGCTTAGCTTCTCCAGCAGTACGTCATTATTTACTCTATCAAAAGCTCTCCGAAAGTCAAAATCATTAATATGCCTTATCAATTTTTGCTCCACGATGAGAACCGAGTTTAATGCGAAAGGGTCCCCCGAAATCTACACCTACTTCTGAGAAGGGTTTCATTTGGTTAACGCGATAGGATGGAAGGTCACTCATAAAAGGTTGCAACGGTTTTGGATTTGTTCGATAACATTGGACACATTTCGATAAACGACTACGAACGACACGTTTTGCTGAAATAATCCAAAACTGCTGCAGTAATAAAAAATGGGTTGTATTTATGCCCGTATGGCAGTAGTTATGATGAATAAAGTCTATTATTAAAATGGTTAGTGGATGGTCAGGTGGTAACAATGCAGGATGCTTATGTTCATATTCAAGCCCTGATCGCGAGATTCTACCTCCAACACGAAGAATACCGTAATCGTCCAAAAAAGGGTTAAGTTTTTTAAATTGTTTAAGAATCTGAGAGAATCTTCTTGAGAGAATGCAATTTGTTGGACGTGTTTTACGATCTGCATAAGCGCATTATGTCGCTCGACGTTAGTGATATATAGGTTACAATTAGGGCGATTAGAATTTTTTGCGTTTCTTATAAAGCGATTTATGTATGCCAGAACGTTCAACAATTTTTGTAAAGTTGAGAATTTAGATAATAACATTTCGAAAGTACTTTGATGAGATTCGATTAATTTCTTTTCAATTAAAAGAGCTGACGATAATTTAGACTCGGATTTTACGACTGCCTCGTCAGATGAAGAAAGACTTTCAAATAAATTTGGCCACGTAGTTCGATCTCTTGATAGCCAGGATGGCCCCGCCCACCAAAGGGAATTGTGAACGATTTCATCTGGAAACTGTCCTCTTGAACAAATATCGGCTGGATTTTCTTCCGAGGACACGTGATGCCAGCATTCAGTCGTTATTATATCTTGTATGTGGCTCACCCGGTTTGCTACAAATGTAACCCAGCGTGATGAATGAGACCTTAACCATGATAATACAATTGTAGAATCGGACCACATATAAGCTGCGCTCAAAGGGACTCGATCCACATAAGTATCCCGTACGAATCTGAATAGATCTGACAGAAGGACTGCAGCGCAAAGTTCTAAGCGGGGTAATGATATTCGCTTTAAAGGTGCTACACGAGCCCTTGAACAAATTAAACGGACTTGAATCTCTCCATTGTGATCTGTGAAACGTAAATAAATAACTGCCCCATACGCGATTTCGGAACTATCACAAAATCCGTGAAGTTCGTATGAGGTAGCAATCGAACTAATGATTTTTCGAGGAATTTTGACATCAGCTAGACAAGAAAAGTTAGCTCGATAAATGTCCCAGATCTTAACAATCTCTTCAGGGGGAGTCTGATCCCACCCGACGCCAAGTATCCACAATCTTTGGATGAGACATTTTGCTTTTATCGTAATAGGCGATAAAAATCCCAGAGGATTAAAGATTCGCGCGATTTCACTAAGAATTGATCGTTTGGTACACGACTGGTTTGATGGTTTAACTTCAAACAAAAACGCATCTGATTTAGGATCCCATTTCAAACCAAGAACTTTCAAAGTAAGAGTTTCAGAATCATCAAAAGAAACCGATTCAGTTAAACAGTCCTCCGGAGGCAGATCAGCTAATAATTGTGGGTCGTTACTCATCCATTTGCGGAGATGAAAGCACCCCAACTCAAAAAGAGCAATAATTTGCAATTTAGCTTCTAGAGCTTCGTACAATGAAGCCTGGCCAGTAATAACGTCATCAATATATACATCAGAGAGCGCGATTTGTTTTGCCAAAGGAAATCCATCACCTGAATCCTCAGCAAGCTGTCTGACCGTGCGACAAGCAAGGAAAGGAGATGAAGAGACTCCATAGGTTACTGTATTTAGGCGATACTCACGAAGTGGGTCGGCAGGGGAAAATCTCCAAAGAATACGCTGATAGTCGCGGTGTTCAGGTGAAATTAGGATTTGACGATACATGGCGCGAACGTCAGCGATAAATACGATTTCATGTTCTCTAAAACGCAATAGAATTTCCAAAAGATTTGGTTGTAATTTTGGACCGATAAGCTGTGAATCATTTAGAGAACGAGAACGGAGATCCCTAGCCGAAGCGTCAAAAACGACACGGAGACGAGTAGTTACGGAATCAGGACGCAAAACGCAATGATGAGGGATGTAGTATTTACCTCTCCCCATTTCGTCTATGGGAATGAGCGACATATGGCCACTGTGTTGATACTCTTCCATAAATTCGGAGTATTAACGACGCAATTCTGGATCACGAGAAAGCCTCCGTTTGATTGCACTGAATCGTCGTAAAGCAACATCACGAGAACCCTCAAAGGTTGGCTCCGAATCATGTTTAAACGGTAACGTCACGATATATCGGCCTGATTCATCTCGTGTATGAGTTGTTTTGAATTTATGCTCGCACAATGATTCTTCTGGAGTTAAGGATGACGCTTGTGGTAATGAGTCCAGTTCCCAAAACCGCTTAACTAATGAATTTAATTCATTGTCATCTTGCAATGATGTATTGAACAATGAATAGGAGGCTAGCTGTCATTTGCCAAGCAGTAGCCAGCCAAAGACGGAATTAAATGCGGTAGGTTGATTAGGACCACCTTTGATTGTTTTATTTAGTAACGATTCGGTAAATACATCCGCAGCAAACAAAATATCAATTGAACCAGGGATATCGAATCCTGGATCTGCCAAAGGTAGTGATTCGATATGTGACCACTTGGTTGTTTTTAATTTAGCGATGAATATAATTTTATCATAATGACCGATCTGACAACGAACATGCCCTACGATTGAAGTCTGTGTTTCACCTATACCGCTTATGTGAGAAGAGGATGGAAATATTTGCAGTTGCAAACGATTTACTGCTGCTGTGGTTATAAAGTTATTTTGACTTCCACTGTCGAACAAGGCTCGAAACGATTGCATACATCCGGACGCATCCTTGACCTGCATAATCGCAGTTGCAAGTAAAACTGCAGTATTAGATTTAGAGTTTGTCACTAACGACGACGTATTATTGTTTTCGATAGCTTTCTCACGGTGGAGTAGGCTGTGATGCTTACGTTTGCAAACACGGCACGAAAAAACGGAATTGCAGTTTTTTAATTGATGAGACGACTTAAGACAGTTGTAACACCAATTCTTCTCGGTGGTTATTTTGATACGTTCTTCTACGGGTTTTTTAAGAAATTCAGAACAAGATAAGATCGTATGCGTCTGCGCGCAAAAAGGACATTTATTCGATACGGCAACATTTTTACTATTTTGTTGTACGTCAGCTGAAGCTATCAAGGCATTCGTTTTGTTGAAAAGTTTTTGAAAAGGTGTCGATGAAGTAGGCTTGATGACCTGTTTACTCAGTTTATTTTCAGTAAAATGTGTATCGCGCAACAAAGCCTCACATTTAGTCCTAAGAAAACCAATTAATTGTTTATATGTAGGTAGGTCAACATCTGAATATTTTTCCTCAAAACTACGACGTAAGGTTGAATCAAGTTTCGATAGTATGTGATAAACCAAAATAAAATCCCAATGTTGAATAGGTAACTCAGCAGTTTTTAAAATACTTAAATTTTCTTCAAATAAATCAAGCGATTTCCTAAATTCAATTCCGTTAGTACATTTAAACTCAATAGCTAAAAGATCCTTCCAACATGTAAATGTTAAGGCGCGTTTACACTTATACCGAGCGATGAGCGCTTGATACGCATGTTCGTAATGTTCGTGTGAGAGAGGGAACGCCTTGACAACGAACAACGCTTCACCGCTCAAAGATGAAGTCAAATAATGAAACTTTTCGATATCGCTTAAGGAAGGGCAATTGAGAATTAATTCATTAAAAGTATCAAAATACTCAGGCCACCGTTTTATGTCACCAGAAAAATGAGGAAGTACGATTTTTGGTAACCGAATATTCGAATTAGAAGAAACGCGTGATGAACTTTCCGATTGTCCCCTTGTTATTGACCGATGGATAGCTAATACATTATAATACATCTCGTCGAATCGTTCATAAGTGTCATCAAGGTCATCAGAATCCGAAGGTTCTAAAATTTGTAAAATATTAAGATGCGCATGTTCAAAAGTTGCTGCAATATCTTTTATTTCTTGGTAATAAGAAACATGTCACGTTGAGAATGATCCGTTAATGATAAATTTCCGAGTTCCAACGCCTTTTGTAAGCGATTATGAGCAATAGTTCGTTTTCTACGTAACATAGGTAAATCTTTTGTTGTATATTCAACATCGATAGACTTCGGTTTACCTTTTTTAAACGCACTCATTTTACGTGTAGAATGTTTACTTAATAAATACGACATACTAAAAGTTCTATAAAATAACAATTACTTATGTAGGTAGATATAAAATTATTCCTAATGAAATATAATTTTAAATAGATAATAGAATTTTAGTTCGTTTTAATTAGTAAGTTCGAACAAATTACTACTAACATATATTGTATTGTTTTGTATTTACTATAACATATACTGGTATACAAGGTGGAATGCTAAAACGTAAATACGTACAGCGAGCGGCACAAGTTCGTTTGCGAATTGTATGAAAATCGAACAAATTATGTTGTAATCTGTGTCGCCGCGTGTACTCCTTTGTTTCTAATGTAAATGTTATTTAGATGAATTCGCTGTGATATTCAAAACAAAACAATAATTATTTGATATATAATGATGCAAATTAAAGAAAGTATTATGAATTTAGTGTAAAATGTAAGCCGATAAGAAATTAAGCACCGATGTTTTGTGATTGCATAACTTTGTTCCTACGATTTTACACTGAATATTTCCGTTATTTGCGATACGAAATTGAAAAAACGCCTTTTCGATAGTGACAATTATTAAAATTACTTGATACTAGGCACGAAAATGGACAACCTGGCGATGACGGAGTAACCAAAACTGCGATGTAAATTATGTTTCAGGTTAGGTTATTACGATTATTGATACGATTTCACCAGAAAATATCATATATACCTAGCTCGAATTGTGAAATAGGCCGGATCCCGGGTTTCGGCACCAATTTTATGTATAGAAATTGCACCTGAGCGGTGGCGGAGTCACATACATAAAGTGTTAACGATGTTCACGACAAGCAGCACAAACGAAGTACAATGTATAACGTACCTGGGTCTGCAACTACACGATGATCCAGCCTCTCTCGGGAGCAGCAATTCTAATAATCTTCTTGAAGCACGTTGGTGAATTATAAGTGATTAACGGTTATTAGCGTCCGGTTGTTGTCAAGTAAACATATTCTGTCATTGCTCCCACGTAATAAATAAAAAAAATCACTGCGTTTCTCACCGAAAAGTTAACAGAAGCACTAAAATCATTAAAAGAACAGTGAACTACAACTATTGAAGTGTAAATTCGGTAAGGAAGTTGAAGAAAATTGGAATAAATCGTGCAATAAATTGTGGTTTTTGTGGACTGGAGGGTAGAAAAAAAGTACGAAAGTAACATACTAAGTGTAGTAATATAATAAGTGACATTGACTGACAACGTCAACGCCAAAGGCCACCTTTCATCAATTGTCATCTGTCATCTGTCAAAAAAAAAAAAAAAGGGTTACCACATCGAAAAATATTCCCAAAAAAAAGGAAAATGAAAACTCAATGGAACTTTTACTACACAAAATTAAAGAGCAAATGGCATTACAAACTATTGAAATAACGGCTGCAATTACGGAAAGTGTTTCAAAGAGCATGGACGAGAAGCTGGCGGCTTTGTTGGAAGAAAACAAAACACTTAAACAAGAAGTAGCAACAATGAAGCAAAAACTGAACTATTTAGAAGATGAAAAGAAAAAAACAAATTTGATATTTTTCGGAGTTAGCGAGGAAGAACAAAATAACGACATGATTGATTATGTCACAAAAATTATTGAAAAAGAAACCAAGATAACCATAAAACCATATGAAATAAACAAAGCCTATAGATTAGGCTCAAAGGGCATCAATGCGCGTCCCATTCTTGTAAGCTTCACTACGATCTGGAAAAGAAACCAAATTTTCAAAAATAAGAAACATTGCAGTTCAGGTATCCATATAAAGGAAGATTTCTCCAAAGAAACCTTGGAGAGACGAAAAGAACTGATTCCTAAAATGCTACAAGAACGCAAAAATGGCAAAATAGCCTATATCATAAAAGACAAGCTGATAGTAAAGGGCAAAAAGGAAGACAACATAGTGAAAAGAAAAAGAGATCAAGTAGATTCACCTCACAAATCACCGAACCAAGTACCTGCGTCTGCTCCAAAGAAACTCAACAAACTAAATCTGGATAGCTTTGTAACCAGGACTAGATCATCATCACTATCAGAAGCAAAAAACTAAAGGAAATCGGCAACCGGAAAACACAAACAAAAACAAAGAAATACATTAACAACACCCCAATCCGGCTAGTCACCGTGGGGGAAGAAGACTGCAACCTTCCAACTTCAAAGAACTACCAGCATAGACCTACACAGATATCCCGGTACTATATTGCTTCATATAACACACTCACACTGAAAACCGACGATAGTCTACATGAGTTGATGTTAGCGTTAGAAAAAATAAAATGGACTATTATAGGACTTAGCGAAGTAAGAAGATACGGAGAGAAGATAGAAGAACATGAGAAATTTATTTTTTACTACAAAGGCGAAACACCAGGAGCCTACGGAGTTGGTTTTATTATAAAAAAAGAATTGAAACATCAAATAGAAGAAATAATAGGCGTATCTGAGCGGATCGTAGTGCTTAACATGATAATTAACAACAATAATTGGTCAATAATACAAGTATACTCTCCTACCGAACAATCTTCTCGCCAGCCAATTGAATTATTCTACGCTCAATTAAATACCGCAATAAAGGAACACACACATAAAAATCTAATAATCATGGGTGACTTCAATGCACGAGTAGGGGAAAGAAGGATAGGAGAAGACATTGTACTAGGACCCTATAGTTATGGTAATCGTACACGAAATGGTGAAAAATTATTGGAACTGTGTTTCGAAAACCATTTAAGAATTCTCAACACAGATTATAAAAATCGCAGTAGATGGACGTGGTCGTCACCAGGCGGAGTGTATAAGAATGAGATCGATTATATTTTAACCAATAGAAGTAAAGCGTTTGAAGACTGTAGGAACGTCAAAAACCTTAATTTTAATAGCAACCACAGAATGATAAGAGCAAATTTTTCAATAATCAAATATAAGGAAAAAAGAAAAATTAATTATAACTTAAGATCCAAAGGGCAAAACATATGTAAAGAAGAACTCAAGTTACAATTACAAAATTACGAAGAAACTGCAAGCGAACTCCAGCTACAAGACAAATACAATAAACTTGAAGACATTCTCAATAGCATAACTAAAATTAGTTCAAAGAATATTTGCAAAAGTAAAAATATAACATCCACAACAACAAAAGCACTCTTAGAGAGAAGGGCCAAACTGATAAATATTACAGGAAAGACAAAAGAAATAAGATCAGAAATATCTAAAGTAAGCAAATCAATCAAAACATCTATAAAGAAAGACAGACAATCACATAGACTAGAGACATTAGAAAAATACATAGCAAAGACTGGAGGTATTAAAAAAGCCCTTAAAATACTGACGGAAAAGAAAGAATGGGTACCAAAACTACAAAACCAAAAAGGAAGATACGCAACTAAAAGACCAGATATTCTTACTGCTGCTACAGAGTTCTACCAAGAACTCTTTACAAATAAGACTACCAATTTAGAAATAAACCTTTCGGGAACCAGCAACGTACCAGAGATACTTTTGAGAGAAGTAGAAAAGGCTATCGAAACACAGAAAAAAGATAAAGCACCTGGCCCAGACAATATCACGAATGAATTACTAATAGCTTCCAAAGATTTACTCGGAATAACCCTAACAAAAATATTTAACGAAGTATTAGAAAGCGAATACATACCAAAACAATGGCTAACATCCACCATAACACTTCTTCACAAAAAAGGAGACAAAAGCAATATTGACAACTATAGGCCAATCAGTCTAATGTCAAATATTTACAAAGTTTTTTCCAAGATTATCCTTAATAGAATCACAAAGGCATTAGACGATAACCAACCAAGAGAACAAGCTGGATTCAGGAGCGGATATTCAACACTTGACCATATTCATGTAGTCAAGCAAGTAATAGAAAAGAGTAAGGAGTTCAATATGCCTCTATACTGCTGCTTCGTAGATTATAGTAAAGCATTCGATTCGCTTGAGCACGGAAAAATTTGGCAAGCTCTTAGAAACCAAGGAATCGAACATAAATATATAAGAATAATCAGAAACATCTATAGGAACAGCACCGCTAAAGTAAAACTAGAGAGAGAAGGCAATGAAATAAGAATAGAAAGAGGAGTGCGTCAAGGTGACCCGCTATCACCCAAGCTGTTTTCCGCAGTCTTAGAGGAAATATTTAGAGTATTAAAATGGGATAGTTATGGCTTGAACATAAATGGCGAAAAACTCAATCATTTAAGGTTTGCCGATGACTTGATAATTTTCTCATACACTCCAACCGAGCTGACTGAGATGCTTCAAGAATTGGATATCGAAAGTCGCAAAGTAGGTTTATTAATGAACACAATCAAAACAAAAGTCATAACAAACAGCAAATTTGAACCAATAATAATAAACGGAAATGAAATCGAGTACGTCGAAGAATACACCTACCTCGGACAAGTTGTTTCACCAACAGACTTAACTTCAAAAGAAATTGACATCAGAATAGGGAATGCTTGGAAGAGGTATTGGTCCTTCAGAGAAATAATGAAAAACAAAGAGATAAGTATAACCGTCAAAAGTAAAATATACAAAACTTGCATCCTTCCTGTATTAACATATGGTTGTCAAACATGGGCTTTAACGAAAGCACACAACCAAAAACTCGAAGTCTGCCAGAGGTCTATGGAAAGGAGTATGTTAGGGATAAAGAAATCGGATAAAATAAAAAACAAATACATCAGAAAAATAACAAAACTTGAAAATGTAACATATACAATACGCAAAAACAAATGGAGATGGACAGGACACATACTGAGAGGTTCAGAGAAATGGAGTAAAACGGTTATGAACTGGTATCCCATAAATAGAAAGCGAAATCGAGGAAGGCAGTACAAAAGGTGGGAAGATGACATCAAAGCAGTCGCGGGTACTGTGTGGTCGAGAATAGCTCGAGAAAGAAAATATTGGAAGAAGCTGGAAGAGGCCTATGCCAACCAAGGGCAAACGGACACGGTGTCGATAATTTAGAGATAAGTTAGTTAAGTAAGAAAAATAATTGTAAGTGTCTGAAATAAAAGGCTTATATTATTATTATTATTATTATAACGGTTATTAGCGAATTTTTAAAGGCAACGGTTTTACAAGCAGAGAGAATCTGTCGAGCGCGTTTGACTGCCGGCAGCTGTCACCGATTCATGCATTGCTCCACAGATAACAAATACGTCATACATGACAGTTGTGAACTTTAACTGCTACGTTCGTATGTACGTACTTGTGTGAACATTGTTTCTGCTAGTAATTTATTTTGGTAACGGAACAGCCTTTGAGGATCGATTCAACCTCCTCGACGGTAGTCGGAGGGAGTGGTTCGTCAGTAGGCGGTGAAGCCGCCTTGCGCTCTACTTCAAAGTCCACCTTTAAGAGGTGACTTTGATCGACCGGCTCAGTGCTTGGCGAGCATTGGCTCTCCAGGCTACTAGCAAGACACTCGGCCTTATCCAGATCGTCGAGGGCTGGAGGGAGGTTCGGACGTAGCAAGGGGGGTATCGTGGTGACAGTGTCGCTTCGGAGAGATCGCGCTAGCGACCAGTAAGCTGTGTGCGAAGGCGTGAGCTCTCCGAGGCGCCTACTGTGGCGGTCGTCCCTGAGTTCGGCGAAGCGTGCTTTCACCTCCAGGGCACGGAGTTTCCTCCGATTGTCGTCAGTCGGGTAAGTGTCATGGGCTCTAGTCTGCGCGTTCTTGCGCCTGATCAGGTCTTTCAACTCCTCCGAGAATTCCCATCGCTCTCCAGGGCGATTAGGAATCTCCCTTGAGCAGTGATCGATCTTTTCTTTAATAAAAGAGGTGAGATTAAACGCGGCTGCTTTCGCGACATCTACGGAGTCAATTGTGTCGGGTATTCTATTCAAATTCTCGTTGGAATCAGTATTATTTAACTCGATGTCGAGTTTCTTAAAATCTATTATGATCTTAGTGGGTTGGAGGAGATCCGGGTCTGGTCCTAGCTGGATTAGGACGGGGCGATGGTCAGAGTCTAACTCGGATAGCGCCTCTATGGTTCGTAACTGTAAGGTCACTCCCCTCAAGATCGCTATGTCGAGTATGTCGGGTAAGTCACCGTTCCTATCGGGGTAGCGAGTGGGCGTCATAGGGGCGATCACTTCGAAGTCGAAGGTCGGTAGTGACGTCAGTCTGTCTAGTTCCCTGCCTTTGGTATTTGTTCTACGGGAATTCCAGCGAGGGTGTTTACAGTTTAAGTCGCCGGCCAGAATGACCGCGACGTCCAACGAGAGTAGTGATCTTATGTCACTTTCCAATAGGGATTTGCTCGGAGAGGAGTAAGCTGAGATTATTGTTATGGGCTGATGGCCCGTCAAACTGACTCGACACATTGAAACCTCGATGTTGAGAAGCGTGGGTGGGTCGAGCGGAATGCAGTGCAAGGAAGACTTATAGTAAATGATAGTGCCTCCGCGGGCGGAGTCCCTATCATTCCTAACGAGCCGATAATTAGATATCCTAGGACTTCTAATTGACGGCTTGAGGAAGGTTTCCTGCACTAACATGACATCGACGGGGTGGTCCCTCAGAAATTGACGTACTAAATCAATTTGCCGGATAAGGCCGTTTGCGTTGAAAGTAACAACGCTGAGCGATCGCGATTTATTTCTCGCGTTTGTAGCCATTAAAAACTACAAAGGGATTGCTCTATGAGAGCCGCCATGCTGTCAACATTAGCCTTGACACTATCTAAATAAGCCTTCATGCCTAGCAATTGGCTTTTTGTGACTGTTTCCGGCTTTAATGCCGGAGAAGTGGTGGCTGTAGGGATGCCGTTGGACAACGGTCTAGCCCAGGCTCCCAACGGGTTATTGACCTGAGGGGTCTTTTGAATGGATGCGGGGGTGTTCTTTTCCGCCCGCGGGACTGTTTCCTCCGTGGGAGGAGCAGAGGGGGTGGTGTTTTTCGCCGGCTGGGATTCGGCGGAAGCGGGGCTGGGTTTGGAGCTCGTGTTCGAGTTTTTCTGGGCTTTGATAGCCCGTGGGCGTCTGCGCGGGGCCTTTGGGCAGCCGCGGTAATTTGCTGGGTGCCCCTGCGATTTGCAGAGGACGCAGCTGGGAGGAGTTAAAGGGTCTGGGACCTTACGAGGACAGTCCGTCGTGCTGTGGTCCCCTAGGCACTTTACGCACCTAGGCCTCGTGAAGCAGTTGCGGGCGGAATGCCCGTATTTTTGACAATTGTGGCATTGTCCGGGGACGCCACGTTTAAGAGGGGCCTCAACAGTGAGACCGGAGAGGTGGCACACTGTTTTGATGTTATAAATTTGTTTCCCTTGCGGGGAAAGATCTAGGATGCACAGAACCATATTGTATGGTTCTTTTGTGCGAAGGTTGTACATCCTGTGTACTTCCTTGACGGGGAGGTCCTGGAACTTTAGGTCTTCGTGGATCGACTTAATGTCGATCTCTTTCGGGAGCCCCCTAATGACCACGCGCAGCTGACGTTCGTCGTTCGATCATCATTTGGCCTTTATTTTAGCCGAGATGTCATTCCAGCATTTTATATCCTGGATATAAATAGGCGGAGGCTTTTTAGGCCCCGCCGAAGTCGCGGGGGTCGCGCTAGGCGCGGGAGTCGCGATAGACGCGGAATTAGCAGGCACACTGGTTGCCTGCGAAGGGTTCGGGGATGCGGGGGGCGTGCGGCGGGCTATGTTGGCCGCTGAAGCGGTGGCGGGTCTCTTCTTGACAGGGGGCGGACTCGTAGAGCTGCCCTTGCGGCGGTTGCGCTTTCTTTTCTTATTTTGGACGGTCTCGAAACCGTCCGAGTCTGAATCGCTTCCGGTCGGTGAAGCCGACCGCGATCGCGACTCTGAGTCGTCGCCGTTCGACGACTCGTTCTCACTTTCGGTATCCATTGATACCGAATCGGGGGAGGCCGGTCCGTCGGGAATCGAACCCGAGGCGGCAGCGGTGGGGGCTACGGAGGCCGCGTCCTGCTCATTGAGCTCGCGGTTTAAGGTCTCTAAGACCTCGGGGAAGCGGGTGGCGAGCAACTTTATGAGTCGCTTCATTATTAAAACTATGATGTCCCTAGTGGACACGGGGAGGGAAAATGTGTTTCTCCCCTGCCGGGGCAGGGGAGGTGAGTGCCTACGGTGTGGTCCCTAATGAGCTCTGCCCGTAGGTGACAGAGATGAGTCCCTAAGACTGACCTGATAATCCGGGTTGTGTGATCGGTCGGCTCGGCTCCGGGAGGAGCGGGCCCGCGTACGCGAAGACACTAAAAAGTCCTTGCACTTATAATGTCCGAGCACAAATACACTGAAAGTCCAACAGTCTATAATCCTATCGAACGATCACTGCACTATCCTGACCTAATGACAGTCCAATTGTCCAATTGTCCGTGGCAGTGCACTGAAGAAAGTCCAAATGTCCTTTGCACTTCACTCCTGTTCGGCGACTGCCTCTCTCATTGAGCGGCGGCGGGCGACTGGGTCGTCGCCGGGTGGGCTCGCGGTCACGCTGGGGAGCGGACGCGAGCGATCGGCGGGGGCCGAGGGGGGGTGCGTATGAGCGCACCGCGTATGGGCGGCGGGGGCCGGGGGGCGCGTGTGATCGCGCTGCGTAACTGCGTCTGAGACACGTCCGACTAGGTCGGCTATGGACACCAAACTCGAGCCCCAAACTTTTTTTTTTTTTTTTTTTTTTTTTTTTTTTTTTTTTTTTTTTTTTTTTTTGAATTGAGGAGTGCTGTTGGCCCTAGCGGCCTTTACAGCGTCACCAGTGAGAGGGGCCGGGCACTTAGGCAAGCCGGCCGCGAAGGAAGAATGGGAGCCCTCTGGGAGGGCTCGGGGGGGGAAAAACGCCCGCCCTAAGGGTGTCTCCTAGCGAGATCGCACCTCGGCTTAGAGCGTCGTCGGAGTGGAGGAGGCGCTATGCGGAGCGCTGAGACGGCTTACGGACGGTCAGCTACGCGCCTAGGCGCGTGCGAGCACGCGCCTAGGCCGTCAGAACGCGGGGACCTCGCCCTCGCCGGCGGGGGCGGTGTGTGTGTGTATTGTGTGTGGTGTATATGGCGTTAAGCGCCGTGATCCTATCGTCAGGGTCGGTTAAGACGTGCATGGGACGCCTTTGTACGGTCTGTAAGTTTCCTCTACCTACGTATCTGCAAGCCTCTGCTACAAGAGGATTTGGGTGACTGCGCGCTCTCTCAAAATACGCTGTAGCGAGTATTTTGAGGTGCTTCGCGATTGAATCGATCTTAAGGTCGCGATGTAAGTCGACATTACGCACGTACCACGGCGAGTACGTGGCAGTGCGCAGAAACTTGTTCTGAATGATTTGGAGCCTATGGATGAGGGTTGGCGCCACATGAGCGAAGACGGGGCACGCGTAGGTCATAATAGGTCGTATGCAGGCCTTGTATAATGTCGTCTTATTTCTAAGAGACATTTTACTCCTCCCGCATAGCAGCGTGTGCAATCGACCTAGTACGAACGCTGCCCTGTTTCGGACCCGGTTGATGTGGGCTTTGAACGAAAGTTTACTGTCGAGAATGACACCTAGGTACTTTGTTTCCTTTAGCCAAGGAATCGGAGTGCCGAACAGGGTAATGGTCCCGGGTCGACCTTTCGTCCAGAAGACGCGTCTAGTGTGCTTAACAAAGTGCACTGCTGCACTCTTTTCGGGGTTTACTTCGATTCTCCATTTCCTAAACCACTCGCCGAGGGCGGTGGCCGCGGATTGGAGTCGAGAAGTTATAGCCTCGACGGAGGTGCCGGTCGTGAAGATGGCCGTGTCATCGGCGAATAGGGCCAGCTTGGTGGCTTTATTTTTGGGAATCGGGATGTCATTCGTGAACAACGAATACAGAAGCGGTGAAAGCACCGAGCCCTGAGGGACTCCGGCGCGAATAGGACGGGGCGATGACAGAGTGCCGTCGACCCGATATCTAAAAGTGCGATTTGACAAGAAGTCTCGTATGATGCGCACGAGATTGTCTGGCAGTTCTAGTTGATAGAGCTTGTATATCAAGCCGTTATGCCAGACTTTGTCGAATGCCTTAGCGACATCGAAGAATAGAGCCCCCGTGGTGTGAGTACGGGAAGTGGCGAAACCTTTTAGGATGTGCTCCGTTAAGCGGTGCACCTGGTGGACTGAGGAGTGATGGGCTCGAAACCCGAATTGCTCGTCGATGAGCGGAGAACGCATTTGTTGCGTTGCTGCCTTGAGGCGGGTGTGAATGATTTTCTCATACACCTTACCGAGGGTGTTGAGAAGGCTAATGGGTCGATAGCTCGAAGGGAGGTTCCTGAGTTTACCAGGTTTGGGAATTCCTATCACGGTCGCCTCTTTCCACTGATCGGGGAACGAGCAACCGGCCAGAAGGGCGTTATAAATCATGACGAGCAGCATGATAAGCTGCTGAGGAAGGCGTTTGAGCGTCTTGTTGGTGATTCGGTCGGGACCCGGGGCTTTTTTCGCGTGGAGTTCCTTAATGATCGATTCAACTTCTTCCACCGTCGTCGGTGGAAGCGTTTCGTTGGATGGCGGTGAAGCCGCCCTACGTTCGACGAACCCGTCCACCGTCGAGAGGTGTATGGGATCGCACGGCTCAGTGCTTGGGGAGCATTGGCTCTCCAGACTACTCGCAAGGCACTCGGCCTTGTCCAGGTCGTCGAGGGCTGGTGGGAGATTCGGCCTAATGAGGGGAGGTGTAGAGGCTACGGTGACGCCACGGAGTCTCTTCGCCCACGACCAGTAAGCGGTGTGCGACGGGGTGAGTTCTCCTAGACGTCTACTGTAGTAGTCATCCCTGAGGTCGGCGAAGCGAGCTTTCACCTCCCTCTGTAGGGAACGGAGTTTCCTCCGATTGTCGTCAGTCGGGTAAGAGTCATGGGCTCTGGTTTGTGCGTTTTTACGCCTAATGAGGTCTCTTAACTCCTCTGGGAGCTGCCAACGCTCGCCCGGGCGGATTGGCATCTCCCGAGAGCAGTCATCGATCTTATTTTTAATAAAAGATGTTAATTTTGACGCGGCCGCTTTAGCTACGTCTACCGAATCGATTGTGTCGGGTATACCTTCAAGGTGATCTGAGTCTAGGGAGCTAAGCTCTGATTCGAGCTTTTTCCAGTCTATGACTGTTTTGACGGGTTGGTGGAGATCCGTATCTGGTCCTAGCTGGATTAGGACGGGGCGATGGTCTGAGTCTAGCTCTGATAGTGTCTCGATAGAGCGTAACTGGAGTGTTACGCCCTTGACGATAGCTATGTCGAGCACGTCTGGTGAGTCATTTGTTCCCCTAACTGGGTAGCGAGTGGGTGTCATGGGTGCTAGGACATCAATGTCCAGAGTGGGGAGTGACGTCAGTCTGTCTAGTTCCGTTCCTCTGCTATTTCTCGTGCGGGAGTTCCAGCGGGGGTGTTTACTATTTAGGTCGCCGGCCAGAAGGACCGCGCTACCTGTTGAGAGTAGCGACCTAATGTCGCTCTCGAGCAGTCTTTTGGTGGGAGATAAATACACAGACGCGATGGTGATGGCCTGGTGGCCCGTCATACTCAGTCGACACAATGATGCTTCGATTTCGCTAAGCGGCGGTGGGTCTAACGGCACGCAGTGCAACGACTTTTTGTAATAGATAAGAGTGCCGCCGAGTGCGGTGACTCTGTCGTTTCGAACAAAATTATAATTAGGCACATAAGGTGCTCTATGACCCGGTTTGAGAAAAGTCTCTTGCACTAGCATGACGTCGACCGGGTGTTCCCTCAAAAATTGACACACTAAGTCGAGTTGTGGTCCAAGGCCGTTTGCATTGAAAGTAATGACACTGAGCGAACGTGGTTTTACCCTAGCTTTGTCAGTCATTTAAATTTAAATATCAAATGATTCTAGTACCGCAGCCATGCGGTCTAATTGGAACCTAACTTCTGCGAGGTAGGCCTTCATCCGTTTGACCTCCTCTCTGATGGGAGTCGGTTCGACTACCGACTGTGTGGGGATAGCCTTCACGTAAGGCAAAGGCTTGTTCCAAGCATTAGCCTTAGGGGCTACGCTTGCGGCCTGAGGGGCCTTATTGTGGGTCGGGGGGGCTTTAGAAATCACCTGCTGGGGCTTGGGAGCCTCCTGCGGGGCCGGGGAAGCCTCTGCAGTGGTTTTTGGGGAGGGCTTGCTCTTTTGAGAGGTCGCTCTAGCTGTCGTTTCCCTCGGGCGACGTTTGCGCGGTGCCCGAGGGCAACCACGGTAATTAGCGGGGTGGCCGTCCTGCTTGCACAGCACGCAACTGGGTGGGACTTCGGGGTCGGGGACCTTGCGGGGGCAGTCAGTCGTGCCGTGGTCACCTAGGCACTTAACGCACCTAGGTTGAGCGAAACAATTACGGGCGGAATGCCTGTAGAACTGACAGCGGTGGCACTGGCCGGGTTCACCGCGGTTCTTAGGGACTTCTACAGTAAGTCCGGAGAGGCGGCAGACTGTCTTAATGTTAAAGATTGATTTCCCCTCTGGGGAGAGGTCAAGTACTGCTAGCACCATAGGATAAGGTGCCTTAGTACGAGGATGGTACATCCTTGAGACTTGATGTACGGGAAGCTTTTGAGCCCGGAGGTCAGCCTTGATTTCCTCCGTATTTATTTCGGCGGGAAGGCCGCGGATTACGACGCGTAGTTGACGTTCGTCATCTAACGCGTATGTGTGGAATGAGATTTTCTCCGTTCTTAGGAGAGAAGTGAGGCGACGGTGAGTTTCAGAGTCCTTTACAGTGACTCGGATGCCCTGATATGTAGATTTGGCCGTCTCAGGGCTGATATTTTTGCGCTCCATTTTGATTGATATTGCGTTCCACGACGCTTTATCCTGAATGTAAATGGGGGGCGGCTTTTTGATAGAGCGGCCTGAAGGGGGCGCTGGAGGCGCGGAGGACGCTTCACTTGCCGAAGTGGCGGGGCGTATTGCGGGGAGAGCTGCAGGAGCGGCGGATGAGGGGTGAGCGGGGGACACGCTGCGTGCTATGATCGCACTACGCTTAGATGGCAGGGACTCTTTGGCTACCTTAGCCTTCCGTTTCTTCCGCTGATTGCGGACCGGCTCGAACCCTTCGGAGTCCGAAGAGTCCGAGAGGGGCGATTTTGAGGACGCGTCGCTGCATTCCTGGTCGGAATGCGCAACATCCATGAATGCATTACCTCGGCGGTCCTCATCCCTCTCGGGTGAGGCCGGGCACTCGGGAATCGAACCCGTAGCGGGGGTGTGAGAGGGAGGGGCTAGCTCGCTCGTGAGGTCGGTGTAGACCTCGGGGTATTTGTGTTCTAGGAACAAAAGAATCTTCTGCATCATTTTAGAGGCGTCCATAGTGGACGCGGGGAACTACTAAAACAAAAACAAAAATTTTTGTATCTCCCCTGCCGTGAGGCAGGGGCGAGTGAGTACCTACTTGTGTACCCTAATGTCACTGCCCTTAGGTGGCCGAGATGTGTGCCTAAGACTAACCTGTACCTCCGAGTGTGTTGATCAGCTCCGGGAGAAGCGGATCCTCGCGCGCGAAGATACTATTATAGTCCTTTGCACTTATATTGTCCGAGTACACTACACTGCAAGTCCGACAGTCTATTGACCTATCACACGAACACTGCTCTACACTAACCTAACGATAGTTCGAAAGTCCAATGTCCGTAGCACTGCACTGGTGAAAGTCCAATAGTCCGTAGCACTGCACTGTAGCTCGGCGAGTTGCTCTCTCCAAGAGCGAAGCGGGGGCGACTGGGAAGTCGCCGGGTGGGCTCGCGGTCACGCTTGGTGCGGACGCGAGCGGTCGGCTGGAGCCGAGAGGGTGCGTGTGAATCGCACAGCGGGCGGTCGGCGGGGACCGGGGGCGCGCGTGTGAACGCGCAGCGGGCGGTCAGCGGGGACCGGGGGCGTGCGTGTGATCGCACAGCGGGCGGTCGGCGGGGACCGGGGGGCGCTAGTGAGCGCGCGGCGAACTGTGCCTGCTTAGACGTCCGACTAGGTCGGGATGTGGCGGCAGACTCCGAGCCACAAACGAACGTACCGTATCTTATATACAGAGGGGTAGGACGTTGTCTAGTGCAATCGCGTCCTGCACTAGGTAACTACGTCAGTAGTTACCTAGTGCAGTCAGTTGATGAGTCATGAACATTGTAGGTCCGCTGCGGGCGCTCCGTGCTGTAGATATGTAATCGAGTCGGATTCCAGACCCCTCAGACCTTCTTATTTTCTGATGTAATCATATTGCAATATGGGTAAGTATCGAATCATAAGGATTTTAAAATGGTCTATTACGATCGTCATAAAATAATATGCATTAAATTTTTTCTTTTCAACTTTTAATAAAGAAAATAAGATAAAATAAAAATAATATATAATAATATCACGTAATATATGTTTTAAAAAAAAAAACTTTATTATAGTTATCATTCACGCGGTATGATTTTTTTTTTCATGTAACTTGCATTAGGTACTCGCAAAATTATCCCTCTGCGTACCTGCATCATCTATATCGTTTAAAAAAAAATCACGTTCTAGTCTAGTTATTTCTCTAGGAAATCTACAATAGAAACATTATTACAACACTCCAACGAGTAGGTACCGAAAAATTTAACATATGATATAGAAAAAAGTAACCTTTTGTTATCTTTTATCGTTTAAACTTTCACCGACAACGAAGCGTCTGCGTACCTGTATCTAGAAACTTAGTTACTTTTGTTGAAAAAAGGTTTTATTTATGAGTCATCTTTATACATTCTGTGGAAAAATATGCGTAAAACGACCTTTAAGGTAACTAAGGGACGTACCTACCTATTTAAGTTAATAAAATTAACGCTGTATTCGTCTAAATAATTTTCAAGTTACCGTACTTCATTTTAGTTAGGTGGGTAGGTTTGTACCTACGTGACCGAGTTTTATTTAGATTGGACATAGTGAACTTTTTTTTTAAAGATAGATAGCTAGGCCTATGAGCAGTTACAGATTTTTTGTCGAGATTTGAAAAAGTTCATATTCAAAAATTATCGTTTTTTTTTCATATCAATCTATGAGGAATTAGGCGGCATTTTAGATTAACGTTTCCAGGCGGCTTAACATTTCACACATCGACATTTTCAACAATTTCTCCTTAATCACTTTGTTAGTTGGCGAAAAACAATAGATTGACAGACGCGACTGGCAATTAGTTTTATTTATAATAATAGGTATGTACCTATACATTGGGATCATTTTTTTTCTTATTTCAGCGTGGAGTAAAAATATAAAATTTAGAAAATTGGAAGGGCTCTTAAGATGACTCGTCTCGAAAAGGCCGTCAACTCGTCTTTGAGGTTTTGTAACAAAACAGAGTCTTGTAACCTCAGTCAAGCCTGTTGAACACTTTGTTGTGTTCTTTTTTTTACAATATGCAAATGTACAATTATGTAGGTACGAGAATGTGTAACGTGTGTGCGTAGGTACCTACTGGCACGTTCGTAATAGGTAGGTACCTATATAATTATTGACGCCGTTTCGAAGAAACTAACAAGCGTATTTAGAAAATATTTGTGGCCCTGAAAAGGACCTTTTAAAGTGAACTGAATTCGGTCAGTTTTCTTAGGAGTTTGTGGCCATATTACTCTTCATAAGCGCAACTGCCCGACGGGTAAGGGTCTTCTTTTCTGGTTTCACCACCAGAGCGTCTTTCACGACGAAAAGTATGTTGGACGTTTCGTGATGCTTGTAGAACAAGTTTGTTCCACACTGCATGCACGTCAACATCTGCTGAGTTTCAACATACTTTTCCCGCTTAAGACGCATTTTACGCCCTCGACGTGATGAAACCACGAAGCGGTGCCACTTCTCTTCCAGCACGCGCGCCCCGTCCACTTGTCTGACAGGCAGCCGGTCAAGTGTGCAGTTCAACGCTAGAGCCATATGGCCACAAACGCAAAAGTAATTGTTCATGATATCGGACATCTTTAATCGCGTAACGCAAGCGAAATGAGCCCCAAACGAACTGTTACGCGGCACCTCCCGGTAGTCTTTTAGAATAGACACACAACTGGTTAAATATTGATAAAGTTTATTTAATAGTCCAAACACTTACAGTAACTGTCCCTAGAAACACCTCACTTTCCTTTTCTGTATAAAAAAATATGTATATTGTGACGCGCTGGATGGTAAACGGCAACTGACTCGACCGTATGGAAAATGAAATATTTAAAGTAATTAAAATAGCGGCGTCAGCACTATCCGCGAATTAAACCTAGGCATAACATCTCCCCCCTTTTGATGGAGCTTTATCTTTAAAGATGAAGCGGAATTGAGACGCGACTAAAATCGAAAAGGTCAGAAAGGAAAATGAGCGTTTTACAATTTTTACCAAAATATTAATTAATTGGAATTAAAAAAAATAAAATTTATCATTAAACAATAAGAGAGCTGCTTAGCTAAAATTTAACAATGTTAATATTATCATCAATAATTAAGAATTTGACATTTTATCATAAAATTATAATAATAAGATAATTATAATAATAAGTTTGATTTAGAAAATTCATCCATATGTGTTAGTAACATTTTAACTTATATGACTAATGTTAGTCTATTCTAAACACAAACAATTCTCAAAGAAAATATAAATTTAATAAAATTCACAAAAATCATAAAATTTATAAAATTGTCAAAAATTGCCAAAATTCATAAATAAAAAATCATAACAAACTTTTATAAGTATCTAAGTGTGTTTATCTTAGAGTTAAGATTATTATTTATTATAAGAATGAGTATAATAGTTAGTATAATAGTTAGTATAATGAATAGTGTAAGAGATAGTACATTGATAATCTTAAGACATTAGTTTAATATTTAGAGTTAGTATAAAAAACATTTATTTAGAAATTGGATACATTACGATTTGAGAGTTTCATTACATTTAACAGTTAATTTATATGGTTTAGATTAAACAAAGATCCACTTATTATTACTAAGCGTTTGCCAAATATCGACATTACTAAACAAAAGTTTATGATTACATTCAGGTGACATTGATAGGACTACTTCTGTTAACAATTTACTTTCACAACAAGGATTATTTATACTCGAATAAATGCTGAGCATAGGGCATATGAATACTCATCGTTTATCAACTTACAATTGTTTAAGTTATCTAACAAGACGTAACTGAGCTTATCATCTGTTACTGCAATATAAGCTTTAGTCGGTTGAATTAAAGAAAACGTGTTAGCATTTTTATCGTGTGGAGTCGGTAAAGGAATATTTTTGTAAACAATGTATTTTTCTGGGTATATTAATGGTATTTTTAATATGAAAATAATCTTTTGTTGTAGTAGAAACATGTTAGCTAAAATATTTGCTTTTAAAATAAAATAGAATTAAGGATTATGTCTAAGAAATTAGAAATTGTTATCAGGGAGCTTTCAATTAGATTGATAAAACTATTTATTCGCGTTACGTAGTATAAGTTATCATTTTCCTTTGTAACTTGAGAAAGAATATCATTTAGTAGGTATAGTTATATGGGAATTTAATTTAATTTCGTTTTGGTTTAGTCTTCGAATAGTAGAATTAAAAGTATTTAAGCTTGATTTTATGATTGTGCTGGCTTTATTTATGTTAGAATGCGTGATTGCGTGCATTGGTATAGAATGATTGAGATTTTTTTTTAATGAGATTTAAGAGACTTATTATTATAAGATTCAGTGAGACTCAGCGGCTTGGACTGAGATGCATTTATTTTATAAGATTCAGTGAGACTCAGCGGCTAGGACTGAGATGCATTTAATTTATGAGATTCAGTGAGACTCAGCGGCTAGGACTGAGATGCATTTAATTTATGAGATTCGGTGAGACTCAGCGGCTAGGACTGAGATGCATTTAATTTATGAGATTCAGTGAGACTCAGCGGCTAGGACTGAGATGCATTTAATTTATGAGATTCAGTGAGACTCAGCGGCTAGGACTGAGATGCATTTAATTTATGAGATTCAGTGAGACTCAGCGGCTAGGACTGAGATGCATTTAATTAATAAGAATTAGGAATAGTATTCATAATGATATGACTCAGGCCTACCTCGCGGGGAGGCTGAGATGATAGAGAATCGAAAATGGAGTTTATGCCGTTTATAGCCGACGATTTCGACTGGCACGAGGCCGAAATCGGATTTAGTTTAAATCGTTTTCGTTAAAAGAAGTATTACATCGATCAATATTATCACAATGGTGCACGCGCGATACGTTATTCGGTGCACGTGAACCCGTGGCGTCACTTTGTGCAATCTAAGAAGAATCGGGTTGCAGTATGCGGCGGCTATTGTTATATTCGCGTTTGCGACATTCGTTTATAACATGACCCTTGTTTTTACAATAAACACAATATTTATTATTATAATTAAAATTAGGTTTATAAGGTCGACTTAAAATAAGAGGATTTTGTAGATGAAATGTTTTTTGAAAATTGTTAGATTTAGTAAAATTAGGTTTTTGGTTTTTAAAACATACAGAGGTGTTATGACCTGATCTGTGGCAAATTGAACAATATTTAGAAGGTTGTTGAGAAATTTTGGTTAGGTTTAAAAGCTTTTCTTCCTCAATAGCAAGTGTGATAGCCTCAGATAGTGTCTTGGGATTGCGACAGCGTACAATTTGCGATAAATTTGAATTAATCCCTAATAAAAAAGTATTCAATGCCAAATCCTCCATAGCAGCTAACCTTCCTATTAACTCGTTTGAGTTTTCGCAGCTGTAATGTATATCAGATAGTAATCGTGTTATACAAGACTCAATTCTTAATGAATATTGCGTGACATCTTCTGTTGAATTTTGCTTACAATTCTGTAGATCAATTAAAAGATGCGTGGAATGCTTTTTCTCACCAAACGTGACTTTTAAAAATGATTTTATTTCGGACCATTTATTAAATGTTTTAAGACAGCAAGCCATTTGTGCCTTGCCTTCAAGCTGTGATATAATGTATTTACAAAGCACATTCTGTTGGTCAGCGGTTGCGAGAGAAATAGCATTTTCGCAGTTTGTGAGAAAAGCTGGCAAAGATTCGCGATCACCATTATAAGGTTTTATGAATTTGGTAAGAACAGATAGAGTTATCTTCTCAGCCATTTTCGGTTTTGAGAACTTTAAAGATGGATCTGAATAATTGCTGTCGGAATCAGAGCGAGCTTCTTCAATTACAGTCTTTTCCTTTTTAGGAGGCATTCAATTAAAAATAACAGTAATTTTAGTAAAAATGTAAATAGATTTTTGTAGAAGTTGTATATACGTGACTCTATAAATATATTAAGCTTGTTACTGAATTTAAGGTTTATTAAAAAAAAAGGTTAAGAGATATTAATCTTCTGGGAAAGAATCACTGATCACTAGCACTTATTCACTTTTAGGCTTTTAGTAAAATAGAAAACTCACAATGAAACAGCAAGCGCGATCATATCTGCTGGGAAGCGTGACACGTGTTGATGACGTTGCGGGGCCGGAACTCGGACACGTGGTGGCTCTGTGAGTCGTATTGCAGCTAACGCGTCACGTTGCAATATAGCGACGTGTATGTAAAATGTAGATGATGGTATGGTTGCCTGGTGAGGGTTCTTCTGCTGGGACGCAGTCTCAGCAGCGTGGGGCTGTAGATCTGCTAGAAGTTCCGTGTGTTTGGTGGACCTGCCTCGGCTCGTGGGGCCTGAGACGTATACCTGATGTAGGCACGGCGACGTGGGGCCTGTGACCTTGTGTAATGTCTAATGACGTACCTGGGTGCCAGGGTTCGGATGTCAGGGTTTTATACAGAAAACCACTTACGACATCCCACTTCTGACACCAATTGTTACGCGGCACCTCCCGGTAGTCTTTTAGAATAGACACACAACTGGTTAAATATTGATAAAGTTTATTTAATAGTCCAAACACTTACAGTAACTGTCCCTAGAAACACCTCACTTTCCTTTTCTGTATAAAAAAATATGTATATTGTGACGCGCTGGATGGTAAACGGCAACTGACTCGACCGTATGGAAAATGAAATATTTAAAGTAATTAAAATAGCGGCGTCAGCACTATCCGCGAATTAAACCTAGGCATAACAGAACGTACCGTATCTTATATACATTTTTTTTTTTTTTTTTCGAAATGATAGTAGCTGTTGGCCCTACTGGCCTTTACAGCGTCACCGGTGAGGGGGGCCGGGCACTTAGGCAACCGGCCGCGAAAGAAGATGTGGGCCCTTTTCGGCGGGCACGGGGGTGACGTTCGTCCTAAGGGTGTCTCCTAGCGAGATCGCACCTCGGCTTAGAACGTCGTCGGGATGGAGGAGGCGCTATGCGGAGCGCTGCGGCGAGTTGTGGACGGTCGATGCGCCTAAGCGTATCCGAGCCGTCCTAACGCGGGGGACCTCGTCTTCGCCGGCGAAGGCGGTGCGTGAGTGTTCGGTGAGTGGGTGTGTTACCTACGAGAGGGGCGTTGGCTACGGTTATTCTGTCGTCGGGGTCTGTCAAGACGTGTTTAGGACGTCTAAGTCTCGTCTGTACGCTTCCTCTACCTACGTAGGAGCAGGCCTCTGCTACAAGAGTGTTGGGGTGTCGGAGTGCTCTCTCAAAAAACCTTGAAGAAAGATTTTTGAGATGCTTGGCGATTGAATCGATCCCAAAGTCCTTATGGAGGTCGACGTTACGTACGTACCACGGTGAGGCCGTGGCCGTGCGTAAGAAGCGGTTCTGCATCGCTTGCAGCCGTTGGATGTAGGTGGGGTGACAGTGGGCGAAGACTGGACTCGCGTAGGTCATGATAGGACGAACGCAGAGTTTGTATAATGTCGTCTTATTTCTAAGAGACATTTTACTCTTGCCGCATAGCATCATATACAGCCTACCGAGTACGAAGGCGGCTCGGTTACGAACGCGATTGATGTGGGACTTGAAAATAAGTTTCCTGTCTAGAGTGACTCCGAGATATTTGGCTTCTTTTTGCCATGGGATCGGTGTCTTGAAGAGTTTGATTGTCTCCGGGTGCCCTTGTCTCCAAAATACGAATTTTGGGTTTCAGGTGAAGTGCACCGCTGAGCTTTTCTCGGCGTTGACCTCGATTCTCCACTTCCTGAACCACTCGCCTAGTGCGGTGGTCGCAGATTGGAGGCGTTTGGACATCATGGCTACGGAGACGGAGGTCGTGAAAATAGCAGTGTCGTCTGCGTAGAGAGCCAGCTTGGTTGCTGAGCTTTGGATGGGTACGGGGATGTCGTTCGTGTACAGAGAGTACAGGAGCGGAGAAAGTAGGGATCCCTGTGGGACGCCGGCGCGTATCGGCCGAGGCGACGATAACGTGCCTTCGACTCGATAGCGGAAAGTGCGATTCGACAAGTAGTCTCGTATGATGAGCACGAGTCTGTCTGGTATTTTTAGATTGTACAGCTTGTAGATTAAGCCATTATGCCAGACTTTGTCGAAAGCTTTCGCTATGTCGAAGAAGAGAGCGCCCGTCGAGTGGGCTTTCGATTTAGCGAAACCGGACAGGATATGTTCGGTGATGCGGTGCACTTGGTAAACTGGTGAGTGTCCGGCTCGGAATCCGAACTGCTCATCAATGAGCGGAAGTTCCATGGTCTCCATGGCTTTCTTTAATCTATTAAGGCTAATTTTCTCGTACACTTTACCGAGCGTGTTGAGAAGACTTATAGGGCGGTAGCTAGTAGGGAGGTTCCTGGGTTTGCCAGGTTTGTGAATACCTATAACTATTGCTTCTTTCCACTGGTCGGGAAAGGAGCAGCCAGCCAGGAGGGAGTTATAGATCAGAACTAGGAGGGCGATTAATTGCCTTGGAAGATGCTTAAGCGTCTTGTTTGAAATCCTATCGGGCCCCGGAGACTTTTTTGCGTGAAGGCCTTTGAGGATCGATTCAACCTCCTCGACGGTAGTCGGAGGGAGTGGTTCGTCAGTAGGCGGTGAAGCCGCCTTGCGCTCTACTTCAAAGTCCACCTTTAAGAGGTGACTTTGATCGACCGGCTCAGTGCTTGGCGAGCATTGGTTCTCCAGGCTACTAGCAAGACACTCGGCCTTATCCAGATCGTCGAGGGCTGGAGGGAGGTTCGGACGTAGCAAGGGGGGTATCGTGGTGACAGTGTCGCTTCGGAGAGATCGCGCTAGCGACCAGTAAGCTGTGTGCGAAGGCGTGAGCTCTCCGAGGCGCCTACTGTGGCAGTCGTCCCTGAGTTCGGCGAAGCGTGCTTTCACCTCCCTCTGTAGGGCACGGAGTTTCCTCCGATTGTCGTCAGTCGGGTAAGTGTCATGGGCTCTAGTCTGCGCGTTCTTGCGCCTGATCAGGTCTTTCAACTCCTCCGAGAGTTCCCATCGCTCTCCAGGGCGATTAGGAATCTCCCTTGAGCAGTGATCGATCTTTTCTTTAATAAAAGAGGTGAGATTTAACGCGGCTGCTTTCGCGACATCTACGGAGTCAATTGTGTCGGGTATTCTATTCAAATTCTCGTTGGAATCAGTATTATTTAACTCGATGTCGAGTTTCTTAAAATCTATTATGATTTTAGTGGGTTGGAGGAGATCCGGGTCTGGTCCTAGCTGGATTAGGACGGGGCGATGGTCAGAGTCTAACTCGGATAACGTCTCTATGGTTCGTAACTGTAAGGTCACTCCCCTCAAGATCGCTATGTCGAGTATGTCGGGTGAGTCACGGTTCCTATTGGGGTAGCGAGTGGGCGTCATAGGGGCGATCACTTCGAAGTCGAAGGTCGGTAGTGACGTCAGTCTGTCTAGTTCCGTGCCTTTTACCTTTTCCGGGGTGTTTACAGTTTAAGTCGCCGGCCAGAATGACCGCGACGTCCAACGAGAGTAGTGATCTTATGTCACTTTCTAATAGGGGTTTGCTCGGAGAGGAGTTGACACCTCGATGTTGAGAAGCGTGGGTGGGTCGAGCGGAATGCAGTGCAAGGAAGACTTATAGTAAATGATAGTGCCTCCGCGGGCGGAGTCCCTATCATTCCTAACGAGCCGATAATTAGATATCCTAGGATTTCTAATTGACGGCTTGAGGAAGGTTTCTTGCACTAACATGACGTCGACGGGGTGGTCCCTCAGAAATTGACGTACTAAATCAATTTGCCGGATAAGGCCGTTTGCGTTGAAAGTAACAACGCTGAGCGATCGCGCTTTGTTCCTAGCGTTTGTAGCCATTAAAAACTACAAAGGGATTGCTCTATGAGCGCCGCCATGCTGTCAAGATTAGCCCTGACACTATCTAAGTAAGCCTTCATGCCTAGCAATTGGCTTTTTGTGACTGTTTCCGGCTTTAATGCCGGAGAAGTGGTGACTGTAGGGATGCCGTTGGACAACGGTCTAGCCCAGGCTCCCAACGGGTTATTGACCTGAGGGGTCTTTTGAATGGATGCGGGGGTGTTCTTTTCCGCCCGCGGGACTGTTTGCTCCGTGGGAGGAGCAGAGGGGACGGTGGTTTTCGCCGGCTGGGATTCGGCGGAAGCGGGGCTGGGCTTGGAACTCGTGTTCGAGTTCTTGTGGGCTTTGATAACCCGTGGGCGTCTGCGCGGGGCCTTCGGGCAGCCGCGGTAATTCGCTGGGTGCCCCTGCGAATTGCAGAGGACCCAGCTGGGAGGAGTAGAGGGGTCTGGGACCTTACGAGGACAGTCCGTCGTACTGTGGTCTCCTAGGCACTTTACGCACCTAGGCCTCGTGAAGCAATTGCGGGCGGAATGCCCGTATTTTTGGCAATTGTGGCATTGTCCGGGGACGCCACGTTTATGAGGGGCCTCTACAGTGAGACCGGAGAGGTAACACACTGTTTTGACGTTGAATATTTTCTTCCCTTGCGGGGAGAGATCGAGAACGCACAGAACCATATTGTATGGTTCTTTAGTGCGCAGATTGTACATCCTGTGTACTTCTTGGATGGGGAGGTCCTGGGCTTTTAAGTCCTCGTGGATCGACTTGATGTCGATCTCCTTTGGGAGCCCGCGTATGACTACACGCAGCTGACGTTCGTCGTCTAGTGCGTGTGTGTGATAGCCGATTTTTTCGGCACGAAGGAGGGTCGACAGTTTGCGATGGGAGTCAGAGTCTGTTAACGTGACCCTAATACCTTGCGCGGTGGATTGCGCGTGGGTGTAGTTTATTTGTTTGGCCCTCATTTTGGCCGAAATGTCGTTCCAGCATTTTATATCCTGGATATAAATGGGCGGAGGCTTTTTAGGCCCCGCCGAAGTTGCGGGGGTCGCGCTAGGCGCGGGAGCCGCGTTAGACGCGGAGTTAGCTCCAAACGAACGTACCGTATCTTATATACAGAGGGGTAGGACGTTGTCTAGTGCGATCGCGTCCTGCACTAGGTAACTACGTCAGTTGTTACCTAGTGCAGTCAGTTGATGACTCATGAACATTGTAGGTACCGCCCATTTCAAAAGCTGTCCGCTGCGGGCGCTCCGTGCTGTAGATATGTAATCGAGTGAGATTCTAGACCCCCCAGCTCTTTCTTATTTTCTAATGTAATAATATTGCGATATGGGTAAGTATCGAATCATAAGGATTTTAAAAGGGTCTTTTACGATCGTAATAAAATAATATGCATTAAATTTTTTCTTTTCAACTTTTAATAAAGAAAATAAGATATAATAAAAATAATATATAATAATATCATGTAATATGTATTAAAAAAAAAAAAAAAAAAATTAACTACAGTTATCATTCACGCAGTACGATTTTTTTTTTCATGTAACTTGCATTAGGTACTCGCAAAATTATCCCTCTGCGTACCTGCATAATCTATATCGTTTAAAAAAAAATGATGTTCTAGTCTGGTTATTTCTCTAGGAAATCTACAATAGAAACATTAATACAACACTCCAACGAGTAGGTATCGAAAAATTTAACATAAGATTTAAAAAAAGCAACCTTTTGTTATCTTTTATCGTTTAAGCCTTTCACCGAAAACGTAGCGTCTGCGTACCTGCATCTAGAAACTTAGTTACTTTTGTTGAAAAGAGGTTTTATTTATGAGTCATCCTTGTACATTCTTTGGAAAAATATGCGTAAAACGACCTTTAAGGTAACTAAGGGAGGTACCTACCTATTTAAGTTAATAAAGTTAACGCTGTATTCGTCTAAATAGTTTTCAAGTTACCGTACTTAATTTTAGTTAGGTATGTAGGTTTGTACCTACGTGACCGAGTTTTATTTAGATTGGACATAGTGAACTTTTTTTTAAAGATAGATAGCTAGGCCTATGAGTAGTTACAGATTTTTTGTCGAGCTTTGAAAAAGTTCATATTCAAAAATTATAGTTTTTTTTTTCATATCAATCTATGAGGTATTAGGTGGCATTTTAGATGAACATTTCCAGGCGGCTTGACATTTTCAACATATTCCCCTTAATCACTTTGTTAGTTGGCGAAAAACAATAGACTGACAGACGCGACCGGCAATTAGTTTTATTTATAATAATAAGTATGTGCCTATACATTGGAATCATTTTTTTTCTTATTTCAGCGTGGAGTAAAAATATAAAATTTAGGAAATTGGAAGGGCTCTTAAGATGACTCGTCTCGAAAAGGCCGTCAACTCGTCTTTGAGGTTTTGTACCAAAACAGAAAGTCTTGTACCCTCAGTCAAGTCTGTTGAACACTTTGTTGTATTCTTTTTTTTTTACAATATGCAAATGTACAATTATGTAGGTACGAGAATGTGTTATGTTTGTGCGTAGGTACCTACTGAGACGTTCGTAATAGGTAGGTACCTAGGTACCTATGTAATTATTGACGTCGTTTCGAAGAAAACACAGAAACAAGCGTATTTAGAAAATGTTTGTGGCCCTGAAAAGGACCTTTTAAACTGAACTGAATTTGGTCAGTTTTGTTTGCAGTTTGTGGCCATATTTCTCTTCATGAGCGCAACTGACCGACGTGTCAGGATTTTGTTTTCCGGTTTCACCACCAGAGCGTCTTTCACGACGAAAAGTATGTTGGACGATTCGTGATGCTTGTAGAACAAGTTTGTTCCACATTGCATGCACGTCAACATCTGTTGCGTTTCAACATACTTTTCCCGCTTAAGACGCATTTTTCGCCCTCGACGAGATGAAATCAAGAAGCGGTGCCACTTCTCTTCCAGCACGCGCGCCCCATCCACTTGTCTGACAGGCAGCCGGTCCAGTGTGCAGTCCAACGCTAGAGCCATATGGCCACAAACGCAAAAGTAATTGTTGATCACCAACACATTCATTGGACATCTTCTATCGTTTTGTAAAAAACAAAAAATAGCACGGTAACCACGGGTAACGCAAGCGAAATGAGCTCCAAACGAACGTACCGTATCTTATATACAGAGGGGTAGGACGTTGTCTAGTGCGATCGCGTCCTGCACTAGGTAACTACGTCAGTTGTTACCTAGTGCAGTCAGTTGATGACTCATGAACATTGTAGGTACCGCCCATTTCAAAAGCTGTCCGCTGCGGGCGCTCCGTGCTGTAGATATGTAATCGAGTGAGATTCTAGACCCCCCAGCTCTTTCTTATTTTCTAATGTAATAATATTGCGATATGGGTAAGTATCGAATCATAAGGATTTTAAAATGGTCTTTTACGATCGTAATAAAATAATATGCATTAAATTTTTTCTTTTCAACTTTTAATAAAGAAAATAAGATATAATAAAAATAATATATAATAATATCATGTAATATGTATTAAAAAAATTAACTACAGTTATCATTCACGCAGTACGATTTTTTTTTTCATGTAACTTGCATTAGGTACTCGCAAAATTATCCCTCTGCGTACCTGCATAATCTATATCGTTTAAAAAAAAATGATGTTCTATTCTGGTTATTTCTCTAGGAAATCTACAATAGAAACATTAATACAACACTCCAACGAGTAGGTATCGAAAAATTTAACATAAGATTTAAAAAAGCAACCTTTTGTTATCTTTTATCGTTTAAGCCTTTCACCGAAAACGTAGCGTCTGCGTACCTGCATCTAGAAACTTAGTTACTTTTGTTGAAAAGAGGTTTTATTTATGAGTCATCCTTGTACATTCTTTGGAAAAATATGCGTAAAACGACCTTTAAGGTAACTAAGGGAGGTACCTACCTATTTAAGTTAATAAAGTTAACGCTGTATTCGTCTAAATAGTTTTCAAGTTACCGTACTTAATTTTAGTTAGGTATGTAGGTTTGTACCTACGTGACCGAGTTTTATTTAGATTGGACATAGTGAACTTTTTTTTAAAGATAGATAGCTAGGCCTATGAGTAGTTACAGATTTTTTGTCGAGCTTTGAAAAAGTTCATATTCAAAAATTATAGTTTTTTTTTTCATATCAATCTATGAGGTATTAGGTGGCATTTTAGATGAACATTTCCAGGCGGCTTGACATTTTCAACATATTCCCCTTAATCACTTTGTTAGTTGGCGAAAAACAATAGACTGACAGACGCGACCGGCAATTAGTTTTATTTATAATAATAAGTATGTGCCTATACATTGGAATCATTTTTTTTCTTATTTCAGCGTGGAGTAAAAATATAAAATTTAGGAAATTGGAAGGGCTCTTAAGATGACTCGTCTCGAAAAGGCCGTCAACTCGTCTTTGAGGTTTTGTACCAAAACAGAAAGTCTTGTACCCTCAGTCAAGTCTGTTGAACACTTTGTTGTATTCTTTTTTTTTTACAATATGCAAATGTACAATTATGTAGGTACGAGAATGTGTTATGTTTGTGCGTAGGTACCTACTGAGACGTTCGTAATAGGTAGGTACCTAGGTACCTATGTAATTATTGACGTCGTTTCGAAGAAAACACAGAAACAAGCGTATTTAGAAAATGTTTGTGGCCCTGAAAAGGACCTTTTAAACTGAACTGAATTTGGTCAGTTTTCTTTGCAGTTTGTGGCCATATTTCTCTTCATGAGCGCAACTGACCGACGTGTCAGGATTTTGTTTTCCGGTTTCACCACCAGAGCGTCTTTCACGACGAAAAGTATGTTGGACGATTCGTGATGCTTGTAGAACAAGTTTGTTCCACATTGCATGCACGTCAACATCTGTTGCGTTTCAACATACTTTTCCCGCTTAAGACGCATTTTTCGCCCTCGACGAGATGAAATCAAGAAGCGGTGCCACTTCTCTTCCAGCACGCGCGCCCCATCCACTTGTCTGACAGGCAGCCGGTCCAGTGTGCAGTCCAACGCTAGAGCCATATGGCCACAAACGCAAAAGTAATTGTTGGTGATATTGGACATCTTCTATCGTTTTGTAAAAAACAAAAAATAGCACGGTAACCACGGGTAACGCAAGCGAAATGAGCTCCAAACGAACGTACCGTATCTTATATACAGAGGGGTAGGACGTTGTCTAGTGCGATCGCGTCCTGCACTAGGTAACTACGTCAGTTGTTACCTAGTGCAGTCAGTTGATGACTCATGAACATTGTAGGTACCGCCCATTTCAAAAGCTGTCCGCTGCGGGCGCTCCGTGCTGTAGATATGTAATCGAGTGAGATTCTAGACCCCCCAGCTCTTTCTTATTTTCTAATGTAATAATATTGCGATATGGGTAAGTATCGAATCATAAGGATTTTAAAATGGTCTTTTACGATCGTAATAAAATAATATGCATTAAATTTTTTCTTTTCAACTTTTAATAAAGAAAATAAGATATAATAAAAATAATATATAATAATATCATGTAATATGTATTAAAAAAAAAAAAAACTTAACTACAGTTATCATTCACGCAGTACGATTTTTTTTTCATGTAACTTGCATTAGGTACTCGCAAAATTATCCCTCTGCGTACCTGCATAATCTATATCGTTTAAAAAAAAAATGATGTTCTATTCTGGTTATTTCTCTAGGAAATCTACAATAGAAACATTAATACAACACTCCAACGAGTAGGTATCGAAAAATTTAACATAAGATTTAAAAAAAGCAACCTTTTGTTATCTTTTATCGTTTAAGCCTTTCACCGAAAACGTAGCGTCTGCGTACCTGCATCTAGAAACTTAGTTACTTTTGTTGAAAAGAGGTTTTATTTATGAGTCATCCTTGTACATTCTTTGGAAAAATATGCGTAAAACGACCTTTAAGGTAACTAAGGGAGGTACCTACCTATTTAAGTTAATAAAGTTAACGCTGTATTCGTCTAAATAGTTTTCAAGTTACCGTACTTAATTTTAGTTAGGTATGTAGGTTTGTACCTACGTGACCGAGTTTTATTTAGATTGGACATAGTGAACTTTTTTTTAAAGATAGATAGCTAGGCCTATGAGTAGTTACAGATTTCTTGTCGAGCTTTGAAAAAGTTCATATTCAAAAATTATAGTTTTTTTTTCATATCAATCTATGAGGTATTAGGTGGCATTTTAGATGAACATTTCCAGGCGGCTTGACATTTTCAACATATTCCCCTTAATCACTTTGTTAGTTGGCGAAAAACAATAGACTGACAGACGCGACCGGCAATTAGTTTTATTTATAATAATAAGTATGTGCCTATACATTGGAATCATTTTTTTTCTTATTTCAGCGTGGAGTAAAAATATAAAATTTAGGAAATTGGAAGGGCTCTTAAGATGACTCGTCTCGAAAAGGCCGTCAACTCGTCTTTGAGGTTTTGTACCAAAACAGAAAGTCTTGTACCCTCAGTCAAGTCTGTTGAACACTTTGTTGTATTCTTTTTTTTTACAATATGCAAATGTACAATTATGTAGGTACGAGAATGTGTTATGTTTGTGCGTAGGTACCTACTGAGACGTTCGTAATAGGTAGGTACCTAGGTACCTATGTAATTATTGACGTCGTTTCGAAGAAAACACAGAAACAAGCGTATTTAGAAAATGTTTGTGGCCCTGAAAAGGACCTTTTAAACTGAACTGAATTTGGTCAGTTTTCTTTGCAGTTTGTGGCCATATTTCTCTTCATGAGCGCAACTGACCGACGTGTCAGGATTTTGTTTTCCGGTTTCACCACCAGAGCGTCTTTCACGACGAAAAGTATGTTGGACGATTCGTGATGCTTGTAGAACAAGTTTGTTCCACATTGCATGCACGTCAACATCTGTTGCGTTTCAACATACTTTTCCCGCTTAAGACGCATTTTTCGCCCTCGACGAGATGAAATCAAGAAGCGGTGCCACTTCTCTTCCAGCACGCGCGCCCCATCCACTTGTCTGACAGGCAGCCGGTCCAGTGTGCAGTCCAACGCTAGAGCCATATGGCCACAAACGCAAAAGTAATTGTTGGTGATATTGGACATCTTCTATCGTTTTGTAAAAAACAAAAAATAGCACGGTAACCACGGGTAACGCAAGCGAAATGAGCCCCAAACGAACGTACCGTATCTTATATACAGAGGGGTAGGACGTTGTCTAGTGCGATCGCGTCCTGCACTAGGTAACTACGTCAGTTGTTACCTAGTGCAGTCAGTTGATGACTCATGAACATTGTAGGTACCGCCCATTTCAAAAGCTGTCCGCTGTGGGCGCTCCGTGCTGTAGATATGTAATCGAGTGAGATTCTAGACCCCCCAGCTCTTTCTTATTTTCTAATGTAATAATATTGCGATATGGGTAAGTATCGAATCATAAGGATTTTAAAATGGTCTTTTACGATCGTAATAAAATAATATGCATTAAATTTTTTCTTTTCAACTTTTAATAAAGAAAATAAGATATAATAAAAATAATATATAATAATATCATGTAATATGTATTAAAAAAAAAAAAAAAACTTAACTACAGTTATCATTCACGCAGTACGATTTTTTTTTCATGTAACTTGCATTAGGTACTCGCAAAATTATCCCTCTGCGTACCTGCATAATCTATATCGTTTAAAAAAAAATGATGTTCTATTCTGGTTATTTCTCTAGGAAATCTACAATAGAAACATTAATACAACACTCCAACGAGTAGGTATCGAAAAATTTAACATAAGATTTAAAAAAAGCAACCTTTTGTTATCTTTTATCGTTTAAGCCTTTCACCGAAAACGTAGCGTCTGCGTACCTGCATCTAGAAACTTAGTTACTTTTGTTGAAAAGAGGTTTTATTTATGAGTCATCCTTGTACATTCTTTGGAAAAATATGCGTAAAACGACCTTTAAGGTAACTAAGGGAGGTACCTACCTATTTAAGTTAATAAAGTTAACGCTGTATTCGTCTAAATAGTTTTCAAGTTACCGTACTTAATTTTAGTTAGGTATGTAGGTTTGTACCTACGTGACCGAGTTTTATTTAGATTGGACATAGTGAACTTTTTTTTAAAGATAGATAGCTAGGCCTATGAGTAGTTACAGATTTCTTGTCGAGCTTTGAAAAAGTTCATATTCAAAAATTATAGTTTTTTTTTCATATCAATCTATGAGGTATTAGGTGGCATTTTAGATGAACATTTCCAGGCGGCTTGACATTTTCAACATATTCCCCTTAATCACTTTGTTAGTTGGCGAAAAACAATAGACTGACAGACGCGACCGGCAATTAGTTTTATTTATAATAATAAGTATGTGCCTATACATTGGAATCATTTTTTTTCTTATTTCAGCGTGGAGTAAAAATATAAAATTTAGGAAATTGGAAGGGCTCTTAAGATGACTCGTCTCGAAAAGGCCGTCAACTCGTCTTTGAGGTTTTGTACCAAAACAGAAAGTCTTGTACCCTCAGTCAAGTCTGTTGAACACTTTGTTGTATTCTTTTTTTTTTACAATATGCAAATGTACAATTATGTAGGTACGAGAATGTGTTATGTTTGTGCGTAGGTACCTACTGAGACGTTCGTAATAGGTAGGTACCTAGGTACCTATGTAATTATTGACGTCGTTTCGAAGAAAACACAGAAACAAGCGTATTTAGAAAATGTTTGTGGCCCTGAAAAGGACCTTTTAAACTGAACTGAATTTGGTCAGTTTTCTTTGCAGTTTGTGGCCATATTTCTCTTCATGAGCGCAACTGACCGACGTGTCAGGATTTTGTTTTCCGGTTTCACCACCAGAGCGTCTTTCACGACGAAAAGTATGTTGGACGATTCGTGATGCTTGTAGAACAAGTTTGTTCCACATTGCATGCACGTCAACATCTGTTGCGTTTCAACATACTTTTCCCGCTTAAGACGCATTTTTCGCCCTCGACGAGATGAAATCAAGAAGCGGTGCCACTTCTCTTCCAGCACGCGCGCCCCATCCACTTGTCTGACAGGCAGCCGGTCCAGTGTGCAGTCCAACGCTAGAGCCATATGGCCACAAACGCAAAAGTAATTGTTGGTGATATTGGACATCTTCTATCGTTTTGTAAAAAACAAAAAATAGCACGGTAACCACGGGTAACGCAAGCGAAATGAGCCCCAAACGAACGTACCGTATCTTATATACAGAGGGGTAGGACGTTGTCTAGTGCGATCGCGTCCTGCACTAGGTAACTACGTCAGTTGTTACCTAGTGCAGTCAGTTGATGACTCATGAACATTGTAGGTACCGCCCATTTCAAAAGCTGTCCGCTGTGGGCGCTCCGTGCTGTAGATATGTAATCGAGTGAGATTCTAGACCCCCCAGCTCTTTCTTATTTTCTAATGTAATAATATTGCAATATGGGTAAGTATCGAATCATAAGGATTTTAAAATGGTCTTTTACGATCGTAATAAAATAATATGCATTAAATTTTTTCTTTTCAACTTTTAATAAAGAAAATAAGATATAATAAAAATAATATATAATAATATCATGCAATATGTATTAAAAAAAAACTTAACTACAGTTATCATTCACGCAGTACGATTTTTTTTATTCATGTAAATTGCATTAGATACTCGCAAAATTATCCCTCTGCGTACCTGCATAATCTATATCGTTTAAAAAAAATGATGTTCTAGCCTGGTTATTTCTCTAGGAAATCTACTAGAGAAACATTATCACAGAACTTCAACGAGTAGGTACCGAAAAATTTTACATAAGATTTTAAAAAAGCAGCCTTTTGTTATCTTTTATCGTTTAAACCTTTCACCGAAAACGTAGCGTCTGCGTACCTGCATCTCGAAACTTAGTTACTTTTGTTGAAAAGAGGTTTTATTTATGAGTCATCCTTGTACATTCTTTGGAAAAATATGCGTAAAACGACCTTTAAGGTAACTAAGGGAGGTACCTACCTATTTAAGTTAATAAAGTTAACGCTGTATTCGTCTAAATCACGCGCGCCCCATCCACTTGTCTGACAGGCAGCCGGTCCAGTGTGCAGTTCAACGCTAGTGCCATCTGGCCATAAACCGAGAAGTAATTGTTGATGATATTGGACATCTTCTATCGTTATATATAAAACAGAAAATAACACGGCAACGACGGGTACCGCAAGCGAAATGAGCCACAAATTTTTTTTTTCGATTTTTTTTCTAATGGTGCTGTTGGCCCTATCAGCCTTTACAGCGTCACCGGGTCGGGTACTATAGACAACGGCCGCGAAGGAAAAAGGGGAGCCATCTGGGAGGGCTCGGGGAAAACGCACGCCCTAATGGTGTCTCCTAGCAAGATCGCACCTCGGCTTAGAGCATCGTCAGAGTGGAGGAGGCGCTATACGGAGCGCTGAGACGGCTTACGGACGGTACGCTACGTGCCTAGGCGTGTGCGAGCCGTCAGAACGCGGGGACCTCGCCCTCACCGGCGGGGGCGGTGTGTGCTTGTTCTGTGTGTTGTGGTGTATATGGCGTTAAGCGCCGTGATCCTATCGGTCGGAACGGGTAATCCAAAACCCGGTGGCGGGCACTATCGTCGTTGAGGTGAAAGATTTGAATAAAACCGTCCAACTTGGTAACCCGAACGTTGAACCCCAGTTTGGGGGCGATAAATACTCACACAATATATATATTTTTATTCGAGGGAACGCTATACAAAGATCACGCTATAAAAGATGACGGTTACGGATGTTTAATTAGAGAAGGTTCACTAGGGTCTACATCTAGGTTTGTTCGAATCTTAGTGAGAACTTGTAAAAAACCTTTAAGGTGTCGTCGTGTCGAATATCTAATGGAAACTCCAATATGTGTTCGGTTAGGTATTCTGACGATAATTTCACAATTTGTTTACGTAAGTCCGCAGCAGAAGATGCCGCGTAGCACCATGAATCCGAACCTCTATTTGAGCTCCGATTTTTGGAGTGACAGATATTTCACAGGTAACATTGTGACAATATAAATAACCAAATGGACAAGTGGTAAAAAGCAACTAAAAGCACAAATCAACAAATAAAAAAAAAATGCAACCGTTCTCATATCTGTTACAACATACACAATAATCAACTTTGTTTTTTTTTATATTTAAAGACTGATATTAGTAAAAGCAAAAAAATAAAATAAAAAGGTGTGCAGCAAATTAAAAAAAAATAACAAGTAAAAAGTGCTACTAATGTGTACCTTCCAATAAAATTTAACCACTTAAAAAAATGGTGTTTACTGTTTAGGTCGCCGGCCAGAAGGACCGCGCTACCTGTTGAGAGTAGCGACCTAATGTCGCTTTCGAGCAATTTCTTGTTGGGAGATAAGTAAATTGACGCGATGGTGATGGCCTGGTGGCCCGTCATACTGAGGCGACACAATGATGCTTCGATGTCGCAAAGCGGCGGTGGTTATAGCGGCACGCAGTGCAACGACTTTTTGTAATAGATAAGAGTGCCACCGAGTGTGGTGACTCTATCATTTCTAACATAACTGTAATTAGGCACGTAAAGTGCTCTATGACTAGGCTTAAAAAAAGTCTCTTACGCTAGCATGACGTCGACCGGGTGTTCCCTCAAAAATTGACAGATTAAGTCAAGTTGTGGTCCAAGGCCATATTATTACCGACTGTGTTGGGGTAGCCTTCACACACAAGACTAAGGCTTGTTCCAAGCGTTAGCCTTAGGGGCTACGCTTGCGGCCTGAGTCGGGCCTTTTTGTGGGTCGGGGGGCTTTCGAAACCACCTGCTGGGTTTTGATGCCTGCCTGCTGCTGCTGGGGCTTGGAGCCTCCTGTGGCGCCGGCGCGGCCTCTGTGGTGGTTTCCGGGGTTCACTACCTCTTTTGAGAGGTCACTCTACCGCGCCTTTCCCTCGGGCGACGCTTGCGCGGTACCCGAGGGCAACCGCGGTAGTTAGCGGGGTGTCCGTCTTGCTTGCACAGCACGCAGCTAGGTGGGACTTCGGGGTCAGGGACCTTGCGGGGGCAGTTTGTGGTGCCATGGTCACCTAGACATTTAACGCACCTAGGATGTGCGTAGCAGTTTCAGGCGGAGTGCCCGTAGAATTGACAGCGGTGACACTGACCGGGTTCACCGCGGTTTTTTGGCGCCTCTACGGTAAGCCCGGAGAGGTGGCAGACGGTTTTGATATTAAAGATGGTTTTCTCCTCAGGGGAGAGGTTGAGTACAACTAGGAACATGGGATACGGCGCTTTCGTACGAGGATGGTATTTGCGCGAAACTTGTTTTATAGGGTATTTTTGGCATAATAATAATATAATAATAATAATAATAATTGTTTATTTGCAAGAACATGGTGTTGAAGTTGTACAAAATTAACATTTGTATAGTCCAAACATTAACTATAGATTATTTATCTTTAAATTATTTATATATTATTAAAATATTTATAGATTATTAATATATGATTTACAGAACTAAAATTGCTGATAATAAGGTCCAAGCATCCGCTTTTTCTTGTAGGTTTAATGATATGGTTTTCAAAATTATTGTTATGTAGTAATGCAGACAGTTCACTGGATGCTTTGTTGGCTTTTAGCATATCAATATTCATGTCACCACATATAATTATTTTTTTCCTATCTTTTCGAGTAAAAGCTTCTATTAAATTTTCGAGATGGTCCAAAAAGTCATTTACGTTTGATGATGGGGTTCTATATATTACTATAATTAATATATTAAGGTTTAAAATTTCAACTCCACAACATTCGAAAACATAGGGTTTTGTATTTTTTCAAGGGTTTTATAATGATAACTACTTTTCAGTAATATACATGAACCTCCCCACGTTGGTTCTCTCGCGAAAAGGACGAAAATAATTTGTAGTTTGGTTCCGAACTTCGTTTAAGAAATGTTTCTGTTAAACAAATAGCATCAATTTCTATTTTAGTATCGTTAAACTCGTTTATAGCTATATCTAAGATATCGAGTTTATTTAATACCCCAGCAATATTCTGATGAAATAGAGTAATTTTTTTTTCGTAAGTTTAGACATGAAAAAGCTGTGTATCAGAGTTATTTTTAATTTTTTTAGAATTGTCCTTTTTAAAATAGTAAGGAACCCTTTTTGACGTTTCTTTATTTAATTCTTTGTTTCAAATTTCTTTTATTTTGTTCAAATGTTAATTGGTTACTAATCGAATTTAAATTAGACACTGTTAAGTTCGAGTTGTTTTTGTTATTAATATTTACAAGATATTTTTGTTTATAGTCTAAGTAGTCAATTTCGACATTTAAAGCATAAGTTATTTATATTGTTTTTAAAAGAAGCACTTTGGTAATCTAAATATAAACAATTTTTAAATTGTTTATATTTAGATTACCAAAGTTAAGAGCTTAATTGCGTGAACTGCACACTGGACCGGCTGCCTGTCAGACAAGTGGACGGGGCGCACGTGCTGGAAGAGAAGTGGCACCGCTTCGTGGTTTCATCACGTCGAGGGCGTAAAATGCGTCTTAAGCGGGAAAAGTATGTTGAAACGCAACAGATGTTGACGTGCATGCAGTGTGGAACAAACTTGTTCTATAAGCATCACGAATCGTTTAACATACTTTTCGTTGTGAAAGACGCTCTGGTGATGAAACCCGAAAAGAAGACCCTTACACGTCGGGCAGTTGCGCTAATGAAGAGTAGTAACATGGCCACAAACTACTAAGAAAACTGACCGAATTCAGTTCAGTTTAAAAGGTCCTTTTCAGGGCCACAAATATTTTCTGAATACGCTTGTTAGTTTCTTCGAAACGGCGTCAATAATTATATAGGTACCTAGGTACCTACCTATTACGAACGTGCCAGTAGGTACCTACGCACACACGTAACACATTCTCGTACCTACATAATTGCACATTTGCATATTGTAAAAAAAGAACACAACAAAGTGTTCAACAGACTTGACTGAGGTTACAAGACTTTCTGTTTTGTTACAAAACCTCAAAGACGAGTTGACGGCCTTTTCGAGACGAGTCATCTTAAGAGCCCTTCCAATTTCCTAAATTTTATATTTTTCTCCACGCTGAAATAAGAAAAAAAAATGATCCTAATGTATAGGTACATACCTATTATTATAAATAAAACTAATTGCCGGTCGCGTCTGTCAGTCTATTGTTTTTCGCCAACTAACAAAGTGATTAAGGGGAAATTATTGAAAATGTCGATGTGTGAAATGTTAAGCCGCCTGGAAATGTTAATCTATAATGCCGCCTAATCCCTCATAGATTGATATGATAAAAAAAAAAAAACGATAATTTTTGAATATGAAATTTTTCAAAGCTCTACAAGAAATCTGTAACTGCTCATAGGCCTAGCTATCTAACTTTAAAAACAAAGTTCACTATGTTCAATCTAAATAAAACTCGGTCACGCAGGTACAAACCTACCCACCTAACTAAAATGAAGTACGGTAACTTGAAAACTATTTAGACGAATACAGCGTTAATCTTATTAACTTAAATAGGTAGGTACGTCCCTTAGTTACCTTAAAGGTCGTTTTACGCATATTTTTCCAAAGAATGTATAAGGATGACTCATAAATAAAACCTCTTTTCAACAACAGTAACTAAGTAAGTTTCTAAATGCAGGTACGCAGACGCTACGTTTTCGGTGAAAGGTTTAAACGATAAAAGATAACAAAAGGTTGCTTTTTTAAAATCTTATGTCAAAATTATTGGTACCTACTCGTTGAAGTTCTGTGATAATGTTTCTATTGTAGATTTCCTCATTCTTTTTAAACGATATAGATTATGCAGGTACGCAGAGGGATACTTTTGCGAGTACCTAATGCAATTTACATGAATAAAAAAAATCGTACTGCGTGAATGATAACTGTAATTAAAAGTTGAAAAGAAAAAATTTAATGCATATTATTTTATGACGATCGTTAATAGACCATTTTAAAATCCTTATGATTCGATACTTACCCATATTGCAATATGATTACATCAGAAAATAAGAAGGTCTGAGGGGTCTGGAATTCGACTCGATTACATATCTACAGCACGTAGTACCCGCAGCGGCAGGTTGGGCGCTATCCAATGAAATCGCGTCACGTAATAAATTGACAGCCTTTGAATTGAGCGGTACCTACACTGTTAACGACTTATCAACTGACGTAGTTACCTATTGCACTAGACAACGTCCTACCCCTCTGTATATAAGATACAGTACGTTCGCTTGGGGCTCATTTCGCTTGCGTTACCCGTCGTTACTGTGCAATTTTTTGTTTTGTACATAGTGATTGAAGATGTCGGATATCACTAACAATTACTTTTGCGTTTGTGGCCATATGGCTCTAGCGTTGAACTGCACACTTGACCGGCTGCCTGTCAGACAAGTGGACGGGGCGCGCGTGCTGGAAGAGAAGTGGCATCGCTTCGTGGTTTCATCACGTCGAGGGCGTAAAATGCGTCTTAAGCGGGAAAAGTATGTTGAAACGCAACAGATGTTGACGTGCATGCAATGTGGAACAAACTTGTTCTACAAGCATCACGAATCGTTCAACATACTTTTCGTCGTGAAAGACGCTCTGGTGGTGAAACCCGAAAAGAAGACCCTTACACGTCGGGCAGTTGCGCTAATGAAGAGTAATATGGCCACAAACTGCTAAGAAAACTGACCGAATTCAGTTCACTTTAAAAGGTCCTTTTCAGGGCCACAAATATTTTCCTAAATACGCTTGTTAGTTTCTTCGAAACGACGTCAACAATTATATAGGTACCTAGGTACTATTACGAACGTGCCAGTAGATACCTACGCACACACGTAACACATTCTCGTACCTACATAATTGTACATTTGCATATTGTAAAAAAAAGAACACAACAAAGTGTTCAACAGACTTGACTGAGGTTACAAGACTTTCTGTTTTGTTACGAAACCTCAAAGACGAGTTGACGGCCTTTTCGAGACGAGTCATCTTAAGAGCCCTTGCAATTTCCTAAATTTTATATTTTTACTCCACGTTGAAGTAAGAAAAAAATGATCCCAATGTATAGGTACATACCTATTATTATAAATAAAACTAATTGCCAGTCGCGTCTGTCAGTATATTGTTTTTCGCCAACTAACAAAGTGATTAAGGGGAAGTTTTTGAAAATGTCGATGTGTGAAATGCTAAGCCGCCTGGAAATGTTAATCTAAAATGCCACCTAATCCCTCATAGACTGATATGAAAAAAAAAAACGATAATTTTTGAATATGAACTTTTTCAAAGCTCGACAAAAAATCTGTAACTGCTCATAGGCCTAGCTATCTATCGAATCAACCGATTGAAGAACGCCAGTGATTGTTTGCAACACGTATGCCTTGATAGTGATGCTGTAATCAGGGTTAATTGTTGAATGAAGATGAATGAAAACCATTGTCTTCGGCGAAATCCGATCGTCTCCACCCAAAACAGATATTTGCTTTCGTATAGGAATTTTCTTCAATCCCAGATATTGAACTGTTGCTTCAGTCACGAACGACGCCCGTTATCTCTGATCCAAAAATACTCTGATCATCGATTTCTGCCCTGCTTGACACTGCCTTGACTAACTTGCAATATGTGAAGGATATGCTGAGCAACATGGCCTAAGATACTATCCCAAGAAAAGTGAGTTGTTAGTCTTTACAGGGAAAAATAAAAGTCCTGTTCAACTTAGTGGTACACTTTTAAAGAGAGTAACCCAATTTAAATATCTGGGACTATATTGTTACCGAAAATTTAAAAGACGACAAAGAAATGAAAAGAGAACGTAGGGCGTTGGCTGTAAGGGCCAATATGCTGGCTCGAAGGTTTGCTGGGTGTGCTGTACCTATTAAAATTACACTATTTAAGGCTTACTACCAAACATTCTACACTAGCAGCCTTTGGGCTAGCTGCACCTGAAGAGCAGCACACGCCCTGCGAGTACAATACAATAATGCCTTTAGGGCGCTGTTGAGGCTATCATATTACAGTAGTGCGTCAGGTATGTTTGCAGATGCTCATACTGACGATTATTTCGCGATAATGCGTAAGAAGGTGGTGTCAATAATACGAAGGGTGAGGGTAAGCACCAACAGCATCCTGAAGTTATTTGCAGAAGGACTGGATGGGCCGACCACGGGGAGGTTTATCAAGGTACATGTACAAAATGTGACTGGATCAATCTCCCTGTGGTAGCTATTTATTCATATTTATTTTTTGTTTGTATTTTGTTTTACTAACATAGTTCTTAAGTAAGTATATTGTACTAACCAATTATGAGTCTATGTTGCTTGACAATAAGATTTTTATTTTTATTTATTTTTTTGCGCTCAAAATAAAAAAAAAACAATTAACAACAAAAAACAAATTAATAACAAATCGCTTTACGGTAAAATTATTTTATCATCTATCATCAAATTATAATTCGTGAAAATTTAAAATATAGGTCATGCTGTTCATTCACTTATACTCATTCACCTCTAAAAATATTATGACCACATCCCTATTTGCCTTTAAAAAAAAGATATTGAAATTTCATATTCAAAAATATTAGCTATCTGTACTCTCGCAATTTGATCGCAATTTGATCGCTCACCACCAGAGCGTCTTTCACGACGAAAAGTATGTTGATTGATTCGCGATGCTTGTAGAACAAGTTTGTTCCACATTGCATGCACGTCGACATCTGTTGCGCTTCAACGTACTTTTCCCGCTTAAGACGCATTTTACGCCCTCGACATGGTGAAACCAATAAACGGTGGCTCTTTTCTTCCAGCACGCGCGCCCCATCCACTTGTCTGACAGGCAGCCGGTCCAGTGTGCAGTTCAACGCTAGTGCCATCTGGCCACAAACCGAGAAGTAATTGTTGATGATATTGGACATCTTCTATCGTTATGTAAAAAACAGAAAATAACACGGCAACGACGGGTACCGCAAGCGAAATGAGCCACAAATTTTTTTTTTGATTTTTTTTTCGAATGGTGCTGTTGGCCCTATCAGCCTTTACAGCGTCACCGGGTAGGGTACTATAGACAACGGCCGCGAAGGAAAAAGGGGAGCCTTCTGGGAGGGCTCGGGGAAAACGCACGCCCTAATGGTGTCTCTTAGCAAGATCGCACCTCGGCTAAGAGCATCGTCAGAGTGGAGGAGGCGCTATACGGAGCGCTGAGACGGCTTACGGACGGTCCGCTACGTGCCTAGGCGTGTGCGAGCCGTCAGAACGCGGGGACCTCGCCCTCACCGGCGGGGGCGGTGTGCGCTTGTTCTGTGTGTTGTGGTGTATATGGCGTTAAGTGCCGTGATCCTATCGGTCGGAACGGGTAATCCAAAACCCGGCGGCGGGCACTATCGTCGTTGAGGTGAAAGATTTGAATAAAACCGTCCAACTTGGTAACCCGAACGTCGAACCCCAGTTTGGGGGCGATAAATACTCACACAATATATATATTTTTATTCGAGGGAACGCTATACAAAGATCACGCTATAAAAGATTACGGTTACGGATGTTTAGTTAGAGAAGGTTCACTAGGGTCTACATCTAGGTTTGTTCGAATCTTAGTGAGAACTTCTAAACAACCTTTAAGGTCGTGTCGAATATCTAATGGAGACTCCAATATGTGCTCGGTCGGGTATTCTGACGATAATTTCACAATTTGTTTACGTAACTCCTCAGCAGAAGATAGTATCACGAATCCGAACCTCTATTTGAGCTCCGATTTTTGGAGTGACAGATATTTCACAGGTAACATTGTCACAATATAAATAACCAAATGGGCAAGTGGTAAAAAGCAACTAAAAGCACAAATCAACAAATAAAAAAAAAAAAATGCAACCGTTCTCCGATCTGTTACAATATACACAATAATGAACTTTGTTTTTTATATTTAAAGACTGATATTAGTAAAAGCAAAAAAATAAAATAAAAAGGTGTGTAGCAAATTAAAAAAAAATAAAAAGTAAAAAGTGCTACTAATGTGTACTTTCCAATAAAATTTAACCACTTAAAAAATGGTGTTTACTGTTTCGGTCGCCGGCCAGAAGGACCGCGCTACCTGTTGAGAGTAGCGACCTAATGTCGCTCTCGAGCAATTTCTTGTTGGGAGATAAGTAAATTGACGCGATGGTGATGGCCTGGTGGCCCATCCTACTGAGGCGACACAATGATGCTTCGATTTCGCTAAGCGGCGGTGGTTATAGCGGCACGCAGTGCAACGACTTTTTGTAATATCGAAGGATTCTAGTACCGCTGCCATGCGGTCTAATTGGATACGGACTTCGGCTAGGTAGGCCTTCATCCGTTTTACTTCTTCTTTATTTGGAGTCGGATCTACTGCCGACTGTGTTGGGATAGCCTTCATAAGACAAAGGCTTGTTCCAAGCGTTAGCCTTAGGGGCTACGCTTGCGGCCTGAGTCGGGCCTTTTTGTGGGTCGGGGGGCTTTCGAAACCACCTGCTGGGTTTTGATGCCTGCCTGCTGGGGCTTGGAGCCTCCTGTGGCGCCGGCGCGGCCTCTGTGGTGGTTTCCGAGGTTGGCTTCCTCTTTTGAGAGGTCACTCTAGTGTTAGCGGGGTGTCCGTCTTGCTTGCACAGCACGCAGCTAGGTGGGACTTCGGGGTCAGGGACCTTGCGGGGGCAGACTGTGGTGCCATGGTCACCTAGACATTTAACGCACCTAGGGTGTGCGTAGCAGTTTCAGGCGGAGTGCCCGTAGAATTGACAGCGGTGACACTGACCGGGTTCAACGCGGTTTTTGGGGCCTCTACGGTAAGCCCGGAGAGGTGGCAGACGGTTTTGATATTAAAGATGGTTTTCTCCTCAGGGGAGAGGTCGAGTACAACTAGGAACATGGGATACGGCGCTTTCGTACGAGGATGGTACATGCGCGAAACTTGTTTAATAATATAATAATAATAATAATTGTTTATTTGCAAGAACATGGTGTTGAAGTTGTACAAAATTAACATTTGTATAGTCCAAACATGTTCTACCTTACGATGTGCAAATATTAAATATTAATGTGGTTATTATAAAATATTTTTAACATTAACGATAGATTATTTATCTTTAAATTATTTATATATTATTAAATTATTTATAGATTATTAATATATGATTTACAGAACTAAAATTGCTGATAATAAGGTCCAAGCATCCGCTTTTTCTTGTAGGTTTAATGATATGGTTTTCAAAATTATTGTTATGTAGTAATGCAGACAGTTCACTGGATGCTTTGTTGGCTTTTAGCATATCAATATTCATGTCACCACATATAATTATTTTTTTCCTATGTTTTCGAGTAAAAGCTTCTATTAAATTTTCGAGATGGTCCAAAAAGTCATTTACGTTTGATGATGGGGTTCTATATATTACTATAATTAATATATTAAGGTTTAAAATTTCAACTCCACAACATTCGAAAACATAGGGTTTTGTATTTTTTCAAGGGTTTTATAATGATAACTACTTTTCAGTAATATACATGAACCTCCCCTACGTTGGTTCTCTCGCGAAAAGGACGAAACTAATTTGTAGTTTTTAAGTATTAGGTTTGGTTCCGAACCTCGTTTAAGAAATGTTTCTGTTAAACAAATAGCATCAATTTCTATTTTAGTATCGTTAAATTCGTTTATAGCTATATCTAAGATATCGAGTTTATTTAATACCCCAGCAATATTCTGATGAAATAGAGTAATTTTTTTTCCTAAGTTTAGACATGAAAAAGCTGTGTATCAGAGTTATTTTTAATTTTTTTAGAATTGTCCTTTAATAAAACACTTTTTTCGGATTTTATCGCGGTTTATTGTTAACTTTTGATTCCCGACGTTTCGGATACTTTACAGCAACCATGGTCACGGGAGGACTGAGGTGTCAGACGTCCCAACGTTACAAAGTTATTCGAAACTACCCGACATACATCAATATCTTATATAGTCCTATCTACGCAGAATGTGCTAATTGAGTCTTTAATCTGTGGTGAATTATGCTTGGTTTTTGATTTAATTATATTAATAATGGGGTCCCAAGCAGGTGGTAATTGCCAGCCATCTTCTCTATTGAAATTTGGATGTTTTTTAATTTCAATAGCCTCACGGATCATCCTTGGTTGGAATCGGTGTTCTTTTGCGAGGATCTGTGGTTTATCGAATCTAATATAATGGCTAGCTGTGTCTAGACTGTGTTCACAGATTGCAGACTTAGTATAGCGACGATGTTTTAAGTCAGCTATATGTTCCTTAACGCGAGTTTTGATCGATCGTTTTGTTTGTCCTATATAAGAGAGACCACAGTCACAATCAAGCTTGTATACTCCTGCATTTTGTAAGGGTATATGACACTTGACAGATGGTAAAAATTGATTTATCGTTTTTGGCGGCTTGAAAAAAGTTTTTATAGAAGCTCGCTTTAAGATGAAGCCAATCTTGTCAGTGACCCCTTTCATAAAAGGTAGCACAGCAGGTACTCGTTCGACGGTGGCTGGTTTCACACGTTCACTGCGATGAGGACGCGGTACCCGAAGCTTGTTGTCTCGCAGTACTTGCTTGACATGTTGAAGTTCGGTCTCCAGGTGTCGCTCATCGCAGATCCCTCGTGCTCTCTGAAACAAAGATTTACCCACGGTAGCTAACTGTGTAGGATGATGGTGTGATTCGCCGTTTAAGTACCTATCCGTATGGGTATGCTTTCTATACACTGTATGGCTTAAGGTATTGTTGGGATTACGGATGACTAATACATCTAAGAAAGCTAAAGATTTATTTGCCTCCAACTCCATTGTGAATTGAATTTTGGAATTTATGGAGTTAAGATGTTGTAAGAATATGGATACTTTATCAGATGGTAATATTGTGAAAGTATCATCTACATACCGTTTGTAGAACCTGGGTGTTATGGGCGAGGTACGCAGAGCAGTTTCCTCGAAGTCCTCCATAAATATGTCGGCAACAACGGGGGATACTGGTGAACCCATCGCTACGCCATCTACTTGCTTGTAGAACTGATTATTCCACAACATGTAGCCAGATGTAAGGCAATGCTTGAGAAGGTCAGCATATTCTATCGGCATGTCATTTTCCTTCAGCTTTCTTGACACAATACTAATGCAACCTTCAACCGGTAAGCATGTAAAGAGTGATTGCACATCAAAACTAACCATAGTTTCATTGTCACTGAGATGTAGATGTTTGATCTCATTAACAAAGTGGTACGAATCCCGTGTATGTGCTCTGGTTTGTCCACGCAGTGGCGAAAGTACATGGGCAACATGTTTAGCCAGTCTGTAGGTTGGTGAGTCGATCTGGCTGACAATTGGACGGAGTGGAGCATCAGCCTTGTGTATTTTTGGCAAACCATACAGCTTAGGTGGTTTTGGACAAGAAGGAATCAAAGATTTGACGTCTAGATTCAACGACTCGGAGTACTTTTTGATTAGATTAGTAGTAATTTTCAAAACCTTGTTAGTTGGATCGGCTTTGATATTTGTGTAAGTGCTTTCATCCGATAATAGTTGTTGAATTTTATCATTGTAATCTGACGTATCCATCACAACCGTTGCATTACCCTTATCCGCACGAAGAACCGTTAATTCACGTCTGTTTCGTAGATTTAATAAGGCTTTTAATTGTTCGCGGGGAAGATTTAGTTTCGGCACAGAACTTCGTCGTAATGCTGACGATATATCTTGTCTGATAGCCTCCGAATCTTCCTTCTTTATATTGTTTTTCGACAGACAGTCTTCAACGTTACAAATAATTTCTTCGAAGGGTATCTTGCGAGGTGTAACAGCGAAATTTAATCCCTTTTCCAAAACTTTTATTGTGTTTACATCTAAATGACATTTTGACAGATTGACAACCGCGCGTGAGCTGTCATTGTCTGTGGTGTTCGATTTGTTGTTTATGACATTTGATTTGCTGTTTAACTTATCGAATTTTAAAATTTGTCGTTTTTTGCATTTATCATATTTTGTCATTTCGCGCTTATTCAGAGTTTTTATGCAATTATCAAAATCAAATGTCGTTAAAACTATCTTTAACGCGGCGGTCACCCCTCCTATTTCTTTTTCTAAGGCGGCTAGATTGGAACGATTTTGATATATCACCGTCCGTAATAACTTTTTACTCGCCTGGTTTAAGATTTTTGCGCTCCCTAGGATGTCGTTTTTTGGTGAAATCTTGACACACGTAGGGATAAGATTTTGGTCTCTGCATCTCTTCAAGAAATTTAATGATGTTATAAATCTTGCGCGCTTTGTCATAAGATCTTCCAGGCGGCGAATTTTATTTGCGATTTCCAGTCCGTACTGGTTCACATATTGTTTTCTAATGTTTACGCGAATTTTACTCATTTAATAAAACACTTTTTTCGGATTTTATCGCGGTTTATTGTTAACTTTTGATTCCCGACGTTTCGTCACAGCCTAGACACAGCTAGCCATTATATTAGATTCGATAAACCACAGATCCTCGCAAAAGAACACCGATTCCAACCAAGGATGATCCGTGAGGCTATTGAAATTAAAAAACATCCAAATTTCAATAGAGAAGATGGCTGGCAATTACCACCTGCTTGGGACCCCATTATTAATATAATTAAATCAAAAACCAAGCATAATTCACCACAGATTAAAGACTCAATTAGCACATTCTGCGTAGATAGGACTATATAAGATATTGATGTATGTCGGGTAGTTTCGAATAACTTTGTAACGTTGGGACGTCTGACACCTCAGTCCTCCCGTGACCATGGTTGCTGTAAAGTATCCGAAACGTCGGGAATCAAAAGTTAACAATAAACCGCGATAAAATCCGAAAAAAGTGTTTTATTAAATGAGTAAAATTCGCGTAAACATTAGAAAACAATATAGAATTGTCCTTTTTAAAATAGTAAGGAATAGACTTTTTGACGTTTCTTTCTTTAATTCTTTGTTCCAAATTTTTTTTATTTTGTTCAAATGTTAATTGGTTACTAATCGAATTTAAATTAGACACTGTTAAATTCGAGTTGTTTTTGTTATTAATACTTACAAGATATTTTTGTTTATAGTCTAAGTAGTCAATTTCGACATTTAAAGCATAAGTTATTTATATTGTTTTTAAAAGAAGCACTTTAGTAATCTAAATATAAACAATTTTTAAATTGTCTTACTAAGAGCTTAATTTTATTGTTTGAAAGTTGCTCATTTAAATAGGGATTATACTGTATTTTTGGTATAATGACTTGCTTACAATTTTTTAATTTATATAAGGCAACACATATTTCAGAAAACAGCTGATATGGATCTTTATCGTTAGAATCTAATAATAATATAACAATATCAGACTTTGTAATAGTGTTTTTTAAATGGTCACAACTTTCTAGTATTTGGATACTTCCAGCGTTTGGTTGTTGAGTGCTTGTGAGCACTTCTACTCTAGCGTCTTGAGAGCAATCATCCGTTGTACAATCCAAAATTTTGCATACATTTTTATCTATTTTGATTTCTTTTGGTTTTCCTTTTTTTTATAAGATGATGTTTGGTAAGTATTTGCAGTAGTGGGAGAATTCGTTGTAATCTTTTTAAGAAATTCAATTTTTTATTTCTTTCTTCTGATTGTTGACGCAGGTATGTGATTTCTGAGTTTAGTTTTATAATTTCTTCGTGCGCTGACATTAATTCACTTTGAGTTTCTTCAAGTTTTCGTTTTAGATCGTCAATAAAATACACATCCAATGAATTTCCAATGGGTAGGGTTCTATTTGAGTCTTCAAGCAGGGTCGAGTTTATTGCAGAGTCTAATGAAAGATTTGCAGAGTCATTACGTAATTCAGTGTCTGAAAGTGATAGAGGTGTAATTTTTTTGCATTTGTACTTATTCTATTTATATAAGAGGGTCCGTCTTTATGTCCTCCGTGTTTAGTTCAGCGGGTAATCCGCGGATGACTACGCGTAATTTACGTTCGTCTTCTAACGCGTATGTGTGAAAGGAGATTTTCTCCTGTCTAAAGAGACGTAAGGCGACGGTGGGTTTCAGAGTCTTTGTGATTCTGATGTTCTGGTAAGTAGTTTTGGCCGACTCAGGGCAGATATTTTTTATCTCCATTTTTTTAGTGATGGAGCTCCATGCCGCTTTGTTCTGGATATAGACTGGCGGTGGCTTTTTAGGCACTCAGCCGGACGAGGGCGCTGAAGGCGCGGGGAGCGTGTCGCTCACTGAAGTGGCGGGGCGTGCTGCGAGGGAAGCCGCGGGAGCGGCGGGTGAGGGGTGTGCAGAGGCGTCGCTGCGCGCTGTGTTTGTGCAACGTTTAGATGGCAGCGGCGTTATTGAGGCCTTAACCTTCTTCCTTTTCCTGCTTTTTAAGACGGGCTCGAACCCGTCTGAGTCGGAGGAAGCCGGAGAAGCCGGCTTCGACTCCTGGTACGAGTTACTGCAGTCCGAATCAGATGCTATTTCTATAGCATAGCTGCCTCGGCGCTCTTCGTCCCTTTCGGGAGAAGCCGGGCCATCAAGAATTGAACCCGATGCGGGGGCGTTTGGGGATAGGTCTTTCTCCATTTCGTTTGTGAGGTCTTCGTAGACCTCGGGGTATTTACGTTGGAACAGGCATAAAAGCTTCTCTATTGTTTTACTTAAGGCGTCCATAGTGGACGTGGGGAAATTTCTAATATAAAACAAAGATATTGTTTCTCCCCTGCCCCTGTAGGGCAGGGGCGAGTGAGTACCTACGTGTGTACCTAAATGTCTCTGTCCTTAGGTGGCTGAGATGTGTGCCTAAGACTAACCTGTACCTCCGTGTGTGTTGACCGGCTCCGGGAGAAGCGTATCCGCGCCCGCGGAGACACTTTTATAGTCCTTTATACTTAAAATGTCCGTGTACACTTCATTGCAAGTCCGACAGTCTTTTTTACGTATCAAACGAGCACTACACTACACTGACCTAACTGTATAATGTCTGTTGTCCGTAATACAGTTCTTCGGCGAGTTGCTATCTCATAGAGCGAAGCGGGGGCGACTGGGTAGTCGCCGGGTGGGCGCGTGGTCACGTTTGGAAAGCAGACGCGAGCGGTCGGCGGGGGCCGGGGTGTACGTGAACGCACTGTGAGCTCTTCTGCGTGGACGTCTGAACAGGTCGGAGCGTGGCGGCAAACTCATTAAAAAAGCAACCTTTTGTTATCTTTTATCGTTTAAACTATCACTGACAACGTAGCGTCTGCGTGCCTGCATTTAGAAACGTAGTTACTGTTGTTGAAAAAAATGTATTGTTTTGACGGGTCCTACGTATAAGGGCCAATGTGAATATTGATAACTTTTCAATACAGGCTTTCAAAATTTTAATTTGATACAATTTTTAACTGCTTCAACTTATGTTATTGAAATTTTGCATACTATGACACCTAATGTTCATTTTTCTAGCTAGGTTGATTTAATTGTATATTATTGGATTTTTAGTTAATGTAGATATGCCTATATACGCGACTTTTTAAATTTTGGTTATATTTAAAAAAAAAGTAATTATAAAAAGGCCAATGAGTCATTTTGGTCCATCTACTCGGTAAAATTAAATTTTAAAAGAATGTGTTTTTTAAAATTTTGAACGTATTCATATTTATAAAAAAATATTTAAAATAAATAAACAACTTAAATAAATGATAATAATATAATTCTTTTATGACATATTTTCACATTGATACTTATACGTTATATTATTTGGACACATAATATTCTTAACCCTCAGTTAGATCACAAATATAGAAACAAATAAAACAACTAGACTTCTTTATCTATTTATTTTCTATGGGATTATCAAATTTTTGTAACGGAATGGCTATCAAATAATCAATACTTAATGTTAAAACCCCCCCAAAATCACGTTGGAAGTCAACAAAGTTATGATTATTATCATTTTATTATTTATAGATACCTCAAACTAAGCTGATAATTAAAGTTAAGTCAAATAATATTAAAAGAAATAACAAATTATCATCATCATCATTACAGCCTATACAGTCCACTGCTGGACATAGGCCTCCACAAGTTTACGCCAAAAATAACGTGAACTCATGTGTTTTGCCAAGGTGGTAGTGGAACTGTGTTATGCCTTAGTCGCCTCTTACGACACCCACGGAAAGTCATATTGTATACTCAACATTAAATCAAAAAATAATTAAAGCAAACTAAGATCAAAGAAATAAAATACCAAACCATCAATTGAAATGGAAGGGCAAGGACATCTAACAATATGTAAGACATAAAAACTTATTAACCTTCACATAAGACATGGAAATGTGGAGTAGTGGGTCAAGCGCTCATGACTAGACGCCACTGACTCCACACGTATAAGCCGAGCAGAGCAAGAAGCTGAAAGAGCAACTAAATGTGGCAGGATTCGCGTAGACAGGAGCAAAAAGGTACCTTAGAGGTAATTGGTGTTAGCAACATCCTTTATGGATCTGGCAGTGATGATTCAGTGTGAGAACATTTTTTTCTATTCAAAACTTTAAAGCATTTTCTCCACAATTCGCGTTTACAAAGTTGGTGCCTCTCATGACTTTAAAAAATACTGTACCGATCCTTTTAAAATTTTGAAACTATTTTTGCACATAATTTTCGAGGTAATGTTAGTTTTTTTTTCGAATTTGTTAATATATTTTTTTTGCAATAATAAATTTGCAGATTTTTTCACGAAAAATATCGTTTTTCCCTTCAGAGTATAAAAAAAGTGAAAAATCGAAATTTCGGAAAACACTTCCAGCGTTACCTGAAACAAACTATTATCTAACGAATTCATTTTGATTTTTTGATTTCAGATGATTTAGCTCAAAGTTACGACGGGCACCACAATTCTACTTTTTTCTGAGACAAGTCCGAAAAATAGAAATATTTCTTCGTGAAAATTTTATAGAATATTCTTCGAATGTCATTCTTTCATGTACCGTTAAATTTAATAAAGGCATTTCAACTAAGACGTCCTAAAAAAACCACAAAACATGCCTTTTTGTATGAATTAACCGTACCCCTTCCCCTTCCTTAAGCGAGTCTGCAATACAAATTGAAATAAATATTTATTGTGTCCACGTATGACGTGTAGATATTTAAAAAAACCCTTCGTGTTTAGTTATATCAAAATGGTATGATATATATATTAAAGGTCCCGAGGAGCCTGAGGTCCCCTGAGGAATTCCTTTGCTAGCTAGTTTTTTTTTATTATGCAAAAGATATATCCACGGGCTTATAACGCTCGTGCTTTTGTTATTCCAAATTTTAATTCGGTAAAACATGCATCTGTACTGTACTGCAACTTACACAACTACACACACTGAACAACAACACACAACACTGACCAGACTATTTTATACTAAGACTGCTCACGTTTTTTTTTTTACATTAGATATGTGCAGAACAGTTATTTATATATATATATATATATATATATATATATATATATATATATATATATATAAGAAAATATAATATATATATAAAGAAATATATATATATATATATATATATATATATATATATATATATTTCTTTTATTCCTTTACAATTATACTTAATTCATAGAAGTATACATAATATGATTTTATTAATTATTATTGCTAACTAGTTAAGATCCTGAATGAGCAACTAATCCAGAAGGGCTTTATGGATTCGATCATTTATAATCTACACTTAAAGTAGCTATTATGTATATACACAAGAGAACATCAGGGAATTCTGTCTTAGTGAAATTTGGAGAGTGCAAGTTGCATGTTTATTGTGTCAAATAGTTATGAGAAGTCCAATAGCATATGGTCACAGCACTGGTTTGTGGCTGTTCGCTGGCGGTTGCAGGTTCGATCTTCGCAGATGACAAACATTTGTATAGACCATACAGATCTTTACCGTAGTCTGGGTGCTTTTGCAGTCCTTGTGGGTCTCCCCACCATGCCTCGCAGAACTCGGTCATTTATAGTAGAAAATATGTATATCCGCCAACCCGCATTGGAGCAGCGTGGTGGATTAAGCTCTGATCCTTCGCCTACATGGGGAAAGAGGCCTATGCCCAGCAGAGAGATATTACAGGCTGTAGCGTAAACATCACTAAATTTTTAAGGATTGTGTTTATAATAATCATTTTTTATTCTACGGTGCAAGAAACTACACAAGTTGGTATATAATGAAATGTTATGGCTTGTTTAGCTAATCTGTAATGGATTCACTAAGCTAAGCTCTATTTTTATTTAGGAGAAGGAGGGGGAATTTGCTTAGGTTTGGGACAACTTAGCACTGTTTTGTTTCACATTTATTATGGTTTAATTGCCTTTACGATAGATACTGTTGCGGACTAACGTAACACCACGGGCGCGGTGCGCGGCGAGGGACGAAGGGACAGCCCCACCATCGGATTGGAGAGAGAACATCGGCAGCTTGACCTACGACACGTCAGCGACCCTTTGATCCGACGCCTAAGACTGTCTATTTAATATTGTTGCATTCACATTTTTTGTTCCCGAAACGGCTAATAAACCAGATATATATACAGTCCACTTACTATTAATTTAACGTTCACCAGAACACTAACAATGGTCCTTTAGGATCGCCGTTTCGGACTGTGTGGACTTCAGCAGCGCTTCAAAAAGAACAAAGAAACGATCATCATCGTTACGTTTGGATGGATTAAGCTTGTGAGTTCGTTCCAATTAATCCTTTATCATCTTATATTTTTCCCTTTTTTTTCTTAAAAACTACCTTTACTTAGTGAGTGCCAAGTAAGACGAATTATTGAGATTTTTAGTTACATAATTTCAATGGAATAAAATTTAAATTCCTTATTTAATCGATTAAAAAGCAAAATATTACTGTACATTTTATACATTTATAAAGTTTGTGTCGATCGGCTCGCAGTCGTCCGCTCACCTATTGTTCGCAGTTCTCTCAGTTACGTAATCGACTCAGTTCATATGTTTATTATAGTTGAATATTGTTATTTGTTTATTTTTTCAATTTATTAAACTTTACTATTCGATCGCATTTTTAACGCTATGGCCGAAACAAAGATGGAAAAGTGAATTAAAAAGCGTGCTGGTATTAAAGCAAAATTAACCATCTTCTCTAATTTTATTAATATACTACCTTCAAAGGAACTAAGCAGTGTACAGTTGTTAGATTTAGAAGGAAGACTTAGTAAATTCGATACTTTATATACTGTTTTCGACCAATTACAGTGTGACATTGAAATGTTATCGGATAATTTGGAGAATGAGTGCCAGGAACGCGAATACTTTGAAAATCAGTATCACGAGCTTATTGCTAAGGCCCGTGGTTTACTTGGTGAGCAGCCCTCTCATCGGCGTGAGCTTCAGGATGGTTCCGTGGCGAGTTTCAAGGATGTAGAGGCAGGTGGTTCCAAATTTAACTGTGTTAGATTACCAAAAATTTCAATACCCACTTTTCATGGTCACTATCAACATTGGCTGGAATATAGGGACACATTTATATCTTTAATCCACTAAAGGTCTGATATAGATGACATTAATAAATTGCATTATCTGCGTGCGTCTTTAAAAGATAGTGCTTTATTGGTTATTGATAGTTTAGATGTAAAAGGCGATAATTATGCGAACGCTTGGAAATTATTATGCAGTAGGTATGATAACAAAAGATTACTTGTAAACAATCATGTACAGGCTTTATTCAACGTAGAACAAATACAAAAAGAATCTTCTCAGTCTATTCGTCACCTCATAGACATCACAAATAAAAATTTACGTGCTCTGTCAACATTAGACCAGCCCACTCAGTATTGGGACACCTTAATCATTCATATGATGGCTGATAAGCTCGATACAACTACTCGTAGGGAATGGGAAACACATAGAAATTCCCTGAATAATCCACCGCCACTTGATATTTTTATGACATTCCTTAGCAATAGAGCAGATTTATTAGAAACATTACAAGAAAGCAAAATTATAAAATCACAAAAATACGATTACAATAAATCTAACACAAATTTCCTTGCAGATATAAAACATAATCAAAATTCAAATTATAATATAAATAAAGCACAAAACGTTTATAAAAAAGTAGTAAATTGTCCTATGTGTAAACAAAGTCATTTCTTATTTAACTGTGAGACATTCAAATCTCTTTCTATTGAAGATCGTATAAAAAAGGCTAAGGATGTTAAGGTATGTCTTAATTGCTTACGGCCAGGGCACATGGAAAACAGATGTAATCTTGTTTCATGTAAATATTGTAAAAAAAGGCATAATACGCTTTTGCACTTACACACAACGGAGCCTACTAAGCCTATTGTTTCAGTAAATAACTTTGCTAATTCGACTAATTTAAAACAGTTAAGTACTCCTCCACTCGTCTTGCTTTCCACAGCGCGAGTGAAGGTGGACGACAGCAAGGGCGTCGAGCACTTAGCCAGAGTATTGCTAGATAATGGCAGCACTGCTAACTTTGTTACGACTTCTTTCTGCGGTGAGCTGGGTTTGTCTCGACGTAACGAGAGCGCCACGGTGACAGGTATTAATAATAATATTTCAAAAAGTACACAGTCTTGTAGTCTTACTATAAAGTCTCTTAACAACGACTATAGAGCTACTATCGAGTGTCACATTTTACCTCAGATTACCGAAGCTTTACCATCTTCTTTTATCAATATTAAGGATATTCCAATTCCTCCAGGAATAAATTTAGCTGACTCATCTTTTAATAAGCCTGCAACTATAGACATACTAGTTGGGGCCGACGTTTTTTGGTCAGTCTTAGGAAAAAATTCTATTGATTTAGGTAAACATTTACCTAAACTTTATGAAACGAAACTGGGTTGGTTGGTGTCAGGCTATGTTGCTCGTCCTAAATCACACTCTTCTCCTTTTATTTGTAATTTCTTAAATGAAAGCTTAAATCCAGACTTGTCTCGTTTCTGGGAATTAGATTCGGTAACAACTGTGCACTCCATGTCTCCGGAGGAACGTGCCTGTGAACAGCATTTTTTTGAAAACACAACACGTAAGAATGATGGCCGTTTTGTAGTCTCAATGCCACTGAAAAAACATCCTTCAGTCTTAGGCGAATCTTATCAAAAGGCAAAATATCGTTTCTTATCATTAGAACGTAAGTTTCCAAGAGATCCTATTTTTAAGAATAGATATATTGAGTTCATGAAAGAATATGAACGTCTTGGTCACATGACAGAAAATAAGGAGTCTTTACACAGTTGTCTTCAACCAATTAATTATTTTTTACCTCACCACGGTGTCATCCGTGAGTCGAGTCTTACTACAAAACTTCGAACAGTTTTCGACGCTTCAGCGGCCACCTCTTCAGGCGTGTCACTTAATGACATCCAGATGGTCGGTCCAACTGTACAAGAAGATCTTTACTCCATTTTGATACGTTTCCGTCAACATAAGTATGTCGTGACTGGAGATATTGAAAAAATGTATAGAGCGATTGAACTCAATCCGTCTCAACGCTCTCTTCAACAGATAATTTTTCGTTATAATTCTAATGAACCATTAAAAACTTATACTCTTAATACGGTGACCTATGGCACGGCATCTGCGCCATACTTAGCCACTAAATGTTTGGTTACATTAGCATCTAATGTCCTTGATAATGATGTGAAACAGTCTATACAAAAAGATTTTTATATGGATGACTATATAGGGGGGTCTTCTACTATTGCCAATACCGTAACACTTTGCAAGGGCGTAATATCTACCTTAGAATCAGCTAAATTTAATTTAAGAAAATTAAGGTCTAATAATCTATCAATTTTAAAACAAATATCTCCTTGTTCTGATAAAACGAATAATATTTTAAAATTTTCAAAAACTAATTCTAATGTTGCTTCAAAAACTTTAGGTCTCAGCTGGATATGTGATGCTGATATACTGTCATTTTCAATTAATATTGAACTTCATAAAAAAGTAACTAAACGTCACATTCTTAGTGTCATCAGTCAAATTTATGACCCACTAGGCCTTGTAGGCCTCTACGTTGTTGAGGCTAAAATTATAATGCAGAGGTTATGGATTGAGCAATATTCATGGGATGATGAAGTGTGTACTGAAATTAAAAATCGTTGGTTAGCTTTTGCGAGTCGGTTGTCTTCCCTTAATGAATTAAAAATTCCCCGTTGGGTTCTAAGTGATGATTTTAATATTTTAGAAATTCATGTTTTTTCAGACGCTTCAGAACGAGCATACGGTGCTTGTTTGTATATTCGTTCTATGCATAAATCAGGGCTAGTAACTGTGCACCTCTTGACCTCTAAGAATAGAGTAGCGCCGATAAAGCCAACGACAATGCCTCGTCTTGAGCTTTGCGGAGCCTTGCTTGCTGCAAGGTTGTGCGCTAAGGTACTAGCCTCTTTAACTCTAAATATAAGTAAATGTCGGTTTTGGTGTGATTCAACTATCGTCTTAGGATGGTTGAAGACATCACCTCTTCAAATGAAAAGTTTCATACGAAACCGTGTTCATGAAATTCAAGAAATTACCGAGGGTCACACGTGGTGCTACGTACCGTCAACAGACAACCCGGCGGATCTTGTTTCTCGGGGGGTGAAGGCTGATTCCATCAGTAGTTCTTCGTTGTGGTGGCACGGCCCCACGTTCTTATTAAAACATGAAAACGAGTGGCCACAAATGCCTAGATTTAACGAGAAACAAGATCTACCTGAGTTACTTTCTTATTCTCTTTTTGTTAATAATACTCCTAATATAGATCTTATTTCTAGTCTAATTAATAAAACATCAAATTTTACCTATTTACAAAGATCGATAGCTTATTTACAAAGATTTATTTACAATTGTCGAAATAAAACTAAATTAAAAGGATATTTATCCGTAACAGACCTTCAAAATTCATTAAATTTAATAATACAAAAGGTTCAATTAGAAATGTTTCCCGATGAATATGTTATTTTAAAGTCTGCTAAAAAGCTGCCTATAAAGAATAGACTGTCTACTTTATCTCCATTCTTGGACACAAATAATATAATTAGAGTTGGTGGCAGGCTTAATAATGCTCCATACAGTTATGATACCAAACATCCTATTTTAATTTGTAGCAAACATCATTTTAGTACAACTTTATTTAATTATTTTCATTTAAAATATTTACACGCTGGTCCACAATTACTTTTAGCGAATATAAGACAAACTTATTGGCCCTTAGGTGGCAGAAACTTATCAAAAGGTATTGTCAATAAGTGTGTTCGGTGTCGCAGATACAAGGCCGAAACCATTCAGCCTGTAATGGGGCAGTTACCTGCATCACGAACTCAATTAGAATTTCCTTTCTTACACTGTTCCGTGGACTATGCTGGGCCGGTGTTGGTAGCAGACCGAAAAGGCAGAGGTTGTAAGCTTATTAAATGTTATTTGGCAATTTTTATTTGTAATTCTGTAAAGGCCTGTCATATCGAACTCGTTACGGCACGGCATATATTGCCGCGTTAAATCCCTTCGTGTCACCACGCGGTAAACCTTCAAGTATCACTTCTGATAACAGTAAAAACTTTGTGGGTACCTTTAATGAATTATCTAAATTTTTAGCACAATCAGATCTTGAAGGTCATTTTGCTGGACAAGGTATTGAATTTAAATTTGTGCCTCCATATAGTCCACATTTTAACGGCTTAGCTGAAGCAGCAGTTCGATGTACTAAACATCATCTTCGTAGGTTACTTCAAATCACTCATTTCACTTATGAAGAGATGTCTACTTGCCTCACTCAAGTAGAGGCAGTTTTGAACTCCCGTCCCCTAACCCCGTTCTCCTCTGATCCTTGTGATTTTTCCGCTTTGACTCCTGCCCATTTTTTAATTGGACGACCATTAATGTTTATTCCTCAGCGAGAGGTATCAGCTGTTAACATCAATGCTCTTGAACGCTTTAAAAGGATACAACTTATAAGGCAACATTTTTGGGGTCGTTTCTCATTGGAATACATCTCGTTACTTCAGGCCAAGACAAAGTGGAAGTCCTCAAGATCCGAGCTTAAGCCTGGGTCTCTTGTCCTCATAAAGGAAAAAGCTCTTCCGCCTCTTCTTTGGTGCTTGGGAAGGGTAATCAAGACATACCCGGGCAGCGATGGGATTTCTAGAGTGGCCGAAATCCGGACCAAGGGTGGCACCATTAGAAGGGCATTTAATAATATATGTCCACTTCTAGATCTTGAAGCCTCCAGCTCTCAAGCCGGGGAGCATGTTGCGGACTAACGTAACACCACGGGCGCGGTGCGCGGCGAGGGACGGAGGGACAGCCCCACCATCGGATTGGAGAGAGGACATCGGCGGCTCGACCTACGACACGTCAGCGACCCTTTGATCCGACGCCTAAGACTGTCTATTTAATATTGTTGCATTCACATTTTGTTCCCGAAACGGCTAATAAACCAGATACATATACAGTCCACTTACTATTAATTTAACGTTCACCAGAACACTAACAGATACAATAGGAAAAATAGCTTAAAATGTTATTAATATTTGTCTATATAATCCGCTTAATACAAAACATTTAGTTTAATTTTGATAGATTTACCATTAGTTATAATATTTAAAGAAAGAAAACAACAAAATTATGTATTGGCTTATCGGACGACAATATAGAAATAAGCAGAAGCAGAGGAAAGTTACAGGCTGAAGCGAGCGAGTTCCTTCCATCCTCTTCATATGAATTTATATTATCACGTATGATATCTGCGGGTGCTGCCACAGTATTGTGATAGTTACGGTTTGACTATATGAGGTATCTAAAATTTTTATAGTGATTTAAAACTTCTGAACGAGAGTAGGACCTATACAATGAAAAAGAAGGGTTTGGGTCAGGAGTAAGATTTTATCAAACGGTTTAAGACCGATTTAAAAATCGAAATAAGAATGGAAGCGGGAATTAATTAAAATACAGTTATCCTTTTTTTAATTTTATTTATATGAAAACAATTTTACAATGTTTTTTAAACAATCGATATAGATAATTAATAGTGTTCAATTTCAATTACTGACGGAATAAATATATAATTACAATTTTTTTTTTATTTACATAATTATGTACAATCAAAATCTTACCAGCCACAGAGCTAGAATATAAAAATTTACTTAAAAAGAGAAAAATTTGAATACAGATTTCATAATTTGTACATTATTTACATTCTAAACATTTCAATGAAGATTTAAGTTCTTATATGGTTACTGTCAAATATTTTAATAATAAAATCTGAGCAAAAACAGATAATAAACACACGTTTAAAATTTCATGCTTTTAACGAGGACAATAGAGTAAATAATATACATAGAGAAGACACAATAATTACTAGGTTTTCATAAATGGAACTGTATTACAAAGTTTTTTTTTTTAATTTTGTGCTTCTAAAAAGGTTAAAAGTTTTTGTATTAAACAAGAAAAAGTAGGATAATTGGCACTAAACGGTAAATAATGGATTCGTTTTTACACTTATATCGTTTGTAGAAATTAATAAATATATTTTGAGTGTACATATTTTTATTCAAACTTTTCCTATCTTTATACATGTAATTTTATATCAATTCAAATGATATTTAATTTAAATATCAATTAATTTTAATATCTATTCAAATAATACGAAAAACATGAAAGACGAGACAATTAAAAATAATATTGAGTAAATTATTCCTTGCACAATTAAGTACAAAAGTAGCTAATCTCAATAAGGTTAAGGGATACCAATTTTTTTTAACAACTTTACCAAAGTTCACAAGTCAAATAAAAAAAAAAAAAAACTGTAAGTTAATTCAGTTTTACAAAAGTTGTTTTTTTTTTAATCTTAATCCTAGAGGAATGTGGTTTATGGTTCAATGGGTAAAGGTTCACAGATAACTATTCTACAAAATACGTTGAGAGTAAAGGGCACTTACCAGGAAAATTCTTATACTAGTTAAATTATCATAGTAACGAATTTTCTCGACTATTCTTTACTGAGCTTATGAAAATATGCATGGTAATTTTTTTTACGAATTTTGTGTACCAGATGTGAAGAACTACCATGACTTTTATTTCCTTTGCTTAAGGCCTATTTCATTGCTAGCTGATAAGGCTTATCTTCCTCGTAAGTTATTAAAAGGTATTTATCAGGAAAAGGAAAAAGAGCTTAGGTCTTTCTTCACCTCAAGTAATAAATTGTAAGTTTTGGTCATCACAGTTCACTCATAGACGTTTCTAAAAGTGGATTGCAATCGTGACTGACATAAATATCCCTTAATTTTTATCTATCGGATACTGTTATACATCAGATAGTATCATCAGTGACCAGCGAATTGAAGTAAAAAGCGATCAGGCTCTTATAATTTTATCGTATCGTAATCTCATTAGAAAACATTTTGTCATAAATGCTATCTCTTATCATAATGGATTATTTATTTCTCTACTGTCTTTTATGAAAAACGTTTCTTGGTGACATCCGTTAAAAATTTCGCGGTTGCATTCAATTCCTTCGTATTCGAATATACATTACTGTTTCAAATTGATTGTCTACGCACTAAAATCGGATTCGGTATAAAACTTACAGTAATAGTTAAAAGTAACTTCTGTGATTCTACGATTGTTTAATAGTTTTAATATTCAATGAAAATCGAATTACTAATTTACAAAGTTCGTCAAGTCTTTAAGTGCTGTATTGTCAATCTGATTTTATAAGATAAGGGGGTATATCCAAAAATGTTGCTAATATTTTATAGAAAAAGATTACTAGTATTTAAAATGAGGATCGTAAACTAGATGCTTAATCAGTCTGGTCGATACAGCCAAAATAATGGAAGAACAATTTTGGACATACATTGTTTGGGCAAAATTAATTTCGTGCAATTTATGTAGTGTATTACTGGATGATACTTGATTTTTCGTTATTTTTTTTTAAACAATTTTGCGTATTTTGAAATGATCCTAAAGCTCGAACTAGCTTTTTTAGCGTTTTAGTTATAAATACATGTAACGCCCATATTTCATTGGTCATCTGTTTCAAAAGAATCCTTACATTAAAATAACGTATTTTGCTACAAAATTTAATATCGCGTTTCTTTTAGTAAAAAAATTTTTTTTTTTCGCTATGTATATTTATAATGAGCCACATAAGAATTTAGAAAGCATTCCAGTTTCAACTGAATATTTCTTTAATATTAATCCCGGTATAAACAGCAATACCTAGTGGTCTTACACTATCTGATACCTGGCCGTTACTATCTATAATTTACTATAAAATGTCTATAGAACTACGATTCTCACTTTTAACTGCGTCAGTCACAGTTCTAGAAATTCAGTATTTACCGTACTACCTAGATTTGATCCATCCGTTCGAGTCGTTATATATTGCCAAAAGGCTAAGATCTAAGATACGAGGGTATCTGAGAAACGATTGAGCACATATTATTTTCAAAGTGTAAAATTAATAACTCAGGATATTTTTTCAATTGTCTAAACGAGCACCGGCTTGCGTTTCCGTTTCCTTCTATGCTGCGGGTGACATTTGTCGACGCCATCTTGGGCGCCATTTTGTGTCGGTGCTATAACCGCTTGGTGGGGGGCGGCATGGCTGGCTGGTGGAAGGGATGATATTGGCGGGCTAGGATCTCGCCCTACAACACCCCAAATGTTACCCTATACATCATTATATCCTCTTTTCAAACTGTGAATCTTTTCTACTATATGTGAAAAGTTGATTTCACCATATTTTTTTGCATTAATTTGTAATATTGATTCTGCCAATTAGAAATTCTTTCATTCTTGAAAGTTGTCTTATGGTGAAATTAACCTTATCGTTATTATGAAACGCTTACCACTTGGGGTTGTTGGTTCTGAACTTGTTTTATATTCCTCTCTTGTATCATCAATTGGTGCGCCGCTCTGTTGATAACGTGACAATGATATTAGTACACAGTACAGTAAATTTTAATGAGGTAAAATATGGCAATAAACCGTGTTTAAAATTTGCAGCTGTCCTACCGGGGATTAACCTCCACATTACAGAAGGTAACACAGTTCCACAACCACCTTGGAACTTTAAAAGCCGACCGGTGGCGGGATAACCATCCAACTGCTGGCTTTGAAATACACAGGCCGAAGACGGGCAGCAGCGTCTTCGGTGCGACAAAGCCAGTACTGCGGTCACCAACCCGCCTGCCCAGCGTGTCACCACGCTATGGCAAAACACATGAGTTCACGTTATTTTTGGCGTTAACTTGTGGAGGCCGATGTCCAGCAGTGGACTGTATAGGCTGTAATGATGATGATACAGAAGGTAAAATAATGCTGGCCTCAAGAAGTGATGCATTCCTATGGTAAGTAAGGTAATCAGAACTCGAGGGGAGTGTTGGAGGATAAGATTGGTAAGACGTTTGCAATGCTTCTAGTACTGCAGACGTCCATAAGCTACGGTATCCGCTTACGATGGTAAGAATCGTACGACTGTTTGACACCTTTGAATTTAAAAAGATACTTGAGATAAGGGTAACTTTACTCATACAGTTACAGTTCAGCCTATTGCAGTCCACTGCTGGACAGACATCCCGGTTTTCTGCAATCCTCATCCAGCCACCACCAACAATCATACGTATATCGTCGGCCGGAAGACGTCCCACACTACGTTTGCCAAGACGCAGTGTAGGAACCTTACTTACACTTATTTACTTTATTAACTTTACTCATACCGCATTGTAACGTTTTACCTATCCATTTGTTCTTGCGTCATGTCAAGCGCCTCCTGCATCTCCCTAGAAGTATTCCTCACGAATTCTGGATCGCAGTAGTCTCCTAAGCCTTGTTCTGCCAGTACCTATTGGAGAAGTTACTTGTGATTAACGAAAGCTTAAAATTCTCACCAAGCTTTCCTTCAATCTTTTAAGGTCAAAGCAAATGTTCTTCTACCCATAAATTATTCAAAATCATTACACGGCAAACGTAATTTTTATCGAGGATTGCCATCATTCTAGGTAAGTGTCGGAAATGTTCTCGAAGCCGCCATATTGATATCCAAGCAAAATCATCAGTATCTTTCTTACCCTGGTGACCAGGCTCTCAGCGGAGCCAACAACGGGCACTGATGAGCTGTTCCGCGGGCTCCCGGGGAGAGAGACCACGCCGCGCCCGGAACTATCTCCTCCTGTGTTACGATCACCAATACTTATTGTTTGAATATTGATTGAATTTCGATTAATGATTTATTAGTTTCGATATAAATACGAAATCCTACAAATGTCTATTTTAATGCGCTATTAAATCAAATCTTTAACATTTAACAGAACACTAAATGGCAAATTTGTCGATACTTAAAATTTTCTAATTGTACCAAGTATTTATATATTTATATATAGGTATGTATTATATATTTCTATACTAAAAAGATGCTACTGTAATATCTTCCTTAATGCGAAAAAATTATTACCAGAAAAAAAAAGAAAAATAGAGTCTGCGAGTTGACAGTTAATTTTCATGCTTTTTGGTCCAATGATATAATCTTCGTACTATATAAATTTAATAAATGGAAATTCCAACATAGTTTGATAAAACTTACTATTTTCTAAAACTAATCAAGATAAAATATTTACAGTGATGCGTGTAGATAATATTCATAATTGCTAAATTTTAAGCCTAATAAGCTAATTTGATGAATTTTGTAGTTCTCGAAGCGTTTGCGCTCTCTACTTTTACTATTAAAAACTTCTAATCATTTAGCTCTCGTGAAATTTTATGATTTGTTAAACTAGGTTCGTGCAATTTGAATGAATGCATTAAATTATCTGTTAAGTTAATGTCATCTAAAAGCTTCTAGTGTTATTTACTAAATGCAGTACTATCAGCCGTTCAAATGATGTATTAGTTACATGCTGATAAAATATTGTATAAAAAGTTTCTATCTTATTTTTTTTTTATAAAAAACTTATTGCGTTTCATTTTTTTTCGATTCGAAGCCGTGTTTTTGTTGATTTTTGAACTCAGATCGTGCTTATTTTGGGTGTGTAGTTTGAAATGGGATATGCCGTGATATTTGCGGTAAGATGGTGAAAATTTCCTATCGCAATTAAATGTGTCTATACCGTTCCGCGACTTCGCTTCCAACTCGGCTGAAGCTTCAAAGTATACTTAGTGCTTGACTCGTATCGAGTAAGCTGCCTTTGTGATACACGGGTCAAAACTCGATCTATTGAAGAAGCTTTGAATGTTCGTTTACATAGACTGGGTCGGAGATTGCCAAAGAGCTTGCTTTTTTTTTAAAAGAAGAACGCGTTGTCTAGTCAATTGGTGACTGCAGTTGAATAGTTCAGTTAAAAAATGTTCAATATTGTCAGAATTGCTTTGCTCTCCAAGCCAGTATGTAGGAACATCAAGCGCCCCCTAGGTGATCAAACGCAATAGAAACAATACGTCATTGATAATTTCTATCGCGTTGCGTTTACGATTGCAATCGAAGTTTATATCGTCAGTGCGCGGACGTGAACGAAAATTTTAATTGACGTTTTTTAATATTTGATATTTGAAGTTATCATTTCCAGGAATCATAAATAGAACACTCGATCATATTGTTACGAACACACAAAGAAACTAGCGCCATCTAGCGGCAACCATTGAAACCACACAAAGACAGAGACCGTATGAAACTCTCTACTCAATACTAGATGGCGTTAGAGGAGCTACTGTGGAACTATACAGAAGTATAGTCTCGAAAACCGGGTACATGCGCGAACTTTCCAGAATGATCTGGGCCTCGTGTTGGCCGATATAAATAGCCGCAGGTAGGCGAGCGAGTTCAGTTCAGTTTGAGCGATCATCGAGGCGACTTCAAAGTGAAAACTAGTGATCAAGAGTGGTACCAGCGAAACCTACGACATTGGCTACGACATAGGACATTGTTTTAGTGCTTAGTGTTTGAACCTAGTGCTTTGTGTTGGACCTAGAGCTTGTGAATAAAGTCTTGAAAAGAGTCAGCAGGTCTTTCTCTCCAAATCCTTTGAACCCTAACACGTAACAACTGGTGTCAGAAGTGGGATTTGGAGATGCCATTGACTCCGAGAGAAGACTTCAAGGGCGTCAGGACAAGGGCACAACGAGCTGCGGAGGCCACACCTACTGGAGACCAAGCTCCGCCCACCGTAGGCCAAGCCCCGCTCACTGACCCCGACTATCATGCCCCGCCCACTGGCCCCGCCCCAGGCCCCGCCTACTCGAACTCAAACCCGCCCACTCGTACGCAGGCCCCGCCCACTCAGGCTCAGGCCCCGCCTACCCAGGCTCAGGCCCCGCCCACTTTGTCTAAAGCCCCGCCCACTGGATCCGCTCACCTTACCGCGCCCACCAGCGACACCGTAGCTTCTACAGACTCTCGAGTGGCTCATCAATTAGAAAGTTTAATTAAATTAATGGAGCTGCAAAAGGCTGAAATTCGTGGTGCTTTGCAAGAATCACAAGAGCAACAAAAGGCTGAAATTTGTAGTGTTTTGCAGGAATCACAAGAGCAAACAAGTTTCAAACTGCAAGAATTACAAGAGCAAACGAGTTTCAAATTGCAAGAATCACAAGAGCAACAAAAAGCTGAAATTCGTGGTGCTTTGCAAGAATTACAAGAGCAACAAAAAGAGCTCCAAGAAAAAACGCTTTGGGCTATAAAAGACGTTAGCGACGCGGTGACTAAGCTTCGAAAAGATGTCGACGTAGTGGAAGAACGAGTTACCGGGTTAGGATTGGATGTTGAAAATGTGAAAACCGGCCTCACTGAACTACAGAAGAAAGTAGTGCGCCTTGAAACCACGGGAGTCGCGATGTCTAGTGGAAGTACCGGAGTGGCGCAAGGACTGAGAGTGAAAGTGCCTCCGTACGACGGCACTACTCCGTGGAACGCTTATCGTCAACAATTCCAGACTGTTGCTACTGCCAACGGATGGACGGAAGAGCAATGCCTGACCGCTCTCACTGTTGCGCTCAGAGGGCAAGCTTTGTCGGTTCTGGAAGCACTGCCACATACAGGAAACGGGTTCCAAGACTTGATGGAGGCACTTGAATCCCGATACGGGGAGCGACACCTGGAGCACGTGTTCCGTGCCCAACTGCGTGACAGAGTGCAGCGCTCAGGAGAAGGACTACAACAATGGGCGTTGGAAATTGAGAAACTCGTCAGGAAGGCACACCCAGGAGCAGACACCGAGATGGTAGAAACGAATATTCTTCAAGCATTTGTCGACGGAATCAAAGACCTGGAGGTCAGAGCTGCAGTGAGGCTTCATCATCATACATCGTTAAAGGAAGCATTGGCGCATGCTTTGGAGATCGAGGCTGTTCGCCATGACATACGGCAGACCCATAAGATCCGCGAGGTCTCTGAGGCAGTCAAGGAGGTCAAGGCTCCTACGAAGAAAAGCTATGGAGTCATGTGCTACAAGTGCGGCGAAAGGGGCCATCTTCAGCTCAACTGCCCGCAGAAGGAGACCCAGATAGCAAGGATGAAAAGGATCGAGGAACAAATAGAGGAGCTGAAGAAACAAGGGGCTTCGTCCCCTGCCCGGGAGCAGGGAAAATAAAAGCCAGGACTAAGGGGCGAGTACTGGCTGACGCGGAGGAAGCCCCAATAACTGTTATCTCCCAGGCATGCAGTGGGAATAGTCTGCGATTCAGGGGACTATTAACGGGACGGATTGCAAAATGACTCTAGACACAGGAGCCTCTAGAACAATAGTGAACCCAAAGCTGGTAAAAGCCGCAAGGGGACATAAGAGGAGAATTAACTGTCGGCTTCTTACGGCCTCCGGTCAGCCAATACTCGTCCTGGGAGAAATGTCAGTTACGATGTATGTAGGGAGGTCCTCATACTCTCATAACGTTATCGTGGCTGAGATTATGGATGATTGCATCTTGGGTTTGGATTTCATGAAGAAACACAACTGCAGAATTAATGTCACTGACGGAGTTTTCAAGTGTGGTGAAGAAGAAATCTTCATTCTTGGTGCTGCTTGCGGGAAAGTCGCATGTGTAAAGAAAGTCATTATACCTGGAAGAGCGGAAGTTCGGGTGTTGGTGAAACTACCGACAACTGGAAAGAAAAAGTCAAATAGACGCGTGTTGATCGAAGACACACCTACTAAGACATCGGCGCAAAAACTGGTGACGGCGAGAACCCTTGTTAGTGGAAGCAGTAACGCTGTGGTCAAGGTTTTGAATCTTGATGATCGCGAGATCTGCTTGAATAAAGGTCATTGGAAATTGCGAAGAAGTTGTCTGGATGAAAAAGTGTAGTTCGATGACAGGCGCAGACTTGGCAAAGAGCAACAACTACGAATTAGTGACTGAGCTACTCGGTGACTGCAAGAGTAATCTTACTCATTCGCAGAGCATGAAAGCTAAGAAGTTTTTACAGCGCTACGCGAATATCTTCTCCAGTCACGAAGGGGACCTAGTGCTAGTGAATAAAGTCTTGAAAAGAGTTAGCAGGTTTTTCTCTCCGAATGCTTCGAACCCTAACATGTAACAATATCAAACAACAGGTAAATTTATGTATAAGTATGTATAAAGAATATGAAAACATTTTATCCTCGACCTTATTACAAAAGTAGACGGGTAGATTAAAATACACAGGGATAAATGGACCTACTTATGCAAAAGGGAACCAATCCACACAAATGCCATAATCGAGATAATGACACAGAAGCTTTCAATAATCAACCCTCTATCGACCCTGCAAAGATCAAAATAATCTGACAATTTTTACAGAATAAAACATTTCTATGACAAAGTTATCAACCAATTTATTATTATAATATATTTAATACTAGCTGACCCGGCGAACTTCATATCGCCTAACAGTGACTTTTAAGTATTATCACAAATCTTTTGTATGGGAGTATAGAAAAGTGTTGTTTTTAGACTTTTTCAGGAAATTTAAAATTTTTTTTTTTAGAATTTTTCTCTCCGTAAGAACCATCCTCGTACTTCAAGGAATATTTTAAAAAAAGAATTAGCGAAATCGGTCCAACCGTTCTCGAGTTTTGCGCTTAGCAACACATTCAGCGACTCATTTTTATATTATAGAAGATTAATGACCCATTTGACAGTCAATAGATTGAGAGCCCGGGAAGAAGGCTATGAACCGCAGGTGCAATCGTGAGCCGCGTTTATCCTCGACCTTATAACAAAATTAGACGGGTAGATTAAAATATACAGGTATATATATTAATGACCCATTTGACACTCAATAGATTGAGGGCCCGGGAAGAAGGCTGTGACGCGCGGTTGCAATCGTAAACCGTGACCGCCGGGAGGCTGTGCGAGCGTGCGGACCTGCGTGCGACGGCGGCACGCGCGCGCTCGAGGACGCGCTGCGCACCATGCGCGGCCGACCTGGCGCGGCGGGCGTTGCGTTGGGCGGCGCGGCGCGCAGGCTGCGGCGCGCGTGCGAGAACGCGAACGGCAGCCGCGCCGCCGCGTTGTAGCCGTACAGCGTCATCGGCCGCGACTCCGCCGGCGTGCACTCGCGCGCCAGCAGCAGCGAGATCTTCGGCGCGATCGTGTCCCCCGGCGACGGCGTCCGCTCCTCCGGCGACGCCTTCGGCACCGCCAGCTTGTCCCCCGTCTCCGGGTGGATCTTCTGCCGCGACGGCGACGTCTTCGTCCCAGTCTCCGGCGTCGACAGGTAGTTGACGCAGCCGAAGGCGAGCCCTATCTGCCCGAGCATCTCGGGGTAGTTCGACTTTTGATTGCTACGCGTCCGAGCAGCGTGGGGAAGAGACGTTAGTGTTAGTGACACGCGCGAGCTGTTAGTGGGGGTTCGAGGTTGTCGGAATGAAATCACTCGATCACACGTTTAACTACCTTTGTAAATAGCGTTCTTTAGATCGTTTGTTGTCGCTCTGCAATGTGATAAGCGATATGTTTATTGAACATTAAATACGTCGACTTTTACTAATGAATTATTAGACTTATAGTCGCTTCGAGAATGGATTCTAATATTTATACTCACTCGAGGACCTGGTAAATCTTCTCCGATTCTCCGTTGAATATCAAAGGTCTTAACGGTATCTGTTCTTTTGGTTGTCCGTTTGCTCTACAACAAATATGCATTATTTGATATTTATTTAAACACTTTAAACCTTAATTATACATTTACTCACAAATTCGGCGCCAACGGTGGTCCCATTCCGTATTCGCGTTGCATCATCGAACTCAAATGGTTACCAACACCTTGTGCTAAAACAAAGTATGTTTTTTGTAAAAATTTCCTACACAATACGTAACCAATAGTAATGTTATGTTTCAATGTCATACCCGGAGGTCCTTCGCCTTGTTTCCTGTGTCTATTAAAATGCCTGTTGGGACCGTGTCTGCGTATACTCGACCAAACTCCACCAAATAGCGAATGATTTCTCTGTAAAATATATATTGATGCAAGGAGTTATGCCAAACTTTTTAATATAATTTTGAATATAATCAGCTTCCATCCTCGGTTATGCCTGTACTAAAGCAGAAGCGACATTGTATGTGTATAATGCTAACTATACCTACTTCTTTTGCAATATAACCTTCTTCAATAAATGGGTTATGTAATATATCGTACCCGCTAAAAGATTTTTCCATTCGTTCCTGTACTACCTGATATTAGTATGTCCAACAACCAAACTCTAGCTAGCAACATAAGAATTGATAAATGAATAAATAAGTTCTTGGTATTTCTTACAAATACCTACTCCTGACATTTATTGTGGAAGAGAACAGGAAAAGGTATCTTGCTTAAAATCTGGAGTAGGCTGACAGGATACTTCAACTTTTCAAAAACAAGATCACCGCTAAATAACACTACTACTGAAATTATTAAGGTGACCAGAGCTCTTGGGTTGGGTTTAAGATATGGTCAGAAGTACGCTTGTAATGCTCCTGGTGTTACAGGCATCTATAAGCCACGGTATCCATTTACCATCATATAGACCGTACGTATGTTTTCCACTCATGTAAAAATAAACTTACCCTATGCATAGGTATATCGTTATCAGCGACCATTTCGTCGAGAGTTCCCGATATCGCTCGTTTCAACTCGGGCCCAGCTTCATGCAACGTCCTCAGACCAGCCTGAAGCGTCATCTGATGGTTCTGTTCATCATTCTGTCTCAACTCTTGCTCCTTACGCTTTTTGAACCTTTATTAAAGGATTTGAATTAAAATGATGTCCAACATGTCCATACTTGTGATATAATGCGTAATGCTAGCTGAGGCTTTGGTAAGATGAAAACTAACTCTAGCTATTAGCCTAATTTTAGTTACCGTTTGTACTGCCATAAAGTCCAGACTTAATTAATAGTAAAGATCTAACTATTGATAATTTATACACTAGTGCAGCTAAATTGTTTTCTCTAATTATCTAGGCTAGTTTTTTTATTAACAATATAGAAAGAGGTTTAGATTTCAGGATCGTTACTTCTTTAGGAATTTCAACTTACTTAATTCTACGCCTTTTTTTCTGTTCCAATTTTTCAAAGACTAAAACTACGTTGCTAGAAATGTAAAAATAATAGTATTTTTTTGTAATTTCCTGTTTATGATTACAACGAAACAACTTTTTCGGATTTAATCGCGGTTTATTAGGTTTTTTACATGCCCGACGTTTCGGATGCTTTACAGCAACCATGGTCACGGGGGACCTCGGTTTATGTTTTGAGTTATGTCGAGGAAAAAAACCACAAAAACACAACATTTAAAAAGTGTTCGAGGTTGGGTAAAACGATTATGGTACGTTCGCTTGTAATGTGTCAATAGCATGCTAATTCAGCATCATGATTAGATTGATGTGGGTATTTGGATAAAGTTTGCCAAACTGTTTAATGTATATCATATTATTATATTCTTAGGACCATGCGGGATCGAAAACAACTTCACTGGATCCTGCTATGTTTCGTGTATTTATAAAACTATAAAATCATCTATTTGATATTTCCAAGTGTAAAATGCTAAGGGAACACATTCTCTCCTAAATAACATACTTTGCCTTAGATGCGTTACTTACGCGTGATTCCTATGGAACAAAAAAATCGTGTCAGTTTGAAACCGAACTTAATATAAATAAATTATATGTGATTAAATATATAAACAATAAAATAAATCGTATAACAGGAGAATTCAGATTTAAATATATTTCTCAATTATTTCTTTAATGTAGACTAACATTACATTTTTTCATTATGTAGTTGGCTCTACCAAGCAAGTAGTATTTCATCAATCACTTAGAAACCAAAAGAAATATTTCAAATATTTCATAGAAAAATAACTCGTAATTTTCCATTATTCATGACAATTTTATCCTCTGTTTCAGATAATGGTGGACTTATTTGACTAAACTTTATTTCATAAACAGCTTTTGGTAGTTTTTTTTATTTGCATAGAAAGTTATTGTAAAGTTATGGACGTACTATTTTACATCATATAATTCAAGTTTGGTACATCAAATTCTTTACATTTTTAACAAAAGTTTTTAATTAGATAATTTTCATAATTTTTTGGAAGATTTTGTGTATTAACTAAATGTCTGTTATATTTAAGTTAGTGAGGTAGAAAATCAAAATTCCATACCTCCTAAAGTAGTCCTGGATAAGGAAGGTAGCATAGAACTTTCCAACGGTGATCTCATTGGGGTCGCCGGGTGGCGGTACGACTTGGTCAAGAAGTTTGGGGGAGGTTCTCTTCCAAATCTTCTTGATAACAGCTCGGAGCTCGGTGTTACAGTCGTCTATGTTACCTGTTAAGAGAAATGTGACGGATTGTTTAAGAATATTATTGTTATAATAATGTCACTTGCACAATAAAAATAGAAGCTTAAATTGCTGAAAAACGTAAAATAATTATATAACGACTTAAAAAACGACACTGCTGACATGATCAATTCAGCACAATTTTGTAATATAGTATTCAAGTGTAATCTCTAATAGATTCCAAAAGATTTGTAACTTTAGAATGACACTATATGACACATAATTTAAAAATCCTGCTAAGCCTTGATTAATGTTGGTTAAGTTTCCATAACGTAAAGAATTTAGTTTTATAGAAAGAAAAAAAATGATGGATTGAAAATGTAATTGAATATTAAGTAAGCTGCGCCACGTGGTTTCACCGATCCAGTGAGAATGTCGGGATAAAAGTGTATCTACCTACCAAGTTTCATTAAAATCAATCCAGTAGTTTTTGCGTGAAAGAATAACAAACATACATATATCCTCATATACTTTCACGTTTATTATCAGTAAGATAAAAGTTTAACCATCCGTTTTTATCTTGAGCGAAGTGCGTACGACCGCGAAGAGGGTGGCGTTGAAGAGAACCGTTCCGTCGGAGTTGAGCGGCATGTTCATGGACACCAGGCGCTTGCAAGCCACGCGGTGGGGACACAGCTTCCCGAACCCTGGGGAACATATATATGTATAAAAGACATTAGTTGATTACTTAAAAATTGGAATTGGAAAATTATACAATGTGTTGCTCTGAAAAAACAAAGATTTTATTATAGAATTTTTCTTTATACATTATAATACAAAATTAATTATAAAAACCCTTAACCTACCTGAAAAAACAAAGAAACGACATTTAAAGCTATTTACCAATTCCTATACATAAAATTAAAATTAAATATTTCTTTCATATGTGACTATTATGGAGTGTCAAAATATCTTTATAAAAACAATACATATTACTACTGATATAAAAAAGGTGCTATTATACAAATATACAAACTCAAAGGAATATATTTCTTATATATTGTAAGCAATTCGTTGACTTAATTGTACAGGCTGAAAATCAATATGTATTGTGGACTTCGTCTGCGTGGAATAATGACTGAATGTTCAACCTGATTCTTTAAATTGGCATACATTTTTTATTTATAAAGTGATCGTCATGAAACAAACACTAAATGTTAAGTTAAGCTTGCCACAATGAATTAGTAAAACTACATCATCCACCACCATCTAAATTGGATAATCCGTTTCTGAGATTAGCGTGCACAAACGCACAGACAAACAGACGAACAGACAAAAATTCTGACCATCATTGCTTTGGGTTCTGTTTGCGTTGTTAAAGGTCCCAATAATATTTTTTCTCATATATCTTAAATGTACAGACAGCGACCCGTTACATTCTTATTATATGTATTGATTAGTCCTAGAATATTCTATAGTAATTCAAAATTATCTAAGATATTATATTATATGTGAAATTCTTTGGATTTCCGAAACTTAATGGTGATCCTTCTACAGTATTCTGATACTGGAAAATTTGATTTCTGATGTCATATAAGCAGAAACTCAGTGAATTTTCGTCAGTTTCATTCTGGTGTCCATCGAACGACATTCAACTTGTGTATAGATATTTTATAGGGTTCGATCCCCGCACATGACAAACATTTGTATTGGCCATACAGGTGTTTGCCGTGGTCTGGGTGATTGTGAAGTCCTAGTGGTCCGATCGTTGCTCATAGTAGGGAATATATCCGCCAACCCGCATTGGAGCAGCGTGGTGGATTAAGCTCTGAACCTTCTCCTACATGGGGAAAGAGGCCTATGCCCAGTAGTGGGATATTACAGGCTGAAGCGTATAGACATTTTAATCCTACCCTACATATTGTTTGTTTCTTATCTCGACTATGTTTTGTTTAGGTATATATTGTATTGCGATGTACCCAACATATACAATATTGTTTAATTTTAGTGTGTGTATTTTCTCATATAAGTGAATTGTATTCTTTTGAGAAATTAATGATATTTAACCTCAATCATTTTATGTCATTCAAATACATTAATTGTCAGGAGCACAAGGTACAAGAACAATTGTTTCATGGATAATTAGTAGTTTCATTTATAAGATCTTTGTAATTACAAATAAAATTTATTATTTTTGGTCTCATTATATAAAAGTTAGTACTTACCGAGAGGAGGACTTATTTTTCTTAACAATGTCACTACGTCTAAATGTTTTATCCGTCCCTTAGCGTCAGGGTCGTACTCACTCCATAATCTATTAAAAACAATATATCATTAAAAAAATACTAATTAAATAAAAAAATAAATAAAAAACAATCACACATTTTGTAGAAATCAAATTACCTTATAAATTCATCTAAGTGGTGTGGTCCCAATATCGACCAGTCTCTGGTTAAGTAGTCGAAATTATCCATAATTACAGCGACAAACAAATTAATAATCTGGAAAGTAGAGGAAGTACATTATTATGTACATTTGAACAAGGTATAAACTCAAACTTAAATGTAGTTCTGAGGTTTCTTAATAGATGGCGCTATTGGTATTTTACGTCACGCTTACATTATTATGTATGTATTATGTTTTATTAAATTTGGTGGAATTTAAAAGTATATCCATGAAATATACCGTTGATGCGTACCTCGTTTGGGCCTGTCAAGGACTTGGTGTAGCAGTATATAACTATTATGTACGATTTTATTTTTGTGTTACCCACACATTAGGAATTCTAAACATTTTTGAATATCATATCAAAAATTGACCGCTCCAGCGGGATTCAAACCCGCGTCTCCGACTGACCGTGTCGGCGCTCTAGCCAATTAAGCTATGGAACGATGTACCCGCCAGAGCGAAATTCTTGATATGATGATTTTTATTTTTCGATTTAAGCGAACCATATATATAACTATTTGTCAGTCAGTATATAGTCAGTCAGTCAGTATATAACTATTTATCAACTTAATTATGAACTCGAATGGAGTTAACTCCTTAAGAACATTGTTATTAAATATACTTTGACGGTTCGCAGGAAAGTGGACATAAGGTGCCAATCAAACCACTAATTGCAAATTCATGCGACGTCATCAGGCCTGATGATGCTCCAATAAAGGATCGAAACGTCGCATGAATTTGCAATTAGTGGTTTGATTGGCACCTTATGTCCACTTTCCTGCGAACCGTCAATGAATTCTTATAACAAATGGACACAACGATAAATAATGAAAATTGTTATTAAAGATATATCTATCTTCTTATCGCAAGATACGTTGTGCGGTAAATCGTCATTCTCAGGGCGGGTCTCAGTGCTACTACTTCACACGAATTCACTCCTCAGTTTTTAAGTAAAACATCTTCACACACATTTAACTTGGGGAGTAAGCTGGTGAATGCGTGACGAGAGCGTTACGGAAAGTATGTTCGGACGAGGCAAACGGAAGTTGAAAGAGAAAAAGAAAATGTGTGCTCGTATCTTTCTTTTCCATATTAATAAAATATAAACTGAGTGAAAAAATAGTAAAAAAAAAACGAGTGTGCATTAGACCACACGATTGAAGTAAAACTTCTTAATCACTCCTACAGTAATATACGAAACGTAACTCTCTCTCTTTCTGTCATCACTAACTTAGAAATAAGTAATTCATTTCCTTTCTCTCTTTGTCTCATAGCCAGTTATGTTTCGTATATCTAAGACACAGTGCAGGTATATTGTGCAGAAGTTTTACTTCTGTTGTGTGGTCCAAAACACTCGTTTTTTCATATGGCCATTCCATGGCTTATTATTTATTTATCGTTTTTTAAGGAGTTAACTCCAAGAATATCACAATATGAATGATTGTGATTGCGTAACCACAATCGGACAAAAGTCATTGACCATGAGAAGGATGTCGAGTCTATATCAGGTGTCCAAAAACTCAACCAAAATAATCACTATATAGACTGCAAATTATCTTTATGGGCTATATAAACGCTTAATGTGTGGTTATCGTAACAGTATAATGTCAGTCTGTTGCTTGACCACTGCACTAATTCCTAAACAACATAAAAATGACAAATAAAAACACACCATGTATAAAAATTACCACATATTAGAATAACGGTTGCTGAAGTACAAATTATGAAAACAACTCACGAGAAAGGAGCAAAGCACGTAAAATGAGATAAAGTAAGGGAAAGCGAGGACACTGCCGCACGAGCCGCTGCTGTCTTCTTCGCCTTCTTCGTCGTAATTCCGATCACAGCGCACTTCCGGTTCCGGGGAGACACCCATCATTATATCTTGCCAGGCTTCGCCTGATGAGAAAAATATATAAATATATATAGAACTATATGTAAATTACTGATATCAAGTCATTCGCGTTTGTGTACACTGACTTTGTATCAATGAAAGCGTTTTCCAGCGATAAAAGAATTTTAATATCTGACCAATCTCGTCGTTGAATTAAAAAAAAAGTTATTGTTCAGTTCAGAGTTATAAATAAATTTCTAAATTAAAAGTAGCCTCAGTTACTCCTTATTACATCAGCTATCTGTCAGTGAAAGTTCCGTCAAAATCGGTTCAACCGTTTCAAAGATTAGCCGGAACAAACAGACAGACACACAAAAATTGTAAAACATAATAATTTTGGTATATGTACCGTGTATTACAAACAGACACTCCAATTTTATTAATTTGTATAGATATTAATATCAATATGTATTTAATATTCTTTTAAAACTACTAAACTAGAAATAGAATGTGGAATGTGGAATTCTTTACCCGTAAGTATACGGCGTGCACAATCATTAGAGTCATTTAAGAGCCATTTGAAAGACCATTACTTAAATTTGCTATAATATCGTTACTGATTTAGTGCTATATTTCTCTTGTACTCTGTCGTTTATATTTATAGTATCTATTAGTTGTTTATATTGTATGTATGTATGTATGTATGAATCTATGTATGTATGTATGTATGTATGTATGTATGTATATGTATGTTTATGTATGTACTGTTATATGTAGTTGCATGCCTGTAATTATATCTATTCAAGTGTATGTATAGTTATATAATTATATGTTTTTACATATATTATTTTAAAGTACACCTCTATGCCGCTTTATTCTTATTCATGTCCTTTTTCTAAAGGTTGTCTGGAAGAGATCGCTCTTTAGCGATAAGACCGCCTTTTGTACATTCCTTTTTTGTTATTATTATTATTATTTCTCACTTGTTTCTTTTTCTTTCTCTTTTATGTTATTTGTATTATTTTTGGTTGTACAATAAAGTATATTTGTATTTGTTGTATTTGTAGAAATTAGATTAGTTTGGCCGTCGCTTGAGTGATCAAATGGTAAATTATGGACCTACTTTTTGATCACATTTAGCCCTATGAGTGGACATCAAAACCACTGCCTATACTTCAGTGAAGCGTTACTGATTCAATGATATTAAATATCTATATATTTGAATAACGTTCTGAATAAAAAAGGGTAACGTAGAAACAACTGACTAAGATATTAACAGATAATAATATAAATTATACGGTACTAGTACCCACGGTCACCAACCCGCCTGCCCGTGTGGTGTCCATGGGCAAAACACACGAGTTCACGCCCTTTTTTGGCGCGAACTTGTGGAGAATTATATCCAGCAGTGGACTGCGATACTGAAGTGATTCAGTACTAACCAGTAGCAGAACGAAATAACACCAATATAGCCTGTGGAAACGTCTGGAAGTGGTTGTTTCGAGTGATGGGTGTGTCGTCATCTATAGCAATTTTTCCAAATACCTAAAAAATAATATACGCTTAAATTATTTAAACTCATTTAGAAACTTATGTATATAAAACACGAGACTAAGAAAAGAGAAGAAGAATTTGAACATTCGGTGCTGTCATTCTGAACTGTCCGTAGTTTAAGTACAGAATTTTAAGATTGGTCTTATTTGAAAATCAGCTAATTATATTTAACTTTAGATGTAAATACACGTATTTTTTAACTTACTTGCATCCCAACAACGGCGTAAATGAAGAACAGCATCAAGATCAATAGAGCAACATAGGGCAGCGCTTGGAAGGATTTGATAAACGTCCACAGTAATGTTCGAATGCCTTCGCCACGAGACAGCAGCTTGACCAGCCTCATCACACGGAACAATCGAAAGAAGTTTATAGATGGGATCGAACTTTCCTGCGAGATTAATTTTAATTTGAACCTGTGTTTGGGTTAATTTACGTTTTAATATTTTTTTTTTGATTAAATGTTTCAGTCTGTAATACTCTCCTGCTGGATCTTTTTATCAATTTAGAAGAAGGGTTTTGATTGTGTGAAATGTATCATATTTAGTAGATCTTATAATTGTTTCATGAAATATATTTCTCGTGTAAAAAAAAGTGTAACTCCATGTAAAGATTAAAGGACAAAAAGTATTGTATAATCAGTACAGAATGAAAAAAAAACCTGTTGAGTACTGACGAATAATTTATTTGTCATATATTTCTTATATAGTAAATGAAATTTAAAAGCTCTAAAGAATCAGTATAATTCATATTAATATTTTGTAAAGGAAGATCATTATTCAGATGCTTATGATTTTAAACCAATTTCACAAAATATTCATTATAGGTTTCTGGCAAGGATGAGGTTCTCAATCCGACTGTTTATTTTTTTTGTTTTAGGAATGTTATCTCGGCACTTTATACTGAGTGGACCGTTTTTAGACGAGGAAGCAAATGAACTGTGCTTTCTAAATTATAATCTATAGTGTGTATATACAATCTATAATATCTCCAAATATAAGAATTTATTACAGATATGCCTTTATTTGTTATTTTCAGTAACGCTACATGTATCTCAAAAATACATTTTGTGTAATTGTGAAGTGCTTACAGTGCATCTCCTATGTCTAAAAATTTGATCTTGTTGATTACTATTTGCTGGTTACTGTCCCATGTACATCAAAAGCTAACCTTATAATTATTTGCTTGACAACATCTAAAGCTATTTTATTATTAACATCTATTATTCTTGATTTATCTTTAAATATTCAAAATTCTTTTAATATATATTCAAGTTCTTTATTATCTATAAAAACTTTATCTGTACTTTCAGTATTATCTATTCTAGATTCTTTGCTAATTTTTCTTTACGATATTTTGTAAAGATTTATGTATTCTATGTATGTGGCTAAATTTTTATAAATTACGTCTCCTAAAGCGTGCACTTACCTTAACAACGTGTGCTCTTGGCAATCCACTTCCCTGCAATAAACACGATTTCTTCAATCATCTACACATATTTACTATACAGGATGCCACGGCTTGCTGTTATTACAACATCTATATCGTCCATGCTCGGGACAGTAACTACATTGTCTAAATTGAGATGGTCATCTTAACATTTTTGAATATCATATCAAAAATTGACCGCTCCAGCGGGATTCGAACCCGCGTCTCCGACTGACCGTGTCAGCGCTCTAGCCAATTAAGCTATGGAACGATGTACCCGCTAGAGCGAAAATTTTGATATGATGATTTTTATTTTCGGTTTAAGCGAACCGTGGCGCCGTCTATAGTGAGTTCTTTACAGAGACCCGTAACTATTCAAAGTTTCATATTACAATGAAAATCTTTGACAGGAGAGAAGGATGGTCATCTTAAATAATTTTATTGCTCCTTTCAAGCAGAAGGTATTAAATGTTTCAGAACTACTTTTTATCCAATGTTGAGTATTACCAATAAACTATTACAGCAACGAATAGGAACTGTCTACATTTATATGAATGATTTTTGTTTGTTTTTATCTTTTTGCCACGTTAATGTTACAATGGCAAATGTGCTGATGGCGGTATATAGAAAGAAGAACATAAAAATAATCTTCAAATGACAGTCGCGACGACTAAACGGCAAAGCGCCTGTACAAATTGAGGAGCATTAAAAATTCAGAACTTCGTATTAGCTAAAACTTGAACTAAGGAATCGAAAGACGATCAGCGAGCTTTTAGATTTCTCAAACCATGTCTTTTTATATCAATCATAATATTTGTTTTTAATGAATAGCGGTAATTTATCTGTTGACCACAAAGATTAGTTTCACTTAAGAACAAAGCAGGAATAATAATGATCATATAAATAGCTTACGTAACGACTAAGATTTTGTTGTATATACTTCAAATGATGACCATTTCAATTTAAACGATGTACCTAGTGTAGGTGGTTAACTAAATATAAAAAATTGCATATATGCCGTGCAAAGTGAACATTACCTGATTTTTAAGTTCGTTTACTTGTGATACGACGATGTCGATGATGCTACCTAAAACGATGATGAAGTCGAACGTGTTCCATGCGTCTCCGAAATAGTTCTACAAAATAAGTATGAATAGACTTTATAACTTGTTGTGAAAACTTTTTGAGAATATTACCCACGATGTATCGTGACATGTATGAAAAAAAAAATACAATTAACATCCCACCAGTTGTGGTCATTCTTACTATCATCAGTCAAATAGAAGTTCACATATGTTTTATATACATAGCGGTGAAATGATATTTTACGCCTCTCAATTATTTTCACACTAACTTGGACCACTCTCTGGGTGATTGAAGGACAATTCAAATTATAAATTATCTGTTTTAACGATGTATTAAACTTAATAAACTACTTATGTATTTTTGCTTATTCTAAGATGAAAAAATGTTTTAAAAATATTTCATTATCATCATTCCAGCCTATTGCAGTCCACTGCTGGACATAGGCCTTCACAAGCTTACGCCAAAAATGCGTGAACTCATGTGTGTTGCCCATAGTCACCACGCTGGGCAGGCGGGTTGGTGACCGCAGGGCTGGCTTTGTCGCACCGAAGACACTGCTGCCCGTCTTCGGCCTGTGTTTCAAAGCCAGCGGTTAGATGGTAATCCCGCCATCGGTCGGCTTCTTAAATTCCAAGGTGGTAGTGGAACCTTGTTATCCTTTAGTCGCCTCTTACGACACCGACGGGATGAGAGGGGGTGGCTAAATTCTTTGGTGCCGTAGCCACACAGCACAATAATATTTAAAAATATTTATTGAGCGTAAATATAACCTTATTATAGATAAAGTCTAACCTTAAACCGAAAAGCAGCCAGCTTGAAGATAAATTCAAGTGCAAAGACCGCTGTGAAGATCATGTTCAGCATATCTAGTGCTTTGCTGTACTCGTGAGGCTGGTTGTGGTATTTCATGGCGAGGGTGATGGTGTTTATCATAATGAGGACAAAGATTGCGTATTCAAAAGGCTGGGACGTGACGAACCACCATACTTTGTACTGGATTCGGTGCTTTGGGATATACCTGTGGAATTTGGGTTTTTTTATCCATTAAATTTTATACATAATTTACTACTTTTGTATAAATTTCATATAAGTATATTTGAATAATATCAAAAATTGAAATAAAACATGATTATTATTTATTCTACTCAAATTGAAACAAATTCATAAAGTGAAACAAATAGAATCAAGGAATTTGAAGTTTGAAAAGATTAGGGAGAAGTGAGAAGAGTAATTTTAGGACAACATTGAACTATTGATACATCAAGTTTCGTAATAAGTAACTTAGAATTAATATTATATTATTTTATTTAGAGTCCGTTATTTTGCTAGAATGGTCCATAACTTACCTCCTAATTGGCTTAGCTTTCAAGGCAAATTCTATACAATTTCTTTGGTTCTTATCTAGTTCACAATTCTTGTATTCCTGCTCACCCTCATTTTGGAATGTCACTATGACGAAACCGACGAATATGTTTACCTGAGGAATGTTGTAAATTATGTCATTTACTGGAACTTCTCAATATATATATGACTCTGTTTTTGCTACAAAATCGTCGTTTCTTTCTCCATTAAGAAAAAGAAAAGTAGGTCTTCCGCTACGCTACCCCACTAAGAGTTAGGGGACCTTGTCTAATAGGGTGATCATTATTCATGGTAATGAGTAGTAATCGCCCTATTATAGCCTAGGTGACTCTGAAGCATTCGGAGCCGAATGCCGAATGTGGGAAGCCCTATAAAGCACTCAGGTCAGAAACAAATACTTGTTAAGATAGAAATAAATGCTCCGAGCGGGCATTGAAACTGTAGCCACCGACGTTGAGGCAACTAGGTGGGTTAGTGATTTTTGTTGTTGGTGAAAAGATTTCTATACATTTATTACCACTCCAAAGTAAGATGACCCTTTTTTAATATTACAATTACATATATTCAGAGAAGATGAAATTTTATTTTAATAGGATGATGCACATTTTGATACGGTTTTGGAATATAATAGTTTAATTGTTATAGTGTAAATTCTTACCATAAAGAAGGCAATTATAATAATGTAAATAATATAGTATGCAGCAACAATTGGACGGAAGTTAGTAATGGGACCGCGATCCTCTGCATTCGAATCTATAGATACGTACAGTAACCTGAAAATAATAATTTTTTATAAAATTTAAATGTATTTTGTCTACAAAGATAGTAATTTTTCGGACAGTTTTAGTAATTTAACTATTTTTAATTCTACGATATTTTTCCTAAAGGCTAGCAACGTACACACGACTGCTCTTAAGCATACATGTGAGCATTAGTAGCCACTTAACATCAGTTAGTGCTGTCTGCCCTTTTGCGAACATCTTTTCATATTAAAAATACTTACTAGAGATAGAAAAATTGTGCTTTTGACTTCTTAGGTGATAATTTTGTATGCTATAAGCAGTTTAGAAATGTGAAGTTTATCTTCTTTTAGTATTATAGATTTTTATTTTTATTACGCTTGTTATACAGATTAAATTTATTATATTTACCCTGGCCATCCTTCAAAAGTGGATACTGTGAAGAGGGTGAGCATCCCTTTCATTACATTATCAAAATGAAAATCATTTCTTTTCCATTCTCTATCTCTAACTACGTAATTACGATTTTCGAATACTAAATAAGTTCCCCTGAAAAAAAATATATTGATATATTACTCAACTGTAACTAAACGGAAAAAAGTGGAATTTTGCTGTATTGTACTTACTGACACTCTTCCTTTGTCATCTTCGAAATATCATTACACCTAAAAAATTTACCCTGCAAAAAACTTCCGTGATTAGACGTGTCCAAATCGTAGAGATTAGAAAATTTCATGCCTCGAAGCTGTCGTTGATATCAAAAATTAGCATTTAAAACGAAACTCATTTCTCATGATGCATTTTTATGTAATTTATTTGAATTTGTCAGTGTATTTTTATGTATATTACATTTTATTTACATGCTTTTTAATTAATAATACAAGCTGGAGTTTTTGAATAATTAATTCAGTTAATTTTTCGTCTTACCGCACCATGTTTGTTTTAGTTTAAAAAATCGAAATGCTCACCTTAAACAACTGTACACCGACGACAGCGAACATAAATTGTAACAAATACGTCACTAGCATTATATTTCCTATAGTCTTAATCGCTACTATCACACATTTCACCACATACTAGAATTTCAATGAAGGATTTAGTGCAGTTAGTTGCATGGGTGTATACGTTACCAGGGTATGTCCACAATGTCCAGTGACCGGGCGGCGTCGGGACATGGGGGGCAAAGCAAACAGTCTTTTATATAGGACATTTTAACATGAGGATTATGGGAACGGCTCTTTAACTACATACACTGTTAAAGATAATTGATTCTTGTTAGACGTTTCAAATGGGGATTGAAGACAAGTAAACGCCAAGGTAGGGGGGGTTATCTATGTAACGTAGGTTCATATTAGTCCTCTAAATGATTTGGATTTTATGTAATATCTACACCTTTGGGTCAAGGATATTAGCTACACATGCTACAGTATGTTAGTAACGTTATATAAAAGATCTAACATATATAATTCTATAACATAGTCTAAATGTTAGTATATTTCTAAAGTAAATCATGCTGCGAAGTTATGGACACAGCTTCGGTTTCTCGGACTGAAATATTCTTTATTTATATTTGCATTTGTGATAAAAAGATAGTGATAATATATTTATAGATGAAATAATGTCGTTAAATGAAACAAATTGACACGAAGATAATATACATACATATAGATACTGAAGAGGAATGGTTAAAGCGTAACAAGCAGAAAATTAAACAGCACAAGAATGAAAATAACGAAAAAAGCAAAGCGTCAGTATATATAGAAAGAAGACAGTAAAATCATGAGAAATGAGTAGTGAGAAAGAAGAAGTAAAAATTAGTTATACTAAGAAATAAGTTTTGAAGAAATTTTGAAAATATTTTGATACCCAAAGGTGTAATAGATTTAAAGATAAAATAGATCGTGTTTCACTTCAACCGGTGGCACAGATAGTCGTACAGTACAGACCGAGGAGTAGACGGTGCTTCAGATAAAAGTGACGGAAGTGCCCCCTACCTTGAACATTTGCACTCCCATGACCGCGAACATGAATTGAAGCAAGGATGTTACCAACAAAATGTTTCCAATCGTTTTGATTGCAACGATCACGCACTGAACAACGTGCTATAATCAGGGAAAAATTACTTTTAATACAATGATAATAAAAATCTTTATTTCATTAAAAATATAATCAAGGTAAGTATCTATAAAATCATTAATGACGTTGATTTTAGAGAATTGATAACTGACCTTAAGGCCCTTCGCCCTGTTGATGGCTCTGAGAGGCCTGAGCACCCTGAACACTCGCAATATCTTCACAACGGAAATACTCCCAGACCTAAAATAAAGAGTCTTTTAAATAATACCATTAGGACTTAGTTATAATTATTAGAGGTGACTTACTAAATCAAAATATTAATATCATAAAAGATAATAAGTTTGAGTTTTGAATACTAAGAATAAACATCCAGAAAGCTTCAAATCTATCAATGATTTGTAGTTTTGATTTTAGTTACAATATATTTAGGCATTCCAGCGATAAAAAAATTATCGAACAAACACATTACTTATGAAAATAAAGACTATATCCGTACTTAAAGCTCATAGAGATAAGAGAGACGCAAACGACAAGCATGTCGAGTACGTTGAACGCTGAACGCAGGAAGGCGCCCTGGTGCAGGATCAGGCCATACGTCACCAGTTTCAGGAACAGCTCCAGAGTGAAAATACCCGTGAAGAATATGTCGAATTGACTTAGTAACTGGAACAACATATTTCATAATAATTTGGAGGATCCGTACCAAGTTTGAGAGTGTTATTTAGTGCGTAATGGAAAATATTTGAACTAAGCAATTAACTTAATATATGACAGTATGTATGTATGTATTTATGTATCTATTTATGTATGTATGTATGTATATGTTTAATTATTTGAATATTTATATTAAATTTGTTGTAACTTGTACACCTATGGTGACGCTAGACCACTTCCTTTGCCCTAAAGTTGCCTGGAAGAAGAGATCGCTTTTTAGCGATAAGGCCCTTGTACCCTTGGCCCTTTGTACCTAATTAATATATTTTCAATATTTTTTCTTTCTTTGATATGTATCATTTCTGTTTTTGGTGTACAATAAAGTGTATTATTATTATTAACTTATTAGTTAGAATAATATCTTCGTTTTATTAGTTCATTCCATAAATGCCATATAGAAATATTGGTAATTTTTTTATGCTCCAGTAAATATTTTATTAAACATTATAAAAAATATAAACAAAACAATATACATTGGTAAATTATGACATGAATATAGGAATAACTACAGGAATTTATAATATTTCATTTATTTACCCAGTTCCTGAACCCCTTTTGTGCGGCGTCCAAGGGATCTTCCGCTGCCAACATAGCAGAGGAGAGCATGATGCACACCAGTATAATGTTCCCAAACGTTGACGATGACGACATTTTATAGCAGAACACTCGAAACCTGATATGATATCAATATTGTATACTTTGGCAATAAAGTTCATACAATATTAGAAGTTGTTCATATTATGTACACAGTTATACAGTCCAATAAATTAAATAACGTATAATGTTAAATCACTTGAATATCATTTAATTAATTTTCGTTTAGAAATATTTTTGTTTACGGTATGTACAAGAAAAGTTTGGATGTTTTAAATAATTTTATTATAACACATTGTATATCACAACATCGATTAACACCACGTCAACAGCAAATGAAGAACACCATAAGCTAAGTCATGCAAAATAATAATATATAGTTACAAAAATTACAACAGAACATTACATACATAAATCACGCTCATGCTATTAAGGCAGAACCTAAAACTATAAAGGAACATGCTCTAACATTTCGGCATACTATTTGAAAAGAAAACAACTGAACTTCTAAATTTCCATCGTATATTCATGCTGAACTAACTGACAACGCTTCTACGGACAAACCTAGCCGCTAACATCGGATATTGGAAGGTACCCTGTAATCTCATTGTAGAAAATTTTGATCTCGGGTAATTGTGGACAATATCGAGGGCAGCACTCGTGCAACACAAAAATGGTACATGAATTCGATAAGGACGTAAACAATGATGGAAAAGTGAATCATTCATCAAGGCTGGTAACATCGCGCCAATACGATAACAATGAGACACGGGTACCGAATCACCAATCACCTGTTCGTTGGTGAGAATATGAAGAAACTACTAGCGTTCGGTATTGGCGGCGTCTGATTTGGCATATTCAGTTCAGATATCCGCCGCGGTCTAGCGGTTACAAGCGTCCCTTCCTCTTCTAACTCGCCTCCATCTTTATAATATAGAAACATATAACATTCCTCTTGTAAACTCTCTATCTACTTATTTTTACCTTAAACTATAATTTTACCTTGTCACTTAAATTTAATGTGTTCATGCCGAAATATTTCAAGTGACCCTATTGCGAGATAAACGCCTATGTTTCAATAAAATCAAATGCGAGTAAAAAAAATTAAGTGATTAGCTAATAAACGTGAGAGTGAAATTAATAATAAAATAACATAACAGCTGAAAATTATTAAAGTCGTTTAAGATAAAGGCATCAATATTAAAAAAAAAGAATTGACTCCAGTGACTTGCTGAGAAGCATTAAATAAAAATAAAAGTAGATGGTACAGCGGTATCAGTAGAGTCAATAAGAAATAAAGTTCAGAGGCGGATAAGTAAACATCTAATCGAAAGCGTCGCTCCACCGCGGTCCCTAACCTGTTGTCTTTGGAAAATATGAAGAAGGAAGTGGCATCGGGGATCGGCTTGGCCGAGTCCCTAATGTCGACCTCCGAGAGGCGCCGCGGTCGCGCCGAGGACGTCGTCGGCTTGCGTTTCAAGCGTGGCTCGTCCTCGAACTCTGTGTTCACTGTGTTGGTTTTGTTAGCGTTTCCTTTCTCTTACCACGTTTGTTTTGGTGCGTCTTTGTTTGTATTCATTTTTTTATTTCCAATTGTTTTACTTAGAAATTCGATTCCTAGTTCTGTTGGTAACGGTTTTTCTAATACAATTTTTACTTAACATTAAAAATGGAAAACCGTTACTTGCATTTATCTTATGATAGATATCATTTTGGTGGTTCTGCGCTTACCAATTAATAATGATTATTATTTTGTAATTACATCAAAATGAAAATAAATTTTGTTCAAGAAACAAATTTAACTGACTGAGCAAGCAATGAGCTTAATGAATATTATCAACGTCTTATAAATCGAATATTTTTATTATCCTTAGATGTCTATAAAGGTCAGTGATAATAAGATCATACTTATTTACCATTTATATGTTTTTTTACTGAAAATATTTTAAAGATACAAGGATATTCCGTTTATTGTGGAATTTTATTAGATGTCATTACATATTAAATAAAAAATAGTACTTTACCTATATGGTTTCTTTGATGGTTTTCCATTTCCTCTCCTTCTTGTTCCTCCTCGACTCTCTCTTCATTTTCTTCATCTATTATTTCATTTTCTCCTTCTCCTTCTAATTCCTCTTGTGGTTCACCTTCCGATCCAGTTTCTTCATATTCTCTTTCAGAACTGAAATTCATTACCAGTTGTATTTAGTATTATTCTAAGTGATAAAAGTTAAGTTTTTAAGGATTTTTTGTGTATTTGGTATTGTGCATGTATTTAAATCGTTTGTGTATTTTTTGTGTATTTGGTATTGTGCTAATATTTAAATTTATACAAATAAATAAAATTGGAGTGTGTGTTTGTAATTTTAAAATAACCGTGTTTCACTAAATTCATATGTATGTATGTATACACGCTACATATACCAAAATAACATTTTTATAATTTTTGTCTGTCTGTCTGTCTCTTTGTTCCGGCTAATCTCTGAAACGGCTGGACTGATTTTTACGGGTCTTTCACTGGCAGATAGCTGATGTAATAAGGAGTAACTTAAACTACTGTATTTTAGATTTTTGAAATGTAAAATAACTATTTTGATCAATTCCACGCGAACGAAGTCGCGGCACAGCTAGTTCTTAATATGTCGTTATTGATTAAAGCAATCGCAACTTCAAAATAAATAATAATGAACTAGTTTTTTTTTTAATCATCACTGTCCACAATTAGTTACGAATTTTGATAATTGGGCTATAACATTATGAGTACACATACATACATACATACATACATATACATGTAGGGAGTTTTCTTATGTGTGTTTATATTTGATTTGTACGCATGGTAATAAGTCTTTGGCATACTTATCACTCGTGTACACATCATCATCATGAATGTACTCGTCGTCTGTGTCAGCGAGTCCACCTTCTACTTCTACAGCGTCTTCTTCTTTCTCTTCACCTCCTTGCTGAAATTTAAGATTGAACTTTATAATTCATTTAAAATGTGTATTCACTTTAAATCAACTATTTATTTAAAATCGTGTTATGCAAACGTTTCCGTATTATTATAATAAATAGTCTCACGATATCTTTTATGTCACAGTACTGGTTTGCAGCTGTTGACCTGGTGGTTGCGGGTTCGTTCTTCGCACATAGCAAACATTTGTATTGACCATACTGATATTTACCATGGTCGTTTGTGCTTGTGTATTGGGTGTGTTTCTGAACCGCCATACAGGAGATAATTCCGTTGAGTGTGAGGTATTTATTTTATTATCATTAAATGTGATTTGATAATAACGTCGAGTCTAACCACAACTATTTACAATAGATATATTATGGCCATGTCACAAATATTACTTACACCTTCTTCCTTTTCAATGTTAGTCAATGATTCCGCATCTGCCAAGTTGTCAACAGCGATAGCCAAGAACACGTTCAGAAGAATGTCTGTTTTGCAATTCAGGAAATTATTGATTAGATAGCATTATATTTATGTTTAAGTGTTTTTAATGAAATAAAGAACAATTTTCCGTCAGCTATTTTAATATTAAGCCACAAGTAGGAGAAGTAGGTCAAAATATTTGATTTTCAAGAATATTATGAAAAGGATACAGTTGCCGCAAATAAATAGAATGATGAAGTAGATGCACGCAAGGATGCCGAAGGTTCCGACCCCACCGTAGGCCTTAATACCTTCATACATCACAGCGTTCCAGTCCTCACCTGTTAGGATCTGAAAGACAAATTAATGCGCCTTCTAAAACAAAGAAGTTGACTTATAGATATGTGGTTTTTGTAGTTTTACTTGCTTGAACTCAAGTCTTAGGAGAGTTGCTAGAAAAAAAATGTGTGTGTATGTAAAGCGTTTTATTAGATGTTTTTTTTTTACATGGAACGTTATCATTTTTAGGGTTCCGTACCCAAAGGGTAAAAACGGGACCCCATTACTAAGACTTCGCTTTCTGTCCGTTTGTCTGTCACCAGTCTGTACATTATGGACCGCGATAGCTAGACAGTTGAAATTTTCACAAATTATGTATTTGTTGCTGCTATAAAAACAACTAAAATAACAACAAAACAACACACTAAAACGAAATAAAACAACAATAAAAATAAAAAAAGATAAATATTTAAGGGGGGCCTCCCATACAACAAACGCTTCTTTGCCCTATTTTGCTCAATATCAATAATGGCAAAAGGTAGGCACTTGAAATATTCACAAAATACTCAGTAGTACTTTTACTTTAATAATAAATAATAAAATTAAAATAAAATAAATATTTAGGGGAGGTTCGATACAAAAAAAAACGTCATTTTTGCCTATTTTTACTCGATATCAATAAACAGTAACAGGTAGGCATTTGAAATATTCACAAAATATTTAATTGTATATTTCCTTTAATATTACTTCAGCCTATCGCAGTCCAATGCTGGATATAGTAGCCTCCACAAGTTCGTGCCCAAACGGCGTGAATTAATGTGTGTTGCCCATAGAAACCACGCTGGGCGTGCGGGTTGGTGACCGCAGGAACCACCCCGCCAGAGGAACTATGTTATCCCTTAGTCGCCTCTTACGACACCCACGGGAAGATAGGAGGTGGCTATATTCTTTACTGCCGTAACCACACAGTTATTTACTTTAATATTTACTTCAATAATAAATAATAAAATTAAAATAAAAAAATAATTGGGAGGCCCTCATACAGCAAAAGTGATTTTTTTTGCCGCTTTTTACCCGATATTAAAATCAGTACCAAGTAAACGCTAGGAATATTCACAAAATATTTGGTTTTATTTGTGTACCTACTGTTGTTTATCTAGTCAATTGTACGAGATCCTTCGTGCGCGAGTCCGACTCGCATTTGGCCGGTTTTTATAATTTTAAAAGTTATCTATTTTACTATTTTTAGTAGAATCAAAATTTCGGTTATGAATTCAATTATTAAATGATAATATAATCTAAGCAAATGTGATTATACGCTCTTTTTGTCCGCAATAAATAAAAATCAGCCGCGTTTGCGCAACGGTCACAGCTATGGATTGTGCCTGTTGCGCTGGCAGTTGCGGGTTCGATCCCCGCACATGACAAACATTTGTATTGGCCGTACAGGTATTTTATCCGCCAACCCGCATTGGAGCAGCGTGGTGGATTAAGCTCTGATCCTTCCCCTACATGGGTAAAGAGGCCTATACCCAGTAGTGGTATATTATAGGCTGAAGCGATACAGGTATTTGCCGTGGTCTGGGTGTTTGTGCAGTCCTTGTGGGTCTCCCCACCGTGCCTAGGAGAGCACGTTAAGCCGTCGGTCCCGGTTGTTATCATGTACACCTGATAGCGATCGTTACTCATAGTAGGGAATATATCCGCCAACCCGCATTGGAGCAGCGTGGTGGATTAAGCTCTGATCCTTCTCCTACATGGGGAAAGAGTAGTAGGATATTAAAGGCTGAACCGATGAAATATAAATTAATAAATACCTGAAAAACAGTCAGTAACGCTTGCCAAAAACAATCGAAATTATGACGATCTTTCTCCTCCACAGGATCGTAGTTAAATTTGCCACCAAAAACCTGAAAATTGCAATTTAATGTCAATGTCGTTAAAGTGAAAGGGTAATTTTCGCCTGCAACACCAGAAGCATCGCAAGTATATTGCCGACCCTACCCCCAATCCACCCAGGAGCTCTAGTCAGCTAACTCATCAACAGGAACGCAACACTGCTTGAAAGCAGTAGATAATATTTAGCTGTGACCTTCTTCAAGGTCGAGTTACAATTCCCAGTCGGGCAAAGATTTTGAGGAAGATGCTCCCTGCTGTAGCCTACCTCAGTTATTTTTTTTTTTTTTTTATATTTTAGTATATATATATATATAATATATATATAATACTTTAGTAGACCTTAGAGAAAATCACAGACAAATAATACCGATTTCAAATAGTTTTATGTTCCTGTGGGTAGTAAGCTAGCCAGAGCTCTTGAATAAGGTCAGCAACACGTTTGAGATGTTCTTGATATCACGTATATGGGTTACGATAACCGCTTACCATCAAACGGGGCACAAGTGTTTAATACAATAGTGGTATAAGAAATATACTTTTTTTACAAGATATTAACCTGCATGCCCAAAAGTGCAAAGATCATGATGAAGAGGAACAGCAGTAGCAGCAGAGAGGCGATGGATTGGATCGAGTTGAGGAGTGACGCCACCAAATTGGACAGTGACCGCCAGTATCTGAAACAGCAAGGAATTTCGGTTATGAATGTTGAGTAGAATTGTGGAAATTAATAGGAATAATAATTTTATATCCTTATATAGGAATATAAGGATATTTTTAAGAACTTACTACCTATATTTTTTGTTATAAAAAATTTAAAGTTTTTCCAAAATAATTGTGTTTGCTCGCAAACGAAAAAATAACCAACATTAATTTATATTGACAAACGCTACGATGTCGGTAGTTCAAAAAAAATGTTAGTGAAATATGCATTAAGTTTTAGGAATAACTCAAAAAAGTGTTCGTCAAATCTCGATGAAATGTAACTCTTTCGGTTAAAAAAATCATCAAATTCGGTAACACCCAGTACAAAGTTATATGGTAACACACACATAAAAAAACAGTCAAATTGAGAACCTCCCCCGTTTTTTAACTCAGTTAAAATATTTGGTAAGCGCTAATTTCGCGAATAAACTGTACGCAGTTTGGCAGATTAAAAAATTGTAAAAGTGTATGGTCCAAAATAGAGGGTTTATTTTTTTTTTGGTCACTAGTCCCGCCGCCTCTATCTTAAATATTTTTGTGCTTCAGCTTGTAATATCCCACTGTTGGGCATAAGCTTCTTTCCCCGTCTAGGTAAAGGACAAGAGCTTAATCCACCATGCTGCTCCAATTTGGGTTGGCAGATATATCCCCTACTATGAGTAACGATCGCTATCAGGTGTACATGATAACAACCGGGACCGACGGCTTAGCGTGCTCTCTGAGGCACGCAGCGCAGCACGGAGATGCCGAGCTGCGGGATGGCGTCCTGCGACGTCAGCGTAAGAGTATAGAGACATTGAACTAGAAGAGCCGAGCCCAGCGCGGCCGCCCGCACTCACTTGGTGACCTTGAAGACGATGCCGAGCTGCGGGATGGCGTCCTGCGACGTCAGCGTAAGAGTATAGAGACATTGAACTAGAAGAGCCGAGCCCAGCGCGGCCGCCCGCACTCACTTGGTGACCTTGAAGACGATGCCGAGCTGCGGGATGGCGTCCTGCGACGTCAGCGTAAGAGTATAGAGACATTGAACTAGAAGAGCCGAGCCCAGCGCGGCCGCCCGCACTCACTTGGTGACCTTGAAGACGATGCCGAGCTGCGGGATGGCGTCCTGCGACGTCAGCGTAAGAGTATAGAGACATTGAACTAGAAGAGCCGAGCCCAGCGCGGCCGCCCGCACTCACTTGGTGACCTTGAAGACGATGCCGAGCTGCGGGATGGCGTCCTGCGACGTCAGCGTAAGAGTATAGAGACATTGAACTAGAAGAGCCGAGCCCAGCGCGGCCGCCCGCACTCACTTGGTGACCTTGAAGACGATGCCGAGCTGCGGGATGGCGTCCTGCGACGTCAGCGTAAGAGTATAGAGACATTGAACTAGAAGAGCCGAGCCCAGCGCGGCCGCCCGCACTCACTTGGTGACCTTGAAGACGATGCCGAGCTGCGGGATGGCGTCCTGCGACGTCAGCGTAAGAGTATAGAGACATTGAACTAGAAGAGCCGAGCCCAGCGCGGCCGCCCGCACTCACTTGGTGACCTTGAAGACGATGCCGAGCTGCGGGATGGCGTCCTGCGACGTCAGCGTAAGAGTATAGAGACATTGAACTAGAAGAGCCGAGCCCAGCGCGGCCGCCCGCACTCACTTGGTGACCTTGAAGACGATGCCGAGCTGCGGGATGGCGTCCTGCGACGTCAGCGTAAGAGTATAGAGACATTGAACTAGAAGAGCCGAGCCCAGCGCGGCCGCCCGCACTCACTTGGTGACCTTGAAGACGATGCCGAGCTGCGGGATGGCGTCCTGCGACGTCAGCGTAAGAGTATAGAGACATTGAACTAGAAGAGCCGAGCCCAGCGCGGCCGCCCGCACTCACTTGGTGACCTTGAAGACGATGCCGAGCTGCGGGATGGCGTCCTGCGACGTCAGCGTAAGAGTATAGAGACATTGAACTAGAAGAGCCGAGCCCAGCGCGGCCGCCCGCACTCACTTGGTGACCTTGAAGACGATGCCGAGCTGCGGGATGGCGTCCTGCGACGTCAGCGTAAGAGTATAGAGACATTGAACTAGAAGAGCCGAGCCCAGCGCGGCCGCCCGCACTCACTTGGTGACCTTGAAGACGATGCCGAGCTGCGGGATGGCGTCCTGCGACGTCAGCGTAAGAGTATAGAGACATTGAACTAGAAGAGCCGAGCCCAGCGCGGCCGCCCGCACTCACTTGGTGACCTTGAAGACGATGCCGAGCTGCGGGATGGCGTCCTGCGACGTCAGCGTAAGAGTATAGAGACATTGAACTAGAAGAGCCGAGCCCAGCGCGGCCGCCCGCACTCACTTGGTGACCTTGAAGACGATGCCGAGCTGCGGGATGGCGTCCTGCGACGTCAGCGTAAGAGTATAGAGACATTGAACTAGAAGAGCCGAGCCCAGCGCGGCCGCCCGCACTCACTTGGTGACCTTGAAGACGATGCCGAGCTGCGGGATGGCGTCCTGCGACGTCAGCGTAAGAGTATAGAGACATTGAACTAGAAGAGCCGAGCCCAGCGCGGCCGCCCGCACTCACTTGGTGACCTTGAAGACGATGCCGAGCTGCGGGATGGCGTCCTGCGACGTCAGCGTAAGAGTATAGAGACATTGAACTAGAAGAGCCGAGCCCAGCGCGGCCGCCCGCACTCACTTGGTGACCTTGAAGACGATGCCGAGCTGCGGGATGGCGTCCTGCGACGTCAGCGTAAGAGTATAGAGACATTGAACTAGAAGAGCCGAGCCCAGCGCGGCCGCCCGCACTCACTTGGTGACCTTGAAGACGATGCCGAGCTGCGGGATGGCGTCCTGCGACGTCAGCGTAAGAGTATAGAGACATTGAACTAGAAGAGCCGAGCCCAGCGCGGCCGCCCGCACTCACTTGGTGACCTTGAAGACGATGCCGAGCTGCGGGATGGCGTCCTGCGACGTCAGCGTAAGAGTATAGAGACATTGAACTAGAAGAGCCGAGCCCAGCGCGGCCGCCCGCACTCACTTGGTGACCTTGAAGACGATGCCGAGCTGCGGGATGGCGTCCTGCGACGTCAGCGTAAGAGTATAGAGACATTGAACTAGAAGAGCCGAGCCCAGCGCGGCCGCCCGCACTCACTTGGTGACCTTGAAGACGATGCCGAGCTGCGGGATGGCGTCCTGCGACGTCAGCGTAAGAGTATAGAGACATTGAACTAGAAGAGCCGAGCCCAGCGCGGCCGCCCGCACTCACTTGGTGACCTTGAAGACGATGCCGAGCTGCGGGATGGCGTCCTGCGACGTCAGCGTAAGAGTATAGAGACATTGAACTAGAAGAGCCGAGCCCAGCGCGGCCGCCCGCACTCACTTGGTGACCTTGAAGACGATGCCGAGCTGCGGGATGGCGTCCTGCGACGTCAGCGTAAGAGTATAGAGACATTGAACTAGAAGAGCCGAGCCCAGCGCGGCCGCCCGCACTCACTTGGTGACCTTGAAGACGATGCCGAGCTGCGGGATGGCGTCCTGCGACGTCAGCGTAAGAGTATAGAGACATTGAACTAGAAGAGCCGAGCCCAGCGCGGCCGCCCGCACTCACTTGGTGACCTTGAAGACGATGCCGAGCTGCGGGATGGCGTCCTGCGACGTCAGCGTAAGAGTATAGAGACATTGAACTAGAAGAGCCGAGCCCAGCGCGGCCGCCCGCACTCACTTGGTGACCTTGAAGACGATGCCGAGCTGCGGGATGGCGTCCTGCGACGTCAGCGTAAGAGTATAGAGACATTGAACTAGAAGAGCCGAGCCCAGCGCGGCCGCCCGCACTCACTTGGTGACCTTGAAGACGATGCCGAGCTGCGGGATGGCGTCCTGCGACGTCAGCGTAAGAGTATAGAGACATTGAACTAGAAGAGCCGAGCCCAGCGCGGCCGCCCGCACTCACTTGGTGACCTTGAAGACGATGCCGAGCTGCGGGATGGCGTCCTGCGACGTCAGCGTAAGAGTATAGAGACATTGAACTAGAAGAGCCGAGCCCAGCGCGGCCGCCCGCACTCACTTGGTGACCTTGAAGACGATGCCGAGCTGCGGGATGGCGTCCTGCGACGTCAGCGTAAGAGTATAGAGACATTGAACTAGAAGAGCCGAGCCCAGCGCGGCCGCCCGCACTCACTTGGTGACCTTGAAGACGATGCCGAGCTGCGGGATGGCGTCCTGCGACGTCAGCGTAAGAGTATAGAGACATTGAACTAGAAGAGCCGAGCCCAGCGCGGCCGCCCGCACTCACTTGGTGACCTTGAAGACGATGCCGAGCTGCGGGATGGCGTCCTGCGACGTCAGCGTAAGAGTATAGAGACATTGAACTAGAAGAGCCGAGCCCAGCGCGGCCGCCCGCACTCACTTGGTGACCTTGAAGACGATGCCGAGCTGCGGGATGGCGTCCTGCGACGTCAGCGTAAGAGTATAGAGACATTGAACTAGAAGAGCCGAGCCCAGCGCGGCCGCCCGCACTCACTTGGTGACCTTGAAGACGATGCCGAGCTGCGGGATGGCGTCCTGCGACGTCAGCGTAAGAGTATAGAGACATTGAACTAGAAGAGCCGAGCCCAGCGCGGCCGCCCGCACTCACTTGGTGACCTTGAAGACGATGCCGAGCTGCGGGATGGCGTCCTGCGACGTCAGCGTAAGAGTATAGAGACATTGAACTAGAAGAGCCGAGCCCAGCGCGGCCGCCCGCACTCACTTGGTGACCTTGAAGACGATGCCGAGCTGCGGGATGGCGTCCTGCGACGTCAGCGTAAGAGTATAGAGACATTGAACTAGAAGAGCCGAGCCCAGCGCGGCCGCCCGCACTCACTTGGTGACCTTGAAGACGATGCCGAGCTGCGGGATGGCGTCCTGCGACGTCAGCGTAAGAGTATAGAGACATTGAACTAGAAGAGCCGAGCCCAGCGCGGCCGCCAGCACTCACTTGGTGACCTTGAAGACGCGCAGCAGGCGCACGCAGCGCAGCACGGACACGCCGAGCGGCGGCATCAGCTCGCTCTTGGTCAGCACCATCTCGCTGATGGAGCCCACCACCACGAAGCAGTCGAACCGGTTGAACAGGGACACGAAGTAGCCCTGTAGGCACCGAGCTTACATACTATACTATATATATATATATATAGGTACAAATGTTACTATTACATGCGTCGTTACAAGAAAGTACAAATAAAATTATTAAAAATAGTTTATTATATTATATGACGTAACTAAAAATTTGTGTATTTCGCAATTTTCACTTTATTTGTACTATAAGACATTGCTGCTTCGTACCAAATTTCAAAGTTCTAAGTTCATGAGAAGTAGTACCCTTTATTATTACCCTGTATAATAAATATGTACCCTGTTGCAGAATAAACATTTGCAAAATAAACATTCACAGCTCTAATGGACAGTAGATTTGAGTATTTGATATGAATTTCAGCTTGATAGCTCAACGTATCCTTGAGAAAAAGGTTCTTAACAGACATACGGACAACAACGTGATCCTATTAAGGTTCCACTTTTTCGTTTTGAGGAACCCTAATTATTATCTTTGCCTTACGTAAAACATATTCAATTAGTTTATCTCACCTGTAACCCCAAGCTGTACATTTTGACCAACATCTCCAATGTAAAAAGAGCTACAAACATTGCATTACCATATTCTTGAAAGTATTCGAGCCAAGTCGGCTGTCTGAAAGTAATAAAATAATAATTAATCAAAAAGTATATTTTTTATACAACTATTAATTATAAAAGCTAAAATAGTTTCACTTGCAATAATCATAGTCAGGGAATTGAATTTCGTCAACTTTGCTACTGGTTGCTGAATGAATCGGCGAACATCGGCATCGGTGAATACTCGAATTTGTATTGCGCTACGCACATTTTGAGTTATTAATATTAAGAAACAATTCCTATGTACCAAAACCGATTCGTTTTACGTGAGTTATGACCAAAACTGAATGGCATGCCCAAAACTGAAGTGATATTTTGAGATCGGATTTGAAGAGAACGCTCACTGGTAGTGCTCGCTGGCCAGCACGACGGTGTTGAGGAACACGAGCACGATGATGAGCCAGTAGAACGTCTGCGACTTGACGGCGCGGCGGCACGCGCGCTTCATGCGACGGTTCGCTTTGTCGAAGTCCTTCTTCCACATTTTACCGATTGATATTTTTTGCTGTTCCACAGGTTCTATACCTAAGTGGTCCGTCGAATCGTTATCTGTTTGGCTTTGACCTAAAAATGTTAGAAAGTAGTATAAATTGTTATTATTTCTAAATATAAATAACCTTTTAATAAATTTATCGCACAGTTAGGGCAGCAAAAAAGATCACTGTCAACCTAATGGTAAAAGGTTATCGTAGCGCAAGCTCACCACCTACCCCCCTAGGAGCATTGGCTGCCCTATTCAACACAGGATCACAGCGCTAATTGAGATCAGTATTGTTTGTCTGTGATCTTTTGTGGGGCTAATAAGGTACGTCTCCAATCGGGATGATCCCGAGTTTGAACAAGAAAATTGCTACTATGGTCTAACCTTATCAAATGTTCGGTAAAGTTTTACTCAAATATAAATTATATTTACCTATTAAGTTACCAATAACATAATCTCTCTTCTGATCTACAGCATCGTGTTGGTCTGCAAGTGGTTCTAGATACTCGGCCTGTGTGATCCAATCAAGATAGCCTTTTAGATCTTCTTCTAATTGCTGTTTTTCTCTTAACTTCTGAAAATCTCCTCTATTCTTCGCTTTCTCTCTTTCTTTGGAGAACTCTCTAACGACAAAACATAGGATTTATTGTGACATAGTGATGATTAATAAAAGATTTTTGAGATTGGATAGCCAGATGGCTTCAGCCCATTTTAAATGCTTTTACCCTTTGAATAAATACGAAATTTTTATTCATACGTAAGTTAATGACACAAAATTTTAACATTATTATTGGATAAAATAATCATAATTAAAAACATGACAATCAAGTGCTGTGGTGGCTGTATGACTAGTCATCATTGAAAATAATTATTGGTTCATATAGAAAATGAAGGTAAAAAAATATTCAATATTACAATTAAAAAAAAAAAAAACATACAACGTCTGATACAAATTCATGTTTACTGAAATACTTACCCAGACAACACACCGAGAATTAGGTTCATGACAAAAAACGCTCCCAATATGACCATCGAGACAAAATAAATCCATTCCCAACTATTGCCCATTGCGTCCTGAATCTGAAAATCATATATTATTAATTTTAAAATAATATATCATGTTTGGATTTTATTTTAATAATTTTCGTGGAAAAGTAACTTTAGATACAACACGCACATAACAAGCTACGCAAATACGAAAAATCACATGTGAAAATACAAATAGTTTGTGCGATATTTGATAAGTAGAGCTTAAATTATTTTTAACTCACAGCTTTACAATAGCTATCTCGGAAAAATAGGCTTAATGCAAGTCTTATAGGAGTCAAGTAACACCATGCTATTTTCTAAATTCCAAGCTTCAGGAACCAAGCAAATTAACGATATTTACATTGTTATCATGTAGTTTAAAGTGTCTATCACTTACAAAAAAAAAAAAAATCTATAGAATCTATCTTGTACTAAAACTACTGCTTTTTGAGGAGTATGTTTGGTATAGCTTGCACTCTACGATTTGATACTTACATTATACATGACATCTGTCCAGCCCTCTAAAGTGATGCATTGGAAGACAGTTAACATAGACAGCCCAAAATTGTCAAAGTTCGTGATACCGAAGTTGGGACCCTCCCAACCTTCCCTGCACTCCATCTCCTCGCCGATCATGGAACAGTTAAAACCGTTGTCCAAATCACATGGATGAGGGTTGTCCATGATTTCATCTAAATGATCGAGTAAAAAGTTATCAATTAGTATTACGACATAATAATATTATAATTGATTAGCCCTTTACCGCATGCCATGGTTCTACTTTCTGCTTCAGTTCCAGTTGTGAATTCGATTCCCGCCCCGAACCTGGTTTCAACGTATGTATTTATTTATGTATAAGTATTTATCAAAAAAATTGTAGCATCAGTCGGCTTTTACCTATTCATTATAGGCTATTAAGTTGCCTTCCTTAGGAACAGGCGACCGTGTGTGTATGTTAGAGATAATTAATTTCTATTATTAGTGCTGTGATTTTATAAGCTAAGTTTTGTATATAATTGGCATGATTAGTGCAGCGTAAAATCTGATCAAGCTTTTACTTTTGTAGTCTAGAAATATTTATTTATTTTTTACCATACAAACATGTAACAAAATTCAAATTACAAATTCACAAAAATACCAATTAAGTTTACGTAGGAATATGTCGTTCAAATCATCAGCAACACAAGAATCACAATACAGTTCTTAATCAAAACAAAAACAACATAATTAAGAAGGTTGTATTAAAAGAAATCCGACAACCCGGGCAGCTCGGTAAATAAAAATATACATATATACATACAGAGATGCTATGTTTACGAAACAATACAGGACAATATATACAGGCTGTTACAGGTTTTTCAAGAAATTCATCTTAAGTTTGTATTTTATATTTCATCATCATCATTACAGCCTATACAGTCCACTGCTGGACATAGGCCTCCACAAGTTTACGCCAAAAATAACGTGAACTCATGTGTTTTGCCCATAGTCACCACGCTGGGCAGGCGGGTTGGTGACCGCAGTACTGGCTTTGTCGCACCGAAGACGCTGCTGCCCGTCTTCGGCCTGTGTATTTCAAAGCCAGCAGTTGGATGGTTATCCCGCCACCGGTCGGCTTTTTAAGTTTCAAGGTGGTAGCGGAACTGTGTTATCCCTTAATCGCCTCTTACGACACCCACGGGAAGAGAGGGGTTGGCTATATTCTTTAGTACCGTAGCCACACAGTACATATTATACAGTACAGTATTTTATATTTGTTGGAGTTATATTATATCTTAATTCTAGATCAAGAGCGTTGACTAAAACAGGAATCAGATAGGCGCTGATACGTTTGCCGCATATATTTTTGATTTTAGGTATGTTTCATTTTTTTTTGTTACTTGACGCGTGACAATTTTGTATTCCTTTAACTTTGGAATATTTAAATTGAAGAATAGTTTTTTAAGTAAATTGTAATTAACAAAGTCATGAACGGGAAGTATTTATAAATTATCATTAGTAGTGCAGGCCAATTTAATTATAAAAAATATCTTTAACAAATGAAAAATATTAAGTTTTCAAGCAATTTGTCAATAAACACATGACAAACTTTATACTATTAACAGGATTTACTGTCGGATATCCTGTGAATGTCTCTGAAATTTGTTTTAATAAGTTAATTTTGTTCAGTTGCAGATTTGTGATAGATAAAGACGTATCATTTACCAAAAACATTTAAATTTAAACATTTACATTTAAACATTACATGTTACGTATATAAAAACATAAAACTTTTACCTGTTAGTCTGTTGAAACATGATTTGTGCATCTTGCCCGAGAACAGCTCCAGACCAATGATGGCATAAATGATGATGACGAATATGACGAGTAAAGCGATATGGAGCAACGGTACCATCGCCTTCAAGATGGAATTTAACACGATTTGTAAACCTGTAACAGATACATGTTTGTTTTAACATTTGTATCGAAGTTAATGACTTGGTACATATTGGTACGAGTATAATAAAAAATATTTACGTTTCAGCCTGTAATATCCCACTACTGAGCATAGGCCTCTTTCCCCATGTAGGAGCAGGATCAGAGCTTAATCCACCACGCTGCTCCAATGCGGGTTGGCGGATATATTCCCTACTATGAGTAACGATCGCTATCAGGTGTACATAATAACAACCGGGACCGACGGATTAACGTGCTCTCCGAGGCACGGTGGGGAGACCCACAAGGACTGCACAAACACCCAGACCACGGCAAACACCTGTATGGCCAATACAAATGTTTGTCATATGCGGGGAGCGAACCCGCAACCGCCAGCGCAACAGATACAATCCATGGCTGTAACCGTTGCGCCAACGCGGCGTCTAAAATAAAAAATATTTGACTCGTGATAATCCAGTATATGGAAAGTTTACGGATTTAATTTTAACCAAACATCGCTAAAATTTTAAGGATTGTGTTTATAATAATCATTTTTTATTCTACGGTGCAAGAAACTACATAAGTTGGTATGTAATGAACTGTTACGGCCTGTTTAGCTAATCCTTAATGGATTCACTAAGCTAAGCTCTATTTTTATTTAGGAGAAGGAGGGGGAATTTGCTTAGCTTTGGGACAACTTAGCACTGTTTTGTTTCACATGTATTATGGTTTAATTGCCTTTACAATAGATACAATAGAAATTAGTTTAAAAAGTTGTTAATATTTGTTTTATTTGCAAAACATTTAGTTTAATTTTGAAAGATTTACCATTAGTTATAATATTTAAAGAAAGAAAACAACAAAATTATGTATTGGCTTATCGGACGACAATATAGAAATAAACTTACTTATATTACTATATAGTTTTAGACTTTTTACATCTAAAATCAAATATAATATAAGAATTATAATATTTATTTTATAATAAATTAATAAAACAAAATAAATTCTATAAAAGTAACGATAACAGCGATTAAACGCATTAAATGCATCGATGCATTTTCGTTGAAAGAGTAAAAATGAAAATTGAAACGGACTGCGTTATCCGTATTCAATCATGTCACCTGTTCGGTGACACGGAAGGCATCAATATGCACGATTCTGATCAGGTCACTGACCCGATAAATTATGAAACAACTAATTCTACATCTATAATATAAAAATGAGTCGCTGAATGTGTTGCTAAGCGCAAAAGTCGAGAACGGTTGGACCGATTTCGCTAATTCTTTTTTTAAAATATTCCTTGAAGTACGAGGATGGTCCTTACGGAGAGAAAAATTCTAAAAAAAAAAAAATAATAAAATTAAAGAATCGACTTTTAGGCGATACGAAGTTCGCCGGGTCAGCTAGTATGTGATAAATCTATTTTCAAAACTAGAGACATGTCATGGAATATTTATTCAATCCCACTTCAAAAGAGGAGGTTCTCAATTCAACTGTATTTTTTTACGCGTGTTACTGGCGTTTTACTGGGTTTACCTTTTTCATGTCTTTTTTTAATTGGAAGCCAATGTTTGTTGTGTAGTTTTATATAAAGTTAATGGAGATATGAGTACTTTTGAGTTATATTTGATAATAAGTATTTTTTTTTTATTTTTTTTTCGACGTTGTATTACTTGTCGATATTAATTGAAGTCGGTTTGTTTCGTTTGCGATCGATCACGACTATAGCTGATAAATTCAATTATTTTAAATACAGTTAAAAGTAAGCGTTTTCTTTACCGCCACGATATATGCTTATATAATAAACTTATATATCTAAGCAATTTTACAATTAAAATAAATATAAATTTTATATTCAATCTATCTCTATATTAATACGGGAAGCAAAAACTTTGTACTCCTTTTTACGTAAATTGCGCGGACGGAAGAGTAAGAAATTTCGCACACTTATAGTTTATATAGAGAAGGAGCAGAATGCTAATATTTTTTAAAATAATGCATAAAAAATACATTAAATCAATAAATAAATAAAAAAAACATTACACACACTACCATGTATTTGACTCACGCTTATATACTCTTTTGTTTATTATAGAAGTAGGTATAGTCTGTGACAACAGACCTTAATAATGTTAAAACTTATAATTTAAATTAATTATGGTCGAATTTCGACCACTGGGCGACCACGTATTCTGAAATAGCTAAAGTATAATATACTGCACTTGATTAAATTTTATTATTAGTTGCGGTTACGGGTAAAACCTTGATGCACATGTGACCACAGCGCTAGTCGTGAAAATTTACATAAATCGCTTCGATTTTTAGTTTTAAGATCTTTAGTACAATTGAGTGTCACAGACAATATCAAAAGCACTTTTTAATCTAAATTTTACAAATTAGTCTAGCTATTTAAAGGGGTAACGCTGCCAGTATCTTCGGAACCTTGCCTAAAGGGACTCCTTTTAATAATGTTTTTTAGTTATTATATTATGTTTCTATATATATACTTAAGGTTTTTTAGTTTAATGTAATTTACCTAATTATTATTATTATAAGTTGCTAACATTTGATTATTATGTCAAAATAAATACTTAATTTTACAAATTATATATACATTGAACTTTAAAAATAAAGTGTGTATGTTTATGTACGAACGTAAGAAGTTATACTTCATTAGCTCACTAACTGAAGTTACTTCACGTTGCCAACTTCTTCTTCGTTGACTAGCTAAATTCAGGGTGTCGTTTTTTTTGTGACGGTGTGCGCGCGCATCGTAAAAATTTACTATCATCATTTTTCCCAAATGCGACAAAGAAGTATAACTTCAATAATCATGGATAATGTGAAGCTACCACCGATTAGGAATGTAAATTCTGCAGAAAATAATCAACAAGAAACTCCACAGTTGCTCCCTTAAAACTATTAATTATTATTAATAAACATGTCGTGCATGAAATACTGAATACATGAACTGACAGCACAGCAGGAAATTTCCTGCCCAGAATATGAAGCAGCCCGACTGGGGTACATCGACCTTACAGAAGTTCACAGCTAAGTTATATTGTTTTTAAGCAGCGTTGTGTTCCTGTTGGTAGTTGACCAGAGCTCCTGGGGGGATTGGGGATAGGGTCAGCAACGCGCTTACGATATTTCTGGTGTTGCTGACGTATATAAACTACGGTGAAAGCTTACCATCAGGTGAGCCGTACGCCTGTATGCCAACCTGGTTATATAATAGCCTAGTATATATATAATTAAATAGTCTTAGTATGTGTATATTTATTTATTTTTTGTATACTTACTAGGGACCCCTGAGACTAATCTCAACGGACGTAAGACTCGAAAAGCTCGCAGTGCCTTCACGTCGAAAGCGTCCTTGAATATGCTCGAGAGTACAGTGCTTACCATGCTGGAAAATATATACAATTAAGATTTTATGGATTATAATGAAAAAATAAATTTAAAATTTTTTTTAGAGTTGTATCTGAATATGTTGAAACAAATTATTCTAAGGGTCATCACTTCAGCCTATTGCAGTCCACTACTAGACATAGGCCTCCACAAGTTCGCGTCAAAAATGATATGAACTCATGTGTGTTGCCCATAGTCACCACGCTGGGCAGGCGGGTTGGTGACCGCAGGCTGGCTTTGTGGGCCTGTGTATTTCAAAACCAGCAGTTGGATGGTTATCCCGCCACTGGTCGGCTTTATAAGTTCCAAGGTAGTAGTGGAACTGTGTTATCCCTTAGTCGCCTCTTACGACACCCACGGGGAGAGAGGGAGGGGCTATATTCTTTCATACCATAGCCACACAGCATAACACCATTATAAGGGTACAAACAATTTATTTTAAATTCGTATTCCATGTTTGATTTTATTGCAGCATGTTTAACCACTACATACTATGTCTAAGCGACCGCGGCGCCGTCTATAGTGAGTTTTTTATAGAGCTGAAAGTTTCGTTTCAAAAATGTTCAAAGTTTCTTATTACAATGAAAATCTTTTGACAGGAGATTTATTTTTGTGTTATCCACAAATTGGGGAATTCTAAACAATTTTTAATATCATATCACGCTTAGAACCGAATATACTTAAAATCGTCATATCAAAAATTTGATCTAACTGTCGCAAACACCCTCAGTCGAGATACAGGTTCGGTCCCCGCTGGAACGGTCGATTTTTGATATGATATATTAAATATTAAAAATTGTTTAGAATTCCCTAATCTATGGGTAATACAAAAATAAATCGTATGAAAAATAGATATTGGCCGATTCTCAGACCTACCCGATGTGCACATAAAATTTCATAAAAATCGGTTTAGCCGTTTCGGAGGAGTATGGTAACTATTTTTTATTTTAAGTTTATTCGTAAATAAATAAATATATGTTTATTTCTTTTCTTCAGCTAAAACAGCAGCAAAACAGCAGTCTTATAATATAACACAACCGGACAAAACACGGAACCGTTATCCAAAACTTCAATTTTTGTGTCGCTACTAATTGGGTCACTACGCCCTAAAACTGTATAAACTTTTTTATGTCAAACGATCTCTAGAGAAATACGCTCCCAGGTACGAGCTAGCTGAAAATTGTGTATTTGTTTACAGAATCCTTATCTTTTTAATCAAATGTTATCTAATTTTGTTATTTTAGATTGAGTAAAGATAATAATTAATGAAAATAAAATCGTTTAAGAAAGTTAAACAAACGACAAAGTCAGTACTGCGGTCACCAACCCGCCTGCCCAGCGTGGTGACTATGGGCAAAGCACATGAGTTCACGTTATTTTTGGCGTAAACTTGTGGAGGTCTATGTCCAGCAGTGGACTGTATAGGCTGTAATAATGATGAAGAAAGTTAAAACCTTAAAATACTTAATGTAAATATTAAAAAAACTAGTAGAACAACAATGTTGTATTAAATTAACTGTTGTACAATTTTTTTATCTTCTATATATAATTTTCGTGTCGCAATGCCTAGTTAAAATACTTCTGCGAAGTGGGTGGACAGATTTTTATGAAATTTTGTGTGCATATCGGTTAGGTCTGAGAATCGGCCAACATTTATTTTTCATATCCCTAAGTTATAAGGTGGGAACTAAGGGGGTTAATAACATATATGGTAGAACCACGTTTGCGGGGTCAGCTAGTACCTATATGTTATATCTGTTTTAGCTATATAAAAAGATAAAACCGTGATGTTTTCCAGACAAGCCAGGAAAGTGATAGGTACAAAAATACTGTAGAGGTAGATTTTAACTTACTACTAACTTAATAAGTACTTATGAACAGACATTTACCCAATAACAACGATGGTAAAGTCGAGCAGATTCCAACCGTTCCGGAGATACGAGCCGGCGTGCATGACGAAACCGTACGCTATGATCTTCATCACGCATTCCCCCGTGAATATCACTAGAAATATGTATTCGATCTTTTCCTGAAACATACATAAAATGACTCATTTCGCTCATTGTGGTGTTCAACGGAAGTATGGTCTAAATATGCAAAAATGTTGGACAATGATTAGAGGGAAAAATGCCAAGTTGTTTTGAGAAATTCCTTTGTTTACAATAAAATTCATTTTAATTTTCATTCACAAAATAGTTTGGCACAAGTCACGTTGACTTGTGCAGAAACTACTTCGTCTATCAACAAAAATTCCCATAAATTATTCTTGATTGATAATAATCGTTCCTGAGTAGTCTTATGAACAGTCTAATCGCTGGTGGTCCCGGGTTAGATTCCCGTCTACAGCATATATTTGTAATTATACAAATATTTGTTTTTTGTTTGGAACTACTCGCATGTCCTTCTAAAACTCTCCTACGTGCATCGGCGAACACGTCAAGCGCCGGTTACAATTGTTGTCACAAACACTTAATAGTGAACACACAGGGAAATTGCCCGCACACCCTAAGTGGTGTAATGGACTAACTACAACCCTACACCCCTTCTATGAGACGACTATTCCTTGAGGACTTGGGATGCTTACATGCTGATTCAGATTCATTCAGATGGTTCACATTTGATTAAACTACCAAAAATAATAATACGAATACTTACTAAAACCCAATTCGTGTAATTTGAGTCGCTCGCGGGAAATGGAGTGTAGACTGCTAAAGCTACGCAATTAGCGAATATTGTTGTCAATATCATCCACTCGAATGGCCTGATCTTTGAGTTAAGGAAATAATTAAATAATAATAAAAATAAAGTTAGGAGGATACTATATCGTACTTATCTATACCCAAATACGATAAATCGTGTCTACAGATGTACTCAACACAAGCGATAGATACGATCGGATGTAAGGAAATAGGCTGAAGTTACAGAAAAGGTAAACAGGAAATTGGATTCCGGTCCTCTAACACAACCTTTAAAATACGTAACTGAGGAAAAATATACATAAACTATATTTGAACTGTATTTAACTAACTGTTAGATACTGGGTTTTGAAATAATAAAATCGTGCGCTTTAAAACTATATTAACGCTTAAAACAATTTGAAATTACATAAACTACGAGTATATACTAACGATCGGAGGAGCAGATTCTATATTTTTCAAAATTTAAAAAAGGTATGATGACAGTTGTTGCGAAAGCCGCTGATTGGTTGAATTCGTATCCAGACGACTTTCAATGTTGCCAAGTAGTTAGGACACTAACTATAGTTCGACTTCCGTCAACCCGCGTTGGAGCAGCGGGTGGATTAAGCTCTCATCCTTCTACTACACGGGGAAAGAGGCATATATGCCTAGAAGTAGAATATTTTAAAAGTATTCTTACAAACTGATCCAGTTAAACGGATATTTCGCGTTGGAATAGAATGATTGGAGTGTAAAACTTTTGTTCCATCGCCTCTCGATAGTGCTTTGAATTTGAGCCAACTTTTTACAGTCGAATATCCGCACTTATTAGCTACCAATTTTAGTCGAAATATGATAGAAGAAATTTACAAATATTTGTTTTTGTAATTATTGTGTTTTGTATTGAGAAATTGTTACTTAAAATTATACTGTACCGATTAATTCTTTTTATATTTTTGTTTGGCTCTTAATTGTCAGGACAATATTCTGAGGTCAATTTTGAAATCTCTGTGTTCTTTAGTGTGATGTAATTGTGATTTTTTTTTATTGAAGTTGGGGCAAGACACTATTTCAAAGCCAGCTCTGCGGTCACCAACCCGTCCGCCCAGCGTGGTGACTATGGCAAAACACATAGTTTACTCCATTTTTGGCGCGAAATTGTGGAGGTCTATGTCCAGCAGTGGACTCTAATAGGCTGAAATGATGATGATGATGATGAACGATGAAATAAACATTTGAACTGTTACCCTAATTTAATTACTACTAATACTTTTACTACTAACTGGCATCCTACGTACAATGCTTTAGATATTTAAAATATTTCTTTAATTATTTTGTATGAAACAAATATTACAGAAACCGTAATTCGATACTAAATATTCGTGACTACTTCAATTAATTATATGACCTAGAGCGGTCAATTTTTGATATGATATTCAAAAATGTTTAGAATTCCTAATGTGGGTAACACAAAAAATAAAAATCTTAGATATTAAAAATAGCACGGTGTCGTCTCCTGTCAAAGATTTTCATTGTAATATGAAACTTTGAATAGTTACGGGTTTCTGTAAAGAGCTCACTATAGACGGCGCCACGGTTCGCTTAAACCGAAAATTAAAAATTATCATATCGAAAATTTCGCTCGAGCGGGTGCATCGTTCCATAGCTTAATTGGCTAGAGCGCCGACACGGCAAGTCGGAGACGCGGGTTCGAACCCCGCTGGAGCGGTCAATTTTTGATATGATATTCAAAAATGTTTAGAATTCCTAATGTGGGTAACACAAAAAATAAAAATCTTAGATATTAAAAATAGCACGGTGTCGTCTCCTGTCAAAGATTTTCATTGTAATATGAAACTTTGAATAGTTACGGGTTTCTGTAAAGAGCTCACAATAGACGGCGCCACGGTTCGCTTAAACCGAAAATTAAAAATTATCATATCGAAAATTTCGCTCGAGTGGGTGCATCGTTCCATAGCTTAATTGGCTAGAGCGCCGACACGGCAAGTCGGAGACGCGGGTTCGAACCCAGCTGGAGCGGTCAATTTTTGATATGATATTCAAAAATGTTTAGAATTCCTAATGTGGGTAACACAAAAAATAAAAATCTTAGATATTAAAAATAGCACGGTGTCGTCTCCTGTCAAAGATTTTCATTGTAATATGAAACTTTGAATAGTTACGGGTTTCTGTAAAGAGCTCACTATAGACGGCGCCACGGTTCGCTTAAACCGAAAATTAAAAATTATCATATCGAAAATTTCGCTCGAGCGGGTGCATCGTTCCATAGCTTAATTGGCTAGAGCGCCGACACGGCAAGTCGGAGACGCGGGTTCGAACCCCGCTGGAGCGGTCAATTTTTGATATGATATTCAAAAATGTTTAGAATTCCTAATGTGGGTAACACAAAAAATAAAAATCTTAGATATATGAACCTGGTAAACAATTATATCGTGCTTATATTTAATTTACAATAAAATTATTACAAATAACTTACAAATTGTTTTTATGTACCTAAACATCGTATTTTCGACAGTGCTGAAAAGAGAGTCGTGATATTTTTTCATTATTGTTTTCTATGATTCATAATGTTGTATTACTTGGTGATTTTTTTTTAGATCATGTTCAGTTTACATTCAGTAAATTTTAGCATCTCTCGAGAGTTGTGCCTTGTGCATTGCACTAATGGAAGCCAATTTTATTTTACTCTGCATGTATAATTCTGCGTAAATAGTTTTTGGGTTGTGATTTTATCTCAGATTGCCTAATTCATCATTTGTCGCTTATTTTAATATGAATTTGAAGTAAATCAAATCAATATAGTATTTTTACGTAATATGATACCTCTCACCAAACTTTCATCGCAATAAAAAGTCTAATTAAAACTTTTGCAATTAAATATACGAAGATCCATATTGTAGACGTAGCTTCACTCATTTATTGAAATTAAAGAAAAGAACTGATCAGAATATTAAAATGTGATAAATTATTTCATATTAATTACGTAGAGAAAAATTAAACATTATTATAAGGAATTGCTATGAAAGATAACTGGAAGGCAGATTAGTTAGGTTAGGTATTCAGTGTTGTAGGACCCCAAAAGACCATCAGTAATGACTAGTACGTGATGTTAATTCATTAGCTGTTCAGTTGCCGTGTCATCGCATCGTCTAATCAGCTAGGTAAGCTAGATATATTGATAAATCTAATTTGACCTTATCGCCGCTCGAAGTGGGGTTCAGATTCTCGACTCCGTTTGAACGAATATTAATTGGAAGTCCAGTTTACTCGATCCATACTGTTTTTAATCGTACGGTCCGACTGATGGTGAGCGGATACCGTATACTTATGAATGCTGGCAATACCAAAATTGAGGTATGTCCCAAGTCTGGCTGCGCAAAATTCTGAGCAAGGTTACTGTTGTGCCCTGACTCAATTAGATGCCATTCATCTTGGATATAATTATATGTATTAGGAAAAGACGTTACTCCTGGTAGGAAAATTAACCTCCCAAAGAAGTTAAGAAATTCCAATCTTTTTCCTAATAAGAGAAATAAGCCTTCGTCTTCAGGAAAGACGTTTACAAGCTGATTCAGATCAATTTTGATGATGTGTTTACCGACCTTGGACCGTTTATGAATGATTCACTGCAAAACTTCTCCATTTATTTTCTTTGATATCTCACAATTTTCCTTAATAAACAAAGCATATAACGTCAACAATTTTTTTGCCTTTAAAAATTGCTATAGATAAAGAATTTACTAACATAACAACAATTTGAAATCACATTTGACTTCAAATCCTAACAAAAAAGAACATTTTTTTCAAACAATTTCAGTCAGTCAGTCAGTCAGTCGGTTCAGTCTATTGCAGTCCACTGCTGGACTTTGGCCTCCCCAAGTTCGCGCCAGACATCCCGGTTTTTCGCAATCCTCATCCAGCCTACATATAATTTAGTGACAAAAAAATCTTACAATCACGCCTTACAAACTTAACAAAAGGTCACACGAGAGTCATTTCGATCAATATATTTATTGTTTTCAAACAAAATATAAAAGCGTATGTATACGGTATTTCCTGAAGGGCAATTTCCAAATATTTGTTCCATTCATTCATACATACGCGCCATTACTTGGCGCGGCGCCAAATTTTTTTTACGTGTTTCACGTTGTTTTGTTTATTTTTAAAACTAAAGGGCGTTGTTCTTTTACGTGTTAATTCGGTTCTTTTATGTGGTGTAGTATTTTTGAATTTCAATCTCTATAAATTTGTACTTTGTTGGGGTTTTCAAATAAACGTCGAAGTTTAGTGGGGTGCTATTTTTATAACTATAGACTATTTGAATATGGTTTCAAATTAAATGAATCACGGAAATGAAAGTATAAAACAAGAATATTAACATTTCACCAAATCTACTGATCTCTACTCAAATCTATTTCCTTACTATGTTAAAACATGTTATAAATAAGATGAAAACCAAAATATTAATTAATTTAAATAATCCTGTCCAAGAAGAGATTTAAAAATATATAAATGTTAAATGTAAAAAATAAAAAGCTGCCGCGTCTTTGGAAAATCTCAATGATTAATTAATCAATCCTGACTAAAATACGCCAGTAACAATGCTATGTCTATCTGTTATGTAAAGAAACATTTCAAGCTAAGCGTATGCCGAGGCGTTTGATACTCAGATCTCCACAGCACAGCGCAGCGTTGACAATTTTTATTTGTTTCTATTTGTTTACTTCTAAAGAAAATTAAGAAATCAAAAGTGACAAAGAAAGTGTACTCGTAGTACAATGGTAATGTTGTTCTTCTATTATATAAAGAAATCTTTCAAGCGAGACTACATTCATGTTGGGACTTGTGAGATGTAAGTCGTAATCTGTGGATTTGTCAAAAAAAAACAACAAGTACTCGTACAAAAACTACAAGTACTCGGAACGTTCTGAGCTAATATATTGTTTGGGAATGAGATGGGGATTCTTTTTCGTCATTAATTCTTTTTTAACTCAGATAACCGCAGCACAGCGCAGCGTTGACGTAATTTGATAACTGTTAACAAGCTATACACTGCATATACTTTTATACACTGCGTATGAAAACTGCCGCAGTCCTTTCAATTCCGAAATGAAAGAACATATTCCTTTTTGGTATGTAACACTCATTACGTTATAACCAAATTTACGCAGTAGTTCACAGTTACTGGCTGATGTACTAACGCTAGCGCATTTGATTCCGCTAAAATATTTGTCTAACAAATATTTGTTATGGTCTGAATGTTTGTGACCATGTCTTGTGTTTCTAATTTTCTACACTGGATTTAAATCCTAATAGCGACTAATTAGTGTTTATTCAAGCGATTTGTTATTTAGTATAATGAGCTGTAAATTACCTTTGCCCAAAAGCTTTTACTTTTTATGATAAGGGTTCAAAAATACTAAAACATTACACACACACACATACACACACACACATGGAGAGGTTAATCGTTTGACTTCAATCATTAATAGTTTGACTAGCCCGTTGGCGCAGTTTGTAGTGGCCCTGCTTTCTGTGCCGCGGGTTGCGGGTGCGTTTCCCACCTGAGTCTGGGTGTAATATAATATTTGTATTTATATATTTATATATGTATTATTTTTTTGTACATTTATCAAAAAAATATGTAGTTATAACAATCGGCTGTTACCTGTAACACAAGCATTAAGTTGCTTACCACAGGAACAGACGACCGTCTGTGTATGTTATATGATATTTATTTATTTATTTAATCACGACATTTTTTTCATCTAAATAAATGCCTATAAACAAATTTAGAACTGAGGCATGTTGTTAACCTGAATATATCTTCTTGTAAAACTCATTACCTTCATTCTCAATACAAGTGCTATTTCCATTGGGCTTGTTTTACTAATTATTTCGTTGAAAGTAATAATAAATATTTCAACAAGTGACTATGTGTTAAAATTTCACAATATAAGTACAAGTGATCTCATTTTCATACGCTTTGACAAGTTGACAAACGAATTCGACAATCGCTAAATAATGTTATCTCGTCCCGTTGATTTATTCGACATTGACAAATTATGTAAAAAAGGTGTCACTTGATTTTTGTGTTAAATTGTTACAATAATATTACTGTTACAGTCCAAGTGATTATTTTGAATAAGCCGTATCATAATAAAATCACACATGTATTCTTCTACGTGACATTAGCAATATCATTTGTGCTCGTTTAGGACTATTGAAAGCCATTAAATCCAAAGAAGAATAAGAAGAAGATTCACAAGGTCACACTGATATTAAAAATAGAAGTAATTACAAAATAACTACGCAAGTTTGTCGACCTAGTTGTATATATTTAAAAAAAAAAAAAATTTTCCGAATTCAAGCAAGATAATTAAAAGAATACACTTATTTTTATCTTTCACACAAACTTAAGCATAAAAATACAATTTTTATTGATCGTTTGCTGTAGCGATTGCAATTGCTATTCCCACTTGTGACAATTATTGTCGCAGTTGAGTTGCTGCGTGTCGCAAAAAACGTATGAGTTCTAGTGGAACCCGTGTAATGTGAAACTTTTATTTAGTATTTCTTTTTTAAATTATATGTTTATCGAGTATTTATCGATTTTTTTCTATGCTATAAACTAATATTATAAAACTGAAAAGTTTGTTTGTTTGTTTACACGCGCTAATTTCAGAAATAGCTGGTTGAAAAAATTTGTGTTGTATAGTCCATTTACCGAGCAAGGCTTTCCTAAAATTATCTCAACATACGTTTATTCTTAGTAGGTAAAATACTTTGCAATAGTTGGAGGAATTCTGGACAATCGAGAAACAACTACGAAAATCTAAAGAAGTTTCGTCGAAAATAATAAATTAGTTACGCGAACAGAAAGTTATAATACTCGAGTACGTTTGCAAGCAACAATAAATCAAAATGAAATTGCTAATATTGTTAACTAGCTTTCTGATCGCAACTTTGTCTGCTTTGTTTATACGATTTTGGCTGTTCCATTTTCTGCCGTTAAAATATAGCCTATGTCGATCTACATAGCGTTCTCCTGGTAAAAATATTTTCATTTTATTTAGATTTTTTGTATAGATAAAGGAGAGAAATATTTATTAATTTCTCGTAACTGACACTATGAAACTATCAATAATCCTAAAATCCGTAAACAATCTTGCTATGACTCATAGTGACCATAAATATCAACGTCAGTAAAATGCCTAAGGATGTCTTTTGTGGCATATATATAAGTACAAACAGGCAAGTGGTTAAATTATTTTGGTCCAGCTATTTTTAACACAAATGTGACTCACTTAGGTACTTGTACCAACTGGGTTATGTGACTAAAATAAACTTTGAACGGTAAAATCGTTTGTGTACATGAAGTATGAACATGAGTTTATGTAATAATGTATATTTCAGACTAATTATAGGTTAACTGGACAGTTTAATATTGTAAGGGACTGTTTCCTTTTCTGGATATAAAGCACAGACTTAATAGTTCTGGTCTCCTACCATAGGAACACAATATTGCTTGAAAGCAGTATTATTTATACCTCCCCAGTCAGACAGATGGGCCCCATCTCAGTAAATATATACTTATCATAGAATTATAACCATAATGCTTTAAGGAAGGTATTCATGATAGGTACAGAAGCCGTTTGTATCTTGGTCATTCATCACACGGAAACTACTGAATGGATTAAAATGAAATTCCATACATACTATGTAATATGTACGTACTTATAAAGTTTAATACAAATTGAAGTCAATACTGTGTTAACATATGGAGCCGAGACGTAGTGACGAAGGGACTGGTTCACAAGTTTAAAGTCACTCAACGTGCAATGGAACGGGCTATGGCGCGAACTTGGGGAGGCCTATGTCCAGCAGTGGACTTCCATAGGCTGAAGTGATGATGATGATGAAGTCAATACGAGTTAGACCACTAGATACTTTTAAACAAAGATCAGTATATATATGGAGAGAAGCGGTAAAAGTCTACATGTATAATTGGGAATGTCATCGCGTATTAAGTTTGTACACATGGTTTACGGGTTCGATTCCCGGCCGAAATAGATAGTTGTATATGTACAAACATTATTTTCCGGTTTTGATGTGTGTCTTTATGTGTCTCCCCACTATGCTTCAGAGAACACGTTAAGCTGTCGGTCCCGGTTGTTATCATAAATACCTGAACCGCCAACCCACAGTGGAGCATCGTGGCTCAATCAAGCTCATATGTTTCTCCTACGTGGATAAGGCCTATGACAAGCAGTGAGATGTTACAGGCTGAATGGTTTAGCGTTATATTTTAAAGTATTCTTTATCAAGATATTTTTATTAGTTTTATTTATAAAGATAAGTTAGTTCACATAACAACGGCGTTTACGCCAAAAATATTGATTAATTATACAAAAGTCTTAAAACAGCAACAAAATATTTTACGATTACTCATTTTCGTGTCACGCAATATTTTTACCGATGATATAAGAAATATTTTCCAAGAACTACGATTCGAACTCATCATAATAACTGTATTTCCTCGACCTTGTGCCGGCAAGTCAATACGAAATAACAGCCAATATTTGTTTTATAGTAAGCTTGGTGTACTATAACCCATATAGTCGGGCATGTGTTTGTAAAGAAATTGAGCTTAAGTCACCATACTGACCCAATATAGATTAGCAAATATCACAAAGGTTTTTTGTAGAAGAAGCCCATTTCTTATTACAAACTGTGGTCAATAAATCATTCCAATAAGGAAATTAAACATTCAAACCATTTTTTTTTGTAAATAAACAAAATCGTCCAACGTTTTGAAGGTCACATTTGTTCTGAAATTCCTTGCCAACCCGGAATACGATTTAGTGAACGGACTAATCATGCTTGGATAGATTTGGCGTTTAGCCATCGAAGCAGGTATTGCAGTTTTTACTATCATTAAAATAGTAGAATGTAGCCAGCTGGTGGTAAAAGTGTAGTGAATTAAGACAATGACCTTAAGTTGAAATATTGTTTAATTTTGGCTACCTCAGAATGCTAAGTTTCAAATATGATCTTTTACTTCATAGTTTTAATTAATGTATCGTTAAGATGGCATTGGTTATTTGAGGATGGAATAGAGTTTTAGTTTGTAATAGGGCTGCTGAGTTAGCTATAAAATAATAAACGTCTCACACTAAACTGGCGTGAACTTGTGGAGGCCTATGTCCAGCAGTGGACTACAATATGCTGAACTGACTGACTGATTGCCTACATTCAACTCAAACTAACGCGTCGTCCGAGTCCTAACGGTACAATATGCTATTAAATTGCAAGGCTTAGAAAAAAGATAATCAAAAAGGGTTTTAATACGGAAAAAAATATTTGTTTTTCAGTAAATACTTATCAAAAACTAATCCAGTTAATTCTTGCTGTTACAGTATGACTCATTTAATACTTATCCTTTAGAGTAGAAAACTTAGTATGGCCAGAATTTTTCCATATGTTAGAATATCGGTACGTTTAAGACTTTAATCAATCTAAAAATTATCTTACGGAATGTGATCCAGCTTTTGTAACGCAAATAGCAAACAAAAGACAGTTTTTTTCTGAATCTTAATTACAATTTATCACGTAATTGGTATAAATGATTCTTTACCGCTTCACAATGAAGATTACCAAGTAACTTATCATAAATTGCTAAAGCATCTAACTTCGAGTTTTGTTCGGGAAAGTTTGTAAATACATTATATTAAGTTAATTTTATAAAGGATACTTCCATTCAACGATGTCTATACAAAGTTTTCTCAGCGGATTCTTGAGGGTTAGGCAGAAGAGAGCTCTTTTCGGTCTCTCCTGTTGTACCTTTGGCCCTCGTCGAGGGGTTTTGCGAGGGGCCACGGGGACTGGTATCAGGGGTCCGGCATCTGGTGTGGGGTTGGCGGCTGGTGTAGTTGGAGTCGCAGCCACCTCCTCGCCACCACCTTCCGTGGCATTCATCTTGACCTATAAAAGATAGAATAAGATTGGTTACATATTTCTTTGCAGTATTGTAAAGATGTAAATGCTACTTTTTTGCAATCGGTAAACTTTTGAACTACTAAGACCCTTTTTTACAATTTTCGAATTATTACATGGTTAATATTATATTTATTAATAGTAAGGGAATCTCCATAGCATTTGTGTGAAAGCGTGAAGGAAATAGTAAGCTAAATTGTACTGTAAAATAAGTTTATAATGTTTCTCAAATATTCCTCCAGAATGGAAGCAGTTCCCTTTGTTTCTACAATCTATCATGTATATTGTTGACAATTTAGTTACCACTAGTATTTATGGAGGCTCTATTGGACTCTGTGGTTTCTTTGAATTGGATAATTTTTTAAACAAATTATTATTCTATACGGTAATATTTAATTGGCCCGTTAGCGCAGTTTCGTTCGTTCATTTCATTTAGTGGCCCTGCTTTCTGCTAGGTAGATTACGGGTTGGATTCCCACCTGAGTCTGATTGCAATATATGTATATAAAAAAAATAGCATCTGTAAAAAATAATACAAATATATATATTTGTATTATTTCCAGGTATGTTTATCCTAAATAAATGTAGTTATAATAGTCGAATTTTACCTAAAAACAGGCATCCAGTCGATCTAAATTAGGAACAGACGCACTTGTTTATTTTGATCAAATTTATATATTTTTTTTAGTTTTCAATATTATATCTAAATAAAATGAAAAGTATTTTTTCCTTGAAGTATCTTTACAATATTAAACAACTTTTAAGTATGAAAAATACTCATAAACAAAAAAATCTTGACTATTGCGAGTTCAGTTACTCGTTATACTGTATTAATATTCATTTTGCTTCTCGCCAATGTTATAAGACATGGATTATGACCTTTTTACGATGCTTTTACAGATAAATTGTCGACGGACGACGATGTTAGCGTATCATTTGAATACGGTCCATAAAATATAGTGTATTAAACAGAAGGCAAATTGCTTTAAAAAAAAAAACTATATATTTTCATTTCTAAAATTCATAATATACTCTGAGGAACAACTTATTGGTTTGTTAGACCCTTACAAATAAAAAATAATAATACTACGCTTCAGCCTGTAATATCCCACTCCTGAGCTAAGCTTCTTCCCCATGTAAGAGAGGGATCAGAGTGCAACGTCGTTGTTGAGGCGCCGCCGACATGGCAGTTCACGGCACACGCACCATTAGGTACACCAGAGCGGTCGTCAGTGTAATGTTACAGGTTGAATGAACCAAATAAAAACTATTCTAATTTGAAAAGAGGTATATTGTAGGTATTTTGTTTTTAAACAGACTTAACTAATATAGTTATGGTAGGTCCGACATTTCACAACGTTATTGAACGAAGCAATCTGTATCGCTACGTGTATTGTTATTCTTCATATTCTTTTTGTATTGTCATCGTTTTTTCAATAAAGTGCCTTTTTGTCGAAGACGAGAGATATCTCGGCGTATTGCGCTGTCCATTTTATTCTTCGATTGAATTGTATTCTGGATTTATTTTGACGTTTCAAGTCAGTCGATTGTGTTTGGTACATTGTTACAAACAATAAAATAAATTATTTAATCAGACCGGTAGTTGGTGAAATTAGTGAAATAAACACAGTCTTTCGCTTAATGATATTTTTTTTATATTTATAGGTATTATTTTGAATTTGTTATATGTATGTTATTTTGTTCGTATTGTGTCCATCAATTTTTATTTTGAGATATTATTTTTTATTTTCCATTAAATTTTGGTATGTTACAGTACTTATTTTATTTTATTTTATTTTATTTTATTTTATTTTTATTTTTACCTTAAACCTACCCTAGTACATTTTCCTTCTATTATTAATATACAACATACACTCATGTCACTCATTATCTGTGTGGCTACATCATTTCAACCTATCACAGTCCACTGCTGGACATAGGCTTCCACAAGTTCGCGCTAAAAATGGAGTGAACTCATGTGTTTTGCCCATAGTCACCACGCTAGGCAGGTGGGTTGGTAACCGCAGGGCTGGCTTTGTCGCGCCAAAGACGCTGCTGCCCATCTTCGACCTGTGTATTTCAAAGCCAGCAGTTGGATTCTTATCCCGCCATCGGTCGGCTTTTTAAGTTCCAAGGTGGTAGTGGAACTGTGTTATCCCTTAGTCGCCTCTTACGACACCCACATGAAGAGAGGCTTCTCTTAGCGTGGGTGTTGTAAAAGACGACTAAAGGATAACAATGTACCACTACCACCTTGGAAATGGAACTGTTGAAACCAACCAATGGCGGGATAACCATCCAACTGCTAAATTTCAAATACACGAAGTCGGGTAGGAGCGTCTTCAGTGTGATAAAGATAGCTCTGCAGCCACCATTCGGCCACAAGTTTATGACAGGTTTTTACACTTTCGACCCTTAGTTCCCGGCAGCCCCACTATTCCCAGCTACTAAAGAATGCCGGTGGACGCTGGATGAGAATTGCGGAAAACTGGGATTTCTGGCGCGAACTTGTGGGAGGGCTTTTGTGCAGCAATGGACTGCACTAGGCTGAAAAGATGAAGGTGATGATGACAGTCATGCCGACTATAATAGATATTACTATTCTTTGGCAAACCAATAGTCTAGAAGTTGCTCTACTAGCGATAAGGCCGGGGCTTTTATTTTTTTAATCCTTTTTGTGCAAAAAAGAGTAAATTTTATCAATTAATCCATACTTCCGTATAATTAAGTACGATCAGAGACAACAGACTCATATAGAACACTATAAACTATAGTTTTATCATTAGTGTAAAACTATAAACATATAAAAAAGACTTTGATTACACTTTTGTTTGCAAAAGCCATTAATCAACGCTGAAATGACTCGCTGTAAGCTGAACATGTCACTTATGTCGTTATTCCTATCAATCATCCGTGTTGCTGACTATTAGTATTGTCAGAACTTTGCAAAACTTCACCTGATCTAGGTCAAGTACGTATATAAATTATTCTTTCATATATGTTTATATGTACATAGTGTATGTCCTTTTATAATGCAAACGAGTAAGTGACATTTTCAATACTTTGAAACCCTTAAATCACTCACTGTTGGACTGACAAGGATTCATGGTCTATGTGGGTGATCTATGAAAGTTTTGCTACATGTATTATTTTAAATAGAAATTATTTTTGTTACTTGTTAATCTTTGGCGGAAAATATATAAAACAAAAAAAAAATACAAATATGAAATATGAAAAACCAATTTATATTTTAGTAGCAAAAGAGACATTCTGCCAGCATTATCATCACTCTCCCATGCGTATATAATTTATAATGTAATAATATACCATTGATAGATATTAAATGATGAGATGATTAGATATAGATGTGCTGTGTGGCTACGGCACTAAAGAATTTAGCCACCCCCTCTCTTCCCGTGGGTGTCGTAAGAGGCGACTAAGGGATAACAAGGTTCCACAACCATCTTGGAACTTAAGAAGCCGACCGATGGCGGGATAACCATCCAACTGCTGGCTTTGAAATACACAGGCCGAAGACGGGCAGCAGCGTCTTCGGTGCGACAAAGCCAGCCCTGCGGTCACCAACCCGCCTGCCCAGCGTGGTGACTATGGGCAAAACACATGAGTTCACGTTATTTTTGGCGTAAACTTGTGGAGGCCTATGTCCAGCAGTGGACTGTATAGGCTGTAATGATGATTAATGATGATAGATATTAAAAATATAAGAGGATCCAAAGCTGACCCCTGCTGTACACCCTTTTAGCATAAATTTCGGAAACCTTTTTTAATTTATGTTTGGAAGATATTTTATTGACTGGATTACGTCGAAATTCTATTAGCGTGCATATGAAGCAACGAGGTCAAGAGCTTTACCATTGCCTTCGATAAGTTTGTTTCTGTAATGTCGTTATGTATTGCATACAGTCCAATGGTTCTAAAAACCACATAATTCACATAAATCTAACGTTTTTAATTAAATAATTTCTGTTTTTTTTTTTTTTTTTTTTTTATAATAGAAATAATTGAAACAAAAAGTTTAACCTTACTTTTGTTGAAACCTTATTATTATGGAAACTGGATTTATGTCAAAACATTGTGAAAGTACACTTCATTTTTCTGAATAATTTTCTGATCAATCGAAATAAACCCATTTTCATAAATTAATCTGTTTCCTTTTGTAACATCAAACACATGTACCTAACAATTGTATTTGCTCGCAAACGAAAAAAAAAACCGACTTCGATTACGTAGACAAGTAATACAACGTAAGTTGATGAAAAAAATTAACAAACGCACTAGTCATCACTACGATTTTCGAGAGTTCCCCTCGATTTCTCTCGGATTCCATTATCAGATTGGGATATCTCCTTTCTAACAAAAAAAGAATTATCAAAATCAGTTCATAAACGGCGAAGTTATCCCCGAACTTATGTTCGTATCTACATAAAAAAAATACATATTATATACGGTCGAATTGAGTAGCCTCCTGCTTTTTTTGAAGTCGGTTGAAAAAACGTTGCAACGCGTTCAGGCTACAGCTAGTAAAAAATAATATAAAAAATAGTAGAAATTCATTGTAGCAGATAATTGTGTGAACAAGTTAGTGAGTTATTCCTATCTGTATGTTATCTACCTCTTAAATCTTAAATATAGACTAAGTAAGATTTCAGGAAAAAAATTCTAAGACCTATATTTTTAAACAAATTTTACCTGATATTTATTTTCTTGTGACGTCGGTAAAAAAAGGTATGAAGCATTCTTTTAAAATTAATGTGAGTTGTAATATATTTTCGTTATAAAGTAGGTAAAATGAAAATTTATTGATTCAAGATGGTTCGACTAAAGTGAAAACCGGATTCTCATTTTACCTTCATAAATACTAATGACAGGCTGTGATGATTAAACACATTTTAAAGAGATGTTATGTATGAATATTTCTTAATAAATTATTTAAAAACTTATTTACCGGTATTTTAGATTAACTAGTGTTCACCCGTGGCTCGGTTCACGAGTTCCATTTATTCTATCGTTTTTGTCTTGTTCGTAATCTCATTCATCTGTCGCATCTAATAAAATGTATCACATTTGTTATTCTTGCTACTTGCTTTGTTATACTTGCTATATATATATATATATATATATATATATATATATATATATATATACAGGGTGGGGATGACAATACGACAATAACTTTGACATCGTATATGTAATGATATTCCAAGCCCACATACAAAAAATCAATAAAATACATCCAGTAGTTGTATATATATATATATATATATATTTTTTTACTCTTAGTCATATTTCAAGACTTAGAAGCCAACATCACAAAACATATTTATATTTATAATATATAAATTAGAGCTTACAAAAAGAAATCATTACCATTTATTTGACTTGAGAGACGGTATTTTTTTCATATTCAGTTGAGATAAATCCAAAGAAAAATCCATTGGTTCAATAATGAAAAAGTTCTGTCGTAATCAAAACGAGGCGAGGGTCGACAGTCGGAACAAGTAGCAATGACGGTTTAGCACGTGTACTGGAACGACTATTTTTAATACAGTTGCGAAAAAATGAAGCAATTTAATAAAATAATAAAAACACAATAAACTCAACTAACTTAACATAAATTTCTGAAAAATGGCGCCAACCGTAGAATATAAGCTGAGTTTTTTTTTCTTCACCCATTCTGGTAGGCAAAGGGAACTATGCCCATACAGCCAAGTCTTCAGTAGAAGTTTTTTATTGATATGAAATGAAAATGAAATTTGATGAGATGAAATGAAATGAAACCTAACCAAACTCATTCAATCAAATCATTAAATCTGATATTGAAATAAATTAGTAGCTTCTTTTTAGAAATATACGTATTTGCATGAATCATAAAAACTTCTATGATTTTTTTTTTGTAAAAACTTCATGGTTGGTTTTTCTTTTTAATAGGCATTATTTTGACAGTTGGGAAAGAGAACGCACGAGCTCGGGAAAGGTAAAAAAAAGCACGAGTATGTAATAGCCCACATCCCGAACGCTATACGTGCCTGCAATACGCCACTTTTTGAGCAACTGTATTAAAAATAATATTTTAATTGAGTTTATACTTTCTTTATACAATTTTTCGTTGCCCATGTTTTAAATCTTCGAATTTCGGTACACCTTCACCTAAAGCTTAACTATCACCCATTGCGTGTTTAGGACTCGTTTACACGGTACATTACACCGCTAACACACTATTTATGGACATATTTACTTGTTAGCTTAAATAATAAAGGTAAAGCGTTGTTGGAAAAGGTTTTAGGGAAACTAGGCGTACAATTGAATCAACAATTTTTTTTTTTTTTTTTGGTATAAAATATATCTTGACAGATCAAGTTTGAATATGGAATGTCTTTTCAAATATATTATGTTTTGTCTGTGGTTTTGTTGATGACGTTATGTGATATTTATACTAAAATAGCTGATTTTTTTTTTTTCGTTAATATATAATATTTATTTCGATTTTCTGTTATTCTTTCATATTTTGTCCTGAAAATAACACATACTCACAAGAAAAAGAGTTATTTCATTTGGTACAGTTCAGAAGTTGTGCGTACATACTTCTTGGAGGGTTTTTAAATATACGTAGTTTAATTAACTTTTTGATTATTATAAAACTAACTTTAAAAATATAACAGAAAATTCGATTAATTATTTTAGACATGAATGAGACACGAAATATCTATATCAAATGGATAAGGTACTAATCAATAATAGTAATATTTATTTAATACATTCGCAACGCAGATGCTAAATACTTATTACAATGTTTAAGCTTACTTCATAGGCGTCAGTTATTTTTTCTATAACATAAGAGTTTTATAAATTATTTACGTGATGAACGACATTTTGTTTATCTCAGGGAAAGTAAAAAAAAATAGTAAAACATTTACATATACAGTTTCGATAAAATAATATAAAAAAATAATAATAAAGGCTGAATTGCCTAACGTCCCATACCGAAAAAGTAGAATAAAAAAGATTTATTATCTGTTTATCGCGCTATCACTTGTTAGCGGGAAAACGTACCGCGCTTCTTTATGAAGATATTGTCGTGTGTGACGTTAAAATCTCATTAATTTTGATATTTAATACCTCGAAGTTTTATTAATTACTAAAGTCTAGTATATTTCGTTTTTATCTATAAATATAAAAACCTTTAATTATTTACTGGCTCTACATCGCATATTACCCTCGTAGCTCCCGATCCCTTGGAAATCTCGGATTAAACAGTATCCTATGTGTTATTTTACATAGATAATTTTGTAATATTATTAAGTTACATAACAAACTTGTTTAATATTATGAAGGTTATTGATACTATTGTATATTCTGACAAAGTAACCGAGTTGAAAGCGTATGGTTTAAGAAATATATTTATTATTGTAATTGTCTGCTCGCAAACGAAAAAAAAAAATAAGTTCAACTACATAGAGATAATACAACGTAGGTTGACGAAAAAATAGTCAAGTAAATACGCGTTATCAAAGATTACTCAAAAAGTAGTAATCATATATCGATGAAATTTAAATGAGTAGTCAAATAAGAATCATCAAAATCGGTACACCCGGTAAAAAGTTATGAGGTATCTATCATACAACGTAGGTAGACGAAGAAATAGTCAAATAAATGCACATTATTAGATTTAACTTGAAAATTACTTGTCAGATCTCAATTAAATTTAAATAGAACATTATTTGCACCATCTTTCGATTAAAAAAAAATAATCGAAATCGGTCCACCCTGTCAAAAGTACTGAAGTAACATACATTAAAAAAAATACAATCGAATTGTGAAACTCCTCCTTTTTTGGAAGTTGGTTATAAATTAGGTATTCGTGTTGGTAATTTCAGAAACTAATTACTATTAGAACTACGAGTTCCCTAATCGAACAACAAGCAATTTAGTACATATTATGTTTTATTTACAAACAGAATTTTTTTTCGAGGCTACATTTATGCGTGACATTGGCCAATTTTAGTTGTAATTAGCGTTAAATAATTTAGTAGTAATCTATTTCTATAAAATATTTATTATTATTCTTATAAATATTTTAAAACTAAAATACATTATTTAAAACAAAAACCTTGCGATAAAAACGAAAAAAATCGTTATAAGTGAAATAAATGTAATAGGTACATACAAATTATATGTCTGTATGTATTTGTTGTTGTATTTGTTATATAACTGCTACAAAGTTTTATTATCTATACAAATAAATAAAATTGGAGTGTCTGTTTGTAATTAAATATAAAAATTATGTTACAATGGCTAATTTTATACGTTTGGACTCACTGTACTTATTCTACGTCTTGTTGTTTGTCTGTGATGTTTAATGTGATGAGTCACGTATCTTTTATGTTACTATCCTATTAAGTTTAATTTTGTTTTGTTTTGATTTTCAAGTCATTTTAGAATCGACTTTCAATACTGCCCTTTTGTAACTGTACTAAGATGTTTAAATAGAAAAAAACCTATTATTGGCCTTGTTATTGTTAATATTATGTTAAATATCTAATATATAAAATTCTCGTGTCACAGTTTTCGTTGCCATACTCCTCCGAAACGGCTTGATCGATTTTGATGAAATTTTATGTGCTTATCCGGTATCTATGAGAATCGGCCAACATCTATTTTTCATCCCCCTAAATGTTAGGGGTAGTCCACCCCTAAATTTTTTTATTTTATTTTTTAGACAAAATTTTTAATTTATATTTTTTTATGATACAACATTAAAAAATACATACAACCCTAAATTTTCAACCCTCTACCATCAACCCCTATTTTTAAATAGCGTTTAGCAGCAAGACAACGTTTGCCGAGTCAGCTAGTTTTATATATATACCCATTGTAACTCTGTTGGTATTCAAATAAATAAATAAAAAACATAAATAATAATAAAGCTATCTGTATAATTTTCGGTCGCAAGTTCAATCCCCGCTCACGACAGACATTTATATTGATCATATAGATGTTTGTCGTGGTCTGGGTGTTTGTGCTTGTGTATTGTGTGTTTCTGGACCTGAAAAAATCCTAGTAGGGGCAGTTGATTGTGAAGCGCTTATGAATATGGCAGCAGAAACTGCAAGACTAGCATAATTTATTATAAATACGAATTATTTACGATAGTTTCGAATACACGAAAACCGGATGTATTCGAACGAATGGAACAATTCCGCCCACCGGATTCCATTGTGAACAGAATATTTTAGCGTTCAAAAGTTTATATTCGCTCTCAGAATACGATAATAATAAAACATAGATTGTTACACAATCTGTAACGTTCTACTTGAATGTATTTTAAAAATACGTTACCGGTGTATTATCGCTGAGATGACCTAGTGGATGGAGCATGTGAATACATACCTATGATGGATGAGAGCCAGGTATCCTCCCCGCACATAACAAAAATTTGTATTGGCCATACAGATGTATGCCGTGGTCGGGGTGTTTGTGCGTTCTTGTAGGCCTCCTCACCGTGTCCCGAAGAGCACGTTAAGCCGCCGGTCCCGGTTGTTATCTTCTACACCTGATAGAGATCGTTACTCATAGTAGAGAATATATTCGCCAATCCGCATTGGAGCAGAGTGGTGGATTAAGCTTCGATCCTTCTCCTACATGGGAAACAAGCCTATGCCCTGCTGTGGGATATTATAGGCCGAAGCGAAGCTATGATCGTGAATCTGAATTTAGGTCAGCAAATACTTATACATATATATCTTCTAATCTGCAGCGAAGCAGAATTATGATTAAATACTAATAAGGATTTATGTCAAACTATTTCGTTGTTGCTGCTGTACGACTGTGGGTAACTACCTGAAGAGGTCAGGAAAGCCCCCTCTAAGAACTCCTTCAAAATCTCTGTTAAAAATATCTCCTTAATAATAATAATTATTATTATTTATTTATTTTGCAAGAATATGGTATACAAGTTGTCAAATTACATAGTTAGCCAACATATTCTACCGATATTCGGTGTGCAAATTTTTTTTAAATGTAACATAAATAGTTCATTTTAATTTATAAAATATCAAAAAACAAAACAAATCATTTCAATAAGATAAAGAAAAAAAATATGAATTAATAAGCAGCAAAATCCATGTCACATACACGTGGTCATTTAAGTAGTCATTAACATTATAATACAATTTATTTAACAGAAATTCATAAAAAACTTTCTTGAATACTATCAGTGGAAAATCCTTATAAAAGCCGGGAGCTTAATCGGGAGAATATTGGCCGCAATGACTGAGCAGGAGTAACGTCATATTATTTTATCACTGTATGTTATATTTTGTTGTCTTATATTGTGTTCATTGATCATCATCATCACTTCAGCTTAATACAGTCCACTGCTGGACATAGGCCGCCACAAGTTCGTGCCAAAAATGGCGTGAACTCATCTGTTTTGGCCATAGTCACCACGCTGGGCAGGCGGGTTTATGACCGCGGGGCTGGCTTTGTCGTACCGAAGACGCTGCTGCCCGTCTTCGGCCTGTGTATTTCAAAGCCAGCTGTTGGATGGTTATCCCGCCATCGGTCGGCATTTTAAGTTCCAAGGTAGTAGTGGAACTATGTTATCTCTTAGTCGCCTCTTACGACACCCACGGGAAGAGAGGGGGCGGTATATTCTTACTGCCGTAACCACACAGCCTTTTCTGTATATTGTTTTGCAAATATATATTATTATAATTCATTATATTATATTACGTTATATTGTATTACATTATAATTATTAATCGTACTATTTTTTATTGTACACCTACACATTATACTGTCTTGCACATACCAAGGTTGACTGGTAGAAAATACATTAGCGCTAGGCCGCCTTTTGTACCCACTTTTATTAGTGTATTTTTTGTACAATATAGAATTTAAATAAATAAAAAATAAATAATAATTGTCTTTAATAGAAGGGAAGATGATCAAGAACATACTATAGTTGAGTATTGAGTCAATCTAATCTAGAATAAGTCATAATACATTTGCCACTTTTTCTTTCCCAGGTTCATCTCCTTCCTCTTCTTCACAATTGTTCCAGAAAGCAGATGTTATGAAAAAAAAGTTGTAAATAAACGAATCAAATAACGCTATCTATCGGCGATAGATGACATTATTAGAAAACGCCGTCGTCTATCGGAACCCTATTGAGCTCCGATAGATGGCGTCACGAGAAACGTAACGGGGTCATTCGTTCAGTACATTTTACTTCTCATATTTTTTCATACCGGGAGCCTTATATGAAAGCCGAGTGTGCTTTAGACCACACGAAGGAAGTAAAACTTCCGCACAATAGGCCTGCACTGTGATATACGAAACGTAACTGGCTATCGAGAAATAGAGAAAGAAAAGGGTGCTCGCATCTCTCTTGCTCCGTCCGCCTTGCCCAATCACAATTTTCGTAACGCTCTCGTCACAAATTCACCAGCTTCCTCCTCAAAATCGCGTACAGAAATTTTACTTCAAAAATTGGAAATTATATAAACGTTACTCGTGACATCAAATTAACTCAACAATTAATGGATTTATTTAACAATAAAATACACTAACGAGTGCTTAAGAGTTATGAAATAAAACAGATTTAATATTAAAAGCACAATTACGTATCGTGGGCGGCCGTTAAAAGACTCGATGGATCTATAAAATCTAGTTCAGTGAGTCCGGCTGAGGTTCGCTAACAATGGTTTGATTAACTATGACGTAAGTACGATGACTGGAGCTTTGTCTAAGTTAATGTGGTATGACGTTACAAGTGCGTTGATGAAGGTTCAATTAATGGACGCGTTGTTAGTTTCACATTAAATAAACAAACTTTTTAGCTTTATATCAGTTCAGATTTACTCACAAAAATTGTCATATTTAATAGTTTCGTTATTTCATATCTATCTCGGCGATAGGAAGTCACGCGGAGTGAAAACCGGGATAAAAACTAGACTATATATTGCTCCACAATCTCCTCTATCTTCTAGTTAAATTCCCATCAAAATCGAACCGGCTATTCCGAAGATAATCTCAGACAAACAAAAAGATTAAGAGATTTTAAAATCGTTTGTAGTGTTTTACTGTCTTATTAATAACTAAATGCACTGGATAAAACACAGGTACCTTGAAATCACAGACAGTCACTTCAATTTTATTTATATCATCATCATCATCATTACAGCCTATACAGTCCACTGCTGGACATAGGCCTCCACAAGTTTACGCCAAAAATAACGTGAACTCATGTGTTTTGCTCATAGTCACCACGCTGGGCAGGCGGGTTGGTGACCGCAGTACTGGCTTTGTCGCACCGAAGACGCTGCTGCCCGTCTTCGGCCTGTGTATTTCAAAGCCAGCAGTTGGATGGTTATCCCGCCATCGGTCGGCTTCTTAAGTTCCAAGGTGGTTGTGGAACCTTATTATCCCTTAGTCGCCTCTTACGACACCCACGGGAAGAGAGGGGGTGGCTAAATTCTGTGTGCTGTGTGGCTATGGCACTAAAGAATTTTATTTAAATGTATAGAAATAATTTTTAACTGAACATCCATACTTACGTTGGTTGCCATAGTAACCGCATGAGTATATCAAACATAATACTTATTTAATTAATTACCTAATTTACAACATACGTAGGTTAAGCCAAAGAAATTAGTATGGTATTTCAGTTGTAACCCTCGACTTGACTCATTGATATTGACGTTTAACGAATTGTTAGTCTCCCATATTACGGTCCGTCTGCTTTAATGGTCTGTTCTGAGTTATGTCGAGTATCAAGTAATTTGATAATTTTACAAAATGTATTACTATCTATATATACATAACAACGGTCGGACGCGTCGGCACTAAAGTCACAGCACTAGCGCAAAACAACAAATGTTTGTTGCGCTGGCGGTTGTAGGTTCGATCCCCGCACATGACAAACATTTGTATTGGCCATACATAAATAAATACGTACGAAAATATACTTATGTAAAACAAAAAGTATTGAAAGTATTGTTTCAATTATTATCAAGTCAAACCTTACGAAATTCGGAGTACGTTCTGCAAAATTTCACTGAAGGAAGCATTGTAAACACTTTTTGAAGTTTCGTTATTTCATTGTTGGAGTCTCGACGTCGGCTTGCAAGACTGCCGTTTGTCTTCCTAATCATAAAGAACTTTTGATTGTGTGACGGCTTCTTTATTCTAAGAAGCCAAGAAAATTTATTTGTGAGAGTAGGAAAATTCTACGAGAAATTGTTAATGAATGTGTGAGTGAGTAAAGTTAATTGTTGTGTATTTTATATTTCAAAATTTTTATACAATCTTTAGTTAGTGGGCGTTTGTGATTGTGTATTGTGTGTGTTTCCGGACCCCCGACACGGGAGAAAATCCTACTGGGGGCCGTCGAGTGTGAAGCCTTTATTTATTTATTTATTATTAGCTGTATCCGCGACTTCGTTGGCGTGGAATTTAACAAACATAATTATTGTTCAGTTCGTAGAGTTATAAAAAAAAGTTACTCCTTATTACATCAGCTATCTGCCAGTGAAAATTCCGTCAAAAATCGGTCCAGCCGTTTCAGAGATTAGACGAAACAAACAGACAGACAGACAGGCAGACAGACAAACAGGCAAACAGACAGACAGCCAAAAATTGTAAAAAATGTTGTTTTGGTACATGTATCGCGTATTATATATTGTCTATTAGTACTTTGTTCGAGTATTCTAATTGCACACCAATCGTTTGTTTACTTCCTAACTGCAGTTTCTATTTCGTGTCCTGTACCCAAAGGTTGTCTGGAAGAGATCGCTCTTTCAGCGATAAGACCGCCTTTGTACATCTTTCGTTTTATGTTTTTTTTTTCTCTGTTGTTTCTTTTAATGGTGTACAATAAAGAGTATTATTATTATCGCGTGTATACATCCATATGCATATAGTATAAAGCGATTATTTTAATATTACAAACAGACACGCCAATTTTACTATTTGTGTAAACAATAAAATTGACACCAACTGACTCGCCTAGCGTAGTAACGTCGTAATTATTTTTTTTTTTTCGAGAATGTTACAAAAAATTTTAAAGTTATAAAATTAATACGCGTCATTAGTGTTCAATCAAGTCTTGTTACATCTATTTATTAATTTTGAAGGATCGCCAACAGATGATACATAAAATAAAATTACAACACAATATACAGAAAAGGCTATGTGGCTACGGCAGCAAAGAATATAGCTACCCCCTCTCTTCCCGTGGGTGTCGTAAGAGGCGAGTAAGGGATAACACAGTTCCACTACCACCTTGGACCTTAAAAAGCCGACCGATGGCGGGATAGCCATCCAACTGCTGGCTTTGAAATACACAGGCCGAAGACAGGCAGCAGTGTCTTCGGTGCGGCAAGGCTAGCCCTACGGTCACCAACCCACCTGCCCAGTGCGGTGACTATAGGCAAAACACATGAGTTCACGCCATTTTTGGCGCGAACTTGTGGAGGCCTATGTCCAGCAGTGGACTGCGATAGGCTGATGTGTGTGTGTGTGTGTGTGTGTGGTATACAGAAAATACTCTCACACTGATCACAGCTAAATAACACTGTTTTCAAGCAGTGTTGTGATCCTGTTGGTAAATAATGTGACCAGAACTCCTGGAGGGAACTGGGGAAGGGGTCGGCAAAGCGTTTGCGATGCTTCAGGTGTTGTTGACATTTATAAGCTACGGTAATTCATTATATTATTAAATCAGGTGAGCCGTACGATTGTTTGCCAATCTAGTTACATAAAATAATAATAAAAAAACTGTGCTCATATATTTACAGGCAACCACAGCTAACACAAATTACAATCGAAAGTAAATAGATTAAAAACAAGGTGTACGAAACAAATTCTTCCAGTTTGGGTGTTTGTTCTAGTGGGTCTCCCCACTGTGCCTCGGAGAACACAATAATAATTCGTTATTTAAATTATTTGTTATAATTAATTCGTTACTTAAAGTAGGGAATATCCGCCAAACAGGAGTTGAGCAGCGTGGTGGGTTAAGCTCCGATCCTTCTCCTATATGGAGAAAGAGGCTTTTGTCCAGCAGTGGGATGTTATAGGCTCAATTGTGAATCGTACGAGACAAATTAAATGGTTTTTACATTTTTAAATCTAGACTCTGCAGTGTTTTCCTTTTAAACATCTAAACCTAGCCACTTATTTAACATAACGAAGTGGAAACCACGAAAGATTACAACAGATAATATATGAATATGTACTAAAGAGCTTAACGTCCAATAGAACGGGCTATGCTTCGGGTCTCTCACGAAGATAGGATCAGAACTGAGACTATCCGTGAGAGAACGAAAGTAACCGACATAGCCCACAGATTGAGCAAGTCGAAGTGGGCTGGTCACTTGTGCCGCAAAACTGATAGCCGCTGGAGTAGACGTGTCCTGGAGCGGAGATCGCGTGTTGGCAAACGTAATATAGGACGTCTTCTGGCCTCGTTGACCGATGATCTATGCCAATGTTGGCGGGATGAGGATTGCGGAAATCAAGAATATTTGGTGCGAAATTGGGAAGGGCTATGTCCAGCAGTAGACTGCGATAGACTCAAGATCCCTCTAGAGAATTATAAGAGGAAGAGATAGAATCAAACAGAAACAATATTTACACTATTATATGTATACCGTCTCACTTAAACATTTTAATAACACATTACAAATCATATCTATGAGAAATACATCAATCAAGCGATTATTTATATCTCAAAATATGATTATAAAACAACATCTTAATTTGATTTGTAACATCTGTTGCGAGGTTGGGTATGATTCACTGTAGCCGATGTTACGGATTCTGGTAAGAATATTTTTAGATAACGAACGAATTTCTCAATAAATCACTTAAGAAATTTCGATAGGCTGATTAAAATTTTAATGGATTATTAATTTGATTATATCATCTTTGAATAACACTATTATTAATTATAATTTTAGATTTTAAGACGGTTCAATTAAACACATATTCTTAGTGATACATTTATCACTTTATTAGGTTTATGATTGGGCTTGTAACATCCCACCGCTGGGAATAGGCCTTTTTCTCCGTGTAAAAGATAATCTATCTAGTTTAATCTATCACGTCCTATTGCGGTTTCGTATATATATATTCCCTACTATGAGTACTGATCTGCCAACTCGCGTTGGAGAAGCGTGGTGGATTAAGTTCTGGTGCTTCTCGTACATGGGGAAAGAGGCCTATGCCCAGCAGTGAGATATCACAGGCTGAAGCATATGAGTACTGATCGATATCAGGTGTCTATGATATATATCAAGCGTGCATAAAGATGTTTTATTTCGAAAAATTGATAATAAACTATATAAAAGTAGGAACAGACGACGAACTTCAAGAAAATATCATATCACAAAAAATATTTTTTCTTATCAGTGGAACATATACAGATTGTTTTGTTTTTTTTTTATGTCACTAGGTCGGCAAACAAGCGTACGGCTCACCTGATGGTAAGAGATTACCGTAGCTTATAGACGCCTGCAACACCAGAAGCATCGCAAGCGCGTTGCCGACCCAATCCCCAATCCCCCCAGGAGCTCTGGTCACTTTACTCACCAACAGGAACACAATACTGCTTGAAAACAGTATTATTTAGCCGTGATCTTCTGTAAGGTCGAGGTACTACCCCAGTCGGGCTGCTCCATATTTTGAGCAGGAAATTCCTGCTGTGCCCTACCTCAGTTGAATATATAATAATATAGTTTAGTTTCAAATACTTTTAAGTTACGATTAAATCAACGTAAGAGTTCAATTTCTTTTTCGAATATTTTTCACAAGGCCAATAGTGATTGGGGATACTATCGTTCCTTATTTCTCGTAGTTAAATATCTATAAGTCTATCCTCATATTATAAAGGTGAGAAGCTTGTTTGTTTGTCTTTTTTTACACGACTAGGTCGTCAAATAATTGTACAGCTCACCGATGATATAATACGACGGATAAGCGGTTACCGTAGTTTATAGACGCCTGCAACACCATCGCAAAGAGTATCGCAAGAGCGTGGCCGACCCTACTCCCAATACCCAGTCAGGAGCTCTGTTCACTTCACTCACTACAGAAACACAGCACTTTATCTTTTTTATCTTTTATCTCATGACATACACACACGGTCGTCTGTTCCTATGGTAAGCAACTTAATCCTTGTATTACAGGTAACAGCCGACTGTTATAACTATATATATATATTTTTATAAATATACATAGAAATAATACATATATAAATATAATTATAAATATAATAATGCTTAAAAACAGTATTATTTAGCTGTGATCTTCTGCAAGGTCGAGGTACTTCCCCAGTCGGTTGCTCTAGATTTTGAGCAGGTTATCCTGCTGTGCCCTTAGTTAAAACGAGTTTGTTCAAACGTGCTATTCTCAGGAGATAGTCGTTAGAATTGATAAAGTATTTTTGTGTTCGATAGTCCAATTATCAAAAAAGTTTATACACTATTTGTCCTCAAATTACCGCGAATGAAACCCCCGGGAAACAGCTAGTTAAATGATAAAATTTAAATTATAAAACTTGTTAGCATGTAGCGTCTAGACACACTCCAACCCATCATGGTATTAAATAATAATAACAGTAAGTCTTCATTGCTTTCAAAATCATAAATTCAAGGGAATGCATAATGAACGAGCACATTATTACCGTACGTGTGTTAAACAGACTATGATTAAATTTTACGATTTTGCTCTCAAGTGGTACCAATCCTGTTTCTAAAATTTGTGTACCAACCAATACGATATCAAAGACTTTTGATACCTTAAAATAAATCAGTAAAAATTGATATCAGGTGTCTGATAACAACTGTTATCATGGCTCCGGATGACAGACTAATATATACAAATGAACCCACAGTATGGAAAAAATCAGACATAAAAACAGACAAACGCTTACCAATTCTCGAGATTTTTTAGAGGCTATGATATATGAGAATTTGGTCTATATTTGTCCATTTTTTATGAGGTTTATAAGTTTTTTCTATAGGACGTAACAAAAATATTTTATGCTTGTAAGGAATCTGGAATGTGAATCATAAACCCAACGTTGTTACACAAATGTTGTATTATCCTGGTACTAAAAGTTGTAAGGGTTTGTTATTGTTGGTAGAATACCTAAGTTATTGTAATGTTATTCCAATATTTACATAATATATTGGATGGAGAGATTTATTCAAGGAAGTTGTGATCCTAGGACACGATGCTACTATACTATCTATAGCAGTGATTCAAAAATTTATATATATAAAAGAAAGGAGTTACGTTATAAATTATAAACAAAGTGAAGAGCGACATAATTTCGCATGCAACTAATTAGAAGTGCCATCGACCGGGTTAGCGGAGAGCGATCGTCGAGATAGCAGAGCTGTTGACATCAAACACGACCCAGCTTGCGGAAATTTTATACGTTTCGATACAAAATATAAACAAGAGAAGAACAATTTTTCAAAAGTAGTACATTTTTCGTTCGATGTTTTTTGTTTATTAAATGATAAATAATTGAATTATTTAAAATATGTTTCAAAGATACATGTTAGCTTTTAGAGGAATACAAAAAAATAATAATAATAACTTTATTTGCAAAAATAAAACACTAAGAACGATAAATTATCAATAAATCAGCATTTTGAATGTAATATTCTTTAATACATTTGTGATAGTTAATGTGAATCTACCGCCAATGCAGAGTCTTTTAACCGACCTGAAAAAGGAGGATGTTACTCAATTCGACCGTATATATATTAGTGTATGTTCGGGGATAACTTCGTCGTTTATGAACCTAAGTTGTATTACTTGTCGATGTAATTGAAGTCAGTTTTTTTTTTTCATTTGCCAGCAAACATAATTATTATACAAACAGGTCGGCAAGTAAACGTACAGCTCACCTGATGGTAAGCGATTACCATAGCTTATAGACGCCTGCAACTACAGAAGCATCGCAAGCGCGTTGTTGACCCTACCCGCAATTCCCCCCAGGAGCTCTAGTCACTGTACTCACCAACAGGAACACAATACTCCTTGAAAGCAGTACTATTAAGCTTTGATCTTCTGTAAGGTCGAGGTACTCAGCCCATCCCAGCTCAGCAAACACCCTTTTAATATTATTCCTATTATAATTATATATAACATTTTCTGTTATCTTGCCAGTGATTGATGAAGCCTATAATAAAACGACACGCTACTTAAGAGGCGAGTAGCGATGTAAGGAAATGACAATGAAGAGACAAATCTTGGGAATTTGTGTTTGTATATCAAAGGCGCTGTAACGTTATTTATATACTAGTTGTGCCCCGCGGTTGCAGCTGCGGTAATGTGAAAGGAAGCGTACTAAAATATTACATAGCCTTGTTCGGTAAATGAAATACCCAACACGGAACAAATTTTTCAATTCGTTTCTGAGATTAGCGCGTTAAAACAAACAAATTCTACAGTTTTATAATATTGGTACAGATTTAATATCCCAAGCATAATAATAATATTATTGACAAAAAATAAAAAATATATATCTATAGAGATATTAAAGTTGTAAGTATAAACAAGACATCGAAAAATAAAATTTATTTGAGTAGTTTTAAACAAGCAGTAAACGTTACATTCGTAATGATAGAAGCTCAGAGCCAAGCCAAGGCGACGTGATTCCAGATTACTGCTGAAATGAATAAACTTTATAATTCCATGTTTCCGGTGCGACTCGTCGGAATATTTACGTGATCTCGGCGCCACATTAGTGTAAATATGCACAGTTTTCTTGAATATGATTTTATCTATCTTGTGGAAAAGTAGTAGAACTCGAAAAAAAAATCAGTTTAAACTGTCTATTACAACGTAGGTAGTTGAAAAAATAAGTAACTGTATACGCATCATTCGGGATAACTCAAAAAGTATTAGTTAGATTTCGAATTTTGTCTTGTGACAAGCGTACAACTAGTAAAAAGTTGGGACATAACACACTTACAAAATTAAATACATTAAAATCGAGATCCTCCCTTTTTTAAGTCGGTTTAAGAAATTAAGCTGAATTCCCAAGAGATTGTAGATATAACAAAACACTGCTGTAGTGTTGTAAAAAAGAAATAAAAATGGCGCGCAATAGAATTAATTTTCAGCGAGAGAAACGCAATAGCGGGCAGCGGTTACTCTTGAGATGTGGGAATGTGGACTAAACGTTCTGATTAATGTCTGCGACCAAACACAATATATAGTTAAATAAAGGTTTATTTTATCTGTGGTAGTAATCAATTAACTTTTCTTGAGTTAAAATTTCATAATGAAAAAATATCGTGAGTAGGTATATATTTTGAGGGCAATACACATGAGTTCGCGCCATTTTTTGGTGCGAACTTGTGGAGGCCTATGTCCAACAGTACACTGCGATAGGCTGAAGTGATGATGATGATGATGATATATTTTGAAAGTAATGAAACAAATACAACCAGTCTTAGCAGATCTCGCTTTCAGATCTTTACTGTTTTAGGAAAATAGGCTTTTCGCCAAGATAACAGGACGCTGATGGCCTTTTACAATAACGTACAGAATTTATCTGAATTCATCGAAATGAAATCCCTTGAACAATCTTGTCTGCGTCAAGATTATCCTTTGAAAATTATATTTAACAACTAATAATAAAATCTAACTATTTTGGTCGATTTTAAAATTGAGACTTCTATTCATAGGGCATATATATCCAGGCATAGGAGGACTCAACCGTGCTCCACTGGCAAAACTGAAAGCCTATCTTCATCCAAAAATCTGCTATTTTATTAACATAGACTATATCCGCTACCTACCATATGATTACACTATTTGACTGTACATCTACGCTGAGAATTGTAGAGAATTTCGGGATAATAATTGTACAATTACACATTTTGACTTTCACAACTACTCTAAAAGAATTATTCTTAATTTCAAGATTAAAAATACTCTTTTATTGCTCGTAAAATTGACTCAAATCAACCAAAGTTTCATTCAAATTCATTCGTAGTGATGGCGTGATTTACATGTACACTTTTGTTGAGGTAAAGTACATCATCATCATCACAGCAGCCTTTCGCAGTCCACTACTGGACATACGCCTTCACAAGTTCACGCCAAAAATGGCGCGAACTCATGTATTTTGCCCATAGTCACCAGGCTGGGCAGGCGGGTTGGTGACCGCAGGGCTGGCTTTGTCGCACCGAAGACGCTGCTGCCCGTTTTCGGCCTACAGGTGCCTTTCGGCCTTAGGTAAATATCTCGTTCAAAATTTAGAGCAGACCAACTGGGGAAGTGCCTCTACCTTACAGAAGATAATAGCCAAATAATACTGCTTTCATGCAGTGTTGTGTTCCTGTTGGTGAGTAAGGTGACCAGAGTTCCTGGGAGGAATTGGGGATATTGTCGTCAACGCGCTTGCGATACTTCTGGTGTTGCAGACGTCTATAAGTTACAGTAATCGCTTACCATCACGTAGCTTTGTGTTCTTGTGACAGATTGACAGATAAGGTAGCCAAGTACCTTAGAGAGAATCGGAAGTAGAGTATTACAGGCGTTCAGCGGCTACGGTAATCACTTACACTTTTATCGGGCGTACTATATGCTTATTTACCACACTTATGATATTAAAAAAAAAATATCTGTACAGAATTAGACCTATTGAACAAAAAAAAATGACTTATTTTAATAATACCGACGTCAGCTTATGGAACGTTTCTACAAATCTTTGTAAACGATCGCTTCGGCCTGTAATATCCCACCGCTGGGCATAGTCCTCTTTCTCCGTGTAGGAGAAGGATCAGAACTTAATCCACCACGCTGCTCCAATGCAGGTTAACATTATGTAAATGAAATATAATAACACATATTAAAATTTTTTGCAAAAGAATTTACACGTTTAATCTATAATAACCTTAAGAAATACGAGAGCATTAAAACTGTAAACAATGTTTGTTCATCTGTCAATGTTGTTTTTCTAGGCCACTATTTTTCCTTGTATGTTTAACTTATATATATTAATATATATTTCAAGTTATTTAGAGCTTGTTATTCTCAGAAACCAGATTTCACTCTCTATAGAGTTTCTTAGAAAATAAGCAGTAATAAAAAAGACTTAACCGACTTCAAAAAGGAGGAACGTTCTCGATTCGACTTTTTTGTGTGTTCGCTCATAACTTTTTACTAAGTGTATCGAATTTAATGACTTTATTTTTAGTCGAAAGCTGGTGCGTGTGTTTTGTCCAAAATATATTTGATGAATTTTTGACGAGTAGGTACCTACTATTTGAACTATCCCTAATAATACGTATTAAATTGATAATTTTTTTCGCCTACCTACGCAATGTTACTAGTCAATATACGACTCTAATAGCCATTTTTTTTTCGTTAAATACACAATTTTTTATTTTGAATTTATTTAAACGTTAAATTAATAGTAAAATACTGGACATGACGGTCGAAATAGTGAATGACTGCCTGACGCACGTTTCTGAACGATAAAATAAGATTTGTACTGTTGCAGAGGGAAGAGAATCTAATATTGTCACGCAAATGAAATTCATTAGTGTAATTTACGTTGTGAATATATTTTAACTAGCTGTGCCGTGTCGTTTCACTGCGTTAATTTGAAGGAAATACGCACTAAATACTACTACATTACATTATATAGCCTAGCCTTTTTCGTTAAATGGATTATATTCGAATCAACGGTTAGGTTAGCGTCTAAACGAACTTTTCAGCTTTATAACATTAAATAAAGCCTAGAAGATATCATAAAGTATATAAATGTGTTGCACACGAATTTTATCTGTGAAATAGAGGAGTGGCTAATTTTTGTCATAGTTATAATTAATATAAATATTTGTCTGTGACTTCGTCCGAAATTATTTATATTTGTATAATGATGATTCAAAATCGGTTTTGATGTATGTGTATCGGTTATGATATGAAATTTGATTTTATTTTGATAATGCTTCAGCCTGTAATATCGGACTTCTGGGCATAGGCCGCTTTACCCATGTAGGAGAAGAATCAGAGCTTAATCCACTACGTTTACCAAGCGCATATTGTATAGCTATATATTGTAAGCTTCACTTAACATTTAGTGTTTTTTCATGTCAATCAGTTCAAAAATAAAAAAGTTATGACAGTACAAGGAATCACGTTGAATATGTAAATACATCTGTGCTCATTTGGCACTATTGAAAGCCATTTTAAGAAGAAGAAGAAGAAGAAGAATATGTAAATACCCAAAACGAGGACGAAGTCGCATGCACAGCTAGTTCAATACTAAATCAGAACACGAAGTTGTTGTTACATAAAAGGAATCACAAGAATTGTCTAAATTAACCAAATTTTTTGGTTGGTCTTTGCTGAATTAGATTAACTAAGGACTCGGATACACAATATATATATCTATCTATTACCGTAAAGTGAACAATTGATGTTACAAAAATAAAAAATTAAGAAGATAGCGTTACAAGTTAAAAGTGAAGCTCAAACAGCTGCCAGAAAACTGGGCGTCCTCTCGAAGGTGAGACAGTACTTCACTCCGGAACAGCTTCTAAATTTATATCAAGCGCAAGTTCGATCATGCATGGAGTACTGCTCTCATCTTTGGGATGGCTCAGCCAAGTACCAGCTGGAGCTTCTCGAGTCGATTGAGAGACGAGCCAGGAGGCTCATCGGTGATGATGCACTGGTCGCTGCAAAGCTGCAAAGCTTGCATCATCGACGGAGGGTGGCCGGCCTGTCGGTATTTTATCGGATACACTTCGGAGAGTGTGCGCAGGAACTCCATAACCTGATTCCCCCTACCCCCTTCCATCATCGTACAACCAGACGCTCTGCGTTACGCCACCCTTATATGGTTGACATTCCCCTTATACGCACTAAGCGATTCGCTAATACATTCTTGATCCGTACAGCCAAAGAATGGAACTCTCTACCAGCGTCTGTGTTTCCGGAAAATTATAACCTGGGGATCTTTAAGTCGCGAGTGAATAGGTTACTTCTAGGTAAGCGTGCTTCATCTTAGACCGCATTTTCACTTATCATCAGGTGAAATAGTGGTCAAACGCAAGCCTATCATTGTATTAAAAAAAAAAAAAAGTTGTTTTTTAAATAGATGATAGTTCTCCTAGATAAAATGTTATACGTACTATATCTATAGTAAACAAAAAAAAATGAATATCTATGCAAATAAATAAAATTGGAGTCTGTTTGTAATATTAAAATAACCGCTTTTTACTAAATGCATACGGATGTATACACGGTACATATACCAAAATATTATTTTTACATTTTTTGTCCGTCTGTCTGTCTGTCTGTTTGTTCCGGCTAATCTCTGAAACGGCTGGACCGGTTTTGACGGGACTTTCACTGGCAGATAGCTGATATCGTAAGGAGTAACTTAGGCTACTTTTATTTTAGAAATTTATTTATTTTATAACTCTGCAAACTGAGCAAAAGGATTTTTTTTTATTTCACGCGGACGAAGTCGCGGGCACATCTACTTGTATAATATATGATGACAAGCATCAATTCCGCTGATAAACTGTCCATAATATTTGGTCCATATAAAGAATTAGTTATTTATTTATTTATTTTTAGGCTGTATGAACACCATTACAGTTGCACAAAACTACATTGTCTTGTTTGAAAAAGGTTCACACGAAGAGAAAAATGAAGAAAATTGTGCAGAAAATTGGAAAATTTCATAGAATGTAACAATTATAGTGTACCCTTCCAAATACATCCGTCAAATGGCCAGAAGTTAGAAACCACCCTGATAGAGTACTACATCTACACAAAGTCTCATCTCAAAGTCTGTTACCCATCTACACCCCCCCCCCCCCCCCTGTGAACACTTTTTATCCGTAAATTCAGTACGGCAACCTTTAACAAGGATCTTAATGTTAGGATTTGTGGTCCTGAACTCAGTCATCGGTACATTGTTGAGTAAATATATCTTATTCACATTATACCTTCTAAAATATGATAATAGTTATTACTCTCGATATCAACATCACACACACAAACATCAACTGAATGTTACTGCTCCACTGAGTTATTGTTATTTGATTTGTCTTGGTTTGAATACATAATGTATGTACGTAAACATTGTCTTTGTATGAGTACGTTACGGGCGAAGATATTTCGAATCTAGATTTCAATTTTCTTTTAAATACTCGTAATAGTAATAATAATATAAGAATGATTAGTTCATTGTTGTTGGTGATAGTACTATTGTTGTAGTTGTCACGATTTAGTTTTATGCTTACGAATTCAATTCCACCATACGACAGCACCATCTTTCGATTAAAAACGCGCGTACCAAGTATATATGTCCGAAGTGAAACTTCTATGGCAAACTAGTTTTTAAGTTTCGTTTATATTTATACAGATCTAAAGCTTAAGATTTCCGTTCCAGTGCCATCTAGTTAGTTTGGAATGTAATAGTATCGATATTAATGTAAAAGCCTTGTAGTTTCTATAATACACGCTAGATGGCTCTGTTGTTCGAGAAAAATGTTGCCGTTTCATCAAAACGTTGCACATCTTCGTACGTTTCATCCGTAAAAAAATTACCCTCTTGCGCTGAAAGAAGTTTCACTTCAAACATCATCGAAATCGGTCCACCCAGTAAAAATTTCTGAGGTGACATACATTGAAAAATACAATCGAATCGAAAACACACACTTTTTTATTTGTTTAAAAAATAAATAATATTGGAGGTAGCTACATAAAAAAACAGTAACGTGTGAACATGTAGTTTTCTAGCGATACGTACCTAAATGTATCTCGTTTTAGCAACTACAATAGAACCTAAGTTAAAATATCTTTAAACACGCGATGCTATTTCTAACACGTATCTGTTGTAAAACTAGTGAATGATTTAAATGATGGAAAACGATTACCGTAGCTAATGGACGCTTGTAACATCAGAATAGTAGTTTATTTATATACATAAAATCAAGTCACCGAAATGCATGTACGCTCAAAAGTTCCCTACGACCGAACTAAGCTGGAGAAATCTTTTATTTGTTTTCAATATTGTCGGGACAAGTTTTTTTTTATTACTAGGTAGTTTTCTCTTATATTCTCCGGGGCAGCCCGACTGGGGTAGTACCTCGATCTTACAGAAGATCACAGCTAAATAATACAGCTGTCATGCAGTGTTGTGTTACTTTGGTGTATAAGGGAGCTGGGGGGAATGGGGATAGGCTCGGCAACGCGTTTGCGATGCTTCTGGTGTTGCAGGCGTCTATAAGCTACGGTAATCGCTTACCATCAGGTGAGCCGTACGCTTGTTTGCTGATCTAGTTATATAAAAAAATATTCCAAATAATAAAAAAATCAGCTTACTTTATCAGAATAAAAAAAAAACACTCACCTATATTTACCCGCTCTGCTGTACCGCTGATTCTTGACACACAGTTCCATACGAGTATCTCATTTATTATTTATTATTTCGACACGGAACTCCTAACTATTTTAGAATTATACTTATACACGTATTTTATAGGTAAGTTTAGGATTCGCTGGAACATAAGGCAGTCTGTTCTATTATTCGGTTTTGTACTGTTTATGTTCGAAATTTGAATATAGCATTAAATATTTATATACGATTGCTGCTTGTGAAAGGTTTGGTCCCCTGGAACAAAGAATAAGAATATATTAGATTTTATTTATTACCTAACTGCCCGGACAGACTTTATTTTGTCAAAAGGTAATAGTAAAAATTAAATCAATGTAACATTTTCAGAGTTATCACTTTATTTTTAATTTTCTTTTTTTTCGTAGTATTAAAACCTTCTGTGGAACCTTAAGCAATATACAAAAAATAAATTATCCGAATTGGTCGTGCCATTCTCGAGTTTGGCACTAGCAATATTCATTTTTATTTATATAGATTTACCAATAATATATTGTATAATTAAAAATTATGTGCTGTCATGGGACACCCGGTAGGAACGAAATTCCTTCGGATAGTATAGAAGTAACACAATTTGAAAAAAAAAATGTTGAATTTTATATATATTTTCTAGTTCTTCATTTTTTTAATTTTGTTGATTGGTTTTTATTAAGTACATAAAATTATTTAGGAAATTTAGTATTTTAGAAAATAACAAATACCGTAAAATAATATAAATCAAACAAAATAATAACAATAATAATAATTCAAACTATTAAGTGAAATAAAAAACATGTCTCTTTTTATATTTTTTTCGACAGTATAAAATTACATAAATAATTTAAAAAAAAGTTTAATAGTACTATTTTAGCTTTACAGACGTCATATTATACAGTCGTGTGACTGATATTATTTTTCTTACGGTTTTAGTATCACATTTTTTTCAGTTCGGTCGCCCAGCCAAAGAGACGAAAAACTTGTCCAGTAAATACTCGTTATCAAAGATTACTCAAAAAATAGTCACTAGATGTCAATTGAATTTGAATGGGAATGTATACACGGTACATATACCAAAATAACATTTTTTTACAATTTTTGTCTGTTTGTTCCGGCTAATCTCTAAACAGCTGGACTGATTTTGACGGAACTTTCACTGGCAGATAGCTGATATAGTAAGTAGTAATTTAGGCGGCTTTTGTTTTAGAAATTTATTTATTTTATAACTCTGCGAACTGAACATTAACTTTTTTGTTAAATTCCGCGACGAAGTCGCGGGCACAACTAGTTTATCGAATAAAATTCATGCTCGTGGGGGGATTGGGTCGGCAACGCGCTTGCGATACTTCTGGTGTTGCAGGCGTCTATAAGCTACGGTAATCTCTTACATTGCTTGTTTACTGACCTAGTGATATTAAATAAATGTTGTCACTCTGTGATGACGTAGCAAATCTCCTGGTTGTTTCACCAGATCTGCTTATTTGTAATCTTTGCAGTAGTTTTTTAATCTATTCATTATAAACAAACAAATATACAACATTTCCCTTTTATTATTGCCCTAGAAAGAAACGATAAACGTTACATTTTCTTAAAAGCACTTAGTTCAGAGATGCCGGCGTCGCGTCATCGAGAACTGGACCGCTGACGATTGACGTAATCAGTGACGTCAGGATACACACGGCTCTATAGAACCTTTCAACTAGTTGTAGTAACATTCGTGAAAAAAATATGTAAAGTGTAACAACTTTTTCGGATTTGATCACGGTTTATTGAGTTTTTTCGAATTTTGTGAGGAGTCAGCCCTTCCATGACCAAGGTTGCTTTAAAGTATCTAAAACGACGGCCCTTAAAAAAACTTAATAAGTCGATAGAATCAAATTATAATAAATTAATAAACCGAAAGATATATACTAGCTGTGCCCGCGACTTCGTCCGCGTGGAATTTAACAAAAAAGTAATTGTTCAGTTCGCAGAGTTATTAAATAAATTAATTTCTAAAACAAAAGCCGCTTAAATTACTACTTACTATATCAGCTATCTGCTAGTGAAAGTTCCGTCAAAATCAGTCCAGCCGTTTCAGAGATTAGCCGGAACAAACAGAGACAGACAGACAGATAGACAAAAATTGTAAAGAATGTTATTTTGGTATATGTATCGTGTATACATCAATATGCATTTAGTAAAAAGCTATTACTTTAATATTACAAACAGACACTCCAATTTTATTTATTTGTATAGATTAATAATTATATATATATTTAAATAGTAAAAATTTAGAATAATATAGGAAATAGTGTCATTAACTTAAAGTATTTACATAACACTCGATACGCTCTGTGGCTACGGTAGTAAAGAATATAGCCAACCCCCTCTTTTCCCGTGGGTGTCGTAAGAGGCGACTAAGGGATAACGCAGTTCCACTACCACCTTGGAATTTAAAAAGCCGACCGATGGCGGGATAACCATCTAACTGCTGGGCTTGAAATAAACAGGCCGAAGACGGGCAGCAGCGTCTTCGGTGCGACAAAGCCAGCCGTGCGGCAACCAACCCGCCTGCCCAGCGTGGTAACTATGGGCAAAAAGCATGAGTTCATTCTATTTTTGGCGCGAACCTGTGGTGGCCTATGTCCAGCAGTGGACTGTGATAGGCTGAAATCAATGATGACGACTCGGTACATTATCTGAATAATGTAACTAATGTTATATTGTAGCAATATTGAAATTGACAATATTGTCTTTGCCATCTTTACTTTTTAACCGACTTCAAAAGAGGAGGAGGTTTCTCAATTCGACCGTATGTATTTTTTTATGTGTGTTCACGGATAACTTCGTCGTTTGTGAACCGACTTTGATGATTCTATTTTTGTTGGAAGGGAGATATCCCAAAGGTACCATGATAAGGATACCAGGATCTGATGATGGCATCCCATAGAAATTCTTTGTTTTTTAAAATGTAGATTATTTGACATTCATTAAATGGTGACCACACCTCATGACTTTCACCTCATGGTGAAATAATTTTTTTGATTTAATTTCGTATTAATGATATTAGAAGGACAAGTTGCGCTTAATATCTTTTAATCTACAAAGGACAGACGGTTTTATGTCCAAGCAATTAGAATTGATCTGATGGAAGTTTGACGGAGCACGCTTAAGGGCTTACGAAGCCTTTCGTGTAATCGGATTTGTGATCGACGAGTAGATTTTACTTTTTAATTAGTACGCTAATAGAATTGTTCAAGTTTGTGTTATTTTCTTGATAGAATGTTTTTTTTTTTTTTGGTATCATCATGATCATTTTAGCCAATCGCAGTCCACTGCTGGACACAGGCCTTCACAAATTCACGCCAAAAATTGCGCGAACTCATGTGTTTTGCCCACAGTTACCACGCTGTGCAGGCGGATTGGTGACCGCAGGGCTGGCTTTGTCGCACCGAATACGCTACGCTTTTTTTGGTATACTTAAATTATTCTATCAGAAAGTGTCAACCTTCCATTTAATGTTTTCTTATATTCAAATTACCTTGGGTTGCCTGGAAGAAATGGCTAATTAACCATCAGTCTACCCATTGTACTACATAATTAGTAACTATGTCTAAGCTTTGTTTGTTATGTATTTGTCAATCTATATATATATATATATATATATATGAATGAATGTTTGTTTGTGTGTCCTTTATAAAATTGTAAACTATGCCTTTAATTATGTTATGATCTTCAGCAAAGTGTTATGCACGAGTCCACTAAGATTTCTGAGTTGGTACGACCAAAAAAAAAGCGTAGCAACGCGTGCAGGGTACAGCTAGTAAAAAATAGAATAATATAAAAAAATAATAGAAATTCATTGTAGCAGATAATTATGTGAACAAGTTAGTGAGTTATTCCTCTCTGTATGTTATCTACCTCTTAAATATAGACTAGGTAATATTTCAGAAAAAGAATTCTAAGACCTATATTTTTAAACAAAATTTACCTGATATTTATTTAGCTTGATATTTCATCCTTTTTTAATACGGCAAATTTAAAGTAAAACTTTTTTACGCAAGCTTCACCTGGGGAGTAAGCTCGTGACGAGAGCGTTGCGAAAAGTGTGATCGGGAAAGGCGAACGGTGTATGAGAGAAAGGGGTTTTCTTCACACTTTCTTTCTTTCTTTTTCTTCTTTTTATGTGTGGTCTAAAGCACACTTATTTTTTTATACAAAAAAAATGTACTCCAAAACCTTAAAAGCATATTTTGAGAATATATACACATGTATATAATTATAAACTACAGAGGAAATATTTCATACATACGACTCGACAGGTGAGCTTGACATTCATTTATTATGTACTAGCTTTTACCGCGGCTTCCCTCGCATTGTTTTTTTTAATAAAAAGTATTCTATATTACTTCTAATACCTCTAAAATTTGCGCACAAAGTTTCATGATGATCGGTTAAGTAATTTTCGCGTGAAAGCGTAGGAAACGTTCACATTTATAATATTAGGCTGAGGTCGCGTCGGTCGTGTAATTTCGGCTGCATTCGGTTTCATACAAAAGTCCAGTTCTTGACACACGGCGACGCACAATGAGTTGTGTCCGACACTTTTGTATGAAACCGAATGCAACATAAATTACGCGACTGACAACTCACCAAAACGCTCGTTTGTCCTCATCCTTAGTAGGGATTTTCCTGAAGATTTACTATCACCATGGTTTTATGCCTTTGCCTATGTTTATGGGTTTCTTTGTAATAGTCTTTTTCTAGTGACATGTCAAAAGAAATAAATGGTGGTTGATGTACAGATAAATAAAGGAATATTGGATGGGCGTTACTTTTACTGAGACAAGATGTGACACAGATCAAAGCATTTAGTTAACAATTTTGACATCTGTCAGCATAGTTAACATATCCTGTATTGAAATGTATCTTTTCAACCGACTTCAAAAAGGGAGGAGGAATGTGTGTCTGTAGATAACTTCGTCGTTTATGAATCGATTTTGACGACTTTTTTTTGTTGGAAAGGAGATAATCCCAAGGGTACCATAGTAAGGAAACCAGGATCTGATTGTAACATCCAAGAGAAATCGAGGGGAACCTTCGCAAATTGTAGTGGCGACTAATGGGTTTGTAATTTTTTTTATGTCTACTTACGTTGTATTACTTGTCGATGTAACTGAAGTCGGTTTTTTTTTCGTTAGCGAGCAAACACAATTATCAGACTAATTTAGCTAGTGACGCGAAGTGCATGCACTCAAATACCGGTGAATCCAGGTTCAATCTCCATTTGGAGTTAATATTTGAATCAGTACAATTTTTTTTACAGTCTGGATGTCTGTCCTTGTGGGTATCCCCACCGTGCCTCAGAGAGCACATTAAGCTGTCGATCCTGGTTGTAATCGTAGACACCTGATGCCAATCATTACTCATAGTACGAAATATATCGCAGTGGAGCAGCGTGGTGGATTAAGCTCCAAACCTTCTCCTACATCGAGAAAGAGTACTATGCCCAGCAGTGGGATGTTACAAGCTGAATCGTTAAAGATACGCTAGTGCATTTTAATAAGTCTAAGCCAGTTTCAATATAATTGCAACATTGTACTGTCGAGTATTAAAAAATGCTTCAATTCAGCATTATTCGAAAGCTTGGCTAAGATTCTAACACGTGGTGTGAAGATCTACTTATGTTTCTACTGCTGAGCTGTTAACGTGTTTTATTTATGTTAATATGTACTAAAAAACGAAATAATATACAAACATCTCAAATTGAAATCCTTTAGAGAGGAAAAACTGTTTTCATGCTCTTGGAGCCGTTGAGTTTATCTGAAACGAAACGGTGTCCAAAAACTTGTTCAAAACTAACACAAATGCCCACTCAGACGACTAATTTTTATTATACTAGTATATGCATACGAACATTTGTAATGAACGGGAAATGACCCGATTGTTAGATATAGTACATATTAACAAAACTGTCAAAATCATAGTTAAGAACTACGCTTTATACTCATCAAATACTTTTAAAATATGCTTCATTAACCACATAAATACGAAATACGAATAAACCACATATGGATTTATTTCAAACAGATAATTTTTTCAAGAAAACGTGTAGATGCAAAAAAATTTCGGCCTGTTAAACGAGTCGCGTAGCGCTTTAAAACAAAACGATAAAAATAACACCAGACCTAACAATTAAATTTACTCCTATATGACCTATTTGAAATGTAATAATAGTTCGTTCGCATACGTTGCACTGATCTATAATTGTTGAACGTACGGTGCACAATATTTTATAGGAGTTTGACCTTTATTTATATATGTACATAAGTGTTATAATTCTTTGCTTTGCTTAGGTTCACTTCAATATATAATTGTTCTATGATATTGTACTGTATGGTGCGCAATCAGCACAACATTTTTATACAATTTTAATCTTTATTAATAAGACATTAAGGGTGATACTTCTTTACATTATTTAGTATTACAAGATGCATTGATCCTTGGCATAGAGATAATGTGTTATCATACTTGTATGGTAGTAGTTATACGAGTATTAGCCTAGCCACAGATGGTACATCGTAATTGAAATATACCTTATGGCAATATTGAATGGTGTCATGTGTTATGTAAGATTTCCAGTGTAGGCTGGATGAGGATTGCGAAAAACCGGGATGTTTGTTATGTACACTTGTACCGGGATGTTTGTTGTATTCCAAATTGTTATGTACACTGTAAGTGACATTAATATCAGATACATTATTATTATATATAGTTTAAGTTTTTTATTTTTTTATACATATGTATGTTGGGTGCTTTTGAAATAAATAAATAAATAGCGACGTAATAACGCATACGGCACTAAAGAATTTAGCCACCCCCTCTCTTCCCGTGGGTGTCGTAAGAGGCGACTAAGGGATAACAAGGTTCCACAACCACTTTGGAACTTAAGAAGCCGACCGATGGCGGGATAACCATCCAACTGCTGGCTTTGAAATACACAGGCCGAAGACGGGCAGCAGCGTCTTCGGTGCGACAAAGCCAGTACTGCGGTCACCAACCCGCCTGCCCAGCGTGGTGACTATGGGCAAAACACATGAGTTCACGTTATTTTTGGCGTTAACTTGTAGAGGCCTATGTCCAGCAGTGGACTGTATAGGCTGTAATGATGATGATGATGATGACGTAATAACGCATACTGTAAAATTATCAAGTCTATAACGAAATTTTAGTATAATTAATAGTATCCTATGATAACAACAAAAAGCTTTCAGTGTCGGTCCATCGTAGCGATTCTAGACAGCTTAAAAACTGCTGATCTCAAGTTAAACCATTGTAAAAAAACGCACACCGAATATATAATAACAAATGTTTTATGTGGTAAAAATGTCATGGGCAACTTAAAGCCCGTGGGTGTTGTGAATATAATAAAAAAATAGGACCCTATAATGTAAGTGATGCTAAAACTGAATTGCTACAAACTAATTCGTTCTCATGGTGAGTGGACAATGTTCCCAATGGACTTGCTAATGTCAAGGGCATGCGATACACTGTCCATGGTCTTCCAGCCTCGTGTTTGTGATAGCTTTCTTTATTACATTTATACAAGTCAAAGCCTCCGACTTTACTTACTTGCGGTATCATACGATAAATAACACAAAAAAATATCTAAAAACCTTGCGCGTACATATATTTTGGCGAATATTTTTTATTAATACAGATATTATGTTAATTTATTTAACGTCGATTTGACGATTGGTTACAACAATTCCTGCAGTCGGTTCGATTCCCGCACATGACAAATATGTGCAGGACATGCAGATAATTATCGTAGTCTAAGAGTTTGTGCTTGTAATTAAAAAGATAATTATCGTAGTCTAAGAGTTTGTGCTATTATATGTAGTTAAAAAATCAATTGCAAGGCAAGTTCTTTTTTCTTAATTTAGGAGACGTATGTGTATGAGGTCTTTTTGTTTTCATTTGAACGTGAAAATGAATTCTCCTGTACCTTGAACTTTCTAACTCTTTACTTATATCTTTGTCATATCAGTTGCTATGATCAAAATATTATGTATATATGTAATGTCGTACGTACGAACGAATGTACGAACAAGTGATATGTCACTTTTCTACGAAACTTAAAGAAAACGGTATTCACGAAAAACTTTGCCACGTGACCTTTGACATCATTGACCTTGCTCTCATTAATTTAAGCGATTCAGCGTAACGAGAGGACCTTCTATTCAGTGTCTGTTATAAAAATAAAAATAAATTGTATACAAAAATTAAGACTTTAAAAATCATTCATGCCTAATATGCTTCAAATAGACGAAGAAAGAAGAAGAAATATACTTTATTGTGCATAAAAGTTAAAGTACGTAGGTATCTTAAAAAATAAAAACTTATAAAATAATAATATTCACAAAGGCGGTATTATCGCTAGGTAAACGATTTCTTCCAGACAACCTTGGGGTAGAGGAGATTTTAAAACAAAACAGAGTAGGTATATTTATATTTATATTCACATTTATATACTTTTCTCAAGAGTTGTTACGCGATCAAAACGTCACTCACAGTACATTATTGTTACCCACTATTTCACTCCCTTTTTTCATACTGCAGGCCTTATATCGTTTTTTAATAAATAAATACCAAACACCAATCTATAAAAATAAATGAAATTAGAGTGTATGTTTGTAATATTAAAATAACCGATTTTTACTAAATGAATTTGGATATACACGGTACATATATCAAAATAACATTTTTACAAGTTTTGTCTGTCTGCCTGTCTGTCTGTCTTATTTTGTTCCGGCTAATCTCTGAAACGGCTGATTTTGATGGGACTTTCACTGGCAGATAGCTGATATAATACGGAGTAACTTAGGCTCATTTTAGACATTTATTTAATTTTATAACTGCAAAGTTAACAAAAAGTTTTTTTTGTTAAATTCCACGCGGACGAAATCGCGGGACACAGCTAGTGATAAATAAAAATAAACAAAGAATTAAAAGAAATATATTTAATTTCAGCGCATTTTGTATGAAAATGTTTGAGATTCTTTTCATTGGAAAGTTGTGAAAGCGACGTCATCCACCTGCGTCCCTCTGACGCAATTCTTTGGACAGACATACTTTTCCCGGACAAAGGAAAAATCATCTCACAAAGGATAATAGAGAAGATAATAGTTATATAACAAAAAAAAAATTAAGGGAAGTCGAAAGGTGAATCTTCTCTGAACGTTAACAGTACAAGAGTCCCACAAAAGCATTGGTAGCTTTGTTGTAGCTAGTTGGTAGTATTTACATAAAATACACATATCAATCAATCATGATATGTATGTCCTTTGCTTCTTCTTACTTCAGAGACAGCAATAATAATTCTAGTACAAGTTAATTAGTACTGGTGCAAGTTAGTAAGTGTCAATAGTTTAGCGTTATCGCTTATTTTTACATATTACTAGCTGACTCGGCAAGCGTTGTCTTGCCGCCAAACGCTATTTAAAATAGGGGTGGGGGGGGGTTAAAAATTTAGGATTGTATGTATTTTTTTACGCCAAATCATAATAAAATAAAAAATAAACACTCTAAAAATTAAAAAAACATTTAGGGGTGGACTACCCTTAATATTTAGAGGGATGAAAATAAATGTTGTTCGATTCTCAGACCTACCCAATATGCACACAAAATTTCATGAGAATCGGCCAAGCCGTTTCTGAGTAGTTTAGCTATAAACACCGCGACACGAGAATTTTATATATAAGATGTCATATTTTGGAGCGTTCAGTCGTGCTACTACTCTATTGAATTAGTTGTTATTCTATTGCTGAGTGTTTTGGCGATTCTTGTGAACAGAATCTACATCCCGTACAGATGGTAGTTTCAAATTAAATAAATTTAGTTTATTAAAAACCAACGTAATGTAAAATTATAAAATGACGATTAACTAGAATAAATAAATTTTAGAATTGATTTTATCAGCTGATTTGACTTTAGCATCTGTTTAGACATAACATTTTTTTATCCAAATGCTTCGATAAAATAAAGTACGTTAACGGTCTGTTCCTCTTAAATAAACATTTTTGCTACAAAGCGCTCTTTCTCAGATCATTAATTTAAGATAAGAACGAGCAAAGATACTAAAACTCGTTAAAACAAATTGAAATTCTTGTTAAGTGGCAACGGCTAATATATACAGAACGGTTTAGTTTCATTTTGTTGGTTTATGTTATTCCTGACAGACAATGGACTTTTGACTAATTTAGTACAATCCTCTGATCTATCGACGAGAAGTACGTTCTGGCGTAGTAACGCAAAAATTTCTAACAAATCGGTACTCGTTTAAGTTTCACTTGCAGCATCTAATTGTTTTCATGCAAATACTTATTTTTGACGCCGCGTTGGCGCAACGGTTACAGCCATGGATTGTACCTGTTGCGTTGGCGGTTGCGGGTTCGATCTCCGCACATGACAAACATTTTTGTTGACCATACAGGTGTTTGCCGTAGTCTGGGTGTTTGTGCAGGCCTTGTGGGTCCCCACCGTGCTTCGGAGAGCACGTTAAGCCGTCGGTCCCGGTTGTTATCATGTACACCTGATAGCGATCGTTACTCGTAGTATGGAATATATCCGCCAACCCGCGTTGGAGCAGCGTGGTAGATTAAGCTCTGATCCTTCTCCCACATGGGGGAAGAGGCCGATGCCTAGTAGTGGGATATTACAGGCTGAAGCGTTAAATACTTATTTTTAGATAGGGGTTTTCTCAATGTAAGTCTCCTCACTTTAACTTAAAAGGTACTCTGAGTTCTGCTCTTGATTCTGAAACTAGATATCGGACAGACCTATCAGAACTGAGATAGGGCACAGCATATCTGAGGTAGGGTACAGCAGGAAATTTCCTGCCCAAAATATGGAGCAGTCCGAATGGAGTAGTACCTCGACATTACGGAATATCACAGCTAAATAATACTGTTTTCAAGCAGTGTTGTGTTCCTGTTGGTGAGTAACGTGACCAGAGCTGGGGGGGAATTGAAGATAGAGCCGGCAACGCGCTTGCGATGCTTCTGGTGTTGCAGACGTCTATAAGCTACGGAAACCGCTTACCATTAGTTGAGCCGTACTTTTCTTTGCTGACCTAGTTGTATAGAAAGAAGAGAAGAAGAAGAAGTTATGAAATATGTTCCAAAGCTTTGGAAGAAATTGTTGCATCCTACATAGTATAACAAGCATTGGAGATTCCTTCAGGATAGTTCTGTTGAGCTAAACACTGACCAGATACTAAATATGACTACGATCCATGATATTTCTAGGTGCCCAACAGATCACTTACTGTATTTTTATTTATAGGAATAGCAAATGAAGCTATCGTTTCAAACTAAGCTCTTAAAACTTAAGTGAAAGAGCTATCTGCGAACTGTTACTTTTCTCGTTAACCCACTTTCGAAATGCGCTATAAAAATCTCAGACTTCACTGCATTTTAGGTGCTTAAAACGATTGGGTATAAATATTTATTTGAAGACAGAATGTGTGAATACTAGAGAAAATTATAATAGATAATTAAAGGAAAGAAGTAAAACAAATTTTCCTTGTTGTACCGTAAAAATTAATACAAAAAGCTTAGAAGGCTAACGCTATTTTTCCGCTGTAAATGATCAATTCAAAACATGATGTCTAATTCGTTGATGCTTAGATTAAAGTTGGTTCTAAGTAAATGAAATGTTATATGGCTTATGAATTTTTTATATATATTTATATATATTTTTAACAAAGAAAGAAATTCACTTCATCATCACACATTCAAGTTGCTTAGCACTATAATAATAATCAATTGACGATGACTATGGGTTGGCGCAACTATTTGTATTACCCGTACATATGTTTGCCGTGTTTTGGGCGTTTGTGCTTGTGTATTGTGTGTGTTTCTGGACCCCGAAACAGAAGCAAATCCTAGGGGCTATTGAATTTGCATCTTTTAAAAAGAATCAATATATTTTTAATTTATGCTTTCATATTTATTACCGTTTAATAAAGACGCATACACAATACGGAAAAACAAATGGAGATGGACAGGACACATCCTGAGAGGTTCAGAGAAATGGAGTAAAACGGTTATGAACTGGTATCCCATAAGTGGAAAGCGAAATCGAGGAAGGCAGTACAAAAGGTGGAAAGATGACATCAAAGCAGTCGCGGGTACTCTGTAGTCGAGAATAGCTCGAGAAAGAAAATATTGGAAGAAGCTGGAAGAGGCCTATGCAAACCAAGGGCAAGCTGACACGGTGTCGATAATTCAGAGATAAGTTAGTTAAGTAAGAAAAATAATTGTGTCTGAAATAAAAGGCTTATATTATTATTATTATTATTAATAAAGACGCGCAGATGTAAAACACAAAATTCTTTTGACCAATAGATCAAACGTACAAAAAGGCGGAATTGTCGGAGTAATGGTTCTAATCCTAACCTTTGAGTTATTGAGCGGAAAAATAAAATCAGCTTTCCTATAAACACATTACTAAAACATATATTCTGCGAACAGGGGAAATCTTGTAAGTAGATTTTGTCCCTGTTATCCTTATACAACATCTGTGAACCAAAGCTTAACAAAATTTAACAAAATAAGATACAATGTTCTTCATATCAGGCGTCGATATAATCTCTAGCTATCTTTGTAGCTTTTAAGCTACCACCGATTCAGAATGCGGAATTAGCAAATAAAAACCGACAAGAAGTTACATTTGAAAAAAAAACGTGTTTACTTTAGACTACACGACTGAAGTAAAGCTTCTGCAAAATAGGTCTGAATTGTGGCTTAGATATACGAAACGTAACTGGCCATAACAGATAGAGAGAAAGAAAATGTGTGCTCGAATTTCTCTCTCTCTTGCTCCGTTCGCCTCTTCCGATCACACTTTTAGTAACGCTCTCTTCAGCCATTCATAAGCTTACTTTCCAATTCAAGCTTAAAGACGTTTTATTTGAAAAAGTGTCAAACAAAATAAATTTAGTTCTGTGTTCATGTTCTGTCTATACTATGCAGAGTCGGTTTTTGTTCGGTTATTCTGCGAAAACTACTGCATCGATCGGAATAATACTTATACCATAAGATGCAGCGTGTTTCGGAGAAGGTTTCAGTTTATGATATGTTGGTGATTACTTATCGTCTAAAAAATATGGATGGACAGAATTCAATAGTATGAAATAATAGGAAAAAGCAAATCATTAAAGATAAGTAGATATTTTACTTGATATCAATCACCCTTTTAATATCAACGAGGTATATAGAATATTCAATAACGATTCAATGGTACAATAGTGACAACAGGAGTTATATTTTTAATCGAGTGAACAAATAGGTCGACAGGTCTTTGATGTTACTAGCTCTACTTTGGAATACAGATTTAGAATTAGTTACTTTGGTATTTTGTTCCCTTAGGCACTAAATACTTTTAGGGTTAATTTCGTGAGTTGCTGACAATTTTAATCCCTTTGATATCTTATTAATAGGCTATCAGAAGCCCTGTGTCTGTTTCACCTCTATTTTGTAAACATAACTTTTAGTTCCACATGTCGAAATATTTAAGAGGCAAATCCGAGTTTGATGCCCGAGTAGAAAAATATACATTGAAACTTTATTGGTTTGATATTATTATATTAGATAACTATCTGGAACTTTATTAGCCTTTGGTAATATTTACATTTAGTGATATCGCTCTATATTTTAATGGTATCTAGTCATCACATCACATCATCATCACATCAGCCTATCGCAGTCCACTACTGGACAGGCCTCCACAAGTTCGAGCCAAAAATGGCGTGAACTCATGTGTTTTGCCCATAGTCACCACGCTGGGCAGGCGGGGGGGTATCTAGTACGTATTGTATATGTTTATGTTCTTGTATCATAGAAAGTATTTGCCCACACACACATCACAGAAAGAATTGATCGTGAGGGTCGTATAGTATGAAGCGTTTATTTGTTGTTGTTAGAAATTATGACTTGACATTGCGTTAATAGCGTAATAAACAATTAATATAGTAATAAAAAAGGTATCCAAGGTATCCTATTGAATCATTTAATTAAATTTGAAGTGACGCAACTATTACGCTCGGGACAGACAGAGACAGACAGACAGAGACAGACAGACAGAGACAGACAAATATTTAAACGTCAGATCTACTTCAAATTGAATTACAGGCCTCGAGCCTAGCTTAGGCACCAGTCTCCCACAATATTAGTGCTCATGTTATTATGTACCTATCTAATGTCCTGTTAGCAATATTGTGGTGAGAAAATAAATAAATCTTATTATTATTATTATTAATTGGGGCTACACAACAAACACAAGCTTTCGAAAAAAAATACAGGCGAATTCAGAACATCCTCCTTTTTTGAAGTCGGTTAAAATACATCAGTTTTAATCCGTATAAAGTCAAAGTTACTAGCTTTATTATTTTCAGTTTGAACGTTAAATGTACTCATAAAATAACTCGCAATCCAATTAAAACGCCGTCAAGTCCGTTGTTTCATTTAAGCACAGTGTTAATCCTGGCGTTGGCGATTTGAGAGTTATTCGTTTGAAATGATCACTGGCTGTTATGTGACACAAGTAAATCGCTTAGTTACATTTGAACCTACTTTATCCCCCTATCCCCCCAGGAGCTCTGGTCACCTTACTCACCAACAGGAACACAATACTGCTTGAAAACAAATACACATATTACATCCAGACTCAGGCGGGAATCGAACCCACGACCCGCGGAACAGAAATCAGGGCTACTACATACTGCGCCAACGGGCTAATCTAACCTATGAGAATTTGGTCTCTATTTTCCCAAGTTTTGCTAAGTTCATGAGTTTTTTTAAATTGAATTTAAGCTGATATCGAAAGGACGATATATGCGTGAAATTAATACGGAAATTTTGATCGTATTAAAAACTAAACTAATATTGCACTGTAAATTCAAAAATCACCTACAACAAATAGGCTTTCTAACACTGATTATAATATTATAATTATGATTGCTCGTAAAAGAAAAAAAGCCGACTTCAATGACATCGACCAGAAATACAACTTTAACTAAGGACAAAAAAATAACAACTAAATACGTATTTTTAGAGACAACTGAAGTACTCGACAGATCTCAATAAAATTTAAATGGAACCACATGACAAAAAGTTCTGAGTAAAAAGCACAGTCGACTTGAGACGCCGCGTTGGCGCAACGGTCACAGCCATGGATTGTACCTGTTGCGCTGGCGGTTGCGGGTTCGATCCCCGCACATGACAAACATTTGTATTGGCCATACAGGTGTTTGCCGTGGTCTGGGTGTTTGTGCGGTCCTTGTGGGTCTCCCCACCGTGCCTTGGAGAGCACGTTAAGCCGTCGGTCCCGGTTGTTATCATGTACACCTGATAGCGATCGTTACTCATAGTGGGGAATATATCCGCTAACCCGCATTGGAGCAACGTGGTGGATTAAGCTCAGATCCTTCTCCTACATGGGGAAAGAGGCCTATGCCCAGTAGTGGGATATTACAGGTTGAAGCGTAAAACCAACCCTATACATTATATTGAAACAACTTTTTCGGATTTTATGCCGGCTTATTAAGTTTTTAGATGCCCGACGTTTTGGATACCTTACAGCAAACATGGACACAAAAAAAGTTTTTGAATATCATATCAAAAAATGACCGCTCCAGCGGGGTTCGAACCCGCGTCTCTGACTGACCGTGTCGGAGACGCGGGTTCGAACCCCGCTGGAGCGGTCAATTTTTGATATGATATTCAAAAATGTTTAGAATTCCTAATGTGTGGGTAACACAAAAATAAAAATAAAATCGTACATATCAAAAAAAATTGTTTCATTATAATGAGTACATTTGCGCAAAAATTAGAAAAGCCCTATACATATTAATCAATGTAAATCATTATAATTTTAGTTGATTAATAATAATAAAAATAAATAAGCTATATAAATATATGAACGGTATTCCTATAATAACGCTTCGAGAACGCTCTTACCAGACCAGAATCAAATTACTTTACAGCGGATATTAACGTAAAATCGAATAATTTATCACAAATATTTTTACCTTACAGTAATTTCATGCTTGGTAATTCTTCTATTGTTGTTAAAATATGTGCTATACAGATATACATACGATTATTTTATTTTCGATTTATTTAATTATTCACCGTGCAACACATACTGCTTACGATCGCCTTCAATGGAGACGTATCATTCGTGGTCGCGATGCTCATCATTGAGGGAATGAAGAATAATTATTCTTTGTCTGGCTGTAAATAGTTTCCATTCAATATTCCACTTCTGAAGCATCCGAGCTTAATCCACCACCCTGCTTCACTGCAGATTGACGGATATATTTCCTACCATGAGTAACGATTGCTATTAGGTGTCTGTGATCACAATTCTATAGCTTAACGTGCTCTTTGAGGCATGGTGGTTCTTCTTATAAATACAGACCAAATCGGAAAGAAATAGTGTCCTTAACACTGCTCAAATAAAATTATAAAATAACTTACGCAAATTTATGCACTTTTGAGTCGCTATTAACTTACGCTAATTTAGACAATTTTTAATCGTTATTTATCTCTGGAACGACCGAATTAAAACATTATGTTTGTGTAGGACAGTCCATTTCCCGAGGAAGGCTATATCATCATCATCATCATCATCATCATTCCAGCCTATTGCAATCCACTGCTGGACATAGGCCTCCACAAGTTCGCGCCAAAAATGCGTGAACTCATGTGTGTTGCCCTTAGTCACCACGCTGGGCAGGCGGGTCGGTGACCGCAGGGCTAAGGCTATAGGCTACTTAAGATTTTAGTTTCTTTTTAACTGAAATAGGACATAGCAGGATATCTTCTGCTCGTAATCTGGAACAGCCCGACTGGGGAAGTACTTTGACCTTACAGAAGATCACAGCTTAATAATACTGCTTTCAAGCAGTTTTGTGTTCCTGTGGTGAGTAAGGTGACCAGGTATTGGGGATTGGGTCGACAACACGCTAGATGCTTCTGGTGTTGCAGACGTCTATAAGCTACGGTAATCGCTTACCATAAAGTGAGTTATACGTTTCTTTGCCGACCTAGTTATATAAAAAATAAAATAAATAAATAACGCGGGACTAACCGCGGGGCACAGCTAGTATATGAATGACGCGTAACAATAACAAATGCTGATATTATGTCTAACACTAGTAAATACCGGAAATAATAATAATTAATTAATTCGACATGCAAACCGCCTAGCGTGCCTGTGTCAAAGTTACCCCAGGGACATATTAGGCGTTAATTTATATACTAAGGTCACGTGACGTTCATCTTTAATACAACTGTACTATTTCAACTACGTCGAGTATTTGAACTAAATATTTAAATAATTTTTTTTAGTATAATGAAATAGTTTTTTCGAATTCTATCGCGATTTTATTATTATAATGAAACAACTTTTTCGAATTCTGTCGCGGCTTATTAATTTTTTAAATGCCAATGAAATAAATAATATGAAACTGTACACCTTCAATATATCATCTCCTTTGTCCTAAGGTTGTCTGGAAGATTGCTTTTAGCAATAAGGTCCCCTTTTGTACATTTTTTTACTCATTATTTTTATTATTGCTTGTTTATTTTATTTCATGTTTGGTGTACAACAAAATTCATATAAATAAATAAATAAAAGATATATAAAAATGATTACAAACGGCCGTTATCAATGTGCTTAATCATAAATGGGGCGAAGACTACTAACGAAAACCCACAATGTTACAGAATATTAAAAAAAAAGTTTTTCTTTATATTCTTCCTTTTTTCTTTATTTTGTGTCTTAAAATAAACTTTATTCATAAAAGTTCGAATTTCGAATCCCTTATTTAGTTTCGATTGTTATTGAGACCGGGTTTAATTCTATTCAATTTGGTAATACGGACCTAGGAAATAGACCTATTTGTACAGTATCTGGAATCAAATCAATACGTCGGTCATTGACATCTGGAAAGTACGTCCTTGAACCTGTTGTTTGTTATGTTTTGCAGTTTATGACTAGAATGTTTTAAGAAGAGAAATTTATTTTTATTTACGTTGGTAAATTACAAAAGCGTTTTTTAATCTTTATTTTATACAAACACATACACATATTTCAGCCTATCGCAGTCCATTACTGGACATAGGCCTCCACAAGTTCGCGCCAAAAATGGCGATTATTTTACACAATAATGAAATAGTTAATAATTTTAGTTAGTGAGAGGCTACCAGATTCGGAACGGTTCTGTTGAGTTCATTAGTTTCTTGAATAATTTAAGTAATTAATTAATTATAATTTAAGCAATTATTTTAAGTAATTAAGTAATTAATTATTTATTCTGTTTTCAATATATATTTTTATTTAAAATTTCTCATAATTCTTAAATTTTATTAATTACGTTCATTAATATACAGATAAATTAAATTACGACGTTTATATGAAGCTAAAGTCATTAAGCGTTTGTTCTAAATTAAATTACGAAAAATTGCTGAAGTAATTCATTACCCCTCAAAACTCGTTCGTATTCAAACGTTCTCTCGAAGGGATTGAAGCTTGACTCTGTGATAATAATGACCACGTACATATTCAAATTATAAACACGTAAATATTTTCGCAAAATTGTGTATACATTTGTAACTATACATGTATTTACAGTGTACCATAGTGAAATATCCCATGCGGGCATCGGGTTCGATGGTACTCTTGGTATGAAAATTATTCGTCTACCGGCCATAAGGAACATTATGGTGTAACTATTTTCCTGTAAATAAAAATTAAATATTACGCCAATCAATTTTATTAACTATTAATAATCCACATGCTTTTTATTAATTAGACTAGAAACAATTAATGTCTGCAACTCTATTTTCTGTAAAAACTGACATTTAAAATGGACAAAAGCGCTCTATGGGTATATGTAATATACTATTTTATAAAAGTTTTAGTACTACCTTCATTTTAAGCTTAAATTTATAAGGTCAAATGCTCGCTATAATTGATGACAGTTACAAGAACTTCAACACTCTCAACAGATTATTTTCTGCGCCATTTACGATCAGCGATGCGGTTAATTCTTTGAAGTCTGTCCTCGACCATTCTACCTTACAATCTCAAGTTTGTTGGTGTTCAACAACTTTGCTTTGATTGAGGTTAAAATGGCTTTATTTTAATTCCTGTTTAGAGCAATCTAAATATTTATAAAGTTAATAAGAAAATATGGAAACCCTAAACACTGCCTTACTTAGAATATTGAGATCGGCCGTTAATGGGCCCAAGTACTAGAGATCAGGGGTGTCAAATTCAATTTTTTAGAGGGCCATATATTAAGCTTAGAATATGTAGGTAGGCCCGATTCAAATAAAAAAAAATGTAGTATGCACATTTTAAAACTTCCGTACAGCAATCGAGTGAAGTCGTGATTCTTTTTTTCTGTGACAGATTGGGATCGCGGGCTGATTCGATACGGCACGGAGGCCGGATACGGCCCGCGAGCCGAACCTTTGACATCCCTGGTGTAGATCATGTTTTGGGAGTGAGGAAGCATACGAAGCTTGGATTTGACAAACGCCCATAAAACAAAACAGGGGTCAGACACGTGACCGTGGCGTCTGCAACATCGCTGACATATTGGTGTTTCAAAATTACAATCTCAGTAAGTTACGTAAAATTCAATGTTAACAAACAAAAATCTGTATATAAAGTATGTATCTGTAAAAAAACTGATATATACAGACGTCGCCCTGGTGTAGTGATACGTGTGATGTGTAAGCGATTTAAAACCGCAATAAAACCCGCGATCTTTAATATTCAGTTGCTGTGACCACTGCGTAGTATTCTTATATAGTAGTATTCTTATCTCGGACGTACCACGGTTAAAAAAAAAGAAAAATAAGTACAGAAAATAATAGACAAAGTATTAGACATTACCGAAAAACTGCATCAACGGGCTGATCGAGTTGAAATAGCTAAAGAATTTTTATTCGACGGAAGATAATAATAAAGATGTGTCGTTTAGTTACGCTGTATTAAATGCACGATGTTGCTATATTTATGAAAAAAAAAATAACAGTGTTTTTTTTCATACAAAGTAACTGCGGAATTTCGCTGATTCTTCTCTGCAGAATCTAAAATTCTGAACCAGTAATGGCTTCATTTTAATTATAAATAGCTCATTAAAATTTTAATTTGTAAAATTGTGGTTCAGAGTGCTTTCTGAGCACTTGAAAATAAATTTTGATTTTTATTATAGAGTTCTATAATAAGCTATACGATATAAATATATATACTAGCAGTGCCCCGCGGATTCAAACACGTTAATTTGAGAACAAAATTAGCCAATAGCCCCCCGATAAATGGCTATCAAACTTAAATAGAATTTTTCAATTCGAATAAACAAACTTTTCAGCTTAATAATATTAGTATGCAATATTTTTATCATACACTTATTATAATAGGAAACTGATTCAATGGAAAATGGCATAAAAAAGCAATATTCAATAATCCCCGTACTAGTGTAACGTATTACAAAAAAGAAATAGAAATTCAATTCAACGTGTAAGCGTTATTTCTCCACGAATGAACAAATAATACAGTTGTAGGATCTTTTTATTGGATAATCTTTTATATGATTGAGAAACTGGCTAAACGTTGATGTTTATAAACAGATGGGGGTAGATAGCTTTTGTACAAATATTTGGATGTGGTATATCATTGTGAGTACGAGTAATACGAGCAGTACTAGAGTAGTCTGACGACACATTGGCGCAACGGTCACGGTACTGATTTGTGGCTGTTGCGCTGGCGGTAGCGGGTTCGATTCCCGAACATGACAGACATTTGTTTGTCTGGGTGTTTGTCCAGTACTTCTGGGTCTCCCTATGTGCCTCGGAGAGCACGTCAAGTCGTTGGTTCCGGTTTTACGTGTACACCTGATAGCGATCGTTACTCATAGTAGGGAATATATTCGCCAACCTTCATTGGAGCCGTGTGGTAGATTAAGATCCGATCCTTATGCTAAATGGAGAAAGAGGCCTATGCCCAGCCGTGGGATGTTACAGGCTGAACCATGATAACTGTATCAATTTATCTATACACACAAAAGTTACATATATGTAACTTTGTTTCCAATTCAGCAAAACATCGTGGCGTAATCACGAACATTTTTCATACAAAAAATAGAACTTTTGTACGACTGTGACAGAACGATGCTCCATATAAACGCCAATATGATTTGTTAGCTGATAAAATACGAAGAAATACGAGAAAGGTTGTTTTTCCTTATTCACTTTATTAGATACGTATAAAAACTGGCCAAGCGTGAGTCGAAAATATTGATAATCTATACAAATAAATAAAATTGTAGTGTCTGTTTGTAATATTAAATAAACCCTTTTTATAAATGCATATCGATGTATACACGGTTTATATACCAAAATGACATTTTTTTTTAATTTTTGTCTGTCTGTCTGTCTGTCTGTTTGTTCCGGCTAATCTCTGAAAAGATTGGACCGATTTTGATGGGAATTTCACTAGTAACTAGTGGTAATTTAGGCTACTTTTATTTTAATTTTTTTTATAACTCTGCCAACTGAACAAAAACTATTGTATTAAATTACACGCTGACGAAGTCGCGGGCACAGCTAGTGTTATATAAAGACGAGAAAATTTCGTCTATTTATACAACTAGATTGACAAACAAGCGTACGGCTCACGTGATGGTAAGCGATCACCGTAGCTTATAGACGTCTGCAACACCAGAAGCATCGCAAGCGCGCTGCCGACGCTATCCCCAATGACACAAAAATCATCAAACATCCTGGGCAGGCGATTGGATCACCGTATTTACCACAGGAACACAACACTGCTTGAAAGCAGTATTATTTAGATGTGATCTTCTGTAAGGTCAAGGTACTTCCCCAGTCGGGCTGCTCCCGATTTTGAGAAGATTATTTCCTTCTGTGCGCTCATCATCATCGTCATCATCAATTCAGCCTATCGCAGTCCACGTAGGCCTCAACAAGTTCGCGCCAAAAATGGCGTTAACTCATCTGCGTTGCCCATAGTTACCACACTGAGCAGGTGAGTTGGTGACCGCAAGGCTGGATTTGTCACACCGAAGACGCTGCTGCCTGTCTTCGCCCTGTGTATTTCAAAGCCAGCAGTTTGCTGGTTATCCCGCCATCGGTCGGTTTTTTAAGTCCCAAGGTGGTAGTGGAACTGTGTTATCCCTTAGTCGCCTCTTACGACACCCACCGGAAGAGAGGAGGTGGCTATATTCTTTATTGCCGTAACCACACAGCTAACGCTAAGTTTTGTGCGCCACTTTAGTTAAATAACAATCTTTATATTGGCTTTTGTCACTTTATAGAATAAAAGTTTCAGCTTCAGAGACAGAAGTATTTAAATTTGTATTTATATGGATTACAGGTGTAGGCGGAAGACAAATTTTACATAAAAATTAATATAAATTGAATGTTTAGATTGACACCCTTCCTCGCGATGCAAACGAGTTTCTCACACCTTAATCCTTTTATCTATAATTCAAATTATCACACGCTTCTCCGTTCGTGTGAGTGCGTATTTTAATATCGTCGAAATTCAATCGCTTCCATCAATAAGGCTAAGCAGAAGATATGTGAGATTTCCTGTTCCGTGTAATTTTAGTATTTTGCAATAACTGAACTTAAACAAGCGTATTGTTAAACTTATCCCAGCTGACAACATTTTTTCAAGAGTTCTAACTACTTATTATTTTCAAAAGAACTGCGGAGTTTCTTACCAATTCATCTCTGACGAATCTACATTCCGAATTGGCGATAGCTTCACTTTTAATAATAAAAGAGTGTTTGTGCGATTTTTATTTTTGTGCTATCCACACATTAGGAAATTCTAAACAGTTTTTAATATCATATCAAAAATCGACCGTTCCAGCGGAGATCAAACCTGCATCTTTTTTTTTATGTCACTAGGTCGGCAAACAGCGTACGGCTCACCTGATGGTAAGCGATTACCGTAGCTTATAGACGTATAGGTTCTACCCCAGTCGGGCTGCTCCATATTTTGAGCAGGAAATTCCTGCTGTGCCCTACTTCAGTTGATCTCCGACTGACCGTGTCGGTGGTCTAGCCAATTAAACTAATGTGTCAGTTCCGACGCACGACTGGAGTAAACTCCAGTCTAGGAGTAAACTCCTTAAGATCGACTGTGTTAAAATGCACAAAAAAGGCTTACTAGTCTAAGAAAAAGATTAATACTGTATCGAATGGCAAATAAACGAATCGAATAACGCCATCTTCACTCCTTATATTTTTTCATACCAGAGGCTTTATAAAAAATCGACTTTTAAGGAGTAAACTTCAATAATCACTTTAAAATTTTATAATATAAAATAATGATTCGAAATTGCTTGTGAAGCATATTTGAATAAAGTTTTTGAATGTTTTTGGTTTTATTTAACCGTACTCGTCATAGTAACACAACGCTTTACTTGAAAGCAGTCTTATTAGCCTGTGATTTATATTAGGGTCTGATACAAATCAGAAGCTGGGCAAAAAGAAGAGTTTGTTGAATTGAACTGATAAACTATGTAAGCGTCGACCCACTAGTAATGTATGTCACCAGTAGTGTAGCGAGCTTAACTCACGCTCGCGGGGCACAATACCTTTTAAGCCCCCCCTTCGACAACCATATATTACGTATACCAATTTTTTGTTTTAAGGACCATTTGGCGCTCCTTTGGAAGTAGCACCCGGGAGATGATGCTGCCCCTTGCCCCCCCTCGCTACGCTACTGTATCTCATATTCACTTTAACGACTCAATTGACTGTACTAGACTTAAAAGAAGTGTTAGTACCTATATAATCACAGATATCTATTGACACGTCAAAAATTTAACCTTTAACTTAGGTAACTTTGCAATAACACATCTCACTCTAATGTAGAATGATTATCAGAATTATAATAAGAAATAAATAAATAAAAAAATTAATAAAGAAAGAATTTATTAAACAATCATAAATAATAATGCCACGAAATTCGATGTGGCAAAAGCACTCCGTTTTAGTTGAAAGCCAAATGTGTGTCACTTGTGGTGTACGTTGACCGCAGCCGTACGTTGTGACGTTATTGAAAATAGGATATACCTGGAATGGATAGGATGGAACACGGGAATCGACAGATGATCACGAACTTAAAACGAGGCTGGTAATTATATGTTTAATAAATGTTACATCCGGAACCAAAACCGACTTTAATTACATCGACAAGTACAACGTAAGTAGACGAAAAAATAGTCAGTGTATACGCATCAAAGATTACTCAAAAAGTGGTCATCAGATATCAATAAAATTTGAATCAAAATACAAGACGTGTGATCAGCTTTTGAATTAAACTAGAATCATCAAAATTGCTAACTCAGTAAAAAATTATGCGGTATAATACAACGTAGGTCGACGAAAAAATAGTCAAGTAAATACGCATTATTACTTATTAGATGTACCTCGAAAAGTGCTGATCAGATCTCAAATAAATTGAAATGGAACTACATAACATGCACCATCAGTATACCCAGTCAAAAGTTTTGTATGATAATACAAAAAAAAACAGAATTGAATTGAGAACCTCCTACTTTTTAAAAAGTCGGTTAAAAATTCTGTGAAATATATTCCATCTCATTTTCACCTATTTTGCGTTCCGTTTCATCGAGTTTCAAATTACGATTCTAATGATATTTCACTTCAAAAAAGTATAAATTTGAAATGTCCCAACAGAAGAAACGTGCTTAATCGAACTCCAATAAAACAATCGTACGGAATCTTTTGTCTGATATTAGTTTTTTTTCTTATTAATTTCGAGTATTTTTGTGGTTTCCGATTCACATTTCATAAGCTTTTGACCTATATTAGTTGGACAAAGTCGAAGCCACACAAAATAGGAAATCAAATGTACTTTCGATTCGTAACGATTTGTTATTTTCTTTTGATCAACTAGGAACCTTTGGCGGGATTAAGCGTCCTTGGAATGTTACATTATAGTTTGACCCTATTCACATTGAACGAGTATTGAGGTTTATATTATTTGCAAAATAATTCTATGAATGTTGTGTTAGTTTTTTTTTGTTTCGGATAAGAATGTAATAGCCAAACCCTAATATATAATGTTATAAACTAGCTGTGCCCGCGACTTTGTTCGCGTGGAATTAATAAAAAAAAAAATGTTCAGTTCGTAGAGTTATAAAATGAATACATTTCTGAAATAAAAGTAACCTAAGTTACTCCTTACTACATCAGCTATCTGCCAGTGAAAGTCCCGTCAAAATCGCTCCAGCCGTTTCAGAGATCAGCCGGAACAAACAGACAGACAGACAAATATTGTAAAAGAAATTGGTATATGTACCGTGTATACATCTATATGCAAGTTATGCAACTAGTAAAAACCAGTTATTTTGATATTACAAACAGACACTCCAATTTTATTTATTTGTATAGATTTATAGATGTGAATGTAAGTTTTTTTGTTAGGCTTTCACGCGAAAAGTACTTAACCGATCATCATGAAACTTTGTACACATATTTCTGGAGGTATTAGAAGTAACATATAATACGATATAACATATGATACCTTTTATGTTAAAAAAAGCGAGCGAAGCCGCGGGTAAAAGCTAGTAATACATGTAGTAATGATTTCTATCTAATATATAAAATTCTCGTGTCGCGGTGTTTGTAGTTAAACTCCTCCGGCTTGTCCGATTCTCATGAAATTTTGTGTGCATATTGGGTAGGTCTGAGAATCAAACAATATCTATTTTTCATCCCCCTACATGTTAAGGGTAGTCCACCCCTAACTTTTTTAATTTTTAGATAAATTATTTATTTTATTATAATTTGGCGTTGAAAAATACATACAACCCTAAATTTTCACCTTCTACCACCAACCCCTATTTTTAAATAGCGTTTAGCGGCAAGAGAACGTTTGCCGAGTCAGCTAGTACAATTATAAATTTGATAGAAAAAGAGCGACCTTGAGGCTAAAAACTCTTTAGGCACGCTTCACTTAGGGAGTAAGCTGGTGAATGCGTGACAAGAGCGTTATGAAAAAGTGATCGGGCGAGGCGAACGGAAGTTGAGAGGGAGATATAATTTAGTGAAGATAGAAAGTTTCGTAAGTAAGGTATAAAGTACACTCGTTTTTTTTTGTTTACCTGTACTTTGGAAGTGTATTATGTTGAAATGAATGAATTTGATTGAAACTAAGCATAATTCATCAAATCTCTGGGATTCTATCATCCTGGATCCTGGTTACCTTATATATATATATATATATACGGTCGATTGAATAACCTCCAATTTTTTTATTTTTAAGTCGGTTAAAAAGTAGTCATCAGATCTCAATCAAATTTTAATGGTACTACAAAACAAACACCAGCTTTCGATGAAAATAAAATCATTAAAATCGGTATATCCAATGAAAAGTTCTGTATGCCACGAAGATATACGAAACCTCAAAATTATTTAGTTACATTAAATTTATCAAGAACATAATATCTTAACGGGTTTTGTAATTAATGAATTATTATAATACCCGTGACAAAGTTTAGGTGACAAATATTCCCGATATGATGAGAAATTAGCAATAAATTTTCCATTTTCTTACGCAAGCGGTAAACATGAAATCTGTAATAATATTACAAAGCTGAAAAGTTTGTTTGTTTTAAACGCGCTAATTTCAGGACTTACTGGTTCGAATTGAAGAATTATTTTAGTGTTCAACGCGGTTCGTTTTAATGCGGGTGAATTCGTGAATACCGCTAGTATTTAATATAAATTTATGGTAACTTCTATTGTCACGTGTAGTTTTTTATTTATACAACTAGGTCGGCAAACAAGCGTACGGCTCACCTGATGGTAAGCGATTACTGTAGCTTATAGACGCCTGCAACAGCAGAAGCATCGCAAGCGCGTTGCTAACCCCATCCTTAATCTCCCCAGGAGGTCTGATCACCTTTCTCACCAACAGGAACACAACACTGCTTGAAAACAGTGGTATTTAGCTGTGATCGTCTGTAAGTTCGAGGTTACTACCCCAGTCGGGCTACTCCCTACTTTTAGCAGGAAAGTATTGTTCGTGTTAATTCACAAATACGTAGAGAAGATTTGGATATGTGTAAGTTATTTACTACATTCCCTGCCAATTATGATGATTGTACTAAATCAACTTCGAGACTTTTCGTGCTATCCAAGACATAGTGGAAGACTTACTGAAGCAAATACCTACTCCCAGTAACAAATATATATACAACACAAACTATGTCCGTTAATATTTAAGAGAGAACCCAAGAAGGTTATCGTTATCATCATCATCATCAAATATCAATACCATCAATCAATACATACAATTAAAATGTAAATGTAATATGTTTGTGCACGCTAATCTCAGAAATGGTTTATCCGATTTAGATGCGGTTTTCACTAATATATTGTTGTAAGCATTACTTAACATTTAGAGTTATTTTATGTCAATCGGTTCGTTATTAAAATTTTTATACCAATTTAAAGAATCATGTTGAACATGTAAATACCCAAACGGCGGTGTTTATAATCCAAAATAAACCAAAAGATATATCCAAAAATACTGTCCAGTAACTATTTAGACAGAACCATGTTCAAATTTATATAGTATCTTATATATAAATAAAAATGAATGTTGTTTTTAAGCGCATAACTCGAGAATGGCTCGACCAATTCGGGTAATTTATTTTGTATGTTCCTTAAGACTCACGGAAGGTTGTACAACAAGAAAAAAATTAACTTTTGACAGAACGAAGTCTGTCCGGGCAGTTAGTTGAAAATAATTATGGTCAAATTTAGACCACTGGACGACTACTAGTTCGGATAAATATGTAATATCTCGTATCCCTCAATATATAACAAGTACGTATAAAAATAATTTTTGGTGAATAAAAATATTATATTTATATTTTACCGACTTAATTAAGACCGATGATATAACTTTTTCCTCGTCTATCCTTAAATTAAAATAGCTTTACGAAATATGTTAAGAATATTTTCTTACGTCCACAATTTTATCAAGTGCTTTTGACTTTTGTGTGTGTAATATAAACGTGTTTTTTTAATTTTTTTTAACACAATTTTTTACATAAAACCTTCTTCAGTGTGATAATTTTTAATTCGTATTACTAAATAAATGGCCTTATGGGAAATTAGAAAAAATAATCTATAATTTAATAAACACAACGTAGAATTTAAAGACACTGATTGTTTAATTAAATTTATCTTAACTATGAGACAATTATACATTAATCATTCTCGTATAATGACCACTACACATCGACGATTGTGTTCTGATGAAACAATTTGGCTACAGAATTAACAACGTCATTCTTACTATTAATAAAACTTACAATTGTAACACTATCATTAAGATCATCTATCGATATTAATGTTAAATAAATAAATACTTACACAGGGTTATCAGGAGGTTCATTAAAATCAATCAACACACGTTACCACTGCACGTTACACTCAAATAATCAACTAACACTATTCGTAAAACTAAAGTCAAACCTAGAAGAAACATATTGAGAGGTTTAGAAGGGCCGTGGTCGCGGCGAACGTTTTGAACACGCCATGTTTTGTATAATGTTAGCCCGTGTCTGATGGTTCGGAACACGCCTTGGTTTTTTTTTGTATTTTTTTTTTTTAATTTGAGTTTCGATGGTCGTGCTTTGGGCGCAGGTTGGGCGGCACGAAACGCAACGCGCAGGCGCAGTGCGATGCGACTTCAGACCGTAGCGCGTTATGCGCAGAACTGCAACTTCAGCCCTTAAGCCTGACCCCATTTCGTAGCGCAATGAATTATTTTTGAAATGGCAACGTACTCATTGCACGCACGCTTTTTTTCAGCTGTCAGTCGCGGCAGTTGTTTTTTTTAATTGAATAATTTATAAGTCGTATTCCAGTGTATCCGGTTAATAATTTATTTTGATTCGTTTTGTAGTAGACGTTTTTGAAGATTAAGATTCTTTATTGCTGATTTAATTGACATGTAAACAACAAAATATATCTTTGCTTTTTGTAATAAAAAAAAAATATTTATGGCCTGTAATTATATATTTTTTATATATTAAATGGTGGATTAAGCTCTGATCCTTCTCCTACACGGAGAAAGAGGCCCATGCCCAGTAGTGGGATATTACAGGCTGAAACGTATGGCCTATAATGTATTTTAAATATGATATATAAAAACAAACTTTCTTCTCAAGAAGTTTACGCAAATATGGACCTTGAACCGTTGTAGCTCGTAGAGCTGTAGGTCCTCTACGATCGTAGGCATTGCTACGCGGAAGAGAGCCAAGAACTCACTCACTAACTACTACTACAAAATGTAAATTGTATTCGTTTTTTTTTTTTATTTTGTTCAAAATCAAAATCAAAATCAAAAATAGCTTTATTCAAATAGGCTCTAAGAGCACTTTCGAATCGTTATTTTACAAATCAAAACTTTAAAAATAAATTATTATTTTTGTAAAAGTGAAGCTACCACCGATTCGGAATGTAGATTCAGCAGAGAAGAATCGGCAAGAAACTCCGCAGTTACTCTTTTGAAAATAATATATAAACTGTGTTTTAGTACAAAATTAGAAACATGTTGCATGAAATACAGCGTCACTAAGTCCACACATCTTTATCAACTATGTAATATGTATGTTATGTATGTGTGTGTATGTATGTTAGCGAAAAAAACAATTATATTGTATTATATTTTCAAAGCGCGAATAATACAAATAACTAACAAAGATACCAACGCCGTGATAATTTAACATTCGCATATCTACAAATAACTTGTACAGTATCCGTCCGTTCTCAAAGGAACGTTCAACGGATAGCGTTTGTATCAAACTTCACAACTTTATTTCAATTGTACTCGCTTTCTATTGTCGTTGATATATTGTGTACGTTAGAATGAGGGTAGATCTCTCTTGCTTATCCTCTCTGAATACTCGGTCTACTGTGGGCTTTAGTGGTCATTGTTGGCACAAGTAAACACAATTTATGATGTCACCAATTTTTTATAACACAGGAATCACTTAGCAGAAAGGTAGTTATTTTAGTTAAAAAGTACGCAGCACGGAACACGGGATAGTTATTAACGGGCGGAGACTAACTTCTTAGCATTCGATGGATTCACCGTGTGGGTGCCGAGTCCATCGTGCGGCAGAGGGAGTAACTCAGAGCAGTGCCTAGGACTTGCGACCTAGGTGTAGGTTTAAGGAGCAGCTTTGAGATGCACATCAACGCTCACCTTCACTGCTCTAGTTGTCCGCCCTGCCTAGCCAAATTATAGGTCGTTATGTAGCAATTAATTTGTTTGCGCAAATTAATTATCGAAGAGTAGATTAAGTTTAGCAGGATACAACAAGTGCACCGTGCCAAGCCAGAACCAAGGTTCTGCGACATATATATTTAAAACAAATTTAAATAAAAATCATACGTTCAACAAATTTGAAATGTAAAAGGACAATAAGGACCCAGTTGACAGAAACAACTGTGAAAACACGATGGTCTAATAGATAGTAATACAAATGTTTGCCGTGGTCTGAGTGTTTGTGCGGTCCTTGTGGGTCTCCCCACCGTTTATCGGAGGAACGTTAAGGCGTCGGTCCCGGTTGTTATCATGTACACCTGATAGCGATCGTTACTCATAGTAGGGAATATGTCCGACAACCGCATTGGAGCAGCGTGGTGGATTAAGCTCTGATCCTTCTCCTACATGGGGAAAGAGGCCTATGCCCAGTAGTGGGATATAACAGGCTAAAACGGTCAGCGGTTGAACCTAAACTGACACTTTACGAGTTAAATGTGCACTTAAATTCAGATTAAGTTATCTTTCTCCGTGTAGGATAAAGATTGAAGTTTAATCGACCACGCTGCTTCACTGTGAGTTGGCTTATGCGTCAACTTAAGCTGGTGTTAGGGATGTTTAATTGAACTTGAACTTAATCGGAAGGAATTTAGAGATCTTTCTCGTCTCTTTAGCGATCACATTGATCTATATATAAAATACAATAAATCACACAATTCGCACTATCGTCCGTCTTCCGTAGCGTAACTTCATTGGCGTGTTCTCCTACCATTGTTTATATATTATTGTGTAATTTCAAAATGACTTATAACCTTTATAGAAATAGAAGATGACTTTACGAAACTCAAATCCCGAACAAATCTTTAATCAGAAACATGCACACATACAAACACACACACACACACACACATACACATACAGAGAGAGACAGGGGGAGAGAGATTACCTTCAAATTTTTCAGTATCACAGCGATTAATTAGAATTACCTCGCTTTATTATATAGCGTGACATATCTTAATCAATATAAATTAAAACAAGCCATTAAACTGTTAACGCTATTATTAAATTAACATAAAACACAAACAGCACACAGCTTGTGCGACACAGCTGTTGTTAACACTGAACGGCTTGTTTTATTTGTTAATGCTGTCTATAATTAGCTAATATGAAATAATTCTCTATGTACAGAGAAGTTTTTATTAGCGTAAATACTATTACTAAAACTACTATTTCTCTCCTAAGCTATACTAATATTATTAAGCTCAAAAGTTTGTTTGATTAATTGTTTAAACCAAGTCTAGGAATTATTGGTTCGAAGTATTTGCGTTGGATAGCCCATTTATCAAGGAAGGATATAGGGTCATCATTACAGCCTATACAGTCCACTGCTGGACATAGGCCTCCACAAGTTCACGCCAAAAATAACGTGAACTCATGTATTTTGCCCATAGTCACCACGCTAGGCAGGCGGGTTGGTGACCGCAGTACTGGCTTTGTCGCACCGAAGACGCTGTTGCCCGTCTTCAGCCTGTGTATTTCAAAGCCAGTAGTTGGACGGTTATCCCGCCACCGGTCGGCTTTTTAAGTTCCAAGGTGGTAGCGGAACTGTGTTATTCCTTAGTCGCCTCTTACGACACCCACGGGAAGAGAGGGGGTGGCTATATTCTTTAGAACCGTAGCCACACAGTACAGGATATAGGGTACTTTTTTCTTTTATTAACGCGTGTGAAACCGCTTTGCACAGCTAGTAATGTATATGTAAAAGTTTGTGACAATGTATGAATAGATCGATGGATGGATATTTGTTACTCTTTCATGCGAAAACTATGGAATTGATTGTAATAAAACTTGGTACGTGCATAGCTTACGAGGTCGAAAAATACGCGAATGAATCCGCGTGGTGTGGCTAGTTTAATAATTTAACAACGAGATGACATAACTGTAACAGTAATAAATTAATGTTGTTTTTTTTTTAAAAATAACTGCGGAGTTTCTTGCTGCTGCTTTCCTACAGAATCATTAATAATATTAATAATATACATTACGAAACTGTGGTAGCTTCACTTTTGACCATAGTTGTATTGTATTGGGCTCGGTTTTCCGCATTAAGACGCAAAGGTTGTCCATTATGCGTGATAAGAGGGCTGACTAGTTCAGCCAGCCCAGCTCCTTCCAGAAGCTCAGAAGCCTCCTGGAGCGTTCACAGACTTCTCGGAGCGTCCTTATTTCCTTAAGGAGACCATAGTTAATAATTTAATTTGTAAAATAACGAAGGTGCTTTTGAAATCTATTTTTTAACCGACTGTAAAAAAGGAGGAGGTTACTCAATTCGACCGTATATTTTTTTTATGTATGTTCATGAATAACTTCGTCGTTTATGAACCGATTTTGATAATTATTTTTTTGTTGGAAAGGAGATATCCTAAGTGTGAATCCCAGATAAATCGAGGGACAACGATTTTGATGATTTTTAATTTAATCGAAAGTCGATATTAACGTGTGGTTACATTTAAGTAGTTGAAGTCTTTTTTTTTTTCGTTTGCCAGCAAACACAATTATTCATTTTGTATCCAGGCCTGAGTTGAATATCTTATTATATGAATGTTCTATATTTAGATATAGTCGCTGTCTTGATGTTTACATGTGCATATAGGCCACTCAACAGAACATTTTTTTTAATACTAAAAGCATTGATTGTTTATTGTAGGGATTGAAATACTAAAATTTTGTAGATTCTTAGACATTCAAATATTACTGTTGACAATACAGTACCTAATACCTAGTCTTGTTTATTTGTTACAGATACGTACGCAAATTTTCATAATAGTAAAAGTATTTTAAAGTTAAAAGCGTTAAATAAAATTAATAAATCCATATTTCAGGTAAGGAATAACCCATAGAAACAATAACTTCTTCTTACAATTCATAAAAAAATACAAGTGTTGTATTAAAAACGTGTGTAATTAATCACCGTAAAATCGTTAGGCGTTAATATCAACCAAAATATATTTCGTACAATAACAAGATTTGAATGTATAAGTAATGATTGCCTGTATTTCGTTCCAAAAATGAGACGTTAACCCAACGATGACATGAATACAGCTTTAGGTTATCGTACTACCTACAAAGTATGTTTTAACAACACAGTTCGAATTTATATTTATTTTTAAAATGACTTATTTGTACGATTCTCATACAATTCAATATTTATAAAAATGAATGTATGTACGCACACAATCTAAGTTTAACTGAGGTAGGAACAGCAGGAATTTCCTGCTCAAAATATGGAGCAGCCCGACTGGGGTAGTACCTCGACCTTACAGAAGATCACAGCTAAATAATACTGTTTTCAAGCAATATTGTGTTCCTGTTGGTGAGTAAGGTGACCAGAGCTCCTGGGGGGACTGGGGAGTGTGGGTCGGTAACGGGCTTACGATTCATCTGGTGTTGCAGGTGTCTATAAGGTACGGTAATCGCTTACCATCAGGTGAGCCGTACGCTTGTTTGCCGACCTAGTGACATAAAAAAAAGTCAGTCTGCATCAATTTTGTTTTGTACCCGTTGCTGTTAGAAAAAAGTTTTGCATAAATGAAAATTTCGTTCGCCGGGGAAGGTAGTTATCTATATTCCAACGAAAACCAAGAAAGAAGATTGCCCATTATCTATTCATCATTTCTACGCCAGTAACAGAATGAGGGAGAATCTACTGGTACATACGAGTATGTTTCATGCAGTAGGAGACGGTGAGAGATATCCAGTTTAAAATCTGGAGCACACGACTGGACAAGTGCCTCAATTTTACAGAAGATCATAGCTGAATAATCTTGCTCGTGAGTAGTATTGTGTTCCCTGTAGTAAGTTGGTAGATCTCCTGGGGGGGGGGGGCATAGACGAATGGTACATTTATTGGCCACACTAATATTTCCTTACTATAGCATTTTCTTTTATTTTAATATTCATTAATGTACTGGCCTACACTAGGGACATTAGTTTATCTTACTTATTGTAATATTTAACAAAGCCGAGGACATAATAGGAAGGTAATGTCTACCGAGACATTAGAAATTTTAAGTAACTTAATATGTTAATTATTTTGACTAAGTTAAGGTTGCACATAACACTGGGTATATTACCTAAGTTTGTAGTGTACCCAATGTTAAGGTAAATTTTTTTATTTTATTGTTTGATTTTTTTTGCTACCTTAACTTTCTTTTATTATTGTCGAGTTTGTTTTTAATTTATTTCTATTGTTATTTCTGTAAATGACATTATTTTGACTTTCATTAAGTGTTTATATCACCTTATGACGAAATAAATGTTTTCATTTCATTTCAATGTACGATTTGGCATTGTGTCTCTACTAATCACATATTCAATGTTCATTGTATAATAGTTTTTTTATTTTGCTCAAATTATGTAGTTTACACTATCAAGAAGCCCTGCGACCCGTGCTAGCTTAAAAAGCTGTGTTACAGGCCACAGTGTCTTCCCCAAAAATTAGTTTATTGTTACATAATCTGACTTTGCGTTCAGATAGCGAAATGTTAATTAAAAAAAAAAAAAATTTACGAGCATAAAAGTTATTAATATTTTATTCAATATTTAATAGCAATTTTGGAAGTTGTTCTGATTGTCTAAAAAAAGTGTGTGTATACTTATGCACGCACGTAAGAAGTTATACTTCATTGGCTAGCTAACTTCACGTTGCCAACTTCTTTGTTGACTAGCTAACTTCAGAGTGTCGGTTTGTGACGGTGTGCGCGCGCAACGTAACAATTTACTCTCACCATTTTTCCCTAACGCAAAAAAGAAGTATAACTCCAATAAAAATTACTGTTTTAAAGTTTTCTAACACTCGCGACGCCTGGTCAATATACCAGTAATTTGCTTAAAATCTATATATTAGTCATAAACATTATTTTAAAACATAAACTAAACGGTAAGCTCGTCTGTTTTACTGCTCTCGCAAGCAATCATTACTGAATATTTTACTTTTTCATAATTAATATTTGTTTACACCAATAAATCATTCTTATGACTTCTTTGGATGAAACTTATATTACTTTTAGCAAATACTCATTGGAAATATGGACACGAGATGGACGAGTTTACAACATGACTAAAACGATCCTGTTGTATATTGTTGAACTGATTTATTCATCATGGTGTCTGATTAAGTGGTAGCTGATAAATTTACCGATGTGAGTAATGCTCTGGTTTAATGGTGCGTGTGTCGTGTCGCCTACACACCGTTTACGGTTTCGATTCCCGATCGGAATGGACATTTGTATTTACAAATATTTCTTTCCGTTTTGGATGTATGTCCTTGTGGGTCTCCCTCGTACCTCGGAGAGCACGTTAAGCTCCCGGTTGTTATCATGTACACCTAATAGCGATCGTTACGCATGGTAGGGAGTACATCCGCCAACCCGGAGTGAAGCAACGCGATCGAATAAGCTTCGATCCTTCTCCTACGTGGGAAAACAGGTCTATGCCCAGCAGTGAGACCCACAAGAACAGACATCCAAACCGGAAAGAAATATTCGTACAAATACAAACATCCATCCTGAGCGGGAATCGAACCAGCACACATATGATCCAATGTTTATTGAAAATTTTAAAGAATGTTTCGAATCGTCAAATTATTCCCGTCACGACTGCGCCACGTCTCATCCGCGTGCTGTTGAAATTGCTTACATATCGGTACGGAAATAAAAAGAGTTGTACATTTGTTTGAAATCTTAACCTTTAATCTACGAAAATAGTTTTTGGAAAATTTATTGCGTTTGATAGAGATTTATCGAGGGACGTCATAAGCTATAAATGTCATGACTAACTCGTTGGCGCAGTTTGTAGTGTCCCTGCTATCTGCTCCGCAGGTTACGGGTTCGATTCCCACCTGAGTCTGGGTGTAATATTTTATTTATATATGTATATAATATTTCTATGTATATTTATGAAAAAAAAATTTAGCTACAACAGTCGGCTGTTACCTATAACACAAGCATTAAGTCGCAGTCGACCGTGTGTGTTATAAGATATTTATTTATTTATATTTTTTCTATGAATCCTGAATGTATTGAGCCATGAGTATATTTTTCTAAAGACGTTAGGCTGTAAAACCGCTCGATGTGACCTATATGAGTATAGTTCCCTTTACAGAGAGATATTAAACTCTATAAATCGATTTATCGATGAATGTTACAGACTTAAAAACATTAATTATTTTATTAAAATTTAATTTTAATTTTATAGAAAAGAAAAAAAAATGCCTAACGTATATGAAATGAAATGAATATTAATAAACTGATAATAAAGGTAAAGAGAGAAATATGATGTTAAATAAACGTGATGAAATCGCGACGGGAATGTTGAAATTCAATGAAAGTTCAATGACCTACTCAAATATTCGAATTATAACTGAGGTAGGGTATAGCACGAAATATCTGCCCTCTATCCCGCTCAAAATCTGGATAAGCCTGACTGAGAAAGTACCTCGTCCTTACAAAAGAACACAGACGTACGCTTCTTGCCTATCTAGATGTATAAAAAAAATAGAACCTTACTACGAAGCCATTTGTATGGTCAATCTTACAATACAACTTAAATATAATAAGCACGTTTAAAATTAGCACAAAAGTTAAGAAGAAGTTCATTGACACGTGATTTATTTATACGTATAAAAAATAAACTTTTATTTAAGATTTATATATATTTAATTTAATAATATACAATCACACATACTAGTGGTCAGCTACAATATCGTTCGTATACGAAGGAAAAATTCGCAACTGTCAATAAAGTTGTAAATAGCCCAGGTGGGAATTCGGCCGGTCGGAATCGACTGAGAAGACCACGGTTCAAATCTCCATGTCTAGGTTTTTTTTTTCTAATTGCACTCGTGATTTATATTTAAATAACCAGTTCATTTTTTTTTTATTATTATATCGTTAAAATTGGAAATTATTATTCATATTTTACGCTTCAGCCTGTAATATCCGTGCTGTGTGGCTACGGCACAAAAAAAGAATATAGCCACCCCCTTTCTTCCCGTGGGTGTCGTAAGAGGCGACTAAGGGATAACAAAGTTCCACTACCACCTTGGAACTTAAGAAGCCGACCGATGGCGGGATAACCATCTAACCGCTGGCTTTGAAACAACAGGCCGAAGACGGGCAGCAGCGTCTTAGGTGCGACAAAGCCAGCCCTGCGCTCACCAACCCGCCTTCCCAGCGTGGTGACTATGGGCAACACACATGAGTTCACGCATTTTTGGCGCGAACTTGTGGAGGCCTATGTCCAGCAGTGGACTGCAATAGGCTGGAATGATGGAATGATGTAATATCCCACTACTGGGCATAGGCCTCTTTCCCCATGTAGGAGAAGGATCAGAACTTAATCCACCACGCTGCTCCAATGCGGGTTGGCGGATATATTCCCTACTATAAGTAACGATCGCTATCAGGTGTACATGATAACAACCGGGACCGACGGCTTAACGTGCTCTCCGGGGGACGGTGGAAAGACCCACAAGGACTGCACAAACACCCAGACCACGGCAAACATTTGTATGGCCAATACAAATGTTTGTCATGTGCGGGGATCGAACCCGCAACCGCCAGCGCAACAGGTACAATCCATGGCTGTAACCGTTGCGCCAACGCTTGCGTCATTATTATTCATATTTTATCAATATGTAATTCGTATTTAAATATGATTTCCAAAAAATACGATTTACCCAGGTACTTGTAACAAAAAAGTATATATACGTGTGTGTCAAATACATGGTAGTGTGTGTAATGTTTATTGATTTTAGTGATTTAATATATTTTTGTGCATAAATTTAAAAAAATAATAATAAGTATTCTGCACTCCTTGTCTATATTTTAAACTATGTTTGCGAAATTTCATACTCCTTCGTCCACACAACTATCGTAAAGAGGTTTAAGGTTTTTGCTTCACGTACATAGATATTTAACGTTCATTTAAAGGTAAAATTTACGGCTCATTTATAAATTAAGCTAACTTTTATTACCTCCTCTAATTAACTTAAAGTGAAATATTTAAAACTAATAAAGAAAATCACATTCGTCAAGTTATTTTAAATAAGTTATTCAAAATCCAATTAAAATAGCAATATCTTTGTCTCAAGCAGGTTTCAAAAGCACTTCTAAATATTCATTTTACGAATTATAATCATATTTAGAATAATAAAATAAATAATAGTTAATATAATTCTAAGTCCGTTTCCGTTAATGTAAAGATATCAGAAAGAATATAACTTGAAATATAATGTTGATAAAAATGAACCACTTAGATATATATGTACGCACATAACTTGCGAAAGTATGCACAAAATGAAATGTCCGTCTTTGTGTTCATCTAACAAGGATTTTATAAAAAAATCGGTATATTTAAGAAAAGAAATGTAACCGTACGAAATTAGCTTGTAATATAATAACATCCTCTACATTTTTTTCTATTGTAATCCTATTTATTATAGACTACAATAAATAAAATAAATAAATAAGCCTTTTATTTCTCATTTCCTTAAGCATACATTATCGTTGACAAAGTATATTATCATACAATTTATTTTATTATATTTCATTTAAGCAAATTCACTAAAAATAATCTCTAGAAATTAAATTAAAATCATATTTACAATAAAATTTTTAAAATTTTTAAAATTTATTTTAAAAAGTTACATTCACAATGACGTTCTTATAAAAAATAAATAGATAGACAACAATAATGATTTTTTATTAATAATAACTTACCAGATATAAAATTTGAATTTAAATGCGTCCACCAACACAACATATCACGGTACCCAAACAAGAACTGAACTGGACCACATCTTACACATCACAACTGAATCATCGAGGGAAACGTGGAAGTACAATCACAGAATTAAAATGTTCGTAGCATTCTTTTGAAATTATTCACAATTACCGATAACACTTAAAACTCGCATATATTTTTGTGATATTTATAGAAATTTAATGCACGGCTATTTATAATTTTATAGAAATGTGAATCGCTGGTTGGTGCGGCCGGTAAAAATAAAACGGGCGCGTGGCAGCGCACGAGCAACGAAATGGATCGCCATCCGGATGGAAATACCTAGTGATGGGCAAAGGTTTGCAATATCTAAGAAATTTTGACTAGCTCGTTGGCGCAGTTGGCAGTGAACGTGTATTCTTCTCCGGTGGTTGTGGGTTCGATGTTCGCCTCTAGTCTAGATGTGGTGTATGTATTTGTTTATATAAGTATTATTTTTATGTATTTGTCGAATAAAATACGTAGCTTTATCAGTCGGCTGTTACATATAACACAAGCATTAAGTTGATTAACGTAGGAACAGGCGACCATGTATTGGCGATATTTTATATTGGCGATATTTATATACTTAATTTTTTTTTTATTTAAGAATGTCTTTGTTTGAACATAATGCACTTTTAAAACCTTGTATATTGGGAAACGTTGTAAGTTATAAAATATCACTTTATGACGCGAATCAGTAAAGATTAAAAGGTTAGTACTTATATGTGACATCATTATATAAGCCATCGTCAGTTCACGTGTTCACGACATATAATATATATTTTTTGATTAATTTATAGTGAATAGCTAAGTTCATATTATTTTTTGTATATAACACATTTTTTATTCTATTATTAAAAATCTTATTTCGTAATTTTTTAATTTTACTGATTTATATATATTTTTTTTCAATATGGCCATTTTAGTACGAAATATCGATATGAAGATTTTATCGACAATATCCGATCTCTACTTCTCGAAAGCTTTTAATTTCGCGGCGTGCAATGTGTAGTCTGACAGGATAGTGATGTTACAGATATATTTATATTTATGGAAAACGAAAGTTTTATGTTTTCGTAATTAATTTATATTAACATTAATGATTTGTATTAATTTGTATTACGATGGAAAATAACGGCTTCGATTAAATAATCCGATGTGTTTATACGAAGAAGCTGCATCTGTTGAGTGTGTTTATTGACTCAGTTCCGTGTGTGAATAGGTGTTAACAGAGACGGTTCGTTTAGTTTTTGAAGATTCCTGTTTTATATATAAGTGTGTGATGGATTCACACACGGCAGAAATGAAACTTCTGAAACAGGTTCCAAAAGATTGTTTTTTTTTTTTACCGGGAATATAAAAGTGCCGCATTTTCGTTTCATCTAGTTTCGAATGGCAACGTTTCTAAAAAAGGTTCAATTCAAAAAGAAAGAGAGATCAACTGGCAAAAAAATATATATAAAAAAATAAAATAAAAAAGTATGGAGAACGTTAAACATTTTTGAATATCATATCAAAAATTGACGGCTCCAGCGGGGTCGGAGACGCGGGTTCAAACCCCGCTGAGCCGTCAATTTTTGATATGATATTCAAAAATGTTTAGAATTCCTAATGTGTGGGTAGCACAAAAATAAAATCGTACATATTATGGAGAATGTTTTTACAATAAAACTAACCTTTTGTGGTGCATTGCACACAACAAAGTTAAAACAAATAAATAAATATAATTATGATAACTAAATTTATTTCAGCAACAATTTGATTTAAAAATCATAAAATGAATAATTGTGTTTGCTCGCAAGCGGGAAATAAATCGACTTCAATTACATCGACAAGTAATACAACGTAAGTAGACGAAACAATAGTCAAAGAAAAACATTTTATCAAAGATCTCTCGAAAATTCATCGTCAGATCGCGATCAATCGAATCGAGCGATCGATCGAATTTAAATAGAACCACAAGGCAAGTATCAGCTTTCGATTAAAATGAGAGCCATCAAAATCGGTCCAGCTAGTGAAAAGTTATGCGGTATAATACAATGTAGGTCGAAAAATTGTCAATTAAATACGCATTGTTACATATAACATGACCAGTACTTGTCAAATTTCAATTACATTTTTATGGGACCATGACAAAAACCATTTTTCGATTAAAAAAAAACATCAAAATCGGTTCACCCAATCAAAAGTTCTGAAGAAAGAGAACCGTTTTTGGAACTCGGTTAAAAATAAAGACCTTAAAACAATGTTTAAGATAAATGTACTAAAAACCAAAAAATAATAAAATAGATACAGTCGTGGGAATTATAAACATATGCATAGACTAGACTAAAATAAAACTGTGGGGCACGTCAATTGTCTACAATCGTTGATTAAAATGTTTGTTTTGTAATGTTACACTATAATTAGGCAGTTGTTCAACCGACAACGATGGACGTGTGATAAGTAGGGCTAGAATGTGGAAACAAGCTAGCAAGCTCGATTATAAGCGAGTTTTAGGGTTTCATAGTGGTGAGCGAGTAGTACTTTTATCATATGTTTTGTCGATTAAAGACAAACTACGAGCAGTGAAACGATTCCTCGCCAGCCAGCAGTGTGAATGTCCAACGATAAACTAGTTGAAACATCTCTTTTATTTACATGGAGTGTATAACTATTGGAATTTCCATGAGCAAGAAAATAGTAAGTAATTTCCTCACCGTCTGCGGGCCAACTGCCAATTTTAACGACGAATTAAACGATTCTTCTATCGCACATTAAGTCGATAATTTGTAGACAATTGACGTGCCCCACGGTTTTATTTTAGTCTAGTCTATACATATGTTTATAATTCCCACGACTGTATCTATTTTATTATTTTTTGGTTTTTAGTACATTTATCTTAAACATTGCAATGTATGTTTAACATAAAACCGTTTAACTTAAAAAGTTTTTTTACCTATTTTTATTTTCTAGTTTTTAGTTTTTATTTCGCATTCTGTTTAATTCATTTAGTGCTTCATTATTGCAAGGCCCATCTTAAATATTGAGGTTGTATAGTGCACTGTATTCTTCTTGTCAAGCCCTTTTATTTGATACCCATATTGGTGGGATTGATAAAAAATTGTTATCAGACATTTGGTAGCGGCGGCCAGCTTAGATTTCAATTTTGCATAGTAAATTGTATTCTACTTGTTGAGACCTTTCATTTGATACCCATGTTGATGGGATTGATAAAACCTAAGTTATCCGCCATTTTGTAGAGGCCGCCATCTTGGATTTTAATTTTTTATAGTACATTGATTATACTGGTTGAGCACTTTCATTTGATACCCATATTGATGGGATCGATAAAACCTACGTTATCCGCCATTTTGTAGCGGCCGCCATCTTGTATTTCAATTTTTTTATAGTATATTGTATTCTGCTTGTTGAGCCCTTTTATTTGATACCCATATTGATGGGATTGATAAAACCTACGTTATCCGCCATTTTGTAGCGGCCGCCATCTTGGATTTCAATTTTTTATAGTATATTGTATTCGGCTTGTTGAGCCCTTTCATTTGATACCCATATTGATGGGATTAATAAAACATAAATTATCCGCCATTTTGTAGCGGCGGCCATCTTGAATTTATAATGATAATGAATAAACATAATTGTATTGTCACCAAAATCGAAAGTGTATACAAAATTTCAGATTAATCGGTTGACAGGAAGAGGGTGAAATTTGAATTACTAAATTTGACCCAAGAATAAATAATAAAGAAAAAATAAAACAAACAGGGTGAGCTAAATAAAACCGTTTAAAAATGGAAAGATCCATTCTTTTTATATCTATTTATTTCAGTATTTTTAACCAATTTCTAAAAAGTTGGAATCACTTGATTCGTTTGTAACATTTTTATATGTGTAGCTTTTAGTAACGCTCATTAGGGTTTTGATAATTCTTTCTTTATTCGAAAGCTAATGCTTGTGATGAGGTTTATATAAATTTGGGATCTGATGAGCTGGAGTTATCCCTAATAATCCATATTTAATGGACTTCGATGGAGTTGATAATGTTCACATTTTAGTACTAAACATGCCGATGTAAATTAATATCGGTTTTTCTTACCGTGGCTAAACATAATAATGTTAGCGCAAATATTCAAAATATCATTGAGAAATGTTCAAACTATTTTAACGTTACTTTTCCATTTGTCAAATATTTTATAGAGATTTCGACATCATTGGCAGGTCTGATGTTTATCTGCAGTACTTTTCATTGCTTTGCTCAGAAGCGTGTAAAATATAGCAGTAAAATTTACATTTATTTTCATGTAGAAGATTTGGTTATAGTACACTTCAGTTCTAATATAAATCTAAAAATAAATTATAGTTTATAAAACTAAAAAACCACGCTTTTATAGCTAATCGAACTAAAATGTAGAAAATAATTTTTAATTACAAAGAGTTTATATTACGGTAGTAGAAGATCGAACAATCAATCGTAATTAATTACTTCAAAATAAAATTATAATAAAATTTAAGTTATTAAGAGAATAATTCAATTCAGAGTAAAAAACGTGGGGTGCTTGGTATATCTCTCGTCTCTTTTCCCATATAGGAGAAGGATCCACCACGCTGCTACAATGCGGGTTGGTGGATATATATAGATAATATATAGATATTTTTCATACCCCTAAGTTGTAAGGTTTGGGGGGGATTAAAGGAGGTTAATAATATATATGGCCAAAACAACGTTTGCGGGGTCAGCTAGTATTTATATACTTTTCTTGGAATAGAACTCATTACCCTGGAACAGAAACCACCGAATACTGCAACGATTATACAAAAGTTTGTAATTGAATTACGAACGTGTTAATAATACTCGCGGTCACCAACCCGCCTGCCCAGCGTGGTGACTATGGGCAACACACTTAAGTTCGCGCCATTTTTGGTGCGAACTTGTGGATGCCTATGTCCAGCAGTGGACTGCAATAGGCTGAAATGATGCCGCTGATGATGAATAGTACTCGTGCCATTTATCTGTTGTATATCTATCTGTTTATTTTTATAATGAAGTGCTCTTAAATTATAAATATGAATCTTGTGATCTAATGCTTTACTCCAGGAAATATTTATAACGATTCTGTTACGTCTTGTTTGACGTGGGCTTTTATTTTTTATTATATAATAAATGGATGAATACGAAATTGTAAATATTTATTGCAGACGCCATAAAAATACGTCTGAGATCGATATAAACATATCTTGCGTATGAAAAATCTGTAATTAAAAGATCGATGACCTTCTGGAAAATTTGCAGAAGCATAATTTTTGGAGTTTACTTTTTAATTATCGATTTTTATATAAGGTCCACGATATAAAAAAAATATGAGGCGTAAAATATATTGAATGAATGACCTCGTTACGTGTTTGTATAACTTTGATGGCGTTACGTTTTCTTATAACGCCATCTATCGGAACGCAATAGCGTTAGAGGGTAGATGGCGTTATTTGATTCGTTTATTTAACTTTTGATATGGTATTAATCTTTCTCTTAGACTATTAAGCCTTTTTTCTAGTAAACATTTTTTTTTTCAATATAATTTTTGTACAAGGTTCTAGGTATAAAACGGCGAAAAAAATATCAAAGCAAAAGTTGTTAACTAGTGTTTACTTGTCGGAAGTTGAAAGCTTTTTTTCCCGATGTTATTGTAGATGTCAATTGTAGGCTTCTCTTGTGGAGGCCCCCAAGGACTGTGTCCCTGGACGGCTTTCTCTAAATCCGCCCCTGACAGGAACACAACAACTTGAGATGAATATTACTTAGCTATGTTCTTCTGCAAGGTGAAAGTATCAATCCAAGTCTATCTACTCTATTTTGACCTCAATAAAATTTATAATTTCTCTCTCGCGGAAAACCGAGCTGATTGGCGCAAACTTGGAGAGGCGTATGTCTAGCAGTGGACTGCAATAGACTGAACTGACTGACTCACTGATCGTAATTATCAATTGCACCGAAATTAAAGTTACGAGTAAAAGAAAAAGAGATATTAATATCATAGACAACAATTTTTAAAAATTAAAAAAAAGACTTAAGTTTTATATATTACTAGCTGACCCCGCAAACATTGTTTTGCCATATATTATATTAACCTTCTCAATCCCCCCCCCCCCCCTATAACTTAGGTGAATGAAAAATAGATGTTTGCCGATTCTCAGACCTACCCGATATGCACACAAAATTTCATAATATTTAATTAACCCTCTTAATCCCCCCCCCCCTTATAACTTAGTGGTACGAAAAATAGATGTTGTTCGATTCTCAGAGTTACCCGATATGCGCACAAAATTTTATGAGAATCGGTCAAGCCGTTTCGGAGGAGTTTAACTACAAACACCGCGACACGAGAATTTTATATATTATGATGATATACCTACTTTGATATTATTGGTTGCTTCTAAACTAGTACACATTAAATATATTTCATAAAAGAATGTAACAAATTCTTTTTAGTCACCATACATATAATTAGGAATTCTTTAGCACTCATTCGAATCAAGTCAAATGCTCATTAAAATTTCAACACATCTTTGAGATTCTTACCTTTAGAATTCAACAAAAAAAAATACATTTTGTATGATTAATTATGACTAGATTTTGTATTCATTTACTGTATGAAGTGTGAAATCTTACTTTGTATGAAAATTTGAGCTTTTTTATATATATAAAAAAGAAGTTCTTAATTCGACTGTATTTTACATGCATTATATATACTAGCTGACCCCGCAAACGTTGTTTTGCATTACATATTATTAACCTTCTTAACCCCCCCTCCCTCCTTATAGCTTAGGGGTATGAAAAATAAATGTTAGCCGATTCTCAGACCTACCCGATATGCACACAAAATTTGATAAAAATCAGCCCAACCGTTTCGGAGGTGTATGGTAACTAACATTGTGACATGAGAATTTTATATATAAGATTTTCATTTATCGAAAAGAACATAACTATCATTGCCTACTTTAGAAATACGACCTTGACTATTTGATATATGTGAAAATAATTCAGATTTTTTTTTAAATAACACTAAAAACCCAGACTATCCGTTACATATAACTCCTCGTAACTTTCATCATATTATGAAATGTTTATGAGCGACAAACGCGTCAAATATAAGCAGACTCGACATATCCGACAGAGATATGAAAAATTCAAACTCATTTCTTACCACTATTTAAGATATTGAACACATTTTTATAACGATATAAGTTTCCTGTTTCTTATACTTCATAAACATTTATCAATTAAATTAATTAAACATCAAAGACATCTTTTTTTTTAATTAAATATATAGACTAGCGCTTGACTGCGATCTCACCTGATGGCAAGTGAAGATGCAGCCTAAGGTGGTGCGCGCTTACCTAGAAGATGCCTATTCACTCTAGATTTAAAGATAATAATAATAATAATAATAATAATAATAATAAATTCGTAGCTAGTGTCGAAATATCGAGCTTCGCATAATGAAAATAAAGAACATATTAAATATCCCGTTTTTGAATAATTTTTGCAATAAAAATAACCATGTTAATTTAAAATCTTCAAATAAATCTATTTATAAAAGAAATGTTTTTGATTATGAAATTGCGTTCTGAAAATGACGCGCTCACGTACATATATTTTGACGAACTGTAAGAATATAATTGTTTGAAATGTTTCAAACGTTACTTCAAGGCTTAGCCTCAAACGAGCACTAAACACCTATACTCGTACACGTTTATGACCCTCTTACAGTACTAAAGTATTATGGGTTAACTACAGACAAAAGAAGTAGTTTTGTGTCACAGTACAGTTTATTTGTGTATAGTTTGTATGAGAAGTTTCAAGAGTAATTGTAGTCTTTTGCCGATTATGTCATGGCTCATTCGACGTACATATACGTTTCATAGTACATTGCAGTTTATTCGTCCATACATATATACATACATACCAATAAATAAAATCGGAGCGTCTATTTGTAATATTAAAATAACCGCTTTTTACTAAATGCATATACACGGTACAATATAACATTTTTACAATTTTTATCTATCTGTCTGTGTGTCTGCCGACTTATTCCGGCTAATCTCTGAAACGGCTGGACCGATTTTGATGGAACTTTCGCTAGCAGATAGCTGATGTAATAAGGAGTAACTTAGGCTACTTTTATTGTACAAATTTATTTATTTTATAACTCTACGAACTGAAAAATAACTTATTTTGTCAAATTCCACGCAGATGAAGTCGCGAGCACAGATAGTACCGTCGTCAAGAAAGTGGTGTACCACACTAAGGTCGAATGCCGCATGCAGATTCACAGGTGATAAAGATTGCTTTCGCTTGCAGATCGATCTGACAACTTCTATTGCCGTCTTTATCTGATTATTGATAACGATAATATTTATACCTAATAGTTTAAAATTTCTTGTAAAATAATGACGTATGAATACTTATCAATTAGGTTTACGTCATTATTATATGTCTCTTTCAGTAATATCTTTTAATAACGAACCTTGTTGTAATTTTCGATGACTAGGAAACTAAATTCAAGAAGGTTTTTTTTATGAATTTCTGTTAAATAAATTATATTATAATGTTAATGATTACTTAAATGACCATATGTGACATGGATTTTGTTATTAACTAATTCATATTCATATTTTTTTTATTGACATGATTTATGACAAGTTATAAATTAAAATGAACTATTTATGTTACATTTAACTAATATTTGCACACCGAAAATCGGTAGAATATGTTGGTTAACTATTAAATTTGACAACCTGTATACCATATTCTGGCAAAATAAATAAATTATTATTATTATTATTATTTCTTTTATTCAACATATTTTCTTATGATTACATTTTTAAATATATTTATAAAAAAGACAAATAAAAATATTTAAAAATATAAAAATAGTAGTCCTCCGGTGGCAGGTTGAGGCCCAGGCCACCGGTAGTTAAGGTTCCAGGCTGAGGAACCTCCTCACAATGCGGGCCGTTTCAAGCGACACTGCCTTTTGAATCCGACCCTTGATCCAACAGTCAAGTGAGAGTTTCTTAGGGTGTTGGTCGAAACTCTTCGCTAATAGACCATTAACCGATACAACAATAGGATCAATTATTGTTGAGTCTACATTCCACATGCCGGTAATCTCGTGGGCAAGGTCTAAATATTTACTTAATTTTTCTTTTTCGGCCTTTACGAGATTATCGTCATGTGGAACTGTAATGTCAACAATAATTGCTCGGCGCGCTGATCGGTCTACTAGCACTATATCAGGTTTATTGGCTGCAATAAACCTGTCAGTGACAATAGATCGATCCCAGTAGAGCAATGCACGACCATTCTCAAGAAATGGCGTTGGGTTATACCTATAATAAGGCAACTCATTTTCAACGAGGCCGTATCGAATAGCAAGTTGTTGGTGTATAATCCTGGCTACTTGGTTATGTCTGTGCAAGTACTCACCGTTAGCAAGATGACTACAACCAGAAACAATATATCTAATGGATTCTCCAGGCTTATGGCAAGCTCGGCATATGTCTGGAGTTCCATCTTTCATGATATGTTTCCGGTAGTTATTCGTCTTAATAACTTCGTCCATAATTGCACAGACAAAACCTTCGGTTTCTCCGAAGAGGTTCCCCTGTTGTAACCAGGATATAGAGCTGGGCTGGTCTACATCTGGGTCTGTCAGAACTTTATAGAACCGGCCATGTAATTCCTTGCTCTTCTATACGGCCACGCGGTCAACGGTACGCATTATTATAGGCTTACGCCATTTCTCTTTGCCTAAGGACAGCGGAGTAAAGCCCCTATCAACTGCAACAACGTCCATGTGCATATCGCTCTTCATATTTAAAAAGTACTCTCTGAGATTATACACCTCACGATTGTTGAGATTTTTAGCGTTTAAAAAGCCACGACCCCCACATGTTCGTGGGATGTTTAATCTCATCACAGACGATCGAGGATGGTGTATTCGGTACGCTGTTAACAGTTTACGGACTTGGCGATCAAGGGTATCTAATTCCGTTTGAGTCCATCTCAAAATGCCAAAGGTATAGACGATTAAGGGCATAACCCAACTGTTAAAGGCACGCACCTTGTTACCGCCCGAAAGAAAGCTATTGAGAACTTTCTTCAGCTGGCCAAAGAATCGTTCCTTTACCAGTTGTTTCATGGCTCCGTCATCAATGCCCAATGCCTCTGACATTCCGAGATATTTATAGGTTTCACCTTCGTTGAGAGATCTAAAAGACAAAGAGTTGTTAAGTTTTAAATTTTCATTTTTCAATTTCATTTCATTTTTTTTTTATTATTATTATTATTATTATTATAAATCAAAACTGGCATACCTCTTTCTTGGCCGAACTTACCTACATAAATAGGTATACAAACTTTACGAGTGTCAGTGAACAAGTTGAAACACGTTTGCTGATAAAGTTCTTCTTCTTTTACTTTGGCTCCCTGTACTTACTGATAAAGTGACAAATTAATTAAAATAACCACTCATAAAAACTGTAAAACGACAATCATCATTGAAAATACGATAACATTTCCGCAAGTGTATAGCTCAAGTGTGTGTGTGTATTCACACGGCAGAAGTGAAACTTCTGAAAAGTAGTTACGAAAGATTTTTTTCATTGAGAATGTAACATACTGGGTAATATCTTCTATCTAACTCTTTCGCTGACTTAGGTAATCCTATCATTGTGTTTGTTTCTTTATTTTCACGTATATTCGATTCATCGAGTTTCAAATCACAACAGTTCTAAGGCATAAAGCTTATTTCCTATTTATATACCATATTTAAATCAGAATTTATTAAATTTACTACCAAGAGCTATTATTGTCAAACCTCTGTCGAATAAACACTGAAACATCACATACTGGCAGAAATACTTTAAAAATCTCAAAATATTCTTTTTGGCAGATTAGTCAATATCAAAATTTCCGTCCGTCAAGATACGAAAAACCAAAAAAATCTGGTTAGTAACTCTTTTACAAAAATAAATACATAAATTGAACTAACTATACTCGTATGTAATTGTTTAAACCCGTGCCCATTTTATGATTTTCTTGAAGAATTTTATAGTACGCTTGTACACCTTGTGCTTACATTTTCTCTTAAGATCCTCGAATTTATTCTGTGGCCAATATGTATTGTTGTATATACACGTATTAGTAATAAAAATCTATAAATAAGCCTATAGTAGCACTGTTGGTTTAAATATATATAATGAAATATTCTCTAGAGGAAGTTTATATGGAATTTGACCCAAAAAAAATTGTAAACAATTTTTATGTTTATTTTTAATTTAATAATCATTTTTAACTGAAAATACCGAATGTTCTTGCGCAACGGCATTAGACCAAATCTAATCTCATATCGAAGGTCATATAGATTTTGTCCACAGATTACAGCCATGGTCTGACCATGGGCTTTGTCCAAAAGGTCTTCTACCTGCTTTTTACCATTTTGACGTCACTGTCCCGCGCTCTTGGTTGTACAAGAAAGGTTTATATTGCCTGCAGGAAACCTGCGCCTTGCGGAAAATAGAAATTGGTAAGAATTTACTTAGAAACTATATCTTCATTGTTCTTTAAAATGGGAAACATTATACAAATTTTAACGTAGTTTACCTAACGGAGTAACCGTAATACATTTTTAGTACTCCGTATTTAAATTTAACATTTAATATTTACAGAATAAGAATATTAGTTTGTTTAGAAAGGTTTATAATATTGACTAGAAATTGTTGTCATTAGTTGTTCTTTGTTTTGTATGCATCTACATATCTTACTTATTTTCTTGAAATGTTTTTGCTAGTTTTACATTTGTTTTGTACTTTATTGAAAAGTTAATTGTCATAACATACATAATTTGCCATAGATGATTTTATTGCTAGTATAAGCTTGAAGCAGTTGTTAAATTTGTATCAATAAGTAAATTAATTGATTTGTTAAGTAAAGTTGTTGTTTACCTGGATTATTGAAAATAAAATGTTTGTTAATGCTTAAAAGTTGCTGATCGGTTTTGTTATATTGAATTTAATTGAGATCATAATTTTGAGTTAATATTAGTCTAAAACTTTGTTTTTATTTCTTCTTATATTATTACTTAAGTTGTTTAAGATTTGATATTTAATTTAAATTGGTAATAGTTGTTGTCTTAACACCGTAGTGCGAGTACCGTACCCAGTTTAGTGTTAATTTGTCTTTACCTTCCTTCTACGTCTTCAAATCAAATTTGTGTCACATCTTTTAAAAAATGGAAAATAAAGACAAAAAAGTTGGCCGGTCTTCTTAATGCTGGATCGTTGTGTAGGTACATCTCACGACTGGTTTTGTTATTCGATGTTCATGTTATTGAATTGTGTGATATCCTAAGCTCGCCTTTTAACACATTTCTATCTATATTTCATTTATTTATTCATTATTATCTAGTATTTTACTTTGTGTCATGTATTTATATAATGATCTAACTTAAATGGTTAAATAAACTTTGTTAGCGCCGTAATAGTTTAAAATTTAAAAGAATGGCTTCACGGAAGAACAGCGCTGTATTCAATCAGATGTAGCACAAGCCGAGTGAAACCCTTTTTGGCGAAAAGTATTTTTGATCTAAGTCAATAATTGTTCTTTGCTTTCTTTTCGTAATACTTTTCCCCAAATAAACGCTTTTTCTTTCTTTCTTTTTTGCATTTACTTTTAACTGAGTGTAGTTTTATAGATTGTTATATTTTGAATATCATTTCAGAAACAATATGGCGAAAATGGACTGGTCTTTCCTCTACACATTGGTGTTAGCTCTCTTCTCAATGTTTGGGATGAGCTTCGCCTGCTGTTGCTGCAAGAAAAAAATACCATGTTCTGGACGAGCGCCGTGTCGACGAGGACCCTTCAGAAATTAACTACAATCGAGGAATTTTACCATATACCAATATTAGAAGAAATATCTTTCAATAAACGAATCTAACGTTGCCTATATTTTTATATTTAATACAATATATTGTAGATTTTTAAACAATAAATGAAACCGTTGACGATCTAATATTTTATTTATTTAAAAGCCTTATTTAGCATTTAGAAATATTGCTTTGGGTCAAATTCCACCTTAGCTACGCACGATTTGTAGATCTCGTATTTTTTATTGAATAATAATAAATTACTTTTTAATTGCAGATTTTATTGGTGGAAAGACTCATACAATCTTTCTATTTTGCAGATGAAGGCAGACACAAGGAACGTGATGTAACTTTTGGAGCATTAGCCTTTAAAGTAATGTTAAGCATGATTAGAACGACAATTTTACAGATAGTAAATGTGAGTAAGAATTTGTCATCAAATAGCATTAATTAAACATCAAAACTTCTGCTGTAATTATAAGTTGATGGTTTTGCTATTACTTCGACTGCGGATATTCGATTAAGATGGACGAAACTTGATTTACTAATTATCAGTGATAATAATATATTATCAGTACTTGGCGGTACTTCTTCGTCCTTTTTTTAATATTTTTTATTGAATCGTATTGTTATAATGTATTTGTTCAGTTTCAGCATTTGTAAACTGTGAATGGTCAATAAAAAAGTTTTTTTTTTCTTTCTAGTTAATGGTAGGACATTCAAATTTGATTTAGTTTGAAATTGATTATGACTGGAACTTGAAAATAACTCAAAAAAATTATTTTTATTACTACACTAACTGCCCGGAGAGACTTCGTTCTGTCAAAAGTAAATAATAATTTTTTTAAATAATAAAACCTTCCTTGGGCCTTAAGAAACAAACTAAAAAATTAGCCGAATTGATCGAGTCACTCTCGAGTTATGCGCTTAGCAACATTCATTTTTATCTATATAGGATACTTAGTAAGAAAAATTGGTTTGATAAATCTTTGCTAAGCTTGTTTTTCGTTTTCGAACTTAAACAGAATCAGGCGTATGATGATTTTGCAGCATCTTACTGGGATACTGGTGTTATTAATAGCAATTCTAAACTTCGTGTGTGCTTGTGGAAGAAAGCGAATAACTTGCGGTCCCGATAATCCCCCTTGCAGAAGATAGTACTGGTAATAAACTTCATAAACTTTTCTAAATCTATATAGATATGTACTATAACACCCTATACCTAACAGAACTTAGAAAATATTATAAAGAAGTCAGAAAGATAGATGCCACCGGATGAATTATTAATCATCTGGATACAATTAGTGACAATGGGGTCTTAAGTTAATCAACTAAGGTAAAGCACAACATTAAATATTCTGCTCAAAATGTAGAACAGCCCGACTGGCGAAGTACTAGTAACTTGATCTTACAGAAGATCAAAGCTAAATAGTACTGCTTTCAAGCAGTGTTGTGTTCCTGTGGTGAGTATGGTGACTAGAGCTCTTAGGGAGGGTCGGATGGTATGGTCAGCAACGTGCTTGCGATGCTTCTAGTGTTGCAGATGTCTATAAGCTACGGTAATCGCTTACGCAGCTTTATGCAACTAGTACAATAACGTTTACCGAACTAGTTGCATAAAAAATAATATCTTGGTACGTGAATACGTTCTTTTTGAGTTTAAAGCGATTTTAATTGAAGTCGATTTTTTTCGTTTACTAGCAGGGCTAGAGTAGGGTGGACAAGAGAAACCGGGGCGAGGTGGCGAATGCTAGCGCGATCCCATCTCGTCCCACCCAGGTGGATGACTGCTCACACGTGGTGATTTTTTAGTCACTAGGAATCTGACATAGGGCGCCGGAGGGTATCCATGATGGATTTTCTCCCCAAGAAAAAAAAATGGGTGGACAAAAGGAACATGATCTATTAAACCTATAGACCTCCCCTCCCTCTCGTTGAAAGAACGTAATTATGAGTCGGACACCTTATAAACATATATCGTATTCAATTATATATAAAACTTAGAGTATTTACTTTTTAAAATTAAATGTCCTTTCTACAAAAGAAATTTTTATCAATTCTTAATATAATAATTATAATTACAACGGTATATCATTTATGTAGATGTTTTTCATACATTTTTAATTTAATATATTGTTATCAGCATAATAGTTCTCAATCGTGCTATGGATGAAGCCTTCGTCAAAGAGGTGATAGTGTTGATAGTGACACTGCTGCTCTCGTACCTGGAGACCTGCTACGGTTGTTCGAGACACCAGTACGTTGATTGCAACGAGAACAGTCCCAAGTGCGATAAGAAATCAACATAGGAAGCTAATTTATTGAAAATTTAACGCAATTTATACATTCCGTAAGTTGATAATATGACTATATTAAAAAAGTAGACTTACTTAATATACAGTAGACTTACTTTAACGCCATTTTTTCCGTGACTATTTATTTTCTTTTAAACAAATCTTTTTCTAACAGTAGCTTCAGCCCGTAATATCCAACTTCTAGTCATAGGCCTCTTTCCGCATGTAGAAGGATCAGAGATCAGATCAGATCAGCTCAGAGAAGGATCAGAAATAAAAAAAATAGTCAATACAAATGTTTGTCATGTGCGGGGATCAAACCCGCAACCGCTAGCGCAACAGGTAGATTCAATCCATGGCTGTAACCGTTGCGCCAACGCGGCGTCTAGAGCTAGCGCGTTGTATAGATTCGCGTTAAGAAAATTGTGTTTGCTTTAAAAACGAAAAAAAACCGTCTTCGATTACATCGAACGTAGGTAGGTAAACGAAAAAATTGTCAGTAAAAGTTAGTTTTAATAAAGTTTTATAGTTATAGATAACTCCAAAAGTAGTCTTCTCACCCTCTTTTAACCATCTTGACACCAAATTTTATTTAAAAAAAAAAATTGTGCTAAAGACCACACGCCAAGAAGACACTTCTCTCCACTAAATTTTATATCCCCCTTTCAACTTCCGTTCGCCTCGCCTAATCACACTTTTCATAACGTCGTTTGCATTAACCAGCTTACTGACCAAGTCAAATGTGCGTAAGGAAGTTTTACTTAGAAATGTCTTAGTATTTTTTTTAAAGAATCCCTATATTTACATAATTATATCGATAATGGTTAATGAGACAACACAAATTACGAGACAGCTCAACTTGCGTCATTCGATGCAGTTATTTGTAACAAGATCTTGCACTCGGAGCGTGCATAAGGCGTACATCCGGCGTTCCTTGCCAGTTGAGATGCGACTTCCCAGAACTCGCTGTAAACTTAAGATATCAATTAGTAAATAACTCTGAACGTCTATAATTAACTCCAAATGCGTCATCATTTACATAAATGAGAATATTATTGTTAGGTTAAGTATATTCTGTTGTGTGTACTCCGTCATAATAATTATGTTTTTATTAAATGTATAGGTAACTAAGATAGGGCACAGCAAATATGCTGCTCAAATCTGGGGCCGCATCTAGGGTGCCTTACAGAAGATCATAGCTAAATAATACTTTCAAGTAGTTTCGTGTTCTTGTGGTAAGTAAGGTGACCAAAGCTTGGGGCTAGAATCAGCAACGCGCTTGCGATGCTTTTGGTGTTGCAGACGCCTGTAAGCTACGGTAATCGCTTACCATCAGGTGAGCCAAACGAAGAAAAACCGACTTCAATTATATCGACAATTATCTAATACAACGTAGGTAGACGAAAAAATATTCAAGTAAATACGCATTATCAAAGATTACTCCAAAAGTTGTAATCAGATCTCGATGAAATTTAAATGTGGCCACATGATAAACATCGGCTTTCGATTAAATTAAAAATCATCAAAATCGGTACACACAGTAAAAAGTTATGCGGATTTTCGAGAGTTTACCTCGATTTCTCTGGGATCCTATCATCAGATCCTGGTTTCCTTATAATGGTACCAAACTAGGGATATCCAATTTCTAACAAAAAAATAATTGTCAAAATCCGTTCGTAAACGACGGAGTTATCCCCGAACATACATAAAAAAACAAAATATATACGGTCGAATTGAGTAACCTCCTCCTTTTTTTGAAATCGGTTAAAAATATAAACCAAATTAAAATTAAAACAGAAATACCTAAAGTCAAATAAAACAAATTAATCAAATACTACATTATTTATATCAGATAGATAAATATGAATATTGGGAGAAATTCTAAGACAGATATTTTTATTGATTTATTCAGCTTGTGACGTCCCATTGCTGGACATAGGCCTCCATCTCCATGTAGGAGAAAGATCGTAGCTTAATCTACCAATCCGCTCCACTGCAGTTTGGTACGTTGGAGATAATAATTAATAGGGTAGGAACAGAATAAAGACAGACTTAAAGCTTTTTTTCTTTTCGGAATAAGATAAATGTCTAATTTGTGACGTGAAAATCCAAGCTCGAATATGGCATTGTAAATACGTACATATATGATATAATTTATTACTAATTAATGCTGTGTGGCTACGGCACTAAAGAATTTAGCCACCCCCTCTCTCCCGTGGGTGTCGAAAGAGGCGACTAAGGGATAATAAGGTTCCACAACCATCTTGGAACTTAAGAAGCCGACCGATGGCGGGATAACCATCCAACTGCTGGCTTTGAAATATACAGGCCGAAGACGGGCAGCAGCGTCTTCGGTGCGACAAAGCCAGTACTGCGGTCACCAACCCGCCTGCCCAGCGTGGTCACTATGGCCAAAACACATGAGTTCACGTTATTTTTACGTAAACTTGTGGAGGCTTATGTCCAGCAGTGGACTGTACAGGCTGTAATGTTAATGATATTACTAATTAATAAAAATCATATTAAAATTAGAGTATGATATCATGCTGATATGTGCACATTCCACACACCAATTTAAGAATCAACTTTTTCTGATTTTATCGCAGTTATGAAGTTGTTTTTAAATGCCCGACCTTGCAGATACTTTAAAGCAACCATGGTCAAGGTCCTCCCTGTTCCTTCTCTGTTTCACATATTGTTTTTCGAAAAAACATTAGAAAACAGTTTAAGAATATTATACTGGATGCATATACACGTATGCAACAAAATTACATCGATTGTTTGCAGTGGGATACGTAATTTTAAGCATCATCTCAACTGCCTGTTGCAAATAACACTAATACAAGATTTTAATTCTCGTTCTCTTAGAAAATCTTCTAAAAAGATGCAGTATCTTAACGAGTTCGTGCTGGTTTTCATTCACATCGCCGTGTGTGTGTTCGAGGTAACTCGCGGCTGCAGACGAGACAGGAGGCACTGTAAAGATGGCGGCTGTTACCCTTGTAACCAATTCGGTGGACCGAAAGTGCGCGCTAAGATCGGAATGAAGGTACGTATTAAAGGGTACTAGTGCCTTTGCTGAAAATTAAACCTTACCTAAACCTTAAATAGAATGTCGTGTTAAAAATTGTTTTATAGTAAAAATTATTCGTCTGTTTGCAACATACAAAACCAACGAACAAGTCCTTCGTTGCAGGGTAAAATAGGGGATGTAATATCATCCAAAACTGTTAACTATGTGACATAAGTCAAGTGCTAAACGACCGCAACGAATCCAACCGATAAGTCAGGTCATTTGGCCAAAACCAAAGTTATGTTAAAAGACAAGTCATACCGAAAACGGTATCGGTCGATCAGTCGATAATACCTTTCTCGAATTTGTAAAGAATAATGTCTAACAAAGTCATACAATCGAACTAGTTGATTGTATATTACGAAGTATTTGAAGCATTTATAATTGCTGGCCACATTTTGACAAAGTTGGCCAAACATGAAGGTCAAAAACAAGAGTAGATACTCTTGTTTTTCATTCAAATCGGTTTAGATAGCTAATATATTTAAATCATTCGTTGAGCTGTGAAACGCACGAAAACAGGCGGCAGGTACCTCATTTGACGACCAAGATTCTAAGAGAACGGTCAGAGCTTAATCCACCAAGCTGCTCCGCTGCGGTTTGGTAGATATGTACGTACATAGGAATTACGATCTCTATCAGCTGTATATGATCGCAACCGATACCTACTGCTTTCCGTGCTCTATGTGGCACAGTAGGGTGTCCCACAAGGATAGACACCCAGACCGAAAACAAATATTAGACAAATACCTATGCCGAGCGACCCACAGCCGACGGTGCTTAGATACACACCACATAAACAACGGTGAATTGTTAAAGTCCGTATTTCATTCTAGAAACAATTAAAAAATATGACTCTCCTTTTTTAGCCGTACTATTAATTATGTACCTACTTGAGACCATTATTTTCTTTTTACCTAAAGAATTAAATATTTAGTATGTACCTATCTATTAATAACAATTATTGATTCATTTCAATTATTTCAGTGAAATACTTCAATAAATACATAAGATGCGCGTTAAAAGCATCATATTACTTCTCCTGCTGTTGCTGTCTCTCGTGCTCGGCTGTCGGCGGAAGCGTCGTCAAAAATATTGCATTCCTTGCAAATATAAGGGTCCTATCATTGAAGTCATATATCCAAAGCAAAAAGTAAGATTTTACGAATAATTTTTCATTGAAGTAAGCTTTGAAAAGTTTAGTTAAAGCATTTGTCTATAGGCACGTTAATAAAATATAAAGCGATGTTTCGAAATCTTAAATTTACTTTTTTTGTTGTTACTAAATTACGTAGTTTAGCTTGTTCTTTATTTTTTTACAAGATGCGTATGAAAAGAAAATAAATATCTATGACGAATAGTACTTATTTGTAATTGTCTATTCCCTTAAAACCCGATACATTTTGTAGGCATCTTTTCTAGCAACAGCTGATGTTAATAAAAATTGTTGATATAAAGATCTGCGTAGAAATATACAAATTCTACTCGGAGATTTTAAATTATTGCGGTATTGTACAACACTTTTAACTGATCCCTCATTTAAGAGTTCTTACTTCTACCTTCCATAGAAATAGCATAGACAATTATAGACCACTAACTGACCTAGCAAACTTCGTACCGTCTTATTTTTGTTCTTAAATGTAATAATTACATATATCAAAATAAAATATAGCCTATCTTTCAAGTTGGATCAAACTGCACACGGTGTGCAAATTTGATTATAATCGATTAAGTAGTTTAGGAGTCCATCGCGAACAAACAACGTGACACGTAATTTATATATATTAAGATATAGTTTTATGGACCTATATGTGTACGTTTTTTGCTATTCGTGTATCTTTTTTGCTATTTTCTAGTAGTTTCTTCTAGCGAATTAAATTTATATAATCAACACTTTGTTTCAGAAAAGAATGATAATACAGCAGTGATTTAATATAATGAAAAAAAAAACACGTGAAAGTAACACACTGTTTGAAAATAAATAACTTTGAAATTATTCTTAAAAATTGTATCAAATGTTACGCATAATCTTTTAATAAACTTTTGAAGTATTTTAATTTTTATTTCATTCAATTGACAAGTAATGCCAACATGTTGGCACGACGCAGCGGTCAACACTGGCTCTTAGTCTGTGGTTTCGTTTTCGATCCCCGCTAATGGTCCCGGAGCTAGGTACAAATTTGGTCAATTATTTTCTCCCAATCAAAACTTCGCAAAATTCATTAGGGATTTATATTATATGAATATTCGCGACCGTCAGCTGCGACTCGGTGGGTGGGGCGGGCAGCCTCCCAGGCATGGAAAAAGTTTTTTTTTGTCATTTCCTCCCACTTTAAAATTTGTCGAGTTGAGGCCTATGCCTAGCAGTGGGATATTAGAAGCTGAAGCGTAAAGGAGAAAAACCATAATTAAACCAAGATATTTTATTTACATTCCGTTACAATCGAATCATTTGACTGCACTATATTGAACATAATAACTAACTAACCACTATATACTTATTGCGTAAAATAAACAAACATACAGTGATACAAAAACTTTTAAAACAATATTAATAATAAACATTTTACGTCTACAATGGAAATTTAGTCAAAATAATAGAAAAATATAAGTTTTTTTTTTCATTATCACCTAAATTGGTCTTTACACAGTGTGAAAAAAAAAAATCTAACATTCATAAATTGTTCTTATATAATTTGACACTTGAAATCATATCACTTTATCTAAACTCCGGTGCCTATATTAAAAAACGGTCCGTTTTGCTAACGAACGGTTAAATCTTGTTGTGTAGAAATTTGCAAGGATTGCAAATTTTACATGTCAATATTCTTACAATGTCTTACCACGACCAGTTAGTTGTCTTAAGCATGTGTCTGAAACTATTAGTTAGCAAAACGGATAGTTCTCTGTATATAGAAACCGATTTAAAATATACAATATATTTCAAAACTATTTAATCAAACTATAATTATATCTGTATAATTGATCATTATCTTCAAATCTATACAGGCTGTTAATAAAACTATATTAAAATTTTATGCTGTTTTAGATATGGTATCCTATATAAAAATACTATGTATATCTAAATTTATAAGTTTATAACTAATAATGGCGAACCATTACTTTCGGAAAATATCAAACACGCACAATTTTTTAATCAAATTAAAATAAAAAAAACAACCTTATACTCACATTATGCCAACAGTTTTAAAAATTAAAAAATAAAGTTTCAAAATAATTAATTTATTTTTTGTTACTTATTGTGAACATACAACGCACACACACAGAAATGTATACTAGTTGACCAACGAACTTCATACCACCATCATACCGTTCATTTCTTGAATATTTCAATTTTTTTTTTTATTTCCACTAATTCATACATATTTTATACATCCTATCAACAGCCTGCATAACGCAGTATTACATAATTTTTACATAATCATAATGAATATGAACTCTCACGAGACGGAAGTATTCCTTATTTTAATACTCCGTTTCGATTTGAAGCGGTTTTAGAATGAATGTACATTTCGACCCCCCTTTCTCCAAACAATGCTACACGAATTTATTGTAGGTATACAGAGAATCTTAAAGAGAAATAATGATTACTGCTACATTACTAAAGCAAATTTAATCTTTACAGGTTTTATTAGCTCATAGTAGTAGAAACTATATGTAGACGATTTTGAAGGGTTTTCCCCTAAAATAGACAATACCATAAATTAGTTGGCGTGACCTTTTTTTATATTAGGTTTAAGTAATTTTTTTTTCAAGTACATTGCTGTTTTATTGCTTTGAAATTCATCGACTTTTATATACAAAGATGGACATTAAAATGAGTTCTAATTGAAACTTTATAATTTATTAAACAGAATTTTTGTTAATTTATTATTTACATTCTTAAATTTGCCATTCATGTCACGATGGACGCAACGATCATGATAGTACGCGACGAATTCATTTATTTATGAAGGCATAACTTTAAACCCCTTTTCCTAATAATAAATTCACTCCACAATCTTGTCGTATATAATTTCGTTTCCTATCCTACTTTAACTTCATAAGTTAGATAAGGACAGATATATCGAAGTTCTATTACAAGCTAAATGCTTTGTTAAGTATAAATATTCATTACAATTTTCATTGAACAAATGTATATCATCGTGGATAACGTAAAAAGTGTATATATACAAGAACATCATGTCCGAAATCAACCATATTTTATTGACTATAATTAGAAAAAATAAAACATACTAAATTGGTATGTTTTTTTTTTCTAAATGTCTGAATGATTGAACAACAGTTTTAAGTCGTAAGCTATTAAAGGCAAATAAGTTGAACGAAATTTGGCCAGCAGAACTCTATTTATGGATTTAGTAAGTAACGATTTCAGAAAATTTACTCATAAGAGAGAAAAGAGTGAGAGTCAAATTTTATTTTTTTCGGTTTTTAATTAGATATAAGAGAATTAGTGCTAAGCTTTTGGCTTTGCCAACTAGCTGGCCATTTTGTAACCAGTTCGTCAACCAAACTTACGATCGGTTCATTTCTAGTAAATACTCATTTTTTCATTACCCCCGATGATATATCGCCATGTCTACTACCTTTCCGAGCAAAAGGAGAGTATGGCAGTATCAGGCTCAAAGCCTTATCAATTTTAGGATATTCATTACTCAATATAAACGAGAGCCAAATTTTTTATGTACATTTATTTATATTATAATTACATATATCATTACATCCAACTAAACGTATTTCATTAAATATTCCTTTCATACACAATTGCAGATTATAAAACCGTAGACAGGACAAGACGTATTAAAAATGAGAGGAGAATAATAAACTACTGGAGGTCGTTTCTATTATCTGTGTTCTGTTACGTTGATTTTCTGTAGCTCTGAAGACTGGATTGGCTTCCACTTATAATTGGGATACGTTGAGTATTTTCTGCTTAGCAAGTATTTACTGCCAAACTGTATTTGGATGATTTTGACAGAACGATACCGACAACGGTTCGTTTTAAGGAATAAAACATTTATAATACCGCTAATATAATATAAATAAACCGATCGATGAGTTCCTAATATCCATCGACCTTAGAATAATTTCCGACAGAAGAGACAAAAACCCAGTTTTCTCGACAAATCAACAAAAAACACTTCCAACATTTTTTATAGTCTTAAATCTTCTAAAAGACAATTCCGTTTCGTATCAGCCAATCACAAAGCCGCAGCGTTCTGTAGCAGACGCGTATATAAATCGTTTAATTTCCCGTGTCATTCGTGCTATAGTAGAGAACGTATCTCCTTGTGGATGTGGCAGAGGAAGTCCACGTAAGATGAGCTTCCGTCCACACCCCGGTCCTCTACTAGGAAGTGGCGCAGGACGGTCTCGAGCTTGTCGTGTTGACGCATTACGGTTAACTGGAACAAAATCAGAACATTAGTAGCGTAAGATATGGTCAAATATTACTTTTAACAGTACGTAATAAAGTTCAAATTCGTTTACGCCTTTTTGTTAATATATAGGATTAGGAAATTGTGAATTATGAGACTGGTTTTATAAGTCAAGAAATTTAAAAAGAAACTGTCTTTAAATGTCTTACAAACAAGAAGCATCAAATACACAACGGTAAACGAATATAAAGTTCTATGTGAGTTTTTACAAAGTTATTTATTGATAAGTTATCACAAAATAAAAATATAAAACAATATTAACGACATATATAATGCAATGAAAAGTGTAATTAACACATATTCATAATACATAATTTAAAAAAATCGTAAAAAGCAGTATGCAAGAAAATGCCAAGTTTTCATTATAAAATCCACCACCATGAAATTTATTTGAAGCAACCAAGATAATAAAAAAACTTTGAATCCATAAATATTGTCATTCACATAACGAATAAATATTCCATAAAAAGCTATTTAAACATAATACTTAAATTATAATAAAAAAATCTGCAAGCCAAAGTTATAAAACACTCGACAATTTTACCATACGTTTTGTATCATAACACTATAAAAGGTTATACTGCCTACCTCTGACCACATTGTCCATTTCTCAATAAAAAGAGAAATCAAGTAATAATGATATTTTGAGTATGTAATGTTGCAGTACTAATAAAATTCAGTTTTAAGAAGAAACAATGTCAAAATTGATTCAACTTTTTGTATGAAAATTGTTTAATGTATTTTGCTGATTTATCTTTCTTAATATTTGGGTCGAATTTGGACAAATTTATTATGTAGTCAAGTTAGCAGATTATTATAACGTAAGTTGAAGAATTTGCTTAAAATGTTCACAATAAAATGTTGCCTTATCATTTATATGTATCTAAAGTTCATTCAATTTGAAGTGTTTGTCGATTGATTTTAATTTTTGTTTTATGGAGTGTCATTATTAGTCAAAATAATAACATCGTCAATGACACGAAACGGAGTTAACAAAATGATACCAAAAGTATTCATTTCTCCTACTCGTAAATATTTTCAATTCTTTCCCAATATAATTCGATACAACTCAATCAAAAAATGTGCATCCCAATATAAAGCACACCCATCAAACAGATAACCAAACCCGCTACCCAAACCTACAGCAACTTCTGGACGGTCTTATGCGTGGTCATCAGAAAGTCGACGTATGAGTCAGAGCCATTGACCCCGCGATCCTCCACAAGCAGCCGCTTGAATTCCGCTTCGGTTTGATGTCGCGCCGGAACAACCGTTAACTGGCCGAGACAATCGAGAGTGAGGGAGTTGCATGCACAGCGCAATACATTTGGGTGGGAAGGTAGTTTTCATTGTTTAACGGGTCATTTCTTACACTTTCAAAATACCAATACCTTACTGCATATTTACTTAGGTTAGCTAAGGTAAAAAAAAAAGATTTTCATACTGAAACATACCGCTAAATATATAAAATCGAATTAAGCTAAGAAAACTTGCAAAAAAATTTCATGCCAGGGCAAATACCATGCTTGGATAAACACAAGTACAAGTACGTACACGCAGTCGTGTACGCAGTTTTGCGTGCTGATCGGTAATACACTTTTTTTGTTTATGGGTCGCACACACACCCACCAGCGCCGGCAGCTCGCACACGGCGACGTGTCTGTGTGCGTGTGTGTGCGTGCGTGCAAGTGCGTGTGTGTGTTCTTGTGTGTGTGCGCGTGTGCGTGCGTATTCGTGTGCGTGCGTGTTTGCGTGCGTGTTCGAGTGCGTGAGCGTGTGCGTGTGCGTGAGTGTGTGTGTGTGTGTGTGTGTGTGTGTGTGTGTGTGTGTGTGTGTGTGTGCGTGTGCGTATGTGCGACTCACCCTCATGGCGCAGCGCCGCAGCCGGCGCGTGTCGGCGAGCAGCTCGCGCACCGCCGCGCCGGCGCGCGTGTCCAGCGCCGGCAGCTCGCACACGCGCGCCTCCACGTGCTGCGGCGACGCGGCGCCGAACACGTCGCGCACGAACTGCGCCGGCGCCTGCGCGCCCACCCACACCAGCATGTGCACGCCGTTCTCTGCGGACGGCCGGAGAGTGAGTGCGGTCGTAGGCGGAGAGTTAGCGGCAGAGGTCATTGGCCTCTTGGCTGTGTATACTACGGACGCGGAGCTCGAAGAATTTCGTACAATGACCTTTTTGCTTACTGCCAGTGGTTCTCAACATTTTTATATAAAGTTCGAAGCTTTAAAAACAACAAAAAAAAAAACAAACACCACTCACAACAATCTTAACCCCAAAATTGGAACTAAACACGAGCGCTTCCCGAAACGGAATATTGTTTCATTTCATTACCATTTCAAAACAAACCAAAATACGCGTGCAAAACCACGACCTTATATCTATGAACAAAAAAATTTACAATATGTGAATACGGCGGTATTGTGTGAGCGCAAAGTGGTAGAAGATCCGAACCTAAGTCAGTCTTCACCGAGCTGATAATAGAATGAAACCGAATTTATAATAGATATATTAGATAATACATTAAAAATCGGTTGCCTAAAAAATCCTGGACTATTTTATTTTATTTTACTTTATTTTGGAAACACATGAATTTTTTTGACTATTTTTTTTTTTTTTTAATTGAAAATTGCAACATCAAGATAATAAGAAATTTTTAATCTGTCTTGATAGTATGACACGTATAGATTGGGTACATTCCACTGAGCGACCGCAACGACTTTTCCATCGTTCCACCTAAGGCCCGTGGTCGTCGCAAGCGATCACTTGACATCATAGATGACGTCACTGTTCGCGACCACATCGCGCCCACTTTGCCCACAAAATATAGGTGGGTCAGAGTTGGCGTTCATCAAACCGTGGCGGGAATATTAAAAAAAACATCTGTCATTGTCAAATTATGAATGTTATCTCTCATTCGATTCGGCAAAAGCGCAACAATAAATTCCCGGGAATCCATGTTGAATTTAGTTTTAATCCATGCGAAATATTTACTCACCTGCATGTTTTCACTATGTTACCATATTGCGAGCACACAGCTGACACCTGACAGCGCTTTAATCTGCGTTCCACTTATAAAATCCGTTTACAACGCCCGCGACGTTTTTTACGTTAGTGGAACGGCAATTTTAACGTTCGTGGTCGATGACATTGCGGGCCTTAAGTGGAACGCACACAATGATTTTTTTTTAATTTATTGAGAGCTGGATTCGAGTCTTTCGCTCTAAACTGTACACATTTTTTTCTTTATTATATCTTCTCTATTGACGAACATATAAACTTGAATAATGGTTTAAAAATCTTGGATTGGAGAGGGAATTAGATAATTTCCAAATGTCATTCTATTAATTATGGAGACAAATTTTTTTGATTCACAGCTGATGATGTTATACCCGGGCTTAGTATTGAAGTCTTTTTGAATTTTAGCGTACCATTGTCCTTTATTCTGCTTTGTTATAGTTCAATAATCACTCCAAAGTCTATTAATCCCGTCTTTGATGATTGGAAAGTAATCAGAGAAAGGTGTTTTAACGCACACAATGAGCAGCCGTAAGGTTGCCAATAGTTATAAACAGGTATGTCAATGCCAGTTACCTTCTACATACCTGGAAACCCAGTAGTTCGTCAAGTAAATAATAGGCAACCCAACGGCTGCACATATACATTTCGTACTATCAAGTCATAATTTTTTTCAAAAATAATTAAAAGTAGTTCAGGATTTTTTAGGCAACCCATTTTTAATATATTATCTGATATACTCAATTTGATTGATTACAGCAATGTTTCATTCCATTATCAGCTCGGTGAAGATCGACTTAGGTTCGGTTCTTAGACCAAAGGGGTCGGTGTACGAAATTCTCGTGCTTCTCGTCCGTACAGTTTCTATTCCGGACGGTTGGTTAGTGTACTACGATAGAGGTGTGTAATAATTAAGTCATTGAATGCATGAACGACTGTAGTTTCCATTTTAGAATATTATATGGAAAAGTATTGGGTCAAGGTGGGTCAATCGTCTTGTTGATGGAGGGGTTGGTGGTACAGGTCGTTAACGTTGTGAATATTTGTAGTTTCTATTGTGAATAGTATGTAGTGCGTGTATAGTGCATGCATTATATAATGAGTAAAGTGGTGAATCAGTATAAGGGTGCATGAGGATGGGGATGTCCCAGTCAGTTGTCTGTCAATGAAGGTGTCTGAGGTCATTATTATCGTGAATGTATTTAATTTTTATTATAAAATGTATTCTATTATGAATAATGTGCACGTGGTGCAGCACGCTGTGCGCAGTGAGCAACAAACAGTGTTTAGTATTTGAGTGAACTGCGTAGAAGTGTGTGGTGTGGGAGGTGTCGCGTGGTGGATGGTGCGCTCACCGAGGAGGTAGACGCCCTGGTCGGACATCTTGTCGACGGAGGCGCGCAGCGGTCGCGGCGGCTCGTCGGGCAGGCCGTGCAGCGGCAGCAGGCGCGGGTAGGTGTAGGCCAGCGACAGCGCCACGTCGGCCGTGAGCGCGCGGAACATGGCGCAGGCGCGGTCGTCGCACGACAGGTCCGGGCCGCCGCCCACGGCGTCCGAGCGCAGCACGCAGGCCGTGTACAGCGGCAGCAGCTTCATGGACTCGGGCAGCACCAGCTGGCCGGCGGACGAGGGCGAGGCGCAGTGGCGGCGGTAGGCGGCCAGGCTGCGCGCGCAGCGGCCCGTCAGACCCTCGCGCACGGCGCGCGGGCCCGCCTCGCGCAGCGCCCACACCGCTGCGGACATCGGAACGGTCAGCACGGGCCATACGTCGGCAAACAAGCGTACGGCTCGCCTGATGGTAAGCGATTACCGTAGCGCCATAGACGCCTGCGACACCAGAAGCATCGCAAGCGCGTTGCCGACCCAATCCCCAATCCCCCCAGGAGCTCTGGTCACCTTAATCACCAACATGAACACAATAGTGCTTGAAACAGTATTATTTAGCTGTGATCTTCTGTAAGGTCGAAGTACTTCCCCAGTCGAGCTGCTCCATGTTTTGCTGCTCCATATTTTGAGCAGGGAATTCCTGCTGTGCTCTACCTCAGAAACACATTTACATAGAAAAGAATAAAAAATATATATTACAAACGCTACCACGTATTTGGCATTATATTATAAAAGTATAGTCTTTGACAACAGAACCTTCATAGTGTTCAAACTTATAATTTAAATTAATTATGGTCGAATTTCGACCACTAAGCGACTAGTAAATAACTCTCTATTGGACCAAATACTTTACAGTTTCTTGACCCACCAAACTGCACGACAGTTTATCGGCGCAATTGACATGATTCCGGTTATTTAATTAAGAGCCGATACTCATTATGTGAGCCTATATAAATTTCATGAAAATCTGACGAGTACTGTTTGAGTTATCTCTCGTAATACGTAAATAAGAATTAAGCATCTTATCGACTAATTACGTCCTTGTCGATGTAACTGAAATCGGCTTTATATTCATTTTGCGAGCAAATACAATTTTTTTACAGAAACTTTCGTATAAAAAATAAATCAAGGCAGAATAGATTCTTTTGGTTCGTCAAGTGATGTGTGTGTGAGACAGAAAAAGAAAGAAAAAGAGAAAAAGAGACGATACCCTGCTTGGTGAGGAAGTTGATGATGGTGTCGAGGTCGGCGGAACGGTACATGTCTGTCAGCTGCGGGGCCAGCGCTAGTGCCAGGTTGAGAACCCGCAACCTCCGCTGTCCACTGCGGTGCGTGTAAAGCAACGCCGCCTGTATGTACACGCCGTCCTCGCCTGTCAGCTTATCGTCGTGTTTGATCTCCACGCCTACAGCCTTGTCTGAATCTGAGGACATGAATAGAAAAAAAATGTCTTAAAATTGTTTAGTGAGGTAAGGTACAGCAGGAAATATTCTGCTCAAAATCTGAGCAGTTCTTCTGAAGAAGAACATCAACCTTACATAAGATAAGATAATAGTGCTTTCAAGGTCTGCTGTGTTTTTGATGTGAGTAAGGTGGCCATAACTCCAGGAGATGTTCAGAGGTTCGAAGCTGTTGGTGTTGCAATCTTCTATAGGTGACCGCTCACTATTATAATTAACGAGGTAATCTTCAAAATTAATTAAATCCACTAAATATTCACAATTCAATATCTGACAATTTTTAAATAATCTCTTTAAATAACAAATTCTCTTTAAATTACTAAACATTTTTTTTGAGAATAAAATTTTCAGAAGAAACATCTAGAAATTTTTCGTTTAAAAGATTTAAGAAGACTTGAAAATGATCTCCCAAATCATGAAATAATATACATGAATAGCCATATTTCCCTCACCGATAGCCGCCAGCTCGACGTCCGTGGTGTTGGACATGAAGAAGTGCCCCAGGAAGTCGGTGGCGCGCACGCCGGTGGACGTGCGCACGCGCATGACGGCGTCGTAGGCGGTGGGGCGCGACACCACGCGCCGCACGTCCCACACCAGGCGCGCGCCGTCCGTGTCCGCCTGGCCACATTAGTTCACGGGTTACGTCAGAGGGAAACGTACTGAAGGTGCAGTGTGTAGCACCCAGGTATTGACAGGTCGAAACGAGGTATGTAACAAGGGTTGTACATAAAATAAACAACAATGTACAAATTTTATATTCCACCAAATTGATACATACAGAATGGGGATGACAATACAACGAAAATTGATAACACCGGTAATACTAGTTTATAGGGGTATTTCAAAACCATCAAATAAGTCCTAACGTCAAAATCTAAAAAAGAAGATTTTTTCAAACCAACTAAATAAGAAAATTTTGATATTTGTATTATATATATATATAATTTTGATTCAATTTTTGATATGATATTCATAAATGTTTAGAATTCCTAATGTGTGGGTTACACAAAAATAAAATCGTACATATTAAATAAGAAAAATATAATAAAATTTTATTACAACATGTGTGACATAGGTTCACTGACCTGTTATGAGGCTAGCCAGGTTACTCAATTTTTAAATTCTCGATAATTATGTTCGCCTTGAACACTGATGCACATATTATAATTATCTTCTTATAATGTTATTTATTAATTTTGACATGATGTCGCCATTGGCGGCCATATTTTTTAATTTATTAAAATCTCTAATAATTCTATTTTTTAACTCATCAACTGTATTTACATCTGTTGAGTACAAGTCGATTGTTATAAAACTTCACAGAAAATGCGGAATTAAGCATTGATCTTCCCGTATCCTCTGGCAAGCATTTGTGTGAATAGTGCGGCCATCGGTTGAACAAATACGGGTGTTCGCACATCTCTCCCGGTACTTTTGTATTGCTAAATTAGCATTGCCATGGCATTCTCCGTAAACAAAAATCATGTCAGCGTACTCCGAAGCTGTGTAATTATAACGTGGCATTGTAAATAAAATAAAAACTATTATTACTATTAACACTTAAGCGCCTAACTTCGCACAATTCACTTAATAACTATTAAACTAGGCATTTATTCTACGTTTATGTCCTTGTCACTATAAATAAAGCTTTAAATATCGCACAATTAACTCCAAGAGCCTTTCGAGGTAATCCAATAATTAATTAAAACGAAAAAAACTCGTGCGCATATGAATAAAATTGACAAATCAACGCGTATGAGATCAAGAAACATGAGTACCTAAGTAAACGGAACAGACACCACTGGCCACTTGTCGCGTACGCGGCGAGACTGGGGAAAAACCTATAACCTGTTTTATTTACGCTAGCCTACACGCCAGGGCTGCCAGATGTACGATTTTAATCGTACTCATACGATTTTTTTTTGCATTTTTACTTATGTAGATCGCAAGATTAAGATCGTACGCAAAATGTACGATTTTTATATTCCTATTACCTGGAAGCATTTCATAATTAAAGAAACTTCATCCGGCAAGCATGAATTTCGTTGAATTTCCCAACTACGTAACGCGTGCTTAGATCTTTTAATTGAATGAAGACTCTTTGAAAAATCATATAAAGGCTTTTATTTGTTTACTTTCTAATGAAACTTATAATTTATCTTGTGGTAATAATTGCGACTTGAAAAAAAAAATACATTTTGAAATAAAAAACAATTTAAAAATTATAAAACACTGGCTCAATTTGCTTTAAATTTGTTATGTTTTCCCCATTACAGTGCAATATGTCATGTGAACGAGCATTCAGCGAAGTTAATTTAATCAAAACAAAACATAGAAACAGTTTATCCAATGATACACTTATGAGGCACATTATTAGCCAAACAATTAATAAAAAGTAACGAAAATCATACAAATTTTAAGCCAACAAATTATTTTGTAAAAAAATTTCTGGTAGCCCTGGCACAGCCAGTTGTCCTTCACAATCTCAGGGTCATTGCAACACACGTGCCAATTTGTTTTTTTCAGCTGTTGCAAGATTTAATATTTTAATATAATAACGTGGTATTTTATTATTAACAATTGTTGTTATTGTTATTTGTTGTCTTTATCGCATTTGTTGAATTGCTTGAGCAAAAGTTTCGCGAATATTTCGATCTTGAAATAAATATAGTCAATCTTTGCAATGGCAACGAAATACTTAAACTTAAGATTGTAAATTTGATATGCCATGTGTGCTCCCCGTGATATTACCTACTTGAAAAAACTATGTTAGAGTCAGATTTTACATTTTCAGAATTTAAAATTTAAGCATTAAAGGAAACAATAATTTTTTATAAAACAAAAATTATAAAAAGATGATTATTAAAATCACACTGAATATTAAAACTATTTAACAAATGTTTTTAATATGTCTTAACCTATCACTGACCTACCAAAATAGGTAACAATTTTGCACGTTTTTAATTACGCGTAATATTATGAAGTGATGAATCGATTGTTTGTATCGATTGCGTTCAAAGGGTCGTTAACCTGCGGGTGACAGTTTATTAATATCATACAACACGTAGAAATTTAAAAAAATTAAAAATCATACTTTATGATTAAACTACTGGATGTATTTTATTGATTTTGTGTAGATAGGATGTCAAATTTATCGTTGTATTGTCATCCCCATCCTGCATAAGCTCGGCGTAAAATACTGATAACGCCATCTATTAAGAAAACTCGGAACTAAATTTAAGTTTGAGTTTGTAAATATTTTTATTATGATAAAATTTCTACACGCATAATAATCGCATGTGTCCGTTTTCGAACACTTTTTGGTACATTTTTTTTTTTTTGTATTAGACACACTGAAAGATGATTTAACATGATAGTTAAACATAATGATTGATATTTGAAAACAGTCATGTTATCAACGCCCTTAAGACATTAATATTTATAGAATGAGTAGGAGAGTAGTTTTAACTGAAGTAGGGCACAGCAGGAATTTCCTGCTCAAAATATGGAGCAGCCCGACTGGGGTAGTACCTCGACCTTCCAGAAGATCACAGCAAAATAATACTGTTTTCAAGCAGTATCGTGTTCCTGTTGGTGAGTAAGGTGACCAGAGCTCCTGGGGGGATTGGGGATTGGGTCGGCAACGCGCTTGCTTCTGGTGTTGCAGACGTCTATGGCGCTACGGTAATCGCTTACCATCAGGTGAGCCGTACGCTTGTTTGCCGACCTAGTGAGATAAAACGAGTGTAAGAGACACTCACGGTGAAGTAGGTGTACTTGTGCAGCTGGCCGCCGGTGAGGCGCGGCAGCTGGCCCAGCGTGGCGGCGTCCACGTACGAGTTGTTGCAGGCGAACAGCTGCACGCACACGCCGGCCGCCGAGCACGCCTGGCCCAGCTCGTTGTAGGCCGTGGTCTGCGGTGCTGCGGCCGGCCACAAAAATTAATCCTCTTATTACTTCCCCCTGATTCAATTTTTTTAACCGACTTCCAAAAAAGGAGGAGGTTCTCAATTCGACTGTATTTTTTTTTATGTATGTTACATCAGAACTTTTGACCGTGTGGACCGATTTCGACAATTTTTTTTTTAATCGAAAGGTGGTGTTTGTCAACTGGTCCTATTTAAATTTATTTGAGATCTAACAACTACTTTTCGAATTATATCTAATAATGCGTTTTTACTTGACGCTTTTTTCGTCGACCTACGTTGTATTATACCGAATAACTTTCTACTGGATGTATTTTTTCCGATTTTGATAATTCTTTTTTTGTTGGAAAGAAGATATCCCTAGTTTAGTACCATGATAAGGAAACCAGGATCTGATGATGGGATCCCGGAGAAATCGAGGGAACTTCTTGAAAATCCACAATAACTTTTTACTGGGTGTACCGATTTTAATAATTTTTAATTTAATCGAAAGCTGATGTTTGTCATGTGGTCACATATACATTTTATTGAGATCCGATAACTACTTTTTGAGTAATCTTTGATAACGCGTAGTTACTTGACTATTTTTTCGTCGATCTACGTTGTATTACTCGTCGATGTAATTGAAGTCAGTTTTTTTTTTTCGTTTGCGAGCAAACACAATTATTTAATTTTAACTTTTTTTTTAACGTTCGCGACAGTGGCTCCCAACGTTTTTTTATTTCTGGCACGTGGTGGTCTCTTGGTATGGGAAATGGTCATGTCCATGTTTTTATGTGTTGTGTTTTTTTTTGTGAAGTGTTTTTATTTTTAACCAAAATTGATAGCTGTTTTATTAGATACTTTATTACTTTACAAAATAATATTTAAAGTTCTTTTTATTTAAAATTTGAATATCTTACGAGCATAGTCGCGGTTTTCAAATTGTTTATTAAATTTTTTCAGTCTACCCACTTTTGTTGTGATAAATATTTCTTGTACTTTAATCTCGCAGTAACTTAGTTTCTTGTGTACCCTCATCTAAAATATTTTTGAGTATTTGTATTCTTTGTTATATTTTAAAATTAATTTTAATCGTAATTTTTTTTTCTCTTTTTGCTTCGTTTATTATACAATGACTCACATCATGGAATTCGTATCTTTGCCTAAAGCTGAGCTTGCCTTTAACTGAGGTAGGTTAGGTTAGTTAGGTGCTCAGAGAGCACGTTAACCCGTCAGTCCCGGTTGCTATCACGTACACCTGATAGCGATCGCTACTCATAGTAGGGAATATATCTGCCAAACCGCATTGGAGCAGCGTGGTGGATTAAGCTCTGATCCTTCTCCTACATGGGGAAAGAGGCCTATGCCCAGTAGTGGGATATTATAGGCTGAAGCGATAACATTTGTTTTTCCTTATAAGTGCCTAAACGTTTACTATCTGCTCAATTAATGAGATAAAACCAATAACAAAACCAACCTCAAAGTTTATCGTACTTACTTGATCATAATTCAGCCTGTATTTGTCCACATAGAAGGATCGGAGCTTAATTGGACTTGTCCATCTCTATTTAATCAACTTTTAACATTATTTATGTACTAAACATAAGAACGCAAGATAGTATTCGCTTACCCAATATCTGTTTTTCCTTATCAGTTCCCAAAAGTTTCCTATCTTCTCGATGAATGAGTTTTCCAGGAGCGTTAAACGTTGGTAGAGTTGTATGGAACACGAGTAGTTGCCCCGATGTATCTGCTGCCTTTAACGCTTCTAAGCCAGCCTGAAATTATTAGAAAACATCTTTAAACTATGGCAATAAGACATATCTATTGGGTTGCTAATGAAAACTGTGATAAAGGCTATTGTGACCGATAATGGGATAAGGCTAATTTGCTCTAGGCTATCTTTTGGTTTGTTTTTGTAGCCTTACGAAAGTGTGTATTTGTCTGTTTGTGACAAATAATTTCACTCATAAAAATGTAACTTACTATTCAATTACTTATATATCTATAACTTTTATAAAAATCATCATTAAACACATATTCCAGTATTTATTATGACTATTTTACTTGTTGCTATATAATTTTGTAAAGAGGTAAAAGGAGGGTCCTTCAAATAGAGGGTCGTGATCAAGTTCCACATGAAAAAAAAGTTGCTAGCCCTTTTTGAATTTTATTTTGTCTTAATATATGAGCTAGCCTAGTAAGGTAATGCGTAAACCTCTCTTTCATTGTAAATTATAGCCTAGCTTTACCATTGGACGATTAAAATAAAAGTTTTACATGTTTACGTAATAAGTGTCATTCCTTCAAACTGAGGGTCCCTCGGGGGTCCTTGGGGGGGGGTTCAATGGTGGTTAGTAATTGTCAAAATATATCTATACAAATAAATAAACTTGGAGTGTCTGTTTTTAATATTAAAATAATCGCTTTTTACTAAAGGCATATATATACACGGTACATATACCAAAATAACGTTTTTTTTACAATATTTGTCTTTCTGCCTGTTTGTTCCGCCTAATCTCTGAAACGGCTGGGCCGATTTTGACGGGACGTTCACTGACAGGTAGCTGAGGTAGTAAGGAGTAACTTAGGCTACTTTTATTTTAGAAATTTATTTATTTTTTTAACTTTTTCGTTAATGCCACGCGCCAAATAAAACTTAAAAGACACCAAAAATCCAATCACCTGTACAGCTGGCAGTAGTATCGTCTCTGTTTCTTTATTATTTTCAAACATAGCTGGAATTTGTTGAAGAAGTGTTTGCAACACCGGGCCACTGTCTTCTGGCCTTTCTAGGAAACCTTCTAGAAGGGGCACGAACATGTCTCCTACGTCTCCCACCGACAGCATTTGAGGTTGAGCGAGGGTACCCTGAAATATAAAGTATATTATTTACTTCTAGATAAGAATACCTAATATATAGACATATTAAATAATTATAAACTACCAGATGTTCCAAATTGTATTTTTTTTACTTAGGTCGGCTCAGGCATCAGGTGATACCATACGCCGCATATACCATACGCTTATACCATATGCTATACCAACGCTGCATATACCATACGCTTGTTTGCCAGCCTAGTTATATTAAAAAAAGCAATAGTTATTTAGCCTAACTATTTTGAACTTAATTACTGAAATTTATCTGATTTTCAGTGAATTTTAAATGAATTTTAAGTAAAATTTAAAAATTACCTTGATATTGTAAAAGTGTACAGTAGTGCTGTATGTTATGAATCCGACACGAGTCCAACTCTTTCCAGTCTGCTCGTCCTTGGGCATTGCCTGAAAAACAAATATATTTGTTATATAAGACGTACATAAATATAGGATTTTTACTGAGGGTAGGGCACAGCAGAAAAATCCTTGCCCAAAATCTAGAGCAGCCCGACTGGGGTAGTACCTTCTTTACAGAAGATCACAGCTAAATAATACTGCTTTCAAGCAGTGCTGTGTTCCTTTAGTAATTTATATTAAAATAAGAATTAGGATTCAAAAAAATTGGATTATCATTTTTTTTTAGTCCGTGCTGCTGTACTATTTGTAACTTTTCTTGTACAGACCAATTTTTATCAAGGAAACAAATATAAGATAACTCAAGACGTAACTTAGACAGAGAAATTAATTTATATACTTTTTCATCAAGCGTGAGTTGTGTTGAACGCGTGACGAGAGCGTTACGAAAAGTGTGATCAGGCGTGGAGGACGGCTAAAGAAGCTAAAGAAGTTTTGTGGTCTAACACACTCGTTTTTTATTAATCACCAAAGTTCATTACATTTTACAGTTTAAAAAAAATTTTGATACTTGTTAAATAATAATAATAACAATAAACAATATTTTATAAAGGAAGAAATACCTCAATAATATCCATAATATTATCACAGATAGTCTGCACCAGGCCGTTCTTGATGGCGTTGTATGACACATCAATAATGAATACGATTGCCGGGGGATTGGGGAGGGTGTTATTCTGAAAAACAAAATTATTATTAATAATTGTATTATTATATCAATAATATTAATTATATATTTTCTGTTTGAATGGGTTGAAAATGAAAATAATAGAGGTGGCATTCGTGTAAAGATCTTGTTTTTTTTTAAAACATGTCATTGTTGCTTATGTTTATATGAATGAAACTAGCTGCAAACTAGTGCAAATTTGTTTTTGGTCGTTCCAACTCAGAAACCTTTATTGACATGATCAAAGGCATAGTTTACGATTCTATAAAGGACATACAGACAAACATTCATTTTTATATATAAGAAGAAGAAAATATTTAAGTAAATAATTTTGTATCGTTTGTTTCCAAAACAAATAAATAGTGGTATATATATATATATTTTGTATATTCCTAATTTAGAACGAAACGTATTTAAGAATTCAATTCTTAACTTTCTCAAATATTCAAATTAAGAAACTAACAAAAGACAAGTAAAATAAAATGTTTACATACCCTGCAATACTCCTTCGTAGCGACGATCTCGTACGCGCCGAGCGCCATTTCCGCCGGAACACGACCGTACTGTTGCATGCTGTTGATGTATTGCGTGTACTCCATTGGAACTGAGGGTAGAACGAAAAAAAAAATATAAATTTTATTTATGCTCCCAGCTAAATGGTATTAAAAAAATCATCAAAAACATGTATAAACGGCTAACACTACAAGGCCCCAGGTAGGATTTAGACTGGGATAGGAGTGGGGAGGGGGGGCGAAACACATAAATCCTTTTAAACAAATCATAAGCACCACATTGTATAACATTCTTATATAATGAAAATCAAAGAGAATCGAACATTAAAATATGGAAAATTACAATAAAAATTAATATCTATTAAAGAGCTCCGAGAAGCCTGTGAACGCCCCAGGAGGCTTCCGAGCTTCTGGAAGGAGCTGGGTTGGCTGGATTAGTCAGCTCTCTTTTCACGCATAACGGACGACCTCTGTGTCTAAATGCGGAAAACCGAGCCCACTACAATACAATACAATACAATATGTATTAAATCTGGACAGATGCCAACTGAAACAAATAACTGCGGCACTGACTGGACACGTTCCGTATAACAAACACCTATTTAATATGGGCATTACCGACAGTCCCCTGTGCAGAGCTTGCATGGGAACAGAGGAAACGGCTACGCATGTACTTCTCTACTGTCCAGGTGTAGCGGCTTACCGGGCACAACATCTTGGCACCCTGAAGACACTTCTGGAGATCTTCAAGAAGCCGAAAAGAGTTCTAAAGTTTCTGGAGGAGCTTGGGTGGCAAGAGTGAATCGGGTCACTCCCACACACGCAAAATAGGCGCAAAGTCGTCGAGTTGCGGAAACCAGCCCGTGTTAACCATACCATACCATACCATATCTATTTAAACTTCGTGTTTATAATGACAGTTCTAGCGTTTGACTGGACCAAATCTGTAGGGTAAGCTTTTATAGATATAATAATCTTACCTTCTGTAGTAGCTTTACAGAAAGCACACTTGAAGTGTCTTCCGGCGTCTATAAATTTCATGTTAGGACATATATACGCCTTGCATCGACTACATCTGACCGGGCCCATGGTCGGCGACCCCGTTAGGGCTGCAAAATCTATCAATGGGGGCTCTTGTTCCGTACCCACTGTTTCTGCCATTGGAGATATCTGAAAGCATTTATATTTATTAAAAAAGACGGAAAAAAACGCGGTCTAAATATTGTTTATCTGTGGCAGCATAATAGCAAAATCTATTTTGGCTATGACGTGTACTAGAAATAATAGAATGCACATAAATTATACCAAAAAGATGTATATAAGTTGCTAAAGTTTTCTCCCAAATAAATTTCTGATAGGACTTCAATGATTTATCAGACAGGTTACTCCTATATAATAAAATAAATAGAGACCTTACGGTCCGCTGCGCCACAAACTGATAGCTACAACTTTTGGCTTTGTGAAGTTTGTAAATAGAAATATCCATTAGATTGTGGCGACATCTATCGCGCCACATACGAACTGACGTGCCCTACATCGTGCTATTGAACTTGAGTCGGAGCTAAGCATGTGTATATTTTGGGGCAGAAGCCCACCAGACACAACAGTCGTCTGGTCGGAGATTATATGGTAACTATCTTAAACTTTATTAACGATCAGAGAAATTAATCCTTATACATATAATTAAAAATAGTTTAGTGTAAGCAATCTTGTAAATCATCATCATTACAGCCTAAACAGTCCACTGCTGAACATAGGCCTCCACAAGTTTACGCCAAAAATAACGTGAACTCATGTGTTTTGCCCATAGTCACCACGCTGGGCAGGCGGGTTGGTGACCGCAGTACTGGCTTTGTCGCACCGAAGACGCTGCTGCCCGTCTTCGGTCTGTGTATTTCAAAGCCAGCAGTTGGATGGTTATCCCGCCATCGGTCGGCTTCTTAAGTTCCAAGGTGGTTGTAGAACCTTGTTAGCCCTTAGTCGCCTCTTACGACACCCACGGGAAGAGAGGGGGTGGCTAAATTCTTTAGTGCCGTAGCCACGCAATCTTGTAAATACTTACAACTAAACAGAAGGGCATGGCGGTCTGTTTCAAAAGGTCAGCAGTGACGGGTACACTGTACATTGAGCTTCTGATGTATCTCGGACCTGAAATATTAATATTTTATTCCTATAATAGTAGGCTCTGTCCATATTAATTGTTGATACATTTACAAGAACCCGTCTGGTGTAGTGGCGCACCACTAGAGTGTAGAGAGAGAGTAGTCGCCTAAAACACCGACGGAGTGCGGGTTCGATTCCCGCTCGGGATGGATATTTGTATGAATATTGTATTTGTACACATATTTCTTTCCGGTTTGGATATCTGTTCTTGTGACTCCCCCCACAGTGTCTCGGAGAGCATGCTAAGCCGTCGGTTTCGGTTTTATTATTATTATTAACATTATTATGTCCCAGTTGTTATCATAAATACCTGATAGCGATCATTACTCATAGTTAGAAGCATATCCGCCAACCCGTAGTGGAGCAGCGTGGTGGATTAAGCTGTAATCCTTATCCTACACGGAGAAACAGGCCTATGTCCAGCAGTGCGATGTTACAGGCTGAATGCATTACATACTTAAGAGATAAAGTTTGACGAGCGTTGACATATTTAAACATTGGACATATTTCAACTTGGATTATAACAATGATAAAGACGCGTAACCTTGGTGACGCTTAATTCACAGTGGATTAATTTATTGATTAATTAAAACAGCAAGTTAAGTTTCTCGACGATATGTTAAAGAGTACTCTATATTCGATTTGGTGGTAACTATATGAACTAAATTTAAATATTTAAACAAGCCTTTAAAGCAAAGACAATAAGGTAGTTTTTGATTGTCATCGCATAAGATAAGAATGTTTATAGGATATTAGTACCGTGTTAAGATTTATACAAGATTTAAATAAATTAAGAACTAGCTGACCTGCCGAACTTCGTACCAACATAATTTTCTAGTAAAAAGAATATATAGAGAAAAAGTGTATGTATATACTTTCACTCACGCTTACGTTCCGTTTCCCACATACATAAAAGAAAATAAAATATTGCCTATATTTTAAATTGGAGAGAGTTACATATGTGTACAAATTTTATTAAAATCGGTCCAGTAATTTCGGAGAAAGCCCGGAAAAACATCGTGATGTTTTTTACTATACCTATTTACCTATTATATAAAAATATACGAGATTTTTTATATACATATAGATATATACAAAAAATATTGAATATTTCTTGTTTGATAGTGAACAGTGAATAACCATACTCACTGGCATTGCCCTTATCGTCAACAGTGAAATCCGTTGTAACCAAAGGCGGAACGAGCCCTTTCTCATTTGTAACGAAGATTCCTCCGCGGTTCTGCTGATCGTCTGCCATTACTTGGATCTAAAAATAAAAACACAAATGGGATCATTTATAAATTTCGTCACACGAATTTAACGATTTTTGAACCCCTACCCCTGCCACAGATGGTCAAATTTATGAGTTAAGTCACACATTCTAACAATAAATCCTTATTTATTAAATTAAAACATCACTTTCGACATTATTTTTATTTCCTTTTAAGTAACAATTAGATATTTTATGTTTTCAAATGTGATGTCACAAAATTTTGGACCCATCGTCGTACTAGTCGACTACCCCCTACCTCCCCTCTCCCCCTTAACGTGTGACGTAATTTATGGATGGCCTCTAATACACGTTATAAAATCCGCAACCATAAAAACCAAAAATACTTACAAAGACAACAGGTAACAATTATTCTTACAACTGTTTTTTAGACTTTTGGCAGAAAAATGTAAATGTGAAATTAAAACATGTAGCTGGTCATGTAGAATTTAACTAACTTTGACCTTGAGATACCTTTAAGTAAAAAAATTAAACTCGTCACTTTTGACCTGGCCTGTTTACAATCAGCTATAACAGGAAACTTTTCATACAGAAATGGGCTAAAAAAACTTCTATTTTACTTACTGGGCTAGGCATCTGGTCAGGATCTAGCCGTTTTTGAGGAGGTTGCTGATACTGCTGGTTGTAGCTTGGTTGCTGACCAGGGAAAGGTGGAAAACCTGGCCCCTGTTGGTAGCCTTGGCCTGGTTGAGCCCCGGGTTGTTGTGGTACTGGCGGCATACCTGATAACAAGTTTAAGTATACAATTCTGTGTATAAAATATATCATCCTGTATAAATAGATAAATTCTTTATTTTGGAACAAATCAACACCAGCAATTTATACTAACTCATAAAAGAGAACTTTACAACAGAGGCTTATAAAAGGGAAAAACGTGATACCTTTTATATTAATTAAGAAACTTATTTGAAATTTGGTATCTTTAATAGTTAATTTATTCATTGCAATTTCACAATTTTTATCATTACAAAGAAAAAACACATTTATTCAAGTTGCATGAAGAAAGTCAACTTATCGAAAATTCGAGTTGGCGTAGTATAAATTGTTGGTGTCGATTAATACTTTTATAATTTCTTAACTTTCTTTCTTATGTTATTATTTACTACGACTAACTATTTCTCGCGTCTTTTATTTTTTTATAAATACCAATATAAATAATATACATATTGCACCTAGATTCGGGGCGGGAATGGAACCCATAACCCCCGAAGCATAAAGCAGGATCACTAAAAACTGAGCCAACCTGCTCGTCTACAACATAACACTTACCAGGATATTGGGCGTTAAACCCTGGCTGCGCTCCAGGAGTAGGTTGAAATTGTCTCTGTTGACTCAGTGGAGGTGGCATGTGAGGTAAATTGGGCATGGTCTGATACTGGTTTTGTTGTGATGGTTGGGGTGGCATGCCTGGTTGCGGTGGCATTCCTGGTTGCGGTGGCATTCCTGGTTGCGGTGGCATTCCTGGTTGTGGTGGCATTCCTGATTGCGGTGGCATTCCTGGTTGCGTTAGCATTCCTGGTTGCGGTGGCATTCCTGGTTGTGGTTGCATTCCTGAGTGTGGTGACATTCCTGGTTGCGGTGGCATCCCAGGTTGCGGGGGCATGCCTGATTGGGGTGGCATTCCTGGTTGCTGTGTCATTCCTGGTTGCTGTGTCATTCCTTGTTGAGACGGCATGCCTGATTGGGGTGGCATGCCAGGTCGAGATTGCATACCAGGTTGTGGTGGCATTCCAGGTCGAGATAGCATTCCAGGTTGTGGAGGCAATCCAGAATGTGGTGGTTGACCGGGTTGGCTTATATTTGGTTGTTGCGGAGGCTGTCCAAGTTGACTAGGTATTTGATTCGATTGTAAATGTGTTTGCAGCTGAACACCAGGTTGTGGAGGATGACCAGGCATTACCCCAGCTTGTGAAAAGTTAGGTTGACTCGTAGGAGGACCCTGGCCAGGCATTGGTTGGGGCATTGACATTTGACCTAATTGTGCTTGTCCACCTTGTGGTACACGATTTGGGGGAAAACCAGGACCAGACGAAGATACACCAGGTTGTTGCAATCCAGGTTGAGGAGGACCTCGCATTTGCTGCGGTTGCGGTTGCATTCCTGGCTGACTTGATGGCGGACCTTGAAATCCAGTAGGTGCTCCACCCATTTGTGGAGGTCCACTCCTTGGAACGGAAGATTGAGGTTGAGAATTCTGTGACACTTGGAGTTGAGAATTAGGTGGCATTTGCGAATTTGGTGGCTGACCGAAGTTTTGCGGTTGGGATGTTGGTCCAGGCGTGGAGGAGGGAGGCACATTTTGGTTCATCGAAGGTGGAAGCTGCTGAGGCGCCCCACTCACAGGTGGCCTGCTTTGCGGTGCGGGTTTCATACCAGGAGGCAATTGGCCACTAAAATTAGAGCTTGGTTGGAAGTTTGATGTAGGGGGAAATTGTCCAGGAGGTAACTGAGATGTAGGGATATTGGGCATTCCTTGTGGCCCATTGAGATTTAGACCTTGCATTTTCTGAGACATATCCATTTGGGGCCCGTTAGGTGGCATCTGGCTGTAAATATTGGCATTTTGGACACCATTGAAGTCTTGTGATGTAGGAGGGAAGCCCAGTGGATTACTTGGTGCATTATTGTTCTGCCCTGGCGGCAGGTACTGTGGATTCATCATATTGGATGAAGCCTACCAATCTGAAATTTAAAAAAACGTTTCAATCAGATAATAAAATTTTATTTTATAAGTATTTGTCAAGTTAGGTATTTTATCATTCATTGAAAATAACTTTATTTTGCAACCTACAACATCTACAAAAAATGTGTCTCAAAAATAAAAAATTTAAGACATTTTTTCAAATAATTCACTCATCATTAGTCACTAGAGGCACGAAAGGTTAAAGGTTCACAAGGAAGTTGGAGAGGGTCTATAATGAGATATCACAAATCAAGTTAATTATTGAAAAAATCAATATATTTTGGACAAAAAATACTTTTTTTGATACTAGTTTATGGGGGGAACCCACATACCCAAAAATCACGTTTAATGTTTAAAACCGTATCACATACCACCAAGGTAGGGGTAAATTTTTTAAAAACAACACGTGATTAAGGGACAACCCCTAAATTTACGCTTAAGCCTTAATAGATATTATACTAGATAGGGTGCTTGAATAATTAAACTTGGAAGTTATACATTGTTTCGTCTTTTAACCGATTTACACATTTTAAACATATTAGATAACAGGATTAACCTCGCATAGTCATCATAGAGTAATAAGTCTTCAATTTGTATTATATAAACAATGTTATCATCTTATAGTGTCTTGTATACATTGTGATGAGGAGTCAAAAATATTGTAGTTATCGGGAAAAAGTCTATCGTATACTAGCTGACCTGGCGTACTTCGTTAACGCCTTATTATTTTTTTTCTTAAATATAATAATCACATCAAAATAAAATCGACTGTCCCTACGTACAGTACCGAAACTGAAAATTTTCAATTATTGCATGAAAAAACTACTTTCTATGTATATTTTCAAAGAAAAAAGAGAACATGCTATAAAATACACATAAAATCACATTTTTCACGAGCTTATACTCAATATCAATACTTAACAAATCATTCAGCGTAAAAAATGTAAAGTGCCTTTTTTCAATTTCGATATTATACGTAGGGACAGTCGAAATATACTATCTTTCAAGTTGGATCAAACTGCACACGATGAACAAATTTGATAAAAATCGGTTAAGTAGTTTAGGAGTCCATTGTGGACAAACAACGATGCATTATTTATATATATTAACAAGATGTATAGTAAGAATCATGTAATGACTTACATGTAGAACAGGACATTATTATTAATTATTTAGTGTTTATAGTAATAACAGTGAAAGGGACCTAATTACGCTTTTATACACGTATGCCAAACAGTCCCTTGATCAAATCGAACCGGCGACCGCTAGCATAATATACAGTGCAGTGACGGCTGTGCCAACGCGTCATCAAATCTATTAAATTCTGACATCGTCAGTCAATTAAAACCACAAGGGCAAGGAAGTAGGTCAATAGCCAATCTCAATATAATTTAGAAGACAGTAGAATAATTAGGTATTTCATAGTCGAGCTAGAAAACCAATATATTTTAATTGACAGAATATTTTTCTAATCTACTTCATAAATAGCAGGTTCTAATTTGATTGTATTTTTTTCTTGTGTGTCCATTTCATAGTATTTTACTAGGTTTTTTGTCATTTGTCATGTCCTGATAAAAATGTAGTGAGATTGTAAAAAACATTTTAGTTACCTCTAATAAAGCATATTTGAAGTCGGCATTTTTGATTTCAGAACAAATTCAATTGCTTGCTTACTTGTTTGTATTATATTGTTATGGTAGAATCACATCTTTATAAAGTGTATGTAACAGTGATTTAAATGTTTGACTTTTGTACATACATTTATTGTACTATTGTTTCATAAAATAAAAATAAAAAAATATCTTTTAAAAGCATTTTAGGTGAATCATATACCATAATATGTGATGAGAGTGAGAGGTGATATCATAATGTCATATTTTGAATAACAAAGTTTTTTACATCATTCATATTAAGAGTGTCTTAATGATTATTGTTATATTACTAGGTAGGCAAACACATGATGGTACGCGATTACCGTAGCTTATAGACACCTACAACACCAGTTGCATCGCAAGCGCGTTGCCGACCCTACCCCCCAAATCCCCCAGGAGCTCTGGTCACCTTACTAACCACAGGGACACAAGACTGCTTGAAAGTAGTATTATTTAGCTGTGCTCTTCCTTAAGGTCGAGGTACTTCCCCACTCGGGCTGCTCCAGATTTTAAACAGGATATATCCAACCATGCACTGCCTCAGTTCAATTACAGTAGTTAATATATAATCCATTTCAATATTGTATGTTTTTATTATAGTGTAAAATAAGAATCCCTAATGTGTCTGTAATGAGTCTGTAAATTTTAAAGACAAACAATAATGTAAAGTTCTATGACAGCCTATTAATATATTATAACAATGAGATTGATTGGTTTAATAGCTTCCAGTTGTGCTGTTGAAGCATGTTTAATTTCACCAATGTTTTAAATGTATATAAATATCTTTAGCACAGTTCTGTTTTGCTAAGGTAAGAAACTAAATGCTTGTGTTTAAGTTAACAATTCTTTGAAGTAGATATACAATTTATTTGTAATAAATGTAGATATAAGTAGAATATATATTGATTTGGGGTAGGAATTAAGCCAGAGCACTGAACAGCATCATTGTAAACTGTGTCTGTGTGGAGCAGTTATTACAAATTTGTTATAGAATAACATGGAATTTAAAGGTTTGTGTGATGTAATGGTCGAATTACCTACATCACTTTTCTTTATATGTTTCTAGAGGGGATCAAGATTAAAAAATGATAATCATAAATCGGTATGTAAGGGAAAATAGCATTAGAATCACTAGTTAAGGGTTCATACATCATGATGTTATGAGTTGCTTTGGAGACAATTGGTAAAATAAAATTTCATATGACAGAAGATCTTACACAACACAACAACAACCTTCTTTGTCTCTAATTGGAATTATTTACATAGAATAGATATTCTATGCAAATAATTCCAATTAATACATTATTTGATCTGCATAAGATTATGCAAATTTAATTTCATTTATATAATAGATTTATAAAATTATATGACATATATGCACTGGGTAGTTTAAAACGTATAACTCAGTATGGTTTAGGTTTTCTAAGATAATTTTTAAAACAATATGTAATTAATAATAAAATTACACAATCTACTTATCATCACTAGTCAAAACAAGTTAATTTACCGTTTGTATAACATCCATATTGTCGTATGTGTTAATTATAACATGATAAAGACAAAATAGGTCAAAAACCTCATAACCAACTATTTTATCTAAAAATTAGATTCACGGTTTGACCTCGTCCAACGAGGAAATCTTTCCAATTATAATTAAAACGTAAGAATTACTAAATCGTTAGGATATAATACGTTCATCACTTACAAAATTTAACACAAATCACGAAGTTTAATGATTGAAATACACTTAACTGGAAAGCACTTGGATACACAGATCTCTAAATTCTATAATACACTTATAAGAAATGTCTTTAAAGTGGAAAAAATTAAGCAATTAACACTAAAATTGTGAGATGTTACGAAGAAATCATGTCTTTACTATTTGACAGCTGGTGTGTCATTTCTGATGATTGATTTTGAGGAGATAAACAATGTAGCGACATGTTATTTTAATTTTATATGAAAGAGAATAAGTTAAAGAATATTTACTTACGGCTTCTTTTAAATGTTTTGGCGAAATTCGACAATAAAAAAATATAAACAACACACATCAATCGTTTAGAATCCACGGGCCACGTATTCTGACGGTGTTGTCAGCGTCATATCGCATATGTGGAAGTTTTCAAAATTCATTAGTACTGCATGAATCGGAGTACTTATTTTCTATAAATAAATATTTTTTTAAATATAATAAAATAAAATAACTACAAATTTAAATAAATTAATAATAACAATATTTAATCAAGTATAAATAAATTTCTAAATATTATAAAAACAATTATTAAAATCGTAGTTAATTGAATGTGTTATGATCTTATCTAAGAGGAACGGAGCAGATTTGTGAATCTGGCAATGTATATATCGATGTGTCATATTGGCTCGTGTTTGCTCAACAAATATAGATCTTAAACCAGTTCGAAATGGTTTAATTTAGTTTGATTTTGTAAATAGAATATTTAAAAAAATCTAAGTACCTACCTACGTACTTACATTATAATGTCAAAATAAGAAAAAAATAATTTTTAACTTCGAACTCAAAGTTCATTAGGTTCTTACACTAATCAATGCTCTTCAATTTATTTTAAACTATTTACAATATTTAATACATTATTTTAAATTTGTTAGAACATTATATAATATGTAATAAAGGATATATATAAAAGTAATTATATGCTAATATAAAGATTTTATATTTTTTGACACCGAATATAATTACTAATTCTCAATACTGTTACTATAAAGAGAGAAAAATTGTAAGTTAAAATGTACCAAGCTACGGTGTAACTATACCCTTCGTTGTACGCAAGCGCGGCAAAACTTTTCTATGAGATGGGAACTATATCGATATTAGACTTTATAGAATATAATTATTTCTTTAGGGACTATTGTTGTGTCGAAATGAAAGTCTTCTCAGAAGGTGTCGATCGAATATATTTGCATAAAAAATGGTAATATTTATATAAAATAATTTACAATAAAAAGTAAGTATCACAATAGTTGATTAGTTTTTATGACCAATCACGGATAAGCCTTGCGTCTCTTTCTCGCGCGTGGCTCTCTTTTTCCGCGCGTGCCGCTGTCGATTACTCATGCGCTTCGTCGCGAGTCGGAGGCACGGTAGCGCGGAGCGATATCTATAAATAGATCATACGTTCCCGCGTCTCGCCCTTTTCGGCGGCGATCGGCGCGGCGAACGGATCTCTGACGTGTACTTCACTCGGCGGCGGCGTGATTGTACTTCGTGAAGATCATCATGAAGAATACGTGCGAGTTAGCTTGAAGACTTCTGTGAAGATCTGTGCATGTGATTGCTGGTGCATCCGCTTGCATGGTGTGCTGTGCTATTTTCCAACAGTTCTTTTCAGAGCTAACAATCTTGTTTCACGAACATTAAAACAGTTCTTTTCAGAGCTAACAATCTTGTTTCACGAACATTAAAACAGCTCTTTTCAGAGCTATGTGCTTTCTGTTTCACGTACACGTCAATGTATCTTGGTAAGGTAATGGTTGAGGTTATGAACGGTAAAGGCATCGGTAAGGTTAAATGGTAAAGGTATCGGTATGGTTAAATGGTAAAGGTATCAGGTAAGTTATCTTGAAGCCTCATTGAATTACTATTACTACTTATGTAATAATAGTTCGATGTGGTAGGTAGCCACATTTCTAATTATTTTTTTCCACTTATGTCTCGATGAAACATACCAATGACATTATCACTAAAATATATTACTGTAAAATACAATATTAATAACTGTTAGTACCCAATTTCTTTCACATTATTTTACCGCGTGTAGTTTTAATATAATAAAAGTAATATTGAGTTACCTAAATACAAGTGTAGTATCTCTACATTCGTTTTTGATTGTTTAATAATTTAACCACACCATAAAATAAGTATTTCAAAATGAAACTAACTCTCGCTATGTAAGTAAATTGTTTAAAAGATAACTCGTAATGAAGCGGCATGATGGATTAAGCTTCGACTCTTTTCCTATATGGAAAAAAAGGCCTATACCTAGCAGTGGGTTATTACAGGCTGAATCACTCAAAATCAAAATTCAATACATAAATTTTAAATTCCAAAATGATTCACAATCTACTTATTTATGATTTACAAAAAAAAAAAAAAAAACTATACGATAGATCAGATTTACAGGGTGAACTTAATTATTATATAGCGTTACCATAGTAGTAAAAAGAAAAAGAAAATTTATAAGCGATAGAAATACCAAAAATACTATCGATAAAACTCCTAGTCAAATGAACATCACTATACTGAAAGTCCACCCTCTATCGATTCGCCCCGGCAAAGCCTAATTTTGTATGTTTGCTCGGTAACACTAACGCAACCACATCTTACGTTGTAACACCTTCACTCATAACCGAACCGTAATTTAACAGAAATAAGGTTTACTTTAAGCTGTTCAATTATTTGTCTTGAGCTATTTTATCACAAGAGAGAATTTAATTTCAATACAGCATGTTAAAGAATAATGAGCTTTAATACTAATGATTAGAGCCAATTTTAGTTTGACAAAAGTGTTTCAGCAGTTTAAACTTGTACAAATCTGAAAAGGTGGTCTCAGTGAGGCGTCATGAGTTCAATAAATTGTGTTCTAGTTTCGTTTAAAAACAATACTAAGTGTTTTATTGTTTTGTGACGAAAATACAGTTCTTAAAACAAATCGTAGACTAACAATTAAAATGTTTTTTAGTGGTATGGCGAAGGTGATAGGTAAGATACTTCAATTATAAGACGGAATTGATTTTTCTGAATGATATTAGTAAGTTTTATGGGGTAAGGTCAATTTTAACTAGAGCTGTTTTTAGTTCATTTGTTAATTTGGAAATATGTGCCTACGTTTGTTTGTGTTTTTCAAATAATTTCTTTAATTTTTTTTTACAAGAATTGTCGAATAAATGTCGGTAAAAGAAAAAAAATTAAACAATATTTTTATGAATTAAAACTTAGTGCGCCTAATTTATTATATTCACATTAATGTTCCATTGACCAAAATTTTTGGTTTACAAGAAGACCAACCACACCAACTCAGAATCTTGTGTTTTTTCTTAAACAAAATAATAGGGAAAAAAGCTTGTAAACACTGTTCCACACAAGATTTGCGATTATAAATTTTATATTGGATTTAGGTACATTCCAGTTTCATTTGCGCTGATTTTAGTTCTATCCTACTATTTGCCAAATTTGAAAAAAAAATTGAATTACTATATACTTAAATATTCCTTTTATTGGTTTGATAGATGTTAAATTTAATCAAATTGTAAAAGTAGTTCTAAGAGTCAGCACTTTCGAACATAAAGCGAATTTAAACAACTTCGGTGACTTATTTAAATGAAACAACCCACCTCTTCCCGTGACCATGGTTGCTGTAAAGTATCCGAAACGTCGGGAATCAAAAAAATTAATAAACCGCGATAAAATCCGAAAGAGGTTGTTTCATTTAAATTAGTAAAATTCGCGTAGGCATTAGAAAACAATAACTTCAGTGACCTTAGAATAGTATGGTTGTAAAAATACGAACTTCAAAGCGAGTTTCTGTTGGTATGGACATTAGAGGTTAAGAAAACTGTTATAATTACAGCTGCAAAAATGAAGATCCTTATTATTATGGTGATTTTTGACATGGTCAACGGAGTCCCTCAGAAGCCCAACCTGGACGCTATCCTGAACCGTCGCACTGACGTCTACATCGCCGGTTTCTTCCCCTTCGGGAAGGGGGTGGAAAACTCAAACACTGGTATCTTTAGATAATGCTTTTAACAAGTGTTTTTGTATTCACTTGAAGTAGTAAACAAATTGCAATGAAGTATGCTCGGGTTTTTTTTGACGATTGCTTTTGCGCCTTAGATTGTAGATTCCTTTTTTGAATACTCGTAATGTCCATAATCCTAACAATTATAATCATCATACCATTATTATCGAATTTTAGAAATAGCAGATTTAATAAAAATACAAGAAAAAAAGAAAAGTGTAAACACCACCTACATTGTGCCAAAAATCGTAATGTGAAAATGACAAGGGAATAGAATAATTGAGAACCAATAAAACTTTCGTGAATCATCCTGATTGAGATAAAAGTTAATAAGGAAACCATTACTATTGCCAAACTTTTAGCCTTATTCATAATTCACGCAATAACTCATATTCTCGTTAATATTTTGCTGATGATATAGTTAAATGACAAAACCTTAATACAAAATAAGTAAAATGCTTGAAATTGCAAATTATCGTTGCTACTTTGCACCGTTTTTTGTCTTACCCAACTTGCTAACCTAACTCACTAATGATGAATGATGTTAAAGCTGCTTTAAGTATTTGTTGATTTCAACATCAGTAGAAATGCTATTGTACCCTGTAGGTACCAATTACACTGGCTAAAATATTGATCAGCTAAATCTTAGAGCTAAGTACCAAAGCTATGCTAAAACCGCTGTAGGTCGAGGCGTAATGCCGAGCGTCAAGCTGGCGCTGGACCACGTCAACGAACACGATTCTGTGCTGCGAAACTACCGTCTACACATGTGGTGGAATGATACTGAGGTGAGAATTTATCTGACCAATATCCCAATTAAGGAAATGGTCAATAAATCAACTGTTGATTCAAGAACAAATGCTTGAATCAACAGTTGGTGCTAGAATTTTTTGGTTACATCTTTTTTAGTTTTTCGTATTATTGTAGAACTGCACAACATCATAAATGAAATCAGTAGAAAAAAGTATTAAATTATTCTTTGTAAAAGTTTATCAATGTAAAATAAAAAATTCTTAAACGACTTATTTTATACATAGTTTTGTGGCTACCTACTACATCGAACTATTACTACTTAAGTAATAGTAGTTCGATGTGGTAGGTAACCTACCACAGTTTTCACTTTGTATTTTAAATCTATACTTATTTCGAATGAAATTAGGTCAGATGAATCTTCGTCAGTTTTCAGGATTGATCCACGATTTAGTTCTGTAAAAGTAGATAATTTATGATTACATACAAATGATTCTTAACCCATTATGTATCACTAGTAGCCACTAAATCATAATGTTGAAACAGTGTAATGCGGCAGTGGGAGTTAAGTCATTCTTCGACATGATGCACAGCGGTCCGCACAAGTTGATGCTGTTTGGAGCTGCCTGCACCCATGTTACTGACCCTATAGCTAAAGCTTCTAAACATTGGCATCTTACTCAGGTACTTAAGAAAACCCAAACTTGTACATAATTACATACTTATGTAAATGTATACACTTTGCGTCAGGACAGTAATGGAAGAAAGAGAAGATAACGTGATCATTAAAATGAACTTCTGCACGACTGTACCAAATAAAAAAAAAATCTTTTATTTTTTTGGGTTTGTGGTTTTCAAGGTTGTATAAAAAATCGGTATATTTACGAAAAAAAAAAGTTAGTTTGTACGAAGTTCGTCGGGTCACTACTTTGTTATAAACTTGGCATCATAATGTATCATATTTCATACAGCTTCTGGTACTTTGTTTTTAATATGCCGTAATTAGAGATATATTTCTTTGTAAATACAAATAGTAAAATAAACACTTTGTAAAATTTACAACTTGAAAACAAATGAATGTTTACATGCACTCGTTTTACAGATTAACGTAAAACATTAGATAACTCCAGAGATAAGTCCAACATTTTTTGTATTTAACAGTTGTCGTATGCAGACACACATCCAATGTTCACGAAGGAGGCTTTCCCGAACTTTTTCCGAATAGTCCCTTCAGAGAATGCTTTCAACATGCCTCGAATAAGATTATTGGAACACTTCAACTGGACTAGAGTTGGTACCATTTACCAGAATGAACCGAGATATGCGCTAGTAAGTGATATAATTTTTATCTATTAAAGAACATTTAAAGAATCCTCTTTAGGTGTATTTTAATGTCTGGAGGATTTCAATAGAGTCTTTGTAAAATAATAGCTGTTATTTTAATAAGTATATCTTTTTTTTGAAGTTATACTTCTGTAGGCACGTTAGGAAAAAAATTATGAAACTAAATTTATACGATGCGTGCACGTACCGTCACAAAAAACTGACACCCTGAAAAAAGCTAGTCAACGAAGAAGTCAGCGACTTGAAGTTAACTAACCAATGAAGTATAACTTGTTACGTGCGTACATAAGTATACAAACACTTTTTTTAACGGTGACCCAAACTGAACTAAATCAGCCTGTAAATAATTGGAACATCGATATAGGTAATTTGGACATCGAATCTTCTGTATAGGCGAAGGGTACAAGAAATACAGCATATTGCTCTTTTGTAATCTTCATAACTAAACTACTCTTATTATGTAACTGGTAACAGCCAAGACAAACTTTATAGACTCTTCGAGATACAATCCGCAGAGATGGACGCGTAGTTACCGAAACCGAAAAATATTGCAAAGTCGAAGTCCACTTAAGATAGATCTATATGTATTACGAATCGATATTTTAAGTTGTGTTCAACTTTGTGGATATAATTGTTAATGGAACTTTTGTCAGCAATTCATCAACACAGTCATCAATTTTTTAATACACTTACTAAATATATATAATTACAGGCGCACAACAGGCTCTTAGCAGATCTCGATTCAGCAAACTTCTTAGTGGATGAGTCTCAGAGTTTTGCGACGGAAGTGAAGACGGCGCTTTCTAAACTAAAAGAAAAGGATATAAGAATCATCCTTGGAAACTTCAACGAGACTTGGGCTTTGAACATATTTTGTGAAGCATACAAGTAAGTTTTTTGCGAAAAGTATTTAATTATTGATTTATTTTTCTTTTTTTTTTTTAATTATTATAACTTACCTGAAAAATTTTTTTGTCATATGCCTAGGTAATGCTAAATAATATTGTGTAGGGACACTTAGCAGAATGAATACACTAAATAAAGCATTCATCCCATCCAGACTGGAGATGTACGGTCGAGCATACACGTGGCTACTCCTGGGCACGTACAGTAGTAAATGGTGGACGAGACGTGCACCATGCTCCCGCCGTGAGCTCAGCGCTGCGCTTGATACCGCCATCTTCACAGACCTGCTGCCGCTATCTACTACAGGGGAGACTACTGTGTCTGGGATCGTGAGTTATCCTTGTTTGTGTATGTACTTTACTAGTGTTAAGTCAAAGATATTATCTTAATAGGTAAAGAATAACATTTATGAAAAGTCCGCAAGTTTTAAAATAAAATTGGTCAAGATGATCAAAGTTAAGATATGAAAGTTAATTATTCATTTTTGTTAATATTTGTTATTATTCTTACTCTGCAAAAAAAAAACACGTCAATTTCATATTAATTAAAAACATATAGGGCAGACTAGACTTTAAATTATTATCAAAAAGACATGTTTTTGATAAACAAGTGAATATAAAATTTTGCCGAATTCCTTTAATTTAATTTCATATAATTTTTTTTTTAATTTATTTTATGTATTTAAAAGATCCCCATTAAAATAATAAATCAAAGCAATAACGTTAAAATAACTAGGAAATAGGGTTCAAAATCTCAATAATATATAAAGTAATTAATAGATAAAAACCTTAATTATATAATTTTAAAATTACATACATAAATATTGATTCTTATTTAGAATTTCATCTTGCCGCATTAAACTAGTTAAACGTTTGAAGATCCGTATTTGTGTTTCGTCGTTTATCGTTTTACTTTTTTTTCTGCATAGTGACCGGTCTTACCATCGATGTATTGCGTTTCTACCCTCACTTTTTTGCTTTTTTGATGACATCGTATAATGAACTACTGTATATTACCGACACTCTCGGCTAGAATTATTGTAAGCTTATAGCTATTTAAAAATGTATTATTTTTAATGTATAATTTTCATGTGAATTCTTAATTCTTATGAGAATAAATATCTTTGACCTGAATTATTGACTGTATTAAATATATCTAATGTCAGATGTCAGATGATTATTCGTATTTATTTTTAAATCTCGAAACTCACATAATAAATGATACGCTTACGGAAGGATCAAAGCTTACTCCACCACGCTGCTCCAATGCGGGTTGGCGGATATATTTCCTACTATGAGTAACGATCGCTATCAGGTGTACATGATAACAACCGGAACCGACGGCTTAACGTGCTCTCCGAGGCACGGTGGTTAGACCCACAAGGACTGCACAAACATCCAGACCACGGCAAACACCTATATGGCCAATACAAATGTTTGTCATGTGCGAGGATCAAACCCGCAAACGCCATTGCAACAGGTACGATCCATGCTATCATAAATGATAAAGAACATAAACAATAACAACATCAAAGGTTTGTGGGTTAATTCATCTCTATCTCATTTGTCATCATCATCACATCATCACTTCAGCCTATCTCAGTCACTACTGGACATAGGCCTCCACAAGTTCGCGCTAAAAATGGCGTGAGCTCATGTGCGTTGCCCATATAGTCACCACGCTGGGCAGGCGGGTTGGTGACCGCAGGGCAGGTATTGTCGCGATCTCATTTGTGTAGACATTTAATGTAAAATGAAAAAATTCCGATCAAGATTCAAAGATTATACACGAAATTTTTTGGGAGAGTGAATTATGAATTGCTTATTAACAATTAAATTATGCCTGTCCTTTACAGACGGCTAAAGATTACCAAGTAGAATACGACCGCAGAAGGGGAATAGAATATTCCAGATTTCACGGCTACACATATGATGGTAAGTAAATTTTTCTCTATTGCAAATTATTGTAATAAAAAAAATATCTAAAATTTTAATTTTCCTTTCAGGTATTTGGGCGATGGCGTTGGCAATTCAAACTGTAGCCCATCGAGTAAAATTAAAATATAAAGAGAAAACTGTACAAGATTTTAGGTACAGGGATAAAGAATGGGAACAGTTGTTTTTGGATGCACTGAGTAACGTCACATTTGAAGGAGTGACTGTAAGTTAAAAAGACTTGAAATCTAAATCTAATTTACTGCCAGAGTAGTTGCATAAAAGTTACCTTTATAATTTATTATATTCCATATTGTGTCCACGGTAAACTGAACAAATGTTTAAGTACCGTATTCTTAAATGTATATGCGAATTAACTTAGGACACATTTCAACTATTTTGACAAATTTTGTTCAGGAAAACGACTTACCGATATATCATAAAACCAAATTCGTGTATATTTTAAATTGGGATTATCATTGTTTTGCCTCTGGCCATATTCTTTCTCAAACATTTAATTCACCCAACTGAAGTAGTCTGTAACCGTCCCACTTATGGGACGGCCTCCTCTCCATATAAAGGGTTTAAAGATTAATTCGTCTAGTAAATATTAACATAGCGCATTTATAACTAATTTCCCTACCAGTAGATACGATCACTATCAGGTGTATATGATAAAACACAATTAACCTTAGCTGAATTATAGTACAATTGCCAATTTCAGGGACCAGTTCGTTTCTATGACAACGAGCGCAAAGCGTCGATCCTTTTAAAGCAATTCCAGGGTGAAATAGGTGAAGTTAAAGTTGGAGAATACTGCGCTGAACGAGATCGCCTCGACCTTGGTAGTGGAGAACCTTTCAGGTGGATTGGAAAGTAAGTTTGAAGATTTTAAATACGAACAATAGGAACTTTAAAAGTTGTTTTTTTTTATTAAAAGTAGCATCTTTTTTTTTTAAATAAAACTAAGTTGACAAACAAGCATAGAGCTCATCTAATGGTAAGTGATTCCCATAGCTTATTGACGCCTGCAACACTAAAATCATAGCAAGAGCGTTGCCAACCCTACCCTATTGGGGAATCCCCTTCAGAAACACTGGTCAGGTTACTCACCACAGGAACGCAACACTGCTTGAAAGTAATATTATATGATTTAGCGGTGATTTTCGGTAACGTCGAGGGCCAAGGCGCTACCCCAGTCGGGTGGTTTCAAATTTTGACCAGGATATTTCCTACTGTGCACTTCCTTAGTTCTAATTCTCTTCTGCACTGTAACATGGCAATTTGCACTTATGTCGAAAATCGTAACACCATTTTTTTCAGACACAATATAACATGTCATTATGTTCTTATTTCCAAATTCTTTTTATCTTCATTTTCAATCATAAACACACATGATGATACGCTGTCAAAATTATATTTGTTACATTTTTACAACTTTTATAAATAAATATGAGATGGTACTAAGCCTCAAGTGTTTCTTTTAGGAACCCGCCAAAAGACCGCACTCTACGGCTGGTGGAGCACACGCAGGTGAACATCACGCTGTACGCGGTGCTGGTGTCGTGCTCAGTACTTGGCATCCTACTGGCCACCGCCTTCCTCGCCATGAACATACACTATCGCAACCAGAGGTTTGCAGAAATATTGCCTTATTATCTATCTACCTTAAAAGTCTAGTGAAAACATATACTGAATTCCCAAAACTTCTTTCATTGTTTATATTTTTTTTTTTTTTTTTTTTTTTAGTTATGTGATATATCCACAGGCTTATTATGCCCGTGCTTTTGTTATTCCATATATTGTTATTATTATTTTTTTTTTTAACATGCATCGGTACTTCACCGCAACTTAGAATCCAGAAGCCTTAATAACTAGTCTTAAAATTTCAAATTTCTAAAAGTCGACGCGAGTCCACTGACCAAGACTATTCTACATATTGCTTATTTTATATTCTTATATACTAATTATTTTTATTATATTTACACTTATTTGCTAACTAAAATATATGTACACTTATTTTCTAACTACAATATATGTACACTTATTTGCTACTTACAATGTACACTTAACCTATGTTATTGTTAGTAGTTAGGTACTTTTTTTTTTTTGTGGTTAGGAATCGTTTTGTCCATTTAAATTTAATTTTTTTTTTTTTTTTAATTTTTTTTTTTTTTTTTTTTTATTAATATATTATATGACTAATCCTATCTTATTAAGTAAATATATAAAGCCTTATCATTACAATTACATTATCCTATTCCTATACTATTACATTCAATTTTATTATTTATATTACTTACTTTACACTTTTATCTACGCATAATTTATACTTACAATACAATAATGTCTTCACACCTCTACATTTTTCAACATTTTGAGCACATTCTCAATGACGGCAGCATCTCTATGGTGAATGGCCATCTTGAGACTATGCTCAAGGATTTTCTTGTCCGTCATCTCCGCTGCCCTCGCCACAAAGCGACCAATTGCGTCGTCACGGTCGTCGGTGTAATAGACACAGGTGTTGGTGTGTCTAGTCACCGCGACTACAGCGTGCGAAACGCTGTCGTGGATCTTGAGCCTCCTTGTATTTGTCTGGAGGACGATGACGTCCTCATAGGTCTGGCCCTGCGCCTCATGAATGGTTAAGACGCGCGATCCCTCACCGGACCCGTATCCCTGGTCAGTCAGCAATCTCTTCTCCTCTTGCGTAAATACCAGGTACAGGGTTCGGTCCCTTCCTACAGGAATGCGCGCGCCTGTGAGACTCTCCACTCGCAAAGATCGGATCTTTGTGCTTGAGCTGTACACGGACTTGTAAACCTCACTGATGGCAAAGGCGACATCTTTGGGGTTACGATGCGTGCACGACAACTCGCACGAAATAGTCGTTATAAGGGTTGGTCTACAATACCGCATTTCGAACAGGTTATCCCTGTCGATGTACGGCAGTTGGTTTATGTCTCCGATGAGGACTACCTTCTCAGCTCCCGATAGTCGGGCGGCCATTACTATGGCTCCGAAATGGTTCATGAGGGCTTCGTCCACCGTTAGGCGGTTGATTTTTAAACCCTCACGGAAGCCATTTACCAGAACGGAGGCCATAGTACGTACCCTTTGCTTGACCTTGTTGCCATAGCGGTGCACCAGTTTTTCTTTTAGATCTTTAGCCGCCTCGACTGTGGTCGTAATCACGACTTCCGTGTCCCCATCGAAGTCCCTGACTATTCGGGTTGTCTTGCCGCATCCTGGTACCCCGTTTATCCACTCCAGTGATGGTAGTTCCCAGGTCACGTACGGTAAGCCGGCTTCGGCCCGGTCGCCCGTGATGGTTTTTGCCATCCGTAGCATCCGGTCGCCCAGCATTACTTTCGTGCATCTCGCCACTACCACCACCGGGTCCCCTTCGGGTGTTTCAAAGGTTTGTGACTCCTCGTCATTACCCTCAGACTCGACCGCGCTCACGAAGCCTGCTGTGATGTTATATGCGGCCATATACCTACCCGACATCTTGCCCTTGAGTATTTGTCGGGTATCACTGTTGTATATGGCTGCTTCGGCTTCTTCGAGTTCCACCTCCAGTAATCTTTGGTGATCGTACTGGTAGGCCTGCATGATCTTTTTGCAGGTGGCCAAGCTTACCTCGCGGTTTGCCTTAATAATGGCCAGGAACTCGATTAGGGCATTTTCCGCGTGTTGAAGCGGTGTGGACGCCGGTCGAAGTCTCGGTGGTGATACTTGTCCCATATCGGCCCTAGTTCGAGCGGCCGGTGACGCCGCTGGTTGCCTCGGACTATTGTCTTTGGTGAACCTGCTCAGCGCCTCCGATAGTCGCTCTCCCTGTCCAGCCTTTTTGGGAGAGGGGTGATGGGGAAGCTTACTTTGCTTCGGGGAGATGGTTGCCTGGATAAATGTCGCCAATGACATCGAGCTCGGCTTAGATTTGGGTGCGGCCGTTGCCCTACGTAGTTCCACCTTCTGGGCCTCGACCTTTAGTTGTAGGCGCTCCGAGTCGCTCGGTGCGGCTTCCCCGAGAGCCGGCGATGCAGAGGGTGAAGGTGATTTTGATTTTGATCTTAAGTAACCAAGGTCCTCCCCCCTGTCTTCGTAGACAATGACCTCACTGTTCTTGGAGGCCATTAGGCAACCGTACCTATCTGATACGTCGCCTCTATCATAGCCGACTCTCATCGAATCAACACTGATTCTTCCGGGGATTCCCCCGGGGATCTCGCTCATCCGCTGTAGCCACAAGCTGGACTGCGCGAAGGCGGACGTCTCTCCCCATTCGAAGAGTGCGATCTCTTTGTTTTTTAACCGCAACAAACGATAGGTCGAGTCGCCCTCCTGCTCTTGCGCTAGCGCTGTGATTTTTCATTGTTTATATTGTGCGCCTTTAAAATTTGGTTAAAATCCCTAATCTTTTTTATAAGAAATCAATATAGCTTCAATGATACTACATACATTATGATCAAAGGCTTCTTTTATACTAGGTATATAAAAATGTCATCACCACACCTTAACAATTTGATCATCGTGGGATGCATGTTAACTTATCTCAGCGTGATCTTCCTCGGGCTCGACTCCAGCCTCAGCAGCATCGGTATGTCCACTCACCGTTTCTGTTTGAAGCTTTTATCAATGTTAACTTTCTCGTCATTCATGATTATCTTTGTGTTCTCTCTAACTTTTATCGGATCGAAGGTAACTTTAACAATAATTGCTCTACAAATTTTCATTCAATCAAATTTTTTCGATTGTTTATTAAATAGTAAAGGGGTAAAATTTTCTAATAAATAGTAAAGTAAATAGCACTTTCGATTCGCATGTCGCTGGCACTCCGTCACGCTCACGATCTCATCAGGTTCATTCATTCTTAGGTCTTTCTCAGGAAATACCACGTGGAGGTAATAGCTTGCTACAATCCCAGCTTGAGCTTCGACCCCGGGCAGAACGGAACCCGCTAACCAAATTTTGGGAACTATACCCCTTTCTTATTGACTGATTCTGAGAAAGACCTAGGTGATTTTCTAGGTCGTCGGAGTCGACAGCATGTTTCCAAGTTTTGGTTTATTTTCCTTGTATCCATCGCTTTTGGTGGTATGTGATAATTTCGTGTTTTTCATAGCTTTGCCATCCAGTGTTTGTAAGTACTTTGACGTTATCGCTATTTTAAAATTTATATTGATTTCAAATTGCATCGGCATATTCATCTCTTAATTCACTGCGAAATTGCTTGACGCTAAGAATGTTCAATTCATTTATGCATGTCCAAATGATATAAACCTTTATAAAAATCTGATAAATAAACAAATGCTTTGTTTTATCTAAAATTTGAAATAAAAATTTGATGCAATTTAAGAACTTCACTTCAAGTCTCCTTGTGTGTTTACAGCTGCGTTTCCATACATCTGCACGGCGCGTGCTTGGCTACTGATGGCTGGATTCAGTCTAGCGTTCGGTGCCATGTTCTCCAAAACATGGCGGGTACACTCCATCTTCACGGATGTTAAACTCAACAAGAAGGTTATTTACTTATCTATTAAAATTCTATTTCTTACAATCGTTAAACGTACTGTTAAGTAATGCAACTAAAATTTTATAGTTAGTGATATTATAAATGTGAAAATTTCTGAGAATAGGTCAACTATACTATTAGGTAACTATAATACTATTTTCAGGTAATTAAAGACTACCAGCTTTTCATGGTGGTAGGTGTGTTACTATGCATCGACCTGGCTATCATGACCACTTGGCAGATATCAGACCCTTTCTACAGAGCAACGAAGCAGATGGAAGCTTATGTAAGTGTGTAGAATAAGTACGGTATATAGAATGCTTAGAAAGTAATTACGCAGCGCCATGTGTGCTAAATAATGAGTGATACGGTTTATAATACGGTTACAATATTTGTATTTATTAATATATTAATGTATGTATTATTTCTATGCAAATTTATCAAAAAAAAAAAAAATAGAAAAAATAGAGAAACAGTCGGCTGTTATCAGTAACACAAGCATTAAGTTGCTTACCATAGGAACAGGCGACCGTGTGTGTATGGTATAAGATATTTATTTTATTTTTTATAAAAAAATTATAAAGTCGAAGTATTTTGGTAATTTTTAGTAATTTTTGTAATTGTATTTCAGCCACATCCAACAAGCGAAGATATAGTCATCGTGCAGGAGAATGAGTACTGCCAATCTGAAAGGATGCCCATTTTCATTGGAGCTATTTATGCCTACAAGGGACTTCTATTGGTAGGTCTACATTTGACAAACATTTGAAAAAATTTAATTCAACTTTCATTTGGAATCAATCTTCGACCAACGCGAAATACTGCATAAGTAGAAATTGGATAGCTGAAGAATAGAGTTCAAGATTGCAAAACTGTAGCATATTTAGATTATAGTCAGTTTATATATATATACGTGTGTGTGTGTTTGTGTATTTTAGCATTTATGAAATTAAGTGAAAATCGCGTAGGTATATTAAAACCATTGATATTTTGTTTGAAAGTGCGTCATATTTTTGCATAAGCCTTTATTTATGGCCTGCTTTTGAAATTATAAATATTATTTTAGCCTTCATCCAAAGACTCGGTTAGGTATTGATAAAAAATAAGTAAATATTGTAATTTTACGCCTCAATATTTCTATAAATCCAAATTTTAAATCGAAATCGAAGTCAAATTTTAAATCCAAATTTAATCCAATCCAAATTCAAAACTTTATTTGGAAAATAGGAAACGCTTGGACAATGGAAAATATCTATATATTAGAGTCAACAAGCGTTATGGCCGCTGCTTCGGCCACATGGGTTACACGATTTCAGCTATTCCATTTTCCCTCGTTATTATATTGGCTATTTGCACTGCTTTAATTTTGTTTCATTTATAATTGTTACCCCTACGTATACGTCGTCTTTATTATGTTTTTTATTAAGATTTGCAACAGTTTTTCATCCAACCCTGATTTTTTAAGGTGTTTGGAGCTTTCTTAGCGTGGGAGACAAGACACGTGTCTATACCAGCTCTTAATGACTCGAAACACATCGGTCTTTCTGTGTACAACGTGCTCATCATGTGCATCATGGGAGCTCCTATTGCATTGGTAAGGAGTCCAAAAAATTTTTTCAATTTTTTTTTGGGCTTATCACTGAAATATACTAAAACAGTCTGTAAATGGTGGGTAAGGTTTTCTCGATGTGTTAAGTGTTGGAGCTTAATATACAATACTGCTCCAATGCGGTTTGTCGAATTTATGAACAATTTTCACTATTATGAGTCTACGATAACGACTCGGAACAATGGTTTTACGTATTCTCTGAATGGCGAAGAGTGCAATTTTTTTTATTTGGTAGCTATAAGTGACGCCTCGCTTATTAAATGAAATAAATAAACGTTTCAGGTACTAGCTGATCATAAAGACGCCTTGTTCGTGTTGATAGCGATCTTTATCATCTTTTGCACAACGGCAACATTGTGCTTAGTCTTCGTACCCAAGGTACGTAGAGAATAACAATTTTTTCATATATCAATGTTGGTTATTAGAATCAATAGCTTACCTGTTTTTGTCTGTTTTATTAGGTAAGTTATGGCCACAAAAACTTATTTATACCATCAGTGTTTACTTCTTGGGATGTAGTGTTCGATTAAGCGAGCAATAAAAGTTCTGAATAGTTAAACTTCCGACTGAATTACTGAATATATCTATAGGTTGGCAACGTACCTCAATGCCTCGTGCGTTGCAGATGTCCATCGGCGATGGTAGCCATTTAACATTAGATGGCACCTTCCGCTTGTTTGACCCCTTGTTTTATAAATAAAATTTATAGTAATATTATAAAATTTAAAAGTTTGTTTGTTTTAACGCGCTAATCTTAGGAATAGCTGATGCGAATTTAAAACTTCTTTTGTTTTATTTTTATGCAATTAGATCGGTAAACAAGCACGGCTCACCTGATGGTAAGCGATTACCGCAGCTTTTAGATGCCTACTACACTAGAACGTAACGTCGGCATGTGACTCTAGCCCCAATTCCCCTAGGACCTCTGGTCATCTTACTCACGAAAGGAACACAACCCTTTTTTTTATATATACATTGATAGGTTTGCGTTTGACCACTATTTTACCTGATGATAAGTGAAAATGCGGTCAAAGATGGAGCACGCTTACCTAGAAGTAACCTATTCACTCGCGACTTAAAGATCCCCAGGTTATAATTTCCTGGAAACACAGACGCTGGTAGAGAGTTCCATTCTTTAGCCGTACGGATCAAGAATGTACTAGCGAATCGCTTAGTGCGTATAAGGGGAATGTCAACCATATAAGGGTGGCGTAACGCAGAGCGTCTGGTTGTATGATGATGGAAAGGGGAGAGGGGAATCAGGTTATGGAGTTCCTGCGCACACTCTCCGAAGTGTATCCGATAAAAAACCGACAGGCCGGCCACTGGGAATGGAAATGGGTCTATAATTGACAGGGTCAGCTCGACTGCCTTTTTTGGGCACAGGCTGCACGTTAGCTTGCTTCCAGGCTTTCGGCACCAATCCTGTCGCTAGAGAAAGACGAAACAAGCGTGTCAGGATTGGAGACAACTCAGGTGCACAAGTTTTGAGTACTATGGCAGGTATTCCGTCAGGACCACTAGCTTTATTCACGTTTAGATTACGCAAGGTTTTAAGGACCTCTTTTTGACGAATTTGGACTTCAGACATAGACGAATCAAGACACGAGTATTCCGCAAAGATATTTGCAAACAGGTTTGCCTTCACCTCAGCGGTGTGGGTTAGTGATCCATCGGGTTTTAGCAGTGGAGGTAGTGAGGGGGCGGCAGAAGTTCGATTCGACCGATTTAGCCAGGGACCAAAAGGCTTTACTACCAGGTGGGTATGACGCAAGTCTAGTCCCAATTCTGCCAATGTGGTCAAATCGAGCCTTCTGCAGAGCCTTCTTTCAGGACTTGGCGGCTCTGTTATAGGCTTTCTTCCTCTGACCCACGTCTGTTGTCTTGTGGTTACGAGCGTCGACCCAGGCCAAGTAAGCAGTGTTCTTTTCTTCTTCAGCACGAGAACAGTCAAAATTAAACTAACACTAACACTGTTTAACACTGCGGCAGTATTACTTAGCTGTGATCTTCTAAGGTCGAGCCACTTCCCCAGTCGGGCTGCTCCAGATTTTGAGCAGGATATTTCCTGCTATGCCCTGCCTCAGTCGGATAACCCAATAACCGAGAAAGGATCCAACTTGCATAGCTTATAAGTCAATATAATAAGTCAAGAGAAGTGTATATGAAAGTGTCGCTACGCATTACACCCGTGTGACGTACAGCTAGTGGAGCTGCGACGCAACGGGTCGGGCGGGCCGGGCGGCGCACGCATCCGCGCCACGCTGCGGCCCGCCGCGCCGCACGAGTGCCGCTCGCCCGGGCCCGAGCTCGAGCGCCGCCTCAAGGAGCTGCGCCAGTACAACACGCGCTACCGCCGCACGCTGCAGGCCAAGGAGAACGAGCTGCAGGCGAGTGTACACACTGTATATAGTATATACACTGACACGAGTGCCGCTCGCCCGGGCCCGAGCTCGAGCGCCGCCTCAAGGAGCTGCGCCAGTACAACACGCGCTACCGCCGCACGCTGCAGGCCAAGGAGAACGAGCTGCAGGCGAGTGTACACACTGTATATAGTATATACACTGACACGAGTGCCGCTCGCCCGGGCCCGAGCTCGAGCGCCGCCTCAAGGAGCTGCGCCAGTTCCGCTCGCTCGGGCCCTTATTATTTTTTAATTAAAGACTATGTTCGCTAGGTTACTTTAAACTAAAATGATGGTACGTTCATCATTACAGCCTATACAGTCCACTGCTGGACATAGGCCTCCACAAGTTTACGCCAAAAATAACGTAAACTCATGTGCTTTGCCCATAGTCACCACGCTGGGCAGGCGGGTTGGTGACCGCAGTACTGGCTTTGTTGCACCGAAGACGCTGCTGCCCGTCTTCGACATGTGTATTTCAAAGCCAGCAGTTGGATGGTTATCCCGCCATCGGTCGGCTTCTTAAGTTCCAAGGTGGTTATGGAACCTTGTTATCCCTTAGTCGCCTCTTACGACACCCACGGGAAGAGAGGGGTGGCTAAATCCTTTAGTGTCGTAGCCACACAGCAGCAGATGGTACGTTAAAATGTTTGAAAGAGATTCCGTATACAAAAGGTTTTTCTTTTTTTTTGTATGAATGTATTAGTTTTCCAAAATTAAAAGTAGGTACACTTCATCGCCAAAAATTTTAGCTAACAATTATCTCTACATCGTCATTCTATTTATGACTCTTTTCTGCCCTTTTCCATAACTTAATAATTTCATAAATATTACAAAATTTTCATCTCTTAAATGATTTCCCAGTGATATATGCTTTCAGATGTTACTCAGCAAACTAGGAAGTGATGCCAGTTCAGAATCCTCGATACGAGATTCTAAGTCTCCGGCTACTCTGAGATCAAGATTACCAGTTCCAAGAGAGAATCTCAGTCACCCAGGTAAAATAATAAATAACATATTTGCTATTGGTGTTGCTTTTTTCACATGTTGACAAACTGAAGTAGTCCTTGCTCATGTCAAAGCTGGAAGTAGAAAGAGAAGCAACGGGCAAATGGAAGACATTATTGGTACAGTTTTTAAAAATGACTGAAAAATAATAAGTAGTATATTAATATAAATGTTAAAACAATGTGTTTTTAATGCAAAGTGACAATATTGAATGAATTCATGATAAAATAACCATAGATAAAACTAATTATTCATTTATATCCTCGATTTGTTACAGAAACCAGTGATATAACATCTGTCTGCAGTCTGAGCGCATCAGCTGGAGCAGAAACTGAATACATCAGCATGCAGACACAACCGTCTAATGACAAGCGAGTATTTCCAGAGTGGTTTTTTACTTAAAACCTGTGAATTACTGATGGAACACTGATTTTTTATTATTATTAAAGCTATTTAAGTGAATTTCTACAAAAATACAGTAGTGCCAAACGATATTGAAAAGTAAATGGACACAAAAAATTAAGTACACTACAAATCCTCTAGTTTCCTCTATTATTATTTTTTTGTGTTTTCAGACCAAAACCCTCAGCCCCACCGGAACCGATTAAAGAAGTTCTCAAGGAGCCCAAGAAGGAGCAAACAAAAAATGTATCATTCAAGAACCACTTGGACTACACAAGTCCTCCATCATCTAAAGCTGTACCTGAAAAAGATCAGCTAGCAAAGCTGCCATATGGCTGGTCGACTGAGGTAAGTTATATTCGTAAGCTAAACGCTCCACACTCAAGCACCCCCACGAGGATGCAAATCCATAATTTACCAATACCTAGACCACGACAAATATTTATGTGGACTATACAATCACTTATAATGTATGATAATTAAGTCGATAACGCATCAGACAGTTGCTATGACTCCTGCGCGAACGCATCGTCTTAGATCTTAACTATGTCATTTTATTTCAATAATAATTTTATGTTGCGGAATTTAAATCTAGTCCTAGTTAAATTACATTTATACATACATTCAGCTTTAAAAAATCATGCGATATTGGCTGTCGTCCTAAAGGTTAACTCTCGCCACTTTCCATAGTTTTTGACATCTCTTACGCTTTCGCTTCAGCCTGTAATATCTCACTACTGGGCATAGGCCTCTTTCCCCATGTAGGAGAAGGATCAGAGCTTAATCCACCACGCTGCTCCGATGCGGGTTGGCGGATATATTACCTACTATGAGTAACGATCGCTATCAGGTGTACATGATAACAAACGGAACTAACGGCTTAACGTGCTCTGCGAGGCACGGTGGGGAGACCCACAAAGAATTCACAAACACACAGACCACGGCAAAAACCTGTATAGCCAATACAAATGTTTATCATGTGTGGGGATCGAACCCGCAATCGCCAGCGCAACAGGAACAATCCATGGCTGTGACCGTTTCTTAATTTAATTTAAATCGGTTTTTGCTACAAGACAACAAATCTTTATAAATTATTGTGCGTAAGTTTTAATAGATTACTTTCTTACGAAATTTTAAGGAACCAGAACAAACAAAGGCTAAGACATCTGAACCTATCAAGGCTGAAGCTAAAACGATTCCAGCGTTGAAACCAAGTGATACTCCCACCGCCAAGTCTGTGCCGGCTAAAGTACAAGAGCCTATGTATACTAAAGCTGCCACACCTAAGGTTAATAAGGTTCGAACCTAATATTATATTAAAACTAGCTGACCCGGCAAACGTTGTCTTGCCGCTAAACGCTATTAAGAAATAGGGGTTGGTGGTAGAAGGGTGAAAATTTAGGGTTGTATGTATTTTTAAATGTTGTATCATAAAAATAGAAATTAAAAATTTTGTCTAAAAAATAAAAAAATAAAATTTAGGGGTGGACTACCCCTAACATTTAGGTAGATGAAAAATAGATGTTGGCCGATTCTCATAGATACCGGATAAGCACAAAAAATTTCATCAAAATCAGTTCAGCCGTTTCGGAGGAGTATGGCAACGAAAACTGTGACACGAGAATTTTATATATTAGATATATATTACCACAAACTGTTAGCTTACAATGTATCTATTTGCAACGGTTAAATTGTAAACTGGCAGCAAACTTGCAATTTCAAATTTAAAGTATGAAATATCTTAAACCTAATGCACGATTTTTTTTCAATAACTCGGAACGACTCAATTTTAACTTTTTGTATAAGACAAAACTATGAAACCTTTACTATTAATTTGAACGCATTGATAAGAGTTATTTGCAAATTACAAAGAGCAGCTGTCTTCTCGTCATCACCGATTTCGCTGAATTTTATCACATTATACAGAGTAAAAATGAAAGTCTCCGAAATTATCGGTGAAGACGAGTACCTAAGCGGTTTCTCCTTAAAGATAGATAGATTAGCCCGTAACATAACACTGTTAGTGTTAGGTCTCTTTCTCCATGTAGAATATATTCCCTACTATGAGTAACAATCGCTATCAGGTGTATACGATAACAACTGGAGTTCACAAGGACAGTCAACCAGACCAAAAGATTTTTTTTACAATTACAAACATCCATCACAAACGAGAATTGAACTTAGGGCAATGTTATAAGGTGATTGGAAAATAAATTATTATCTATATACATATAATAAAATTGTAGGAAAGTCAAAACTGTTCATTAAATATTTTTTTAAAAGAATACTTGGGGTGTGATCTACAATTGATACCGAAGCCAAAAATATGGTTTTTAGAATTTTTGTCTGTTTGTCTGTTTATCTGTATGTATGTCCGGGATAAACTCAAAAAGTACTGCATGTATTTACTTCAAATTTGGCACGAATATTATTAAGAAGTCGGGTCAACATATAGGCTACATATTATCACGCTACCTACGGTGAACGACCAGTGAACCTTTATGTCTTCAACGCATTCTGTAACAACGCGTCATCTAACGACGCATATTTGAATGTTGTTGTTATTATGTTAATAACCATGCTATAAGCTAGCTTCACACTATAAATAAAGACATTCTGTAGTATATTTAGTAAAAGCATTGCACCCGTGCGAAGCCGGGGCGGGTCGCTAGTTAGATTAATACGTATGACAGACACCAGAAATGCAAAAGAAAGCAACGCAGGCGCACGAGACGAAGGTGAAGACGGCGCCGCGCACGCACCGCCGCATGTCGAGCGCCGGCGCCGGCGCGCTGCTGGCCGACCTCGCGCTCGCCGCCCCCGCGGAGCCGGCCGGTGAGTGACAGACATGACAGAAACGCATTTATACGTCAAGATTATTTTGCAGGGGAATTTAAACACTGCAGCCTAGACGATAAAGAGTAGTTTACGATACAATCGATACAGAGTCATCTAGCGGCAAACGCGAGAACTAGGTTGAAATGCCGAATTTCCCCTACAAAATGATGTTAAAATTTACGCCCGTTATTGCGAGACGGATTGAACAAAACTCGCCCCAGGCACTCTGGTCACGTATCCTACAAGCGCAGCTCGCAGTTGTGATGCGAAAGCAATACATAAAATCCTGTTGTTGTAAGTTTTGTGACGAGAATAGAAGTATAATTTTTGAAGTAAAACTTCTTTATCTTTTTCAGAGATAAGTCCACCTGTGGTATAAACCTTACTATTATTTTATGTTTCTATATGTATTTTTGAGTGCAATAAAGTATATATAATAATAATAAAATCAGTAAAAGCTGGTAAATGTGTGACGAGAGCGTTACGAAAAGTGCGATCGGGCCAGGCGAACGGAGCAAGAGAAAGGGGTGTACGTTTTCTTTCTCTCATAGCCAGTTACGTTTCGTATATCTAAGATACAGTGCAGGTCTATTGCTAAAGAATTTTTACTGCACTCGTGTGAACTAAAGCACACTGGTTTTTTTTTTAAATAAGGATATTTTGAATAAAACTGTGACTTATTTAATAGTTGGCATAATTACATACATTATATGTATATTTATTTTTTTCAAGGTCAAGAAAAGGAACCAGCAACTCCTCCGAAACCCAAACAAGAACTAGAAGATATATTAGATATTGACCATGATTATTCTTCAACAGAGAGAAAAAAGACGTGTAAGTGTATGATTAAGGATGTACGCGTATTCCATAAGCTTTCGAATATTAATTAGATAGTATTTATTTTATTAACAGTTAGTAACAAATACCCGATACAATCTAGGGACCTTCAAAAAAGAGCATATTTGAAAGGCCGGCCCGTCTGTGGATATTGTTTTCACTTACCACCAAGTGAGTCAACTGTCCGTTTGTCCCCTCTTCTATATATTAAAAAAAAAAAAAAAACAAATTAATCGCAAAGTAAAAAAGAACAGAGTTTCTATTTTCAGGTCAGCGTAAAGATTCGGAGAAGAGAAAAAAAGAGAACTTTATCGTGGTACAAAGCGATTTGTGGGACACGAATACGTTCCAGTATACATGTCAGAAATCACCCCCAAGTAAGATAGTTGATAATAACAACAATACAACATAAGACGAAATTGTATAATTGGTCGTTTTCGCAATAACTTCACTCTCTGTTTTTATATGTCACTGTGTTAACTTGAATAACTTTATTTTCTTTCAACTTTTTCAAGGCTCAGAAATCTAATTTTCCCGATTAATATTACTTATATCCTTATTTTCGAAAAATTTAGGTCATGCTCATTCTCCGATGCAACGAAGTGTTTCAGAGAAGAGCCGGCAGCAATCGTCACCACATCACCACAGGTAAATCTTACTTCCACGTCTAAAATATAAAGGGAAAAGATAAATTACATTAAATTAAATTTACTCGACTATTTTATAAAGTAACGCTTTTATGACTTACAGAGAAACAGACAGTAGAAGTGCCGATAGAAGATCGTCTAATGCTTCAATTAATCACGGTAAGACAAAACAACATTGAGGGAATTTCTCAAAGCGTTACAAAATTTAATATATATATATATACTAGCTGTGCCCGCAGCTTCGCCCGCGTTGAAATCAGTGTGTCACAAAGTTTTCCCGGCACACTTCCAGTTAAACTCTCATTATAATCGGCTTAGCCGTTCCGTAAACCTTCCTCTTGAACCGCATGAAAATCCGTTCAGTAGATTTTGAGGAAATCGATCACATACACTTTTGGGGACTGTTTTATAATACACTAACTGTTGCCCGCGACTACATCCGCGTTGTTATGAAGATATGCATTACTATTAAGATGTTTAACGCATTTTTTTTATTTCAGTCACTTGAAATGCTTATCACACTGAGTAACTTTTTAAAAGGCACAATTTAGTATAATTTAATACTTGTTTTTATAAAACCTCTCTATACACCACATTTTTAGTTTTATTTTCAGGCTGTATATGTTTCATACAAACTATCAACCCCAATTAAACCCCCTTAACGGTGGAATATCGCTAGATCTCTCTACTCTACTACTATTGTCTACTAACTATAATCTACCTCCCTGCCAAATTTCATCGTTATCCATCCTAGATGGATGGACCTTCCAGCTGTTTTTGGGTTCTCGTGATGATTGAGTCAGTGACCTTTCTCTTTTATATATATAGATTACACCTCCTCACCATCTATAGAGCATACACTTTAAATTTTAAGTCTCTTACTTCAAAAACATAGGACTTTCGTACAAACTTCCAACCCCCGTTTTATCCCCTTAGGGGTCGAGTTTCGTAAAATTTGTTCTTAGCGGATGTTTACGCTCTATAAGGAGCCTATCTGCCAAATTTTAAGTTTTTAGGTGTTATAGTTTCGGAGGTTTCGTGGTGAGTGAGTTAACCTACCATCCCCCGTTTTAACCCCAAAAGGGAGTTGATTTCTAAAGATAGATTATTTGGACTCCTTCTCATTATCTATAAGGCATACATTTTAAATTTCAAGTCTCTTACTTCAAAATCATGGGACTTTCATACAAACTTCCAACCCCCGTTTTATCCCCTTAGGGGTTGAATTTCGTAAAATCCGTTCTTAGCGGATGTTTACACTCTATAAGGAGCCTTCCTGCCAAATTTCAAGTTTGTAGATGTTATAGTTTCGGAGATTTCGTGATGAGTGAGTCAACCTACCATCCCCCGATTCAACCCCAAAAGGGAGTTGATTTCTAAAGATATATTATTTGAACACCTTCTCATCATCTATAGAGCATACATTTTAAATTTCAAGTCTCTTACTTCAAAATCATAGGACGTTCATACAAACTTGCAACCCCCATTTCACCCCCTTAGGGGTCGAGTTTCGTAAAATCCGTTCTTAGCGGATGCCTACGTCTTATAAGGAGCCTACCTGCCAAATTTCAAGTTTGTAGGTGTTATAGTTTCGGAGATTTCGTGATGAATGACCTTTCGCGTTTATATATATTATAGATATATATATATATATATATATATATATATATATATATATAAACATTATGTATCCACAGCCTTATAATGCCAGCTGGTGCTTATGTTATTCCAATTTTTATGTTTGTAATAATCGTTACTCGGTACTTACATCAAGATAGCCAATTATTCCAAACTTAGTGTCGATAATGCAGACATGAGTCTACCGGCCAAAATTACGCTAACTTAATTAATTTAATATATTGTTACTGTTTTAGTCGGTACAACAACAAGAGTTGGTACACCAGAAGGATATCGAGATGCAGACACTCTAAGAATGACTGATCGGTTGTCAAAAGTGAGTATATTACAACAACTTTTTGGACTGATTTTAGGCTAAAGTTTAACCATAAAAGACTGTTACGTCTATAATCTAAACCCCATCGAAAAAATTTCCTTCGTATCTTCTACATTTTACGTGATATTGGCGTAAACAACTTGTAGCATATATTTTTAATAGCGCCTGGTTTCGTTCCTGCTGATGTATAATAGCACAGTTATGCATTAGCGTTGCTATTTACTTTCTCTAGGCGACTGATTTAATTTTTTGGAATACCCTCGTATCGTATTACGTCGCGGTTCACCTTAGGGGGTAGTTGTGTCGCGACGCGCGGGGTTTGCTAGGGTATATAAGCCTCGGGGCGAGTGTTTGCGGCCTTTTTTTGCTCTTTTCTTTTTTGGGTTGGATTCTCTCACCGTCTTGGGATCTAGCTGCGATTGGTTGTGGGTGAGTCATTGTAGTTCTTATAGGTTTAAGCTTTGCTTTAGTGTAAGGTGATTTTGTGTGTTTTGAAAAAAAAAAAATTAAGATTCTGTAGGATTTTTTTTACTCTCTCTCTTGTGTCTCGTGTTAGGAGTTGTGGGTGACTCTCTAACCCAACGAACAATTTTTTAACACGTAGCAAACTATACTCCCCACAGGCACAACTGCAACCCATTAAAACTATCATTATTATTACATCCTATACAGTCCACTGCTGGACATAGGCCTCCACAAGTTTACGCCAAAAATAACGTGAACTCATGTGTGTTGCCCATAGTCACCACGCTGGGCAGGCGGGTTGGTGACCGCAGGGATGAATTGTCGCACCGAAGACGCTGCTGCCCGTCTTCGGCCTGTGTATTTCAAAGCCAGCAGTTAGATGGTTATCCCGCCACCTGTCGGCTTTTAAGTTCCAAGGTGGTAGCTACTGTACTGTGTGGCTACGGTACTAAAGAATATAACCACCCCCTCTCCTCCCGTGGGTGTCGTAAGAGGCGACTAAGGAATAACATAGTTCTGCTACCACCTTGGAAAACTATCATTAAATTTTTCTCAACTACAAAAATACTTTTTATATCTTGGGGTTAAGAAAATAATATTTTAATCATTGTTATGGGAGCAGCAATTGATATGTCGTTACATTTTCAGCGTCGAGGTTCTGAATTTCCACAACCTGTGAGTACGCCACCTCATCAAATTCAAACAAAAAGAAGACAATCAGCTGCATTGGTAACTATTACTAAGAAATATGTTTTACATTTAAAAAAAAATCTAACTTTACTTATTACTTTCTTACCATCAGATGAGGACATATCAAGAAGAGAAGCAGGATAGAGCGGAAGCAACACATAAAGTTGAAGAATTACCTAAAAAGGTACAGGAGAAGACTTTTACAGAACAAAAAGACGTTAAAGATCGGAAACCAGATCCAGATATAATTCGAATATCGAAAAAACGGGAATCACCTGTAAAGCGAGTGATACAGGACCCCGATACAATAAGAGTTACGAAGGGTCATGAGTCTCCTTCTAAGAGATTAAGGCAGGAAGCAGAGCCACTAAAAAGGGCAAAAGGTGCGGGAGATTCGCCAAGATTGAGCCAAGCTTCACAATCGAGACCAGATCACTATAAGAGTAGTCCTAACGTCGCTTCAAGACATAAAACTGGTATGTGGCTGTAATTTTCTTAAAATTCATATCAGACTGATGCCACATCTCTTTTTGATTCAAGGATCTCAAAAATTACTTAAATTTTTTATTGAATTTCTCAAGAATCAAAGATGTCGGCTATATTTAAATTTTAGGATAATTGAATATTGGTACACCACCACGCCACGGTTCACTTAAACCGAAAATAAAATCATCATATCAAAATTTCGATCTAGCGGGTACATCGTTCCATAGCTTAATTGGCTAAAGCGCCAAAACGGTCAGTCGGAGACGCGGGTTCGATGCCCGCTTGAGCGGTCAATTTTTGATATGATATTCAAAAATGTTTAGAATTCCTAATGTGTGGGTAACACAAAAATAAAATCGTACATATTGAATATTAGTACTTAATAAAGTACCTGTTGCGCTGGCGGTTGCGGGTTCGATCCCCGCACATGACAAACATTTGTATTGGCCATACAGGTGTTTGCGGTGTTTGTGTTGTTGTGGTGTCTGGGTGTTAAGCCGTCGGTTCCAGTTGTTACACCTGATAGCGATCGTTACTCATAGTAGGTAATATATCCGCCAACCCGCATTGGAGCAGCGTGGTGGATTAAGCTCTGATCCTTCTCCTACATGGGGAAAGAGGCCTATGCCCAGTAGTGAGATATTACAGGTTGAAGCGACCTAATAAAGTTAACATTTGTATTTTCCAGAATCACCAAACAAAAGAGAAGAACGCAAATCGGCAACCTACTCCCGCAGCGACTCTAAACGCCAGGAGTCTGTGGACAGGAAGATGTACACTGCCAGTTCTGAGTCTGAGTTATTTGAATGTGCGATCCTCCCCATATTCCACAAACTCCTCACTGAGAGACACAAGAGCCAACCCCATGGCCTGAACTTAAGTTATGGTGTCAGCTGTCCGAATATATCAATTAAGTGTGATATTGTGGAATACTTATAAATATCAATATAGTGTTCAGTTTTATGATAATTGGGGACTTGGACTACGAAGTTACTACTTGGTAATAACCAAAATACATGATAATCTTTGTGTGAGTGTAAGTATGAAAACTAAGTCCCGAAAACAAGGGTTCAGGTGTTTACGTGTTTGTGGGTGGTTGGTGATTTGTTAAGTGTTTTGATATTTAATGTCTACGACTATCTTTAGTCTAATAACTCAAATTCTGGTTTACGAATTACTAAAAACTATCTTAGTATACATGTTACTATTTACTTAAACGCTAATAGGAACAATTTAACATATGACAAATTACTTTTGCACATTAAGTAAATGCAAGACCTACCTTCGTTGTATAACTCAGTCTACATGATGTACCTCATAGTATTTTTAATTAACAGTTTAAATGTATTAATAATAAGCAGAAGTTAACTTGACAAAGTTATAAAACTACAATTATGTAATGTTAGTATCACAAAGTATCAGTTTTATTTTTAGCTTAAATATCAATTACATTTTTCTTAAAGTTATGATCATCATCCACATTTCAGCCTATTACAGTCTACTGCTGGACATAGGCCTCCACAAGTTCGCGCCAAAAATGGCGTGAACTCATGTGTGTTGCCCATAGTCACCACGATGGGCAGGCGGGTTGGTGACCGCAGGGCTGGATTTGTCGCACCGAAGACGCTGCTGCCCGTCTTCGGGCTGTGTATTTCAAAGCCAGCAGTGAAAGTGTAACACATAAAATACTACTTTTCTATATAAGATCTGACAGCTTTAAACCTTATCTTTATATCTATAACTTAATAAACACAGGCATGACTTCTTTTAAATATATTATTACAAAAGAAAAGTTATTTATGATATTATATGTATATATACACACTGTTTTTTTTATACGCTTCTAATAGATAATAGATAATTTAATTAAACCAAAAACTAGAAAATTACTAACGGGAAAAGGTATCAAATATTTTTCAAATTTTGTTATTTATTTAGCTAATGTCACAGTAGCTTATTAACATTGTTAAGTTTTAAAACAAGATTTTTGTCTAAAATTCTGTTTTAAAATATAAATTCTAAATTAGAAAATCGTAAATATTATTAATTGATATAGGCACTCAAATAATTTTTAAATATAGTATATAATTAGCGATAATATGATTTTTAGTGTTACAAAATTGACTCGATTTCAAATACAATTGCACAAATGTTTTATTATTTATACAGTTATTGTTTTAAATAAAATTCAATATAGTACTTAATATTTATTTAGCAAATTGATGTAAATGATTTAAGTGAACAATGTTGTTATGTAGTAATAGGTACCTACTAACTCATGAATCCCTTTACGAAATCTGTTCGTCTAATCGCACGTATTAAAGACTTAATAGGAAATAATTATTAATTTAAAATAAATTTTAAGGACGGTAATAAATAATAAATGATTTATTTACACATTGTATTTTTTTTAATGCTTATACCATTTAACAAATTTTATTAAATAAAAATATAACTCGTTTCAAAAGTTGTTACGAGTTCAAATCACCTGTCTTATTTATGATTGAATATTTCAACTGCCTAGGAATGTATATAAATGAGTTAAGTGTTGTATATCGAACAGATAAAAAAAATACATAAAAGTTCTAGTATCATAATCATAAAATCATAATCTTACGAATTTCGTTATTGCTTATTGTTTGCTACACTTACACTGCTTTATCGCTGTTTGAATCTGTCATTTAGTATTTTAATTTAGTGTGCAGTTGAGTATGTTCATATTATCAACAAAACGAAAATTATTAAAATGAATTTCGTTACCAAGCGATACGCTTGAATGCTACAAATGACACTGACATTTGACATCACTACGCAAAATTTGACGTTAGAGCTTTGACGTAATTTTCTTTGACATTGTTTGACACAGTATTTTTCGGCCTCGGTTGAGCTTAGGTTGTGTTTCGAGTACTTTGTGTTTATTATTATTTTGTTTAATGCCGTGTTGTGTTTAATTTCTCGTGGTATACATGTGTTGAGGACATACATCATGCCGGTGTTTCATACAAAGATTATCGAGAGTATTTTGGAGCCAGTAGCTCAACAGGTGAGTCATACTAAATTTAGAAGTTTCTCAGCCGATATAACTTAAATTGAACTGAGACGAGATCAACTTTCATTTTCTATGTGTTAAGAATTAATGATCACGTGAGAAAAGGTAGCTTTTGTAGGCAATTCCTTTATAAATACACGTTTAACTCAACGTGTATTTATAAAAGATAAATAAAGGAGAATTCGCAGATAAAACGTGTAGGTGTGATATAAAGTTTAGTGTTTACGTTTGCTTATATTATCGGTTCTGTGAATTATGTCATCGTTATGAGCGAGAAACTCGTAAAAGAACGAAATCACTATATTTGGCATTGACACACTCATAAAGGTGTTCAGTAGGTTCAAATAACACTTGGAAACCCAATAAAACGCTAAATATATCTCTAATGTATTCAAACTCATTATTGGTTGCTACTATTACATACTGTTATCAGTTTTGTTGCATTAATTGGTACAATTAAGTTAACAAAAAAAAAAAAAAAAAAAAAAACTTTTCGTAAATAAAATAAAAAACTCGGAAAAAAATTCTTAACTATTATTTTTGTGATTATAAAAGAGTTCTTTGTTGCAATTGGTCTCCAAACTTTTTATTTGTTTAAAAAATATAAAACATTAATTTATTATATCCAAAGTTAAATCTTATAGGAATTGGATCACTTAAATATTGTTATTATTTTATTAATTGCACACATTAACATTGGTTCTTTTGTAAAAATTTTCCTTTTTTTAATAATATAAATCCACATCTTATAATTGTCAAAAAATAATTCTTAAGATACAAGTACTATGTACATATCTTTATATCGTAGCCAACCTTAGTAATAACATATGAATCATTAACATTGAAAAGTTTTCCTTGTATAAAAGTATATATAAGCAATTTATGATACTTCCAATTTGGCGTACATGTTACAAATTGAATTGTAATCTTGTAATTTTTCATTTAATATGTACACTATACACAATTAGTCGCCTGTCGTATGTCTTTCCTAAGGTCGGCAACTTAATGGCTGTGTTTTAGATATGAGCTGGCTATTATAGTCAAAAGTTTTTCTTTGTAATAAAAAGTTCTTAACTTTTCACACTCAACAGCCCTCATTAGGATTTTCTCCTGTGTCCGGGGTCAAGCAACACATACAATACTCAAACAAATGCCCCGATCACTACAAACATCTATATGGCTAATTCAAATGTAAAAAATCAGGGATCAACCCGCAACCGCAATAGCCGGTGCTGTGACTACTGTGAAACGCAACAGGGCTGTGACTGCTGTAAAAAGTGTTAGTGATGTTTGTAATAAATGAATATATAAGTAAATAAATATATGAGTATGGGAAAAAAATTTTTTTTTTCTACATTCCTTGTGGGAATAGAGCTTTTAATCCCATAAAGCAGAAATCAGGGTAACTGAAAACTATACCCATAATCTAGTCAAATGCAAAGTTTTTTGTGTCTTTCACAAATTAAGTCATCATATAATAGATTAGGTAATAACTTGCAATGTTTTATTACCTATTGTTTATTTTGTGGAACCGTAACATAGCAATATTGTGGAGTTAAGTAATAGACTATTATGAATGAAAGAAAAGCTATTATGATGATAACTTTATGATTATTCAACCTATAACCCGGCCTTCTGCTCTAGCTTTTGTACATTTGACCACCGTCTTGAATCTGGGTGTAATATTTGTTTATATATTGTTGGCTACCTTGGAAACAGATGACGGTGTGTATATGTTCATCATCATCATCATCATTACTTCAGCCTATCGCAGGCCAATATGTTCATCATCATCATCATTACTTCAGCCTATCGCAGGCCACTGCTGGACATAGACCTCCACAATTTCGCGCCAAAAACGGCGTGAACTCATATGTTTTGCTCATAGTCACCACGCTGGGCAGGCGGGTTCGTATGTATATGTTAAAATTAATTTATTATTCCCAATTTTCAATTCTAAACGAAATAAATCATAAGACTTTGAAAGTAGGTAGTTCGCTTTCAGCCTATATCATCCCACTGCTGGGCATAGGCCTCTTTCTCTATATAGGAGATGGTGTGTAGTTATTTCATATCAAATCTAAGATTTCATTAGAATGATCCTTATTATAGTATCTTATCGCATTCTGTAAGACTAAGCAATAATCCTGCCGAACTTTTTATTGGATTGCATTACAAATTATTGATAAATGAGTTGACAAATTAATAGTCATGAGGGTACAATTTACTATTTTTAAGTGACTCGTTAACCAATGTTTTGGTCTATAATTGTTCATAATGTATATAATGATAAAGTGGGATTTTTTAAAATTAAATATAGGCTATAATAATTACAATCACACCGATCCTTTGTGTTTTCTCTCTATGTAACATTGGTGGAGTCAACTGTGCATTACTGGTACAACTGCAAGCCAGTGAAAAAAACAATCAAGCAAATTAAAAATAAGATATATACAAACAAAGTCTGCTAAATCTTTTTAAAAAATTTGCCGAGTATAGGTAGATGTCAAAGACGGATATTACCATAACCAACGCAGACGAAATCGTTGGTTCGTGCTAGGTTTCAAGCTTAAAAAATTCCGTGATGGCAAACCAACCTCAACATTGCGCCTCAACAGAAAAAGTTATCGACTTTAGTATTCTTGATAAGTTTTCAAGACCGGGTCGTTTGAAAATGATAATAATAATAATAATAAACACTTCACACTCAACGGCCCTCAGTAGGATTTTCTCCTGTGTTTGGGGTCCGGAAACACACACAAGCACAACGCCCAGACCACGACAAACATCTATAATTGTAGTAAAGCTAAATCAAAGTGTCTGGTATTCTTTATAATTTTTTAAGTTCCGTGACTATTGGGTTTTGCAACGCTACCGATATATCGGCAATCTCTAAATGATAGTCGCGGTAAGCTTAACAATAGGTGTTCTTTTAATTATTGTGTTTTTGCCAACAATTTGTTACAACGACTCAATTACGGTAATTAGAATCGCAGCCATTGAAAAAACTCCACATCCGCTTGTGAAACTGTCCACGTTATTTATAATGTGCCCTTCATCTGTTGAAAACAGGGTCTGACTTTGAATACAGGTGAAGGCACTTTGTTTTTACAGTAAATAATAAAAATAATATTATTAAATTCTGCTGTATTTATTTCTGCTACTGAGACATTTTAGGCTACCTACGGAAAGGCATCTTACCTTTCAAAGCGAGTTACAAATGCGTAGTTGTTTAAAGAGATATGGATAGTGTTCTGGAAGGGAACTGAGGATCTGGAATATTAGAGATATCAGTTTCCGATGCATTCAATGTACACAATGTCAAAATTTTCCTAATTAGTCAATTTTGTCACTCTTTTACCCAATAAACTGTTTAATACAAAATCTGCTCTTTAAAATAGACCTTTAATAATCTGGTGACATTCTGAAAAAGTTCACCATTTAAGAGATTATTTTATCGTATTAGAAACGGTAAAGAATCAAAGGGAAACAGTTTAATTAAAGTCATGTCTATTATTTTTTTATCTAAATTATTTCTGGACCGATGATCTACTTAAGATTGCCGGTTGTAGCTGGATGAGATTGCGGACGTTTGGCGCGAACTTGGGGAGGCCGTTGTCCAGACTGCAATAGGCTGAAGTGAGCGAGTGAGTCACTGATTTCTAGCATGAAAAAGTTCGTAATATATCATCAATCATATTTATCAAGTAGACAGTAAATATGACTAACTCAAAACTCGTACGAGTTATATCATTAACAATTGGTTAAGTGTTTTTTGGACAAGGAACGAGTATTAACTAACTAGTCATAAACTAGATCCTGTTTAATTGGGAAATTTCCATCCCAATTAGTAAATTAGACGGTCAGTTCCAATATGACTGACGTAATTGGTCTGCTCTTAATAATCTTACGATTGTAACCTCATTTGAATCCTCATGTTTGGAAGAATAGCAATAATAAAAACGTATTTTTTTTCTATTTTAACGTTTCATATTCGGAATAAAATCGATTAATGGTGTTCGATACTTTTTCCATGTGGATCGTATTTAAAAAATCCTATGAAATTTTTGGGTATAATCATATTCTATAATAATCGACATAGGGCACAGAAGAAAATTTCCTGCTCAAAATATGGAGCACCTCGACCTTACAGAAGTTCACAAGATCAAAGCTAAATGATACTGTTTTCAAGCAGTGTTGTGTTCCTCTTAGTGAGTTAGGTGACTAGAGCTACTGGGGGGAATAGGGGATAGGGTCGGCAACGCGCTTGCGATGCTTCTGGTGTTGCAGATGTCCATAAAGTACGGTAATCGCTTACCATCAGGCAAATCGTACACTCGTTTGCCGAGCTAGTTGTATATATATGAAAAAAAAAATCTTCGATCTTTCGTTTTAAACATGACATTGACTACAAATAAAAACTTGTCATCTAAAATTCTTATCATAACAGCGGCACTGGTTCAGGCAAAACAATGCCGTCAGCAACATAATCAAAACAATCCAGACAAAAGCGAATACAAATAATCACCCTGACCTTGCGAATACGCGAAAAATAGTTTAAACAGAGAATTGAATAAATAAATCCAAATCAGCCGATCTATGCAAACATTTGAATCATCTTAAATTTATCTCTTATTCAGCAAAACCAAAAAGAAAATTGGTTGTCTGTAAAGTTGGTTTACGGACGATAGTTTAACGTGACAACGTCGATCGTAACGGGACAATGAGTCATCCTTTTTCTTGCATGCAGCCGGCGCTCATCAATTTATTAGACGTTGTCACGTCAAAAAATAATAATTGTGTTTGCTGGCAAATGAAAAAAACCGACTTCAATTACATCGACTAGTAATACAATGTCGGGAGACGAAAAAATAGTCAAATAAATACGCATTATCAAAGATAAAAATTGTAATCAGATCTCGATGAAATTTATGTTTTGGTATTTATATAATGATTTTATGTAAAGAATAAAGGATATATGTAAAAGTACAAATCTGTATATGGAATAAATAAATATATAAATAAAATTAAAAACAAATCTATGCTAAATTAAATTGAATAGTGGAGGATAATTAAGTTAATAATAAATAAAAATTTAGGAACTGTAAAATTTTATTTTATTAATTATATATTTTTTAATTTTAGAAAAAAAGGTAAATATATATTAAACTAGCTGACCCGGCGAACTTCGTATCGCCTAACACAAACTTTATCGTATGGTATTAAAGTTCAAATTGACTTTTAAGTATTATCACAAATATTTTGTATGGGAGTATAGAAAAGTGTTGTTTTTAGACTTTTTCAGTAAATTTATTTTTTTTTAGAATTTTTCTCTCCGTAAGAACCATCCTCGTATTTCAAGGAATATTTTAAAAAAAGAATTAGCGAAATCGGTCCAACCGTTCTCGAGTTTTGCGCTTAGCAACACATTCAGCGACTCATTTTTATATTATAGATAATCATTTTCAATCATGGTAATAGTTTGTTTTGTGATGACCAAAATATGACACCAGTTTAGCATCAATTTTATACCATAGCAGTGTTGAGAAAAAGTCTTGTTACGCTTTTTTCGATATCGCTCCCATCTCGGTGCGTGTACCGCGCGATAAGGGACTTCGTTCCAAAAGCAGGTGCCACAATTCATAACATTGCTAATTTTAACCGTTGACTCACAACTGGCCGTTTGCTACAAACGTTGGCGCCTAAATTTAAAACTAGAAGCTGTGAACTTCTTTCGTAATATCTTGCGTTATTTTTTGAACGATGGATCGCCCACGGACAGTCAATATTGTTTCATTGTCGTTTCTTTTATTGAACAAATGTTTTAGTCAGAATAATCTTTGGAAACTTTTCCGTAATATTATTTTGTCTGACTTAAAAAGTTATAGTGTAAAATTTATGTAGGTCTTAATGTCTGGTCCAGATTGGTAATGTGTTGTATAGTGTAACAATAGTAAGGTTAATAATGTGATTGTTATTTACAGTTTTAAAAACGATTGTGCTGTAGACCACACGACTGAAGTAAAACTTTTTTATCTCCATCTAACTTATATCTCTTCTCAACTTCTGTTCGCCTCGCCCTGTCACACTTTTCGTAACGCTCTCGTCACGTATTCACCAGCTTACTCCCCAAGACAAGCATGCGTAAAGAAGTTTTACTTCAACAATAATAATATTTTTTTATTGTGCACCAGAAAACATTAAAATAACTTACAAAGGCAAGAAAAAGTACTTAAGGCGACCTTATCCCAGTTTACTATTAGTACAGATTTGGTATTCTACTAACTGACCATCGTATATCTCATTGAAATGGCAGATCAGTGTTTTTTTTAATTTTTAATTCTTTTTTTGTTAGCAAGGGGATCCCGGGGTCGCTGCCATGATAAGGAAACCAGGATCTGAGGATGGCATCTTCGAAAATCTTAGTGGCGACTAGTGCGTTTGTTAAATTTTTGTCGTCCAATTACGTTGTATTATTTGTCGATGTAATTAAAGTCGGTATTTTTCGTTTACTAGCAAACACAGTTATTCATGTAATTTTTCTACTATCACATACGTGTATTAAAAGGAAGCTTTACTATGATTTAGTTTGACAGTTTTAGTATTCCACTAACTCAACCACTTGCCATCGTATGTCTTATCGAAATGTTAAGTGTGTCCTTCATATAAATGTGTAATAGATCATTACTCACATATGCCAGGGAAGTTTATTATATCTCTTTAGTGATGTACAAAAATATACAAACCGTAAATGATTAGTTGGACCGATGATCTACGTAAGATTGCCGGTGTAGGCTGGATGAGGATTGCGGAAAACCGGTATGTCTGGCGCGAACTTAGTGAGTCCTATGTCCAGCAGTGGACTGCAATAGGCTGAACTGATTGATCGACTGACTGAAATGATTATGAATAAGTCAAATAATAATGTCTTCAGTAACGTGGTACCTATAAGCTAAGCAACAGCCTCCGAAATTGCTTACTAGAGATTGAATTTTCACGCAAGCTCCATACAAATCGTGTGTTTGATTTGAAAACGGCCGTATGAGACTTAAGACTCCTCGAGTCCTGAATAATGTCTTTGTACGTACATATGTATGTATGTATGTATGTAAGTATGGCTGTCTGTGTTAAGAGTCTCTCGAATAGGAACAGGGTCAATTATCTGAAATTACCGCAGTAACCGGTCGGATCCACCGGGAACAGACGAGAATAGAACTGCATAACTGTATACAAAATAATTTAAAATAGTCCAGCGCTGACCGTAGATTAAAAAGTCCTACCCGTATTTTTAACTGACTTCTAAAAAAAGAGGTTCTCAATTCGATTTCTTTAAAATGTATTTTATTTTGTTACCTTAGAACTTTTGGCTGGGTGGACCGATTTCGATGATTATCTTTTAATCAAAAGGTGGTGCGTGTTATATGGTCCCATTAAAATTTAATCGAGACCTAACTAGTACTTTCCGAGTTATATCGAATAATGCGTATTTACTTGACTATTAAACCGCGTAACTTTGCATTGGGATAAATAAAACTACTTACAAAGATTTATAAAAATATATTATAATTATCGAACGATATAATAATAATAGCATACTGCAATAATAAAAACAGTCAACATAAATAATATAATTAATAATATATTGTTAATATAAATCATAAAGAAGAATTCAAAATACAAATTCTTGACACCTATCAAAAAATATTATTATAAAAAATTAAAAAACATTAAATGAGGTTTGATATATTATTCTAATATAAAAACTTCTTATTAAAAAGATTTGTATATGTGTGGATACGCCACAGTAAGTTACATCAACATAAACCTGTGTAAAACATGACTTAAAACTCTCACAAGGAACATATGAACTCCAGGGAGACGTGATGAATCATAATTTAACTGAATCATAGTTTACACATAATTCTTTACATCTATCTAAGCATTCTATCTAGTCTGTTAATCCCGTTGCAATGGTGCCAAGAGAAGTTTGCGGCTGTCTGGATCTTTAGATATATTACATGATAGATGTATGTAAATTATTGATAAGTGGTTCAGTAGTGGTATGAAGGTGAATTGTGCGTTCTCAAACAAAAAAAAAGTGTGTGTGTACTTATGTACGCACGTAAGAAGTTATACTTCATTGGCTAGCTAACTTGACGTTGCCAACTTCTTTGCTGACTAGCTAACTTCAGGGTGTCGTTTATTTGTAACATTGTGTGCGCGCATCGTAAAAATTTAACTGAGGTAGGGCACAGCAGGAATTTCCTGCTCAAAATATGGAGCAGCCCGACTGGGGTAGTACCTCGACCTTACAGAAGATCACAGCTAAATAATACTGTTTTCAAGCAGTATTGTGTTCCTGTTGGTGAATAAGGCGACCAGAGCTCCTGGGGGATTGGGGATTGGGTCGGCAACGCGCTTGCGATGCTTCTGGTGTTGCAGACGTCTATAAGCTACGGTAATCGCTTACCATCAGGAGAGCCGTACGCTTGTTTGCCGAACTAGTGACATAAAAAAAAAATTACTCAGATCATTTCCTCCTAACGCGTAAAAAGAAGTATAACTTCAAAAAAACTTCAATTTACATCAACAAATATAAAACAGTCCACATTATTGGGAATCACTGAAAAACTACTCATCAGATTTAGTTCAAATTTATACGGGATCATACGACTATGAAAAAATCATTAAAAATCGATTCACCGAATATTAAAAAGAATAATTAAAAATCGATATATATTATATTTAATAAGTGAAGCAAAAACTTTGTACCCCTTTTTACGAAAATTGTCGGACGGAGGAGTATGAAATTTCGCACATTCATAGTTTATATAGAGAAGGTGGATATGCTATGTGGTTACGGAATAAAAGAATATAATAAAATAGCCTCTTATAGCCTCTCTTTCCGTGGGTGTCGTAAGAGGCGACTAAGGGATAACACAGTTCCACGACTACCTTGTATCTAACTCAAAAAGCCGACCGATGGCGGGATAACCATCCAACTGCTGGCTTTGATATTCACAGGCCGAAGGAAGAAGGAACTAAGAACAGCGTCTTCGGTGCGACAAAGCCAGCCCTGCGGTCACCACCCGTCTGCCCAGCGTGGTGACTATGGACAACACATGAGTTCACGCCATTTTTGGCGCAAACTTGTGGAGGCCTATGTCCAGCAGTGGGCTGAACTGATAGAGAACGAGTGCAGAATTCTAATATATTTTTTAAAATTATGAATAGAAAATACATTAAATCATTTAAATAAAAAAAAAAAAAAAAAAAAAAAAAAAAAAAAACATTACATACACTAATGTATTTGACACACGCGTCAATGAAATTGAGAATAGATTATATACTATAGATTAATATTTTTTTTTGTGTTTACTGAATGTCAAACATAATAACTAATCTATGTATGTTGAAACTTATAATTTTAAATTAATTATGGTCGAATCTCGTCGACTGGGCGACCACTATTAGCTATCAAAGCGTTCTCTTCCAGACAACCTAACCATAAATAGTATTTGAAATTTAACAAAGACATCGTAGGTTTAATTGAAACGTAACCCGCACAATTATGTAATTTCTATTGTTTTCATATCCCATGACGTCTATTGTTTGGTAGTGCACCGGTCCTCAACAGCGTGAAACAATTACAACTCCAAAGAACGTTAAATGTTCCAACATTTAACAAATGAAACGTAAAAATAATGATTTATTTCTTAATACGCTTCCGACTGTAATATTCCACAGCTGGGCATAGGCCTCTTTAACCATGTAGGAGGAGGATCAGAGCTAATCCACCACGCCGCTCCAATGCGGGTTGGCGGATATATTCCCTACTATGAGTAACGATCGCTATCAGGTGTACATGATAACAACCGGCACCGACACCTTAACGTGTTCTCCGAGGCACGGTGGGGAGACCTACAAAAACTGCACAAACACCCAGACCACGGCAACCATCTGTATGGCTAATACAAACTTTGGACCAACGCGGTACTATAATAATTTTATGTATTTTTACAATATCGGGTATAAATTAAGGCACGTGTCAAAGTCAACAGCGAGTCTCGTGCAACACTGTTGGAAGCCATTAATCTGAATGAATGAATGACATTCGGTAAAATTTTCTTTAATTTTAAACATAATATTACTTAATCCTCAAATTTTTGCTTCCAATCTTTCCTATCGAGAGTTAGTTGAGGCGTCTGTGTTTGTGCTGTGTTCGTTTACGGGTTAAATTAAAAAAAAAAAAAAAAATAATAAACAGGCGTGGTTTCGCAGGATACCAGATAGAAACGAAGCTCCTATTAAAAAATGTTAATTTCAAGATCTATTTATTCTAATAATTATTCGGGTATATATTATGATTTTTTATTGAAAAAATTAAACAAAAAAAACCACTTTACTAAATTATTTTAAGACCTTTATTTTATTTACGATGATTTATAAAAATATATAATAATCGACGTGGACACTGACGAAGGGACTGGTCCACAAGTTTAAAGTCGCTCAACGTGCAATGGAACGGGCTATGCTTGGGGTCTCTCTCAAAGACAGGATTAGAAATAAGACTATCCGCGAGAGAACGAAAGTAACCGACATAGCCCACAGAATTAGCAAGTTGAAGTGGCAGTGGGCTGGTCATCTGTGTCGCAGGACCGATGGCCGTTGGAGTAGACGGGTCCTAGAGTGGAGACCACGTCTTGGCAAACGCAGTGTGGGACGTCCTCCGGCCCGTTGGACCGACGATCTGCGTAAAGATTGCCGGTGTAGGCTGGATGAGGATTGCGGAAGACCGGGATGTGTGGCGCGAACTTGGGGAGGCCTATGTCCAGCAGTGGACTGCGATAGGCTGAAGTAAGTGATAATAATCATCGAATGATATAATAATAATAGCAAACTGCAATAATAGTATGCCTTTTTTAACGTTATGGACGTTTTGTGCCGGCTAGGATACCCCTACGCAACGCCCCATAAGGAACTTCGTTCCAAAAAAAGATAATTTTTGAAGAGACTATAACGGTATAGAGGTTACAATCATAGGTTTTTGTTGTATTCTCGCTAATGACAAATGTATGTTTCTATAAACGGTCAGTTTTAGTATTCTAACTCTGAATTTTCTTACTAGTGAAAGAATTTTGACGTAAGCTACATACAAATTGTGCCAAAAGTCTATCGCTAGTGGACAAAACCACAGATAGATCTATAAATTATTGAAAGCAGTCGTTTTTTTATTATCAATATATAACTAAGTCGGCAAATAAGCGTACGGCTCACCTGATGGTAAGCGATTACCGTAGCCTATAGATACCTGCAACACCATAAGCATCGCAAGCGCGTTGCCGACCCAATCCCCAATCCCCCCAGGAGCTCTGGTCTTACTCACCCCAGGAACACAACACTGCTTGAAAGCGGTATTATTTAGCTGTGATCTTCTGTAAGGTCGAGATACTACCCCAGTCGGGCTGCTCCATTATTTGAGCAGGAAATTTCTTGCTGTGCCCTACCATAGTAAAAATTCGTAATTCATTTATTGCATCTTTGTCTAGTCTGAGCGTTTGTGTTTATTTTGTTTAGACTTCAATATATATTACTAGGGGACGATGAAAGTGAGGAATTAATTTTTTAAAGTTCGAGAAACACAGTATTGAAGCAATATTATCTTTCGCAGTAATTAACAAAGTTTCCACTTAATAGTGAGTCTCGACGCTCGACTTTGATCTTTTCTTGAAATATAATTAATAACATGTTACTAATTTTGTACTAAAATACAGTTTAAATATTATTTTTCAAAAGAGTAACTGCGGAGTTTCTTGCCGATTCCTCTCTGCAGAATCTACATTCCGAATCGGTGGTAGCTTTACTTCTACAAATATAATAATTGATATTTAAAGTTTTAATTTGTAAAATGACGATTCGAAAGTGCTCTTGGAGCCTATTTGAATTAAACTGTTTTTGATTTTGATTTAACTTTTAAAACACTTCTAAAATTAAAGAAAGAAATAATGTAGAACTTATAGTTTTTGTTATATTTTTATGTAGAGAGACGCTTTTGTCAATTTTTAAACGAAACTTTTTTAATTAAATTTTATACCCGTAATTTTAACCTTTCCGGACGTTCGAAAACAAATTCAAAACATTTAAAAGTGTTTGAATATGAAACACACGAATTGTGAATGTGCTTATTTACGTTTGAATGTGTTAGATTCAAAAACTCTGCTATCTTTAATCTTCTAATATATAAAATTCTCGTGTCATGGTGTTAAACATTGAACTCCTCCGAAACGGCTCAACTGATTTTAATAAAATTTTGTGGGCATATAGGGTAGGTCTGAGAATCGGCCAAATTCTATTTTTCATCCCGCTAAGTTATAACGGGGGGGGGGGAGGGTGAGGAAGTTACTAACTTATATGGCAAAACAACGCTTGCGGGGTCAGCTAGTAAAAATACAAAAACATGCCAGTTAACTAGTTTACGTACATTCTAGATCATACATTCAGATGATGTATCATCGGATACATGTTCGAAATCGTTTCATCAGTTTGAAGCAGAGATCTGGATTACATTGTCTTACGGTTTTGTGTCTAAATTCGCTTAATCGATGTTAGAAAAACCAAAACAAATTAGCTACCATCAAACCTGATTGAGAGTATTACACCAATTAATTTAAAAAATAAACTTAAAAATTACTTTCTTGATACTATTGTGACTTGATATATTTGGTTGAATTTTCAGTCCCAGCTTGCTTCTAATAGGAGGGTGGGCAAAACTGTGATTATTTTATATATATTTTTTTGGTTCATGATCACATCACAGCACCGTTTCGCAGTCCACTACTGGACATAGGCCTCCACAAGTTCACAACAAAAATGGCGTGAACTCACGTATTTTGCCCATAATTACCACGCTGGGCGGGTTGGTGACCGCAGGGCTGGCTTTGTCGCACCGAAGACGCTGCTGCCCGTCTTCGTCCTGTGTATTTCAAAGCCAGCAGTTGAATTGCATTTTGGTTCATTAGTTATTAGTAAATAGTAATGTCATAAACCTGCGTGGTTTTTTAATGCTATTTATAATAAATAAGTACAGTATTGTTTATTTGATAAATAAATTAAAACAAAAACTGGTTGTTGATATACAAAAACATTTCAAGTAAGTAATATATATATATTGTATTGGAGAACGTAGCGCAGGACACGAAAAAAGAAAAGAAGAGAAATAGAATAGAGTAAGGAAATTGAGTAATATAACTATAGGAGGCGATAGATGAAATGTTGTGATTACCACCGGTTATTTCTTATACATTACTAGTTAGGTTAGCTTATAAGGTGTACAGAGCAGCGACAAAGAATAAGAAAATCGAGAGAGATGTGTTTGCGTTTTTATGTGATTTTAACCTACTTCCAAAAAAGGAGGAGATTCTCAATTCGACTGTATTTTGTAAACGACTGGGTGGAATGATTCGTTTTTTTTTTTTAAATCGAAAAGTGATGCGTGATTTTTTGAATAATCTTTGATAACGCGTATTTACTTACTATTTTTTCGTCAACTCTGTCGATGTAATTGAAGTTGGTTTTTTTTTCGTTTGCGAGCAAACACAATTATATTTAGTCTGAATCGTTTGCCGTTAAAAAAAAATCGGATTATCCTTGTTCTCGCCATTTATTTTTGATTGTATGCTAGTAAGCATCGGAGCTAGATGTGTTTGAGCTGTATTCGATATCCCGTAACTACACATTATCGATCAAAATAAATGAAACAATAACTTCGCTCATTTAGAAAATTAATCGCAGCAGACATCCCATAAATGATATTTATAAATGATCCCATACTAATTTATTTTCTCTCAACGCCATAAAAAGATAGTCTTAAAGTATTAGATATTAAAAACGTGTACGAGATTTATTTTAAATAATTTTCCTCAGCAAAGTTACACATAGCTAAAATTGGTTGCTTAAATCCTTTTCCTTTGCCCTAACACCCTATTGTGTTCGGCTTATGATGCCTTGTATCCTTTGTCGCGGCTTCCGTCATTTCCCTGACGTGACCTGTTTGCTTAAGGCTTTGCTTTAAATAATAGTAGTCTTGATATTCATTTGTAGTACTACTTCTTGATATTTTTTGTTAAGTCCCTATAACTTTGGAAACCTCTGTTGAACACTATTATTTATATGTAAAACGGGATATTCACGATAGAATATCGATAGTTTTAAAATAACAATCGCTGTATGTCCCTTAGAATCAAAAATTTCCTATTGATGGTCGTTAGGAGTTTCTAATATTGTAACACAGCTGGAAATGCTTTAACTGAGGGCCCAGTAGGGAGTATCCTGCTTAAAATCTGGAGCAGCCCGACTGGGGAAGAATCTCGATCTTACAGAAGATCACAGCTAAATAACATTGCTTTCAAATGGTGTTGTGTTTCTGTGATGAGTTAGGTGACCACAGCTCTTGAGGTGAATTAGGGGTGCGGTCGGCAATGCGCCTGCGATGCTTTCGGTGTTGCTGGCGACTACGGTAATCGCTTATCATCAGGTGAGCCGTACGCTTGTTTGTCGACCTAGTTGTATAAAAAAAAATACTCGCCTGTACATTTACATGATATGCCTGATTATCAAGAACTAAAAGTGACCAGCGAAAAATATGGTAAATTGCTCGTTTTACATATAAAAAACTAGCTGACCCGTTAATCCCCCCCCCCTGTAATATAAGGGTATGAAAAATAGATGTCAGATTCTCAGACCTACCCGATATGCACACAAAATTTCATAAATATCGGTCTAGACGTTTCGGAGTCATATGGTAACTAACATTGTGACACGAGAATCTTCTATTAGATGTAGTTAAAATCGGCTTAATAGCTTGTTTCCTTAGAGACGACAATAAAACAAGTCATTCCTCTTTACGATATTACTGTAAATGTCGCAAACGATTGTCGAACGCAAGTCGCCCTTGTCCTTATTTTTTCTCGCCATCTGTTCGTCGGCTCCCACGCGTCGGACCTGTGGAAATAACGCCTGTATCATCGTTGTACTTAGGGCTGGCGACTGTTGTGTAATGTGCTTGGGTAAAATGACACAGTGCAATATTTTCGCTGTAGTTTAAAAAGGTGCTGTTAAATACGTCACACGTTAAAGGGCTAGATGGTCGAGGAAGTGTGACATTGTCTCATATGGGGTGGGGAATTGTCCAAATTTTGTGATATCATATGTAATTATTAAAACATGATATTTTTAATATATTGTTATTAACAATTGACTTAAAAATTTAATATTTAATTGTTTCTAACTGAAATTTTGCTGTCGAATCTGAAGTGCAAAATATGTGACGTCACACTAGGTAGGGAGTCCCATAAATTTGACGTAGCGAGAGGTCTAAAAATTGGGAAATTGTGTAGCGTGATTTATGGATGGCCCCAAAGTAATCATTGCATCCTCTCCTAGCAATGCTTGTGACTTGCTCAGCGTGGAAATTTATGTTTTTGTTAACCTTAATTTTGCTAACCTTAATTAGGTTTAAATTTTATGCGTATATACACTATCTGAGAAATCCCAACCAAACCGCTTCAAGGAGTTAAACGCCTATGTCATGTAAATCACCCGTAAAATCTCATCATCTTCATCATTTCAGCCTATTGCAGTCCACTGCTGGAAATAGGTCTCCACAAGTTCGTGCCAAAAAGACGTGAACTTATGTGTTTTGCCCATAGTCACCACACTAGGCAGGCGGGTTGGTGACCGCAGGGCTGCCTTTGTCGCACCGAAGACGCTGCTGGCCGTTTTCGGTCTGTGTATTTCAAAGCCAGCAGTGGATGGCTATCCCGCCATTGGTCGGCTTTCCAAATTCCAAGGTGGTAGTGAAACTGTGTTGTCCATTAGTCGCCTCTTACGACACCCACGGGAAGAAAGGGGGTGGCTATATTCTTACTGTCGTAACCACACAATCATCTACATCATAATACAATCTATACAAACATTATCGCAAGCTGGCATCGAATCTGCGACTACTATTGCAATAACTAGTTGCCATAGTAACTACGCCAACGCGTCATTATTCCCTTCATTTATTCTCTGGGTTATATGGCGATTGTAATAATTATATTACAATCATAGTATAATGTAATAATATACTTGACATTACCTTGACATTCACTTAATATACGAGTTGCTGTAGTCCTATAACAAAATAAAGAACAATCACGAAAATACTTAGAATAATTAATAATACTAGCAATACCCGTGCGAATAATTCACACTAAATAAGTATAATAATTATCACTATACATAATAACAAAAAAGTATTTATACGTGAGTTGATTTGAAATTGAACAAAAAATTTACTGTTCGTCAATCATGTTGACGTTGTGTCTCAATGTATATCGACATAATTATATAATTTTAATAATTAATTAATTTACAATAAAAAACAATAACAGATTTTTAGTTGTGGGCGTTGGTAGAGCAAGCAATTATCTCTAAAATGATATACAAATATGTGGAGTAATTTTGAGGCTTTTTCTAAAAATGGAGACAAACATCTTAAACCCTAGCATATTAATATAAATGATTCGACAAATTTAATAATTTAAATGAAACAATTGATGAAATGAAACTTATCTGTACACAGCGATGTTCCAATTTATTAATTAATTATTCTTTACTAGCTGTGTCCGTGACTTCGTCCGCATGGAATTTAACAAAACAGTTGTTGTTCAGTTCGTAATGTTATAAAATAAATAAATTTCTAAAATAAAAGTAGACAAAGTTTCTCCTTATTACATCGGCTATCTGCCAGTGTAAGTTCCGTCAAAATCGGTCCAGCCGTTTCAGAGATTAGCCGGAACAAACAGACAGACAAAAATTGTATACATCCATATGCAATTAGTAAAAAGCGGTTATTTTAATATTACAAACAGACACCCCAATTTTATTTATTTTGTATAGATGTAACAGTCAGGCGCTGCATTGCGACTGTCACGCTGGTGGTTGCGGGTTTGCATTTATATTGGCCGTATAAAGTTTGTCGTGGTCTGGGCGTTTGTGCTTGTGTATTGTGTGTGTGTCCTGTCCTGTGTCTAGGGTCCGTAACCCTAGACACAGGAGTGAATACTAGTCCGCTTAGTGTGAGAAAAAATACTTTAATAATATATTATAAGTTTGTATAGACTAACGCTAGAATCGTTGTAGGCCAAGGGCGGTCGTACTGCGACATTTCAGCGAGGTCGGGAAAGCTCTCGGTCCCCAAATCTATAGGGAATTATGAAATTTTTCATTAACTTTATTAAACATTTCTATTGTAGCCTTTTTTACTTTTTTGTTCTAAATGAATATTGAGGAAGATAATATGAGAAACTGTCCAAAGTTAAATTGATTAGGTCATACACAAAACGATCTAATTTATGATTCAAATCAAATCAATAGATTTGAATTGGTTTATAATTATTTAAACAATAAAACCACATTACCATTATTGATTTTGTTTTCGAGTGATTGCTTCAACCCACTGATTCCATTGATTCAACATACAAAATTTTTTAAAACAACATTCTAAGCTATATTTTGTAGGTATATAGCTTTTATTATGAATTTATTAGGTAGGGCACAGCAAGACATATCCTGTTCAAAATCTGGAGCAGCTCGACTGGGGTAGTACCTCGACCTTACAGAAGATCACAGCTAAATAATGCTGCTCTAAAGCAGTGTTGTGTTCCTGTGGTGAGTGAGGTGACCAGATGCTCCTGGGAAGGGCCGGGACTGGTGTCGGCTACACGCTTGAAATGCTCCTGGTGTTGCAGGCGTGTGGTATCTGCTTACAATCAAGCTTACCGTGTGATTATTTGTTTAAGAATAAAAATAAAAAGTCCAGGAATACCAACCCACCACGCTCGTGATACGTAAGTCGTGTGAGCGTGACACAGGCTAGCGTCGTGACCGCAACTTGAATGGCTAATGGGATATAATTGGAAACATTTTATACGTCTACTTTATCTAATATATAAAATTCTCGTGTCGCGGTGTTTGTAGTTAAACTCCTCCGAAACGGCTTGACCGATTCTCATGAAATTTTGTGTGAATATTGGGTATGTCTTAGAATCGAACAACATCTGTCTTTCATACCCCTAAGTTATAAGTGGGGGGGGGGGGTATTAAAAGGTTTATAACGTACGTATATGGTAAAAACGTTTGCGGGGTCAGCTAGTACATATATATTATACGTATTTTATATGCGCCTAACGTAGATGTGTCATCTGAAGATGCCTAGACATCGGAGGTGTGAAATACACATTTTGTGTGTGTATTTCAAGTGTTTCTTTTATATTTAAGATTTAAATTATGTGTACAAATCGAAATTATATAATTTTTATAGTAAAGAAATCTTAAATATTATAAATAAGTATGTAAGTTTGTAAGAATGCGTTAATGAATGGTTTTTTTCACTCATAGAAATAAACTATTGAATTGATCGTAATGAAATATGTTACATAAACGGCTGAAGATACACGCAGATTTTCGCACATATTTTATATATCTAAGACTAGCCTTGTTCCGCTCTTTTGCTTGCGTTAATGTAAGAAAAAAAAGATACTAAAATGTTACCTATATAGCCTGTTGCCTTCCTGGGGAAATGGATCAAAACAAAAATAATTCTTCATTTTGAACCGGTAATTTTTGAGATTAGCGAGTGCAAACAAAAAAACAAACTCATGAGCTTTATATAATACTAGCTGACCCGGCGAACTTCGTATCGCCTAACAGTGACTTTTAAGTATTATCACAAATCTTTTGTATGGGAGTATAGAAAAGTGTTGTTTTTAGACTTTTTCAGGAAATTTAATTTTTTTTTTTAAATTTTTCTCTCCGTAAGAACCATCCTCGTACTTCAAGTAATATTTAAAAAAAAGAATTAGCGAAATCGGTCCAACCGTCCTCGAGTTTTGCGCTTAGCAACACATTCAGCGATTCATTTTTATATTATAGATTACTAGCTGTGTCCCGCAGTTTCACATGCGTAAATGTAAATAAAAATAGCCTATAGCCTTCCTTGTTAAATGGGCTATCCAACACTATAATAATTTTTCATTTCGGACCACTAAAAAATTAAAAAAAAAAAATTAAGTAATGTACTCGTGACTTGAGATAGTGACTTTACATGTTCAACGTGATTCTTTATATTGGCAAAACTTTTTTATTTATTAACCAAAGCTACGCTTGAAATGAAACAAACACTAAATGTTAAGTGAAGGTTACCACGATATATTAGTGAAAACAACATCTAAATCGGATAAGCCGTTTCTGAGATTAGCGTGCACAAACGCACAGACAAACAGACAAAAATTCTAACAAAATTTGTTTTAGGTACGCAAATGCGTTCATAAAGGTACCAATAATATTTATTCTCATGATATCTTCCATATACAGACAGTAATCCGTGACATTTTTATTATATATGTATTGATTCATTCATTCCTTGTTATATTTTGCTACGCGTACATTGCTTTTGATTTTATTTTGTATATAAATAAAAACGAATTTTGCTAAGCGACTCGAGAATCGGCCAATTCGGCTATTTTTTTTTTTTTGTATGTTCCTTAAAACCCACGAAAGGTTTTAATACTTATAAAATTAAAAAAAAAAATACTGTCAACTTTTGACAGAACGAAGTCTGTCCGGACAGCTAGTCATTTAAAAAAAAGTTACTGGGGACTACAAAGATGTCGCTAACCTCGGGAACTACTGGTTGGGATTAAAAACATTAAGTTTGTGTAGGACAGTCCATTTCTCGAGGTAGGCTAGGCTATATAATATTTTAGTACATATTTTCCTTAAATTAACGCAAGTGAAACCGCGGTGCATAACAAGTTCTCAATATTTGTAAATTTCTTACCGCTGCTACCATACCGTGTCCTATGCCCAAATGTTTGAAAGAAATCACTCTTATAAGCGATAAGGTCGGCTTTGTACACTTTTTGGTGTACAGAATGAGGAATAATGACGATATCTGGCTTTCCTTAATAATCACGGTATTAACAGCCACCCTCGTCTTAATCCCCTCTTCCAAGAAATTTCACGTCACCCCATTTGTATGACTTTTGCGCCCTCCGATATTGCAGGAGCTACTCAAACAATGAGTCAGATATGTGTCCAAATTTCGCAGTTTTGCTTAACTTCTTGACTAAAAACTGCAAAATGTAAGTAAAATTTGCAAAAATAGGAATTTATGCCAAATTAAATTATTTGAAATTAAATGAAATAAAAGTAATTTTGTTGTATGTCACAGGTTTGATTCCCGCCTGAGTCCTAGTGTAACATTTATATTTATATACATATTTACTAGCTGAGCATGCGACTTCGTCCGCGTCGAATTTAAAATTAAATATTGTTCAGTTTACTGAGATATAAAATAAATAAATTTCTAAAATAAAAGCCTAAGTTACTCCTTATTACATCAGCTATCTGTTAGTGAAAGTCCCGTCAAAATCGGTCCAATTGTTTCAGAGATTAGCAGGAACAGAAATACCTATAAATATTAGACTACCATTTTTTGACAAAACACATCAGATGTTTCACAGCTAGGAACATTTTGTATTGGAAAATTGAATATTCGTTTTTGATATTTTCCATTTGTTATTATTTATCTCTCACCGTTTAAACCTTGCCTGAACTTCCCCAAACTTTCAAGATCAAAATCAGCCAAATCGGTCCAACCATTCTCGAGTTTTAGCGTGACAAACGAACATCATTGATTTTTTATACTAGACTAGACTAGATGACCCGGTGAACTTCGTATCAGACAGATATTTGTGAAAAATATGGACAAAACAATTCCTGAACGCACCTATAAATATTTGACAACCAAGTGACAATTTTTTTTGACAACTGACATCAGATGTGTCACAGCTAGGAACATTTTGTATTGGAAAATTAAATTGTCGTTTTTAGTATTATCCCTTACCTTTTATTTATGTTTCTCACCGTTTAAACCTTCCCTGAACTTCCACAAATATTTCAAGATTAAAATATGCCAAATCGGCCGAACCATTAAAGACGTTTAGAGAGACAAACGAACAGCAATTGACTTATATATATAGATTTAGTTAGGAAGTATTTCTGCGTAGACATTACACCAGCTTTCCTTTTTTAGTTTTTTCATGATTCTATTCTATTCACTATTTTTTTTTCTACTTTCCTACTTGGTTCCCAATTACATTAATATTATAATTATTATTACTAGTCGTCTATTGGTCGAATTCGACCATAATTAAAACCAATCAACCAATACCAAGACCAATATTCCATAATTTAAAAAAAACCGATATTCCATAATAAAAAAAAAAAAAACAGTATTCTGCACTCCTCTATACATACTATAAGTGTACGATATTTCATACTCATCCGTTCGCGCAATTTTCGTAAAAAGGGGTAAAAAGTTTTTGCTTCACGTGTTTATATAGATATCTTATATATTCGGGGAACAAAAATTTAGCGATACAAAGTTCGCCTAGGACAGAACTAACTAAAGTATATGTGGCATATTGTATAATGACCTGACATTGAGTTATCAAGGGTAGACAACCACGCCTTTTCACTGCGTCTGCCGCACCTCTGCGCTTTCTTTTAGGGTCGGACTTTAGACTACTGCATTGACGTTAACTTCCTAATGGAAGGTGATAGGGAAACGTGCAACTAAATAAACCTATTTCCACTTTTGTTTTGACTTTTATTTTCCTTATAATGGGACAAGCGGAAGACGTACCGTTTTTTGATATTATTGTCGAGAGTGAAGAAAGGAAATTATACTTCTGATATTGAAGTTATATTTCTTTTGACGGTCTAGGGAAAAATGATAAGAGTTAATTTATACAACGCGCGCGCATACCGTCACAAAAAACCGAAACCCTTAAGTTACTCGTAGCTAGTCAACGAAGAAGTTAGCAACGTGAAGTTAGCTAGCCAATGAAGTATAACTTCTTACGAGCGTACATAAGTACACACACACATATACACTTTTTTTTATAATAAACAACAGAGGTAGAATGGGGGCAGACTAGTAGACAGCTCTAGGTGATGTAAAGTGATTACTGGCGCCTACAAGTTTGTGACATCAGAATACAAGTGTTTTCTATATTTGATGATATTAAGTAGTTAAAATAGTTATTCAAACATATAATTTAAATATTTAGAATAAATTTATTTAAACCATATTAGTATCGAGTCCTATGATTGATAATCCAGTTTATTCTCAGAACCAAATTTTTTTTATTCAAAAAACACGCATTTTTCTTGTAAATAATCACCCAAATAAAATGGGTGTCTAACTTCCTCAAAAATGGGTATCTTTTCTGCCTGATCTACCTGAGGTAGGGCACAGCAGGAAATTTCCTGCTCAAAATATGGAGCAGCCCGACTGGGGTAGTACCTCGACCTTACAGAAGACCACAGCTAAATAATACTGCTTTCAAGCAGTGTTGTGTTCCTGTTGGTGAGTAAGGTGACCAGAGCTCCTGGGGGGATTGGGGATAGGGTCGGCAACGCGCTTGCGATGCTTCTGGTGTTGTAGGCGTCTATAGGCTACGGTAGTCACTTACCATCAGGTGAGCCGTACGCTTGTTTGCCGATCTAGTGGTATAAAAAAAAAAATCTTATCTTTTCTACGTACTCATCTGCGAAAAATCAAGAGCTTCTGTACATATTATGCTTCTAGACAAACCGGTTTAGATTAAGCGCTGTTAGTCTATTGTTTGTTTCACAAAGTAGCCTCGAGAGATTGTCACCGCAGATGTCGAGATGGAGAAAGCGTGCTTCAAGTATAATGCCTGGATTAAGCCACTCGAAGTGCGTATTTAGCACATATGATTTATAGGTATAATGTCATCTGGTCTTTTGTAATTGAGTTGTGTGTGTTTCCAGATCTCCGATACAGGGTTGATATTTGTTTGCATGTGCGGTTTATTATTGGTGTTAATTTATATAAGTAAAAATTAATCACCGAAAGTGTAACATGCATATCTTTCGAACGACTGCAACGAATTGGATTTCTTTTCTTTTTTTCGTATGAAAAATCGATATATAAAGGATATCAACGAGATTGATTAAGCTGTGATCCTTCTACATGGAGGTAGAGGCCCATGCCCAGCAGCGGGATGTTATAGACGGAATCAAAAAATACTATTAACGACAAAAATGTCAATACAAAGTTCGTTGGACTATCGAATACGTTATCTTCTATATGTTATCGGTAATATTGTTTAGTCTCTTTTTCTGAAGCTTCTAAAATTAATAACTCAAAGTCAAGAGGTGAAGGTATACTTGTCGATATGTTAACATATCCGCTAGGTAGCGTATCACTCAATAAGTATATATTAATACGTGAAGTAAATACTTTGTACCTCTTTTTTACGAAAATTGCACGGACCGAGGAGTATGAAATTCTGCACACTTATATTTTATATAGAGAAGGAGTGCAGAATGCTATTTTTTTTAAATTATGCATAAAAATACATTAAATCAATAAAAAAAACATTACACACACTGTATTATTTGACACACACACGCATATAAAATCTTATGTTCAATGTTCAAACTTATAGTTTAAATTAATTATGGGTGAATTTCGGCCAGTGGCCGACCACTATTAAGAGTTATTCTTCTTGTAATGTATGTTGTAAAGAACCCAGTTATATCGAAGCATAAAAAATACCTTGACAATGGTCTGACATTTAATTGACATTTGATTATAAACTCCACGCGCTGTTTAGCTTTGGAATTGTCCCTAGATACATACGTTCTGTCCTATAGCTGTACGTACCTTTTCTAAGCAAAGTTATGGGTTCACATTTTTGTGCAGCAACATATTAGCAGAAACTTCTTGAATTCTTGCCAAATCTGTGAAGAATCGATTTAAATTCTAAAAGAATTTGAAATTCGAAGTATTCGAGTAAACAAATTTCTAATTTAAACAGGATGTTGTATTTTATAATGGACTGTTAATTTTTCTACGATCTATTTTGTTATTAGCGGATAATGAGTCTACATTCTTATTTTGTTATTAGCGGACAAAGAATCTGTATTTTTTTAAATTAAATCCTCAGTTACATTAACCTCCTTACTCAATGATATAAAATCTACTAACAATATATTTCTAATTCGTCTCTGATCTGTATTCTTGTGGGTCGTTGATAATGGATACCAGACAGCAATCATTACTAATGGTAGGGAAATTATCCTCCGCAAATGGAGCAGCATTCACACATTTTCTCTATCTTTATTTTTTTATCCAACTAGGTCGGCAAATAAGCGTACGGCTCACCTGGTGGTAAGCGATTACCGTAGCTTATAGACGTCTGCAACACGAGGAGCGTCGCAAGCGCGTTGTAACCCATTCCTAATTCCCCCCCAGGTGCTCTGGTCACCGTACTCACAACATGACCACAACACTGCTTGAAAGCAGTATTATTTAGCTGTGATCTATAAGGTCGTGGTACTAAACCAGTCGGGCTGCTCCATATTTTGAGGAGGAAATTTCCTGCTGTGCCCCACCCCAACGTACTTTAATCTTTTCGAGATTCCTTGTATTATACCTTATGTTCCAACAAATGTTTTATCAGAATAAATAATTTTAATCATCATCATACCATTATAGCCCAATAATGTCCTAAAAAACTTAAAATAAATTCAAACATAATTGAAAAAGATACCAATATCATAAAATAGTCTTAAAAAATGTTTATAACTTCTCCATATGAGATATCGCCTTAAAATTGTTAACATATAAAACGTATGTATGTGTACATATGTGCAAAAACAAGAGGCACATAGCAAACAATACATATACCTAACATACAGAGATACATCGTACGAGCCATCATCACATCACATTACACCGAGCTCTACAGAAGATTATTATCTTGTTACGCTTTGAAAGCGAAAGCTCGCCGTTCGAACACGTACGCCTTTTTACAGACAACACTTACATGCTTGAATTGTATTCCACATTCTACACTGTATTACGTAGAATGATGTAATGTAATAAGTGTTGACTGACTGACTTGGGGAGTAAGCTGGTTAATGCGTGACGAGAGCGTTATGAAATGTGTTATCGGACGAGGCGAACGGAGCAAGAGAGAGAAAAGTGCGAGCACGAGTTTTCCTTCTCTCTCTCATAGTCAGTTACGTTTTTTATATTTAAGACACTTACACTTTACTTCAGTCGTGTGGTCTAAAGCACACTCGTTATTTTTTTTTGTTTTTGTACTTGTAGGAGTGAGGAATTAGAATTAGTTATATGCACCGTCTTTTAGTATTGTTTGAGAAAAGGTAAGGTTTTGGTTCAAAATGATTTATTTATTTTTTACTATTCTGCTGAATCAGTATCTGAAAACTAATGCAGCTAACACATGTTTATTTTCTGATAATTCTTCGATAACGACTATAGTAGACGATAAGACCCCCATTATACTAATCTGCCTAGGGTCCCCTAATAGTTCAATATAAATTCAGTATAAATACGTCCCTAATAATACTATTATATAAATAAGAATATACGCTTCGTAGCATATGACAAACATTTGTATTGGCCATACAGGTGTTTGCCGTGGTCTGGGTGTTGGTGCAGTCCTTGTGGGTCTCCCCACCGTGCCTCGGAGAGCACGTTAAGCCGTCGGTCCCGGTTGTTATCATGTACACCTGATAGCGATCGTTACTCATAGTAGGGAATATATCCGCTAACCCGCATTGGAGCAGCGTGGTGGATTAAGCTCTGATCCTTCTCCTACATGGGGAAAGAGGCCTATGCCCAGTAGTGGGATATTACAGGCTGAAGCGTATTATATAAATAAGAATATGATAAACAGAAAATAATGGATTAAAGAAGTAAAAAATAAACGTCTCACACTCGACGGCCCCCAAAGACAGGACTTACTCTTGTGTCCGGAAACATACAGTACACAAGCATAAACGTCCAGATTACGACAAACATTTCTATGACCTATACAAATATACTAATGCGGTGAGGGTAACCATGAACGCTACCGCATAAGCCAGTTGCTCTGATCACTTGGCTGGAAAATTATCTACTTACTTCTAAAATGTAAGCCAGTACCAAAATAATTTAAATTAAAAATCTCATTTACGTTTAACGAAATTTAGGGCTCAACTAACTTTTTCTTAATTCGGCTCGGCTAAACCGCTTCGGAATAAATTCTTGCTACGCCTCAAGGTCCTCTGTAATCGATTTAATTTTGTACTAGATTACGCCTGTGATTTCATCTGTTTTACCGTTCTTCTAGTACACTTTAATGTGATTGTTTAAAGTAACTTTTAACCTGTAACTGAGGTAGGGCACAGCAGGAAATTTACTGCTTGAAATATGGAGCAGTCCGACTGGGGTAGTACCTCGACCTTACAGAAGACCACAGCTAAATAATACTGCTTTCAAGCAGTTTTGTGTTCCTGCTGGTGATTAAGAGCTCCTGGGGGCAATCGGGGATAGGGTCGGCAACGCGCTTGCAATGCTTCTGGTGTTGCAGATGTCTATAAGCTACGGTAATCACTTATCATTAGGTATGCCGTACGATGGTTTTCCGATTTAGTTATATAAAAAAGATTGAGTTTCCCAGCGGGGATGCTCTTGATTTAAGTATGGTATTTTCTGCCATTTTTACCTCATGTTTTTTGCTAGAGAGAGATGGGGGTATCTCTTTTATACTATTCTCTACTCCAAGTAGTTCAATTTAGTACTCATTACAATTAATCAGGCTGTTAAGAATATTAAATTTTGAAATAATAATAAATTTGAAATACACAAGCGGAAAACGGGCAGCAGCGTCTTCGGTGCGACAAAGCCAGCCCTGCGGTCACCAACCCGTCCGTCCATGACTGGTGACTATGGGCAAAATATACGAGTTCACGCCGTTTTTGGCGTGAACTTGAGGAGGTCTATGTCCAGCAGTGGACTGCGATAGGCTGAAGTGATGATGATGATGATGAAGGATGTTCAGTTCACACAGTAACGAACTTATTATACCCATACATTTTTTTTAAATATAACCAGACCGTTTTATTCCGCTTAGCAACAGACATACACTTGATAAAACAACTAGATCTAATGAATGGTAAATAAACTGACAAACATGGCGCGCTGACGTGAGAGTATGCAAGGCAAAAAACTCGTGAATGAATTAGTTGATCGCCTTTACGGCGTGTTGCGTACGCGCACCTTATATGGTCATCGTTGGCGTTGATATGACACGTGGGATGTGTGTTGAATGTTTATTTTTATTTTTACACTAGATTTGTCTCGATTATAATGCTTTCATTTTTTTTTTGTTTTAATGAAACATGGTATGGTATGGTTGAGTAATGTTTAATTATTTATGATTTTTTGTGTTTTTAATCAATGTATTCCAAAGTGTTATGTACACTTATAAGTGATATGCATATTAGATACATTAGTATTATATATTGTTTAATTTTAATTTTTGAAGTTAAACTTCTTTAGGCGTAATGAGGGTAATTTTTTACGGATGAAACGGCAACGTTTTTGTCGATGGCTCTGGAACGGAAATCTTAAGTATAAATTATAAACGATACTTAAAAATTAGTTTGCCAGAGAAGTTTCACTTCTGACATGTGTACTTTGTACGGACGCACTTTTTTATATGTGTGTTGTAAGTGTGCTTTTTAAATAAATAAATAAAAAAAAGTTCTATTGTTTTAAGCAATCGATCCCAAGTGTATATTTATTATCATATACACCTGAAGGTGATCGTTACTCATAGTAGAGAATATATTCGCCAACCTGCCTTGGAACCCCAATTATCATATACACCTGAAGGTGATCGTTACTCATAGTAGAGAATATATTCGCCAACCTGCCTTGGAACAGCGTGGTGGATTAAGCTCTGATCCTTCTCCCACATGGGCCTATGCCCAGCAGTAGGATATTACAGGCTGAAGCGCGTACAGTGTGTGTATGTTATCCATAGATATTTTTGACCGACTTTAAAATAAAGAGAAGATTCTCAATAATACTTTTTTATGTGTGACTGTAACGTTTAGTAGATTGTAGATTTTTATATTCATTTGATATCTGGTGCTTGTCACGTGGTTCCATTTAAATTTAAACGAGATCAGACGAGTGGTTAATGAGCTATCTCTAATAATACGTATTTAATTGACTTCCACTACGTTAATGACTTTTTTAATGATATGGAATTTTTTTTTCTTGTTTCTTTTTTGTTTTTTTTTTCTTGTCTGCGATTTGTGTGATGTCCCAAATAAACGTCTTTCTTTCTTTCTTTATTTCTTTCTTTCTTTCTTTCTTTCTTTCTTTCTTTCTTTCTTTCTTTCTTTCTTTCTTTCTTTCTTTCTTTAATAACGTTCTCATTTTACGAGTATAACTGTTCGATGTGAATTTAAGTCGACTTTTTTTTTTAAATTGAAAACAAACACGATTATTTTGTAATTTAAAATTAAATTCTCTAGTTGTTAAGTGAACAAAGTCACAGCTCCAAGCTTTAATGGTATGAAATAATTCTTAGCGGTTTCAAAAGCGCTTATCTCGACGTCAACCTGGCGGTCAGCCAACGCCGGTGTTTGTTGTGAAATTGATGGTCGTTTGACAAATACTACAAAAATATAATACCTATAACAATAATTCGAAAGAATAAATAATAATTTTATTTACTAGCAAACGAAAAAAAAACCGACTTCAATTACGATTTTCCAAGATTCCCCTCGATTTGTCTGGGATGCCATCATCAGATTCTGGTTACCTTATCATGGTACCATCCTTGGGATATCCCCCTTGTAAGAAAAAAAAAAAAGAATCACAAAAATCGGTCTATAAACGACGAAGTTATCCACGAACACATACAATAAAATATATGTATATACGATCGAATTGAGAAACCTCCTCCTTTTTTGATGTCGGTTAAAAATAATTATTATATTTGCGGACCCAAAATTATATGAAGGTTGTAATCTCAAACACAGATTAATCAAATACTTATTGTAGAAATAAAAGGTCAACTACGAATATGTCTAGTCTTAAAAGTTATATTGAGGTTGTAATCTCAATTTATTAATTTACACCGTGTCTTCTCCATCATCTATGGTATATAGGCGAAATACCTATCATTAAATTTTATAAGTATCTTTTAAAATAAAACAGCAAAATTATATAAATTATGAAAAAAAAAAATGCTTTTTTAGTAATCTATATAAAGAGTGTTTTTGTTTTCTTTCATTTAAAACAATCGTTTAATACCTACTAATATTATAAATGTGAATGTAAGTTTGTTTGTTACGCTTTCACGCTGAAACTACTTAACCGATCATTAAAACTTTGTACCTACACATATTCTTGGAGGTATTACAAATAATATAAAACACATCTTTGACTCGAGGTTATATCAGAAAACGTAATAACGTTTAGTAGCAGTAAGTAAACATTTATGATGCAATGACTTTGGAATTTGCTCTTGTGGACTAACTGCCTGTCAACTGCCACGATAACTTGAATGCACAATAAATGAACATAAATTATAAGTTTGAATAATTAAGGATCTGTTCTCAGACTATACGTGTATAATTATAAACAAATGAGTATACATATATGTGTGTATGTGTCAAATACGAGTACATAATAGTGTGTATGGTGTTTTTTTTATTGATTTAACGTAATATTTATGCAAAATTTTAAATTATTTACAAAAAAAAATCTCTATATAAGCTATAAGTGTGCGAAATTTCATACTCCACCGTCCGCGCAATTTTCGTAAAAAGGTGTACAATTTTTTTGCTTCACGTATTAATGTATAGATTATTGAAAAAGTGTAACTGAGATGAGAGAAAATATGAATTATTGTTATAGATAAATAAAGCGAAGCCACAGAGTGGTTTTATGTCATCCATAAAAATTAATTTAATTCTTTTTTTACCAAATTAATTTACTACTTTGTACTGTGTGGCTACGGTACTAAAGAATATAGCCACCCCCTCTCTGCCCGTGGGTGACGTAAGAGGCGACTAAGGGATAACAAAGTTCCGCTACCACCTTTGAACTTAAAAAGCCGACCGGTGGCGGTATAACCATCCAACTGCTGGCTTTGAAATACACAGGCGGAAGACCGGCAGCAGCGTCTTCGGTGCGACAAAGCCAGCCCTGCGGTCACCAACTCGCCTGCCCAGCGTGGTGACTATGGGCAAAACACATGAGTTCACGTTATTTTTGGCGTAAACTTGTGGAGGCCTATGTCCAGCAGTGGACTGTATAGGCTGTAATGATGAAATTAATTTAACGCAATCATTGTAAGCACACTTCATTATATTCATTAACGGAAGTCTCAATTGTAATGTATTTTTTATGTGTATTCCATTTCGGACGCGATTTGGATTTTTTTTTTGTCACTTCAGAAAAAAAAATATTTTGCCGCCCTTTCGTGTGCAGCCCGGGGCCATGGCCTCCCCGGCACACCCCACGCTACGCCGCTGAGCGAAGTCAATTTTACAAACGATTTTGAATTTTTAGAAGTTAATTTAAAAAAAAAAACGTCAATTCTCGCTTATATTTAAACGGGACCACGCAACGAGTTGTCAGAATCGGTACACCCAGTAAAAAAATATGAGGTAACACACATGCAAATACATAAAATATAGTCGAATTGAAATCTTCCCGTTTTTAAAGTAAGTAATATTAAAGTAAGTAGTTTAAGTCTGACGACGCTTTGGCGCAGCGGTCACAGTACTGACTGTTGCGCTGGCGGTCGCGGGTTCGATCCCCGCTCACGACAGATATTTGTATTGGCCATATATATCTGGTCTGGGCGTTTGTTCTTGGGTTATTGTGTGTGTTTCCGGACCCCCGACACAGGAGAAAATCCTACTGGGGGCCGTCGAGTGTGAAGAGTTAATTTATAAAAAAGTTGGTTAAAAAAGTTAAAAGCCTCACAAATAAATAATGTTAAAAAGAAAATATAAACAAATAAAATAACAATACTAAAACGTTGAAAGCTCAAGGGAAGGCCTGGTTAATTTTAACGTCAATTTAAAGTAGTCTGCAGCTTGCGGCGTCAAACACGAGGGGTGAGCGCTAAGAGTGTGTCTAGTCTGGATATGGTACGTGTCATCTTAGTCACACGTTTTTTTGTGACTGCTTGATTGCTATTTATCTTATAATCTTATAACATACACACACGGTCGTCTGTTCCTATGTTAAGCAACTTAATGCTTGTGTTACAAGTAACGACTGTTATAACTTTTTTTGTTTGATAAATATACATAGAAATAATACATATATAAATACACATATTACACCCAGACTCAGGCGGGAATCGAACCCACAACCCGTGGCGCAGAAAGCGGGGTCATTACAAACTGCGCCAACGGGCCAGTCAGTCATTTACACGAAAGTTCAGATTTTACCGTTAGTATATTTGTACCAGTTAACTGAGGTAGGGCACAGCAGGAATTTCCTGCTCAAAATATGGAGCAGCCCGACTGGGGTAGTAGTACCTCGACCTTACAGAAGATCACAGCAAAATAATAATGTTTCAAGCAGTATTGTGTTCCTGTTGGTGAGTAAGGTGAGCCGTACGCTTGTTTGCCGACCTAGTGACATAAAAAAAACCATATTCTGCTGATTAACCTTAGTGACATTTTTATATATGAAATAACCAAACGTTTTATAATGTCTTATATCATAAAATCCTATATCCAAAATCCTGTCCACCCAGTCTAAACTTCTGAGGTACAGTATACATTAATAAAATACAGTCGAATTGAGAACCTCCTCCATTTTTTCGAAGTCGGTTAAAAAGCGGATCAAAGTTTCTATGGAATTTCGAGCGAGGGCTTACAAAGACGCGCCGTTTGAAATCCTTCGGCATTTTCGCAGAATTGACTTAGTCCAGTAGGGTTCTAAGGTAGAATAAACTAAACTCTGTGGAAATCATAAAATAATAAAGATAAAATGTGGTGTAGTTTGTGTGTAAATAAAGTAATATTGATATCGTTTTTAATTAATATTAGAGTATCGTAAGCCACCTGCCCAGCGTGGTGACTGTGGACAACACACATGAGTTCACGCCATTTTTGGCGTGAACTTATGGAAGCCTGTGTCCAGTAGTGGACTGCAAAAGGCTGATGTGGTGGTGGAGAGTATCGTAAAATGATAAATTAAATTTTCAAAATAATTCAATGAAGTATTAGTGTTCTAGATACCTATTCGTAAAGAATACCAATGACATTTAATTTAAAATTCATTTCTCCCTATTTTCCTGTATTCATCAAAAAAAAAAGAAGAAAAAAAAAGAAAACAAATTCTGCATATAGAAAAAAAAATTCACGTATTTAAGCCTGTTATATCCCACTGCTGGGCATAATCCTCTTTCCCCGTGTAGGAGAATAATCGGATCTTAATCCACCACGCTGCCCCAGTGCGGGTTAGCGGATAATTTAATGTTTATCACAAAACAATAGACAAAAGACTTTATTGCTCAAATGTAACTTCTGTGAATTGAACTAAAACTTAAAAAATTGAATGTTTGAAGTTAGTTACAGATATTTTGAAAAGTTGAAAACGGAAATGCCAAAATATTTTTGACTCAGTACCTAAGCATTTGAAGCTTGTAATTAAAATGTCAGCTACCGTCTATGGTATTCGCTTGTGACACGCTAACGCCGTAGTCAATCTAATATACTGACACTCAAGGCCTATCAGCTTCAATTTGGCTGTTTATTAAATTTAAAAGAAAAATATTGTTTATGTTGTGATTAAAACAGATTATTTAGTTTGTAAGTTTTATTAATTATAAGAAGTAAGGAACACTGTGACAACTTGACAAGTATAGATAATTTTTCTTAAAGCGAAACAAAGAGTATAAAGAGCACAGACTAAAAATATATATTTAAATAACATGTTAATCAACAATTTTTACACTATGGGTGAAGGCTGCAATTTTAAATTTATTTACATTTCTATTCAAGCTTTTTTGGGTTAATTTCTGTCATGATACGCATCGTTTTAGTAACGTTATCTTGGAATAAGTTTTATTTTTTTTAATACAACTAGATCGGCAAACAAGCGTACGGCTCACCTGATAGTAAGCGATTACCGTAGCTTATAAACGCTTGCAACACCAGAAGCATCACAAGCGTATTACCGATTCAACTCCCGATCCCACCTCAGGAGCTCTGGTCACCTTACTCACCACAGGAACACAACACTGCTTGAAAGCAGTATTATTTAGCTGTGATCTTCTGTAAGGTCGGGGTTCTTCCCCAGTTGGGCTGCTCCATATTTCAAGCAGGAAATATCCTGCTGTGCCCTACGAACAATATTGTGAGTTTTTACTGGAGCTTCTTACATTCTTAGTTTAAGAGGAAAGGGTACCGGGTCTTTCTCCATACAAACGTAGTCGACTGTTTTCTCCCTGGATAATGACACTAGATCAAATATTTTTGTGACATAGAACTCTTTGCTGCCATGACCATGCCCCTATGTTTTGATTTTTTTCATATTCTTATTATCATAGGAATTAGGAGACTTCAAAAACTCGAAATATTGCATAATTTTTTGTACATTTTCAGACACTCATTAAAAAAAATATATGCATATTTTCAAAAAAATGAAAACATAGGGGCATAGCCGAAGTCTTCTTTTATTTTCTAAAAAAAATTTTTTTAAAAATTGCCATGTTTTGAGGAGAAAACAGTCGACTACGAAACACTGTTTTGGTCAAAAATTATATACCTAAAACGGTCTGAGCTGCAGTTGTCCCTTTCTTGCTTTTTGGGGGATAGGTCTGGGGGAGGGAAGGGTCAAAGCAATACGTATATACGCCAGCGAAGTGATGCCTCATAGTCGACAATTATATCGATACACTAGTGATGTTATTTTTAGTCGATATTTTCTAAAATTCGTATTAACAAAATTAAGTAATTTCTCTTTTCATAACTACAATAAAACCGTATTTGTATATGCGGTTTTTATTGTAACACTGTGCAAACCTGGGCTAACGAAGGGTTTCGCTAACAAATAACAATGATAATTATGGTAAATAACTGTGTTGTTTGTTTTTGGTATCAAAAGGGCTCAATACAAGGATTTCAAAAAAGTATATTATGATTATTATTACCGTAATACTAATAAAAAATACAATAAGAAAGTTTAAAAAATTAGGACTGCTCTTTCCCATGCCTATGCCAAGCAAGCTGCGAGCCGCGCTTCTTCCTCGCCTCCTAGGCGAAAAACAACTTCGGGGTTTACTCTTTCCAATATATTTTTTTATCAATTTCGGAATACTTTGTAAAAAGCTATGCATGGTCAAACATAAATAAATATAGGTACGTAGCGACTTTAGAACCTCCTCTGTTTTTTTTCATCGGTAAAAAATTGCTTAGTTGTTTTCTTGACATTACTGAGGAGCAGATTATTAAATTTGGTCGAATCTATGTACCTATGCGATTCGTATTTGGACTTCGCAAATAGAATCATATTTCTGAATTGCGTAAAAAACTCAAGTGGCCCCACTAGCGTAGCATTCCTTGGAACTCCGGGAACCTTGGGACCCTGTATCAAAATTAGTGGGGGGGCAGGCAAATGATGGGTAAAGATTTCTCACAAAAAATGCTTGCATTGAATTAAAATAAATGTTTATTGATTATAAGTTATAACTTCCTCCTAGAATAGACAATAGTGAGTGTAGTCTGCTGTAGCTGTTCCTGTTCCATCGAAATCCTTAGGTAATTTTTTATCAGTTTTAGTTTTGAAAAACATCAAGTTAATACCTCCGGAAAATTGGATGCAAGGCTATTGAATTTTATCACTAATAATTCTATGAGTTCTTTAATGGAATGAATGTTTTGAATTTCGGATTTTAAGCTAATTTAAAGAGCTTGTAGTTCCAAGCTGGAGAGTTATTAGCCTTGACCTGCAGCAATAGATGCGGGGGATCGTTCGCTTCAGCCTGTGAGGCCAATACTATTAGTGAATTCCTATGAATCTTCCGCATCTATATGGGGGATTCACAGGCGCATAACCTGAAGAAGAGATTCAACGCTGCCTCCAGGTCTTACAGGTAGTAAATCGCTAGGGCAAAGTTCAAACACAGCAGAATTGGCGAGAGACTATTGGGCTAAAATTTGGGGGTTTTAAAGCGTCTAGTGTCTACATCTTTTCTCTAAAGGCCATGGGCGACGGTAGCCGTTATAAATCAGATGGCTTCGTCTGCTTGTGTGCCCCATTCTTATATAAAAAAGATTAATTCATTGTTCATAATGATTAACTGAATCCCGAAATAAACGATACAGAATGTTATCAACAATTGGGCGCACGCTTGACTCGGATAAAAGGGGACTGCTTTTCAGACTTCAGTATTTCTGAAGTTAAAACTCTATAGGTATGTATGACAGTTTTTTTATTCTTTTTTCCAGGAAGCACAAGATTAAGTGACATTGTGGATAGCATTTTACTAATTTTTGCTTACACACCTTAGGGGCCCTGTAAATAGGGGGCCCCGTATCATTGATATGGCTGATACGGCAGTAGTTACGCCCTGAGTGGCACCCAATTCCCTACTTCGGGAATACGTATATTCTCAACTTACTTTACTCTATTCTTTTTAATCCTGTTGTACCTGCTTATCTAAAACGACGATTTTTTTTTTATTACGATATGGGCTTACTCTTGACCTCAGTCTAGCTCTAGAGCACAGACGAGGTCGAAGATGGAGCGAGTTCGCCCAGAAGAAGCCTGTTCACTCGCGCTTTAAACATGTTCGGGTTATATGAACTCGGAAATACAGACGCCGGCAGGGAATTCCATTCCTTGGCTGTGCGCATTAAAAAAGATGATTCGAAGCGCTTTGTACGTATGAAAGTTATATCAATCAGGTAGGGATGAAAGCCTGCGGTACGTCTGAAAGTCCGATGGAAGAAAGGAGGTGGGGGTATGAGCTCGTGCAGCTCCAGGGCACACTCTCCAAAGTACAACCTGTAAAAGACCGTTAGACTGGCAACCTTTCTTCGGTGAGCCAGAGTATGAAGAGATTTCACCAAACTGGCATTACCGATAAGCCGCTTGGCTCTGCGTTCCACTGAGTCCAGTGTGGCGAGTTGATATTTAGCTGAGCCATCCCACAAGTGACTACAATATTCCATGCACGATCGGATTTGAGCTTTGTATAGCGTAAGAAGCTGTTTAGGCGTGAAATATCGCTTAACCTTATTTAAGATGCCAAGCTTTCTGGCCGCAGTTTGCGCTTTGGACTCAATGTAATTGCCAAAGTTGAAGTTAGAATTCAACTCTATGCCAAGGAGGTCGAGGGTATCGGACATAGGGACAGGTGTACCACGGAAAGTAGGAGTCAAGTTGAAAGGACTCCGTTTGGTGGAGAATAAACAGGACTGCGTTTTGGCGGCGTTGAACGTGACCAGGTTGCAATCACCCCATTAGGATACTTGCCCCAGTATTGAATTTGTTCGTTCCACCATGGCCTCTCTCTGAGAACGTATTACGTCCCTGCTGTCTTTTGCGCTGGACAAATATCTCTCAACAATCGTACTGTCATCTGCGTATCCAACAATGCCTGGTCGTAGCATGTCGTTAATATGGAGCAGGAAAAGAGTTGCAGAGAGAACAGAACCTTGAGGGACGCCGGCGTTTATATCCATCAGGTCAGAGGAGCAGCCGTCCACGACCACTCTGATCGACCGTTCACTCAGAAAGTCTGAAATCCAGCTACAAAAGTCAGCAGGGATGCCGTAAGCAGGAAGTTTGCTAAGGAGACTTGCGTGCCAAACCCTGTCGAAGGCCTTCGAGATATCTAGTGATACAGCGAGCGCCTCACCATGTTTCTCAATGGCTTCGCCCCAGCAGTGTGTGACATACACCAGAAGATCTCCAGTAGACCGCCCCTGACGAAAGCCGTATTGGTGGTCACTGAGGAGTTCATTGTCCTCTAGGTAGTTCAGCAACTTGCTGTTAAGTACCTTTTCCATGACTTTGCAGAGCATGGAGGTGATGGCGATTGGTCGGTAGTTGCAGGGATTCACTCGGCTACCCTTTTTGGGCACTGGCTGCACATTAGCCAGCTTCCAAGATTTTGGCACCGTTCTAGTTTGAAGAGAGAGGCGGTACAGGCGCGTGAGAACAGGAGACAGCTCAGGTGCACAGGCCTTTAAGACGCGCGCAGGTATACCGTCAGGTCCACTAGTCTTATTCACGTCAAGACGATTTAAGTTTCTTAGTGATTCCAATGAACGCAGTTTTCGTTCTGAAGAAAGCTTACTTCTTGAATTTCCCTCTCACTCCTCTTTCTTTTATACTAAATCTTTCACTGTTCAAGCTTGTCGACTTAGGAATTCTATAGACGTGTAAAATCGGTTTCTATTTTTAACCCACTTCCAAAAAAGGAGGAAACTCTCAATTTAACTGTATTTTTTATGTATGTTACTTCAGAACTTTTGACTGAGTGGACCGATTTCTACAAATTTTTTTTTAATCGAAAGGTGGTGTGTGTCATTTGGTCTCACTTGAGTTTATTTGAGATCTAACAACAACTTTTCGAGTAATATAAATAATACGTTTTTACTTGACTATTTTCGTCGACCTACGTTGTATTATACCGCATAACTTTTTACTAGGTGTACCGATTTTGATGATTTTTAATTTAATCGAAAGCTGATGTTTATCGTGTAGTCATATTTAAATTTCATCGAGATCTGATAACAAATTTTTGAGTAATCTTTAATAACGCGTATTTACTTGACTATATTTTCGTCTACCTTTGTTGTATTACATGTCGATGTAATTGAAGTCGGCTTTTTTTCCTTTGCGTACAAGTCGAACTCGGTCCACCCAGTCAAAAGTTCTGAAGTAACATATATACAAAAAAAAAAAGAAAAATACAGTCGAATTAAGAACCTCCTCCTTTTTTGGAAGTCGGTTAAAAATCAATCTGATACGTATTATTATTTTCTGTTGGTGTTCAATAAAGTGTATTGTTATGTTATGTCATGTTAATCAACCACTCTTTAAAAAAATTCAATCGATTACGTAATTTGCCTAACTAAAAAAACATAAATAAAATAATAATTGAAAAAGTCGCCTTCATGATTTTTGTAAGTGTACAGTACATAATGTTTGAAATTGGTGTAATTTATTTAGCTATCTTTGTGTAATTATTGAATTTTTATCTTGTTCCAGCTTTTTCAATTGACTTTCTAATAGTTGTTCTTCACGCAGGCGGCGTTTCTTGTTTTTTTTTTATTTATAATATTATTTTTAACCATTGTTATATCGCCGCAATTATATGGTAATTAATATATATAACCTATACCCATGTATTAATAACTGCGACAAACATGAGACATTACAAATTATATAGGTACTAAGGCAAACATTTTATACTGTGTATGTACTACATTACATATATATACTATACTTACACTTATACTATGTACTACATGTATACACTATAATTATGTATGTATTTCATTACCCATTCTTACACACACCTCAACCATGTAATTACATACCTAATTCATAAATAAAGTACCTACCTAAGTATTTCGATAATTACCCACAAAAATATAGACATGTATCAAGTCACAAAGAGTATCCAATTCAAAATAATAAAACATAAATAATAAGTAGTTTACGAAATTCAATAATAGTAAGCCGAGTCACAGCAATACGATGCAGAACAAATTCAATAAAACAAGCCAAATTCAGAAAAATAGCACTATGCGCTATATGTACTCGTAGTCAATCACAAACGAAAGATGCGAATACTAAAATATCGTCAACAACAGCTGAATAGCCGGCGCACGCACACTAACAACACGACAGTCACACAGAAAAAACGGGGCGGAGATGGCGCGGGGCGCGGTAGCGGCATGCAGCGCGACAGAAACATTTTATTCAAATACCTATTTTTGAAAAGTCTCTTCGGTACCCTTTCCTCTTAAAATAAATCTTTATTTGAAGATTCTGAACATACATGGTTTCAGAATATGGTTTTACATATTAAACTTTCATCATTTGAAAAATATTAAAAATTCAACATTAAAAGAAAATGAAGATAACAGCTCAACTGAAGGAACCTTGAAATATTATCTGAAAACATGTCTAAAATATTATCAGCTAGTCCATTATATTCCTGAGTGCATAGTTCGAAAGGCTATCAAGTACCCTTGTTGGATATTAAATTAAATATACTTTGAATTGGTGACGGTAGACGGTAGTGGTGCGCGTACCGTGTACGCATTACATTGCTGCGATTGCGGATTCGATTCTCGCGCGGGACGGATATTTCTATTTGTAAAAATATTTCTTTCCGGTCTGAATATCTGTCCATGCGGGTCTCCCCACCGTGCCTCGGAAAGCTGTCGGTCCCAGTTGATATTATATACACTTGATAGCGATCGTAGTAGGGAATATATCCGCCAATCCACAGTGGAGTAACGTGGTGGATCGAGCTCCGACCCTTCTCTCAAATGGAGAAAGGTGCCTATACCCAGCATCGGGATATTACAGGTTTAATTGTAACTGAAAATATAAACCCAAAAGAAAATGTAGAAATACTTAAAAAAAACTAAAGCTCTCATTTTGGAACAATTGTTTCACAAATATGTTTGTAATCAAAACATTGATTTTAATTCAAGTAGGAGTCATTTATTATCTTAGTCAATGACTATATTCGTCTCTTGAGGCGTTCGCCCTTCGCTAGCAAGGTCGACGACCATGATGACTCACTGCATTAACAAGATGCTATTCAGATGATTATGTGGGAACTATCACGTACTTGTGTTCAATTGCAGTAAAAGCTCGTATACACGTCATCAAAGCGGCTTCGTTATATGCACTTTCTTTTATTATTATTACAAGAACAATTATAATGAAACAACTTTTTCGGATTTAATCGCGGTTTTATTGTGTTTTTTTTAGACGCCCGACGTTTTGGATACTTTACGGCAACCATAGTCACGGGAGGACTGTAAGTATCCGAAACTTCGTAAGGTTTATCAAAATCGGTACACCTGTATGAAGTTATGAGGTATAATACACGTAGGTCGACGAAAAAATAGTCAAGGATTATAAATACGCATTATTATATACAAGAAAAGAAAAGTACTAGTCAAATCTCGACTAAATTTTAATGGGACGACATGAGAAGCACCATTTTTTGATTTAAAAAAAAAAGAATAATTAAAATCGGTCCACCCAGTAAATAGTTTCCGATACTTTACAGCAACCATGGTCACGGGAGGACTGAGGAGGGAAACGTCGGGTATTTAATAATTGTGTTTGCTCGTAAACGAAAAAAAAAACCGACTTCAATTACATCGACAAGTAATACAACGTAGGTAGACGAAAAAGTCACTACGATTTTCGAGGTTTTCCCTCGATTTCTCTGGAAATCCATCATCAGGTCCTGGTTTCCTTATCATGGTACCACACTTGGGATATCTCCTTTCCAACAAAAAAAGAATTATCAAAATCGGTTCATAAACGACGAAGTTATCCCCGAACATACATTAAAAAAAAAAAAAAATATATATATATATATATATATATATATATATATATATATATATATATATATATATATATATATATACACGTTTAATGAAACAACTTTTTTCGGATTTTATCGCGGTTTATTATTATCTTTTGATTCCCGACGTTTCGGATACTTTACAGCAACCATGGTCACGGGGGGACTGAGGTGTCAGACGTCCCAACGTTACAAAGTTATTCGAAACTACCCGACATACATCAATATCTTATATAGTCCTATCTACGCAGAATGTGCTAATTGAGTCTTTAATCTGTGGTGGATTATGCTTGGTTTTTGATTTAATTATATTAATAATGGGGTCCCAAGCAGGTGGTAATTGCCAGCCATCTTCTCTATTGAAATTTGGATGTTTTTTAATTTCAATAGCCTCACGGATCATCCTTGATAATTAAAATTGACTTATCGTTTTTGGCGGCTTGAAAAAAGTTTTTATAGAAGTTCGCTTTAAGATGAAGCCAATCTTGTCAGTGACCCCTTTCATAAAAGGTAGCACAGCAGGTACTCGTTCGACGGTGGCTGGTTTCACACGTTCACTGCGATGAGGACGCGGTACCCGAAGCTTGTTGTCTCGCAGTACTTGCTTGACATGTTGAAGTTCGGTCTCCAGGTGTCGCTCATCGCAGATCCCTCGTGCTCTCTGAAACAAAGATTTACCCACGGTAGCTAAAGATAATAATAAACCGCGATAAAATCCGAAAAAAGTTGTTTCATTAAATGAGTAAAATTCGCGTAAACATTAGAAAACAATATATATATACACGGTCGAATTGAGTAACCTCCTCCTTTTTTAAGTCGGTTAAAAACTTAATAAACTGCGATAAAATCCGAAAAATTAGTTTCATTATAATGAGCGAAATTCGCGTAAACATAGAAAACAATAGGTATGTTTCAGGTTTTTAAATTTGCTGCTCATCCACATCAAAGCTCTATAGATACTCGGATTAGGCTCGGTTCCAAAGCTTCTCTTTATATTGTTTTCCTTTGTAAATATTTACATGACATAATAAACAAGATAGTCTTACTTTGTTCTAAAAACAATGCCTTTGTGCTCATAATTGAGATATTTACGATAATTTTATATTCGTAGCTTTAGTATGAATTTATTTTAATATTTGTATGATCCACAACAATACAGTATAGGTCATAGTGCGTTTTGAAAAATTTGTAATAAAACGAGACAAATTAAGGCTTTGATTCTTTTTAAACAAAAATAGTGGTGCTTAGTTTAATTATAAGAAATCGCCCATTTTTTTATATGACAGCTCAATTTACAAAAGGTTCGTTTTTTTATTTAAGAACGCTTCAGCCTATAATATCCCAATGCACCTTTTTCCCCATCTAGGAGAAGGCTCGGAGCTTAATCCACCACGCTGCTTCAATGCGGGTTGGCGGATATATTCCCTACTATGAGTAATGCTCGCTATCAGGTGTATATAATAAGAACCGGGACCGACGGCTTAACGTGCTCTCCGAGGCACGGTGGGGAGACCCACAAGGACTGCACAAACACACAGACCACGGTAAACATCAGCACGACCAATACAAATGTTTGTCATGTGCGAGGATCGAAACCGCAACCGTCAGCGCAACAGCCACGAAGCAGTGCTGTGACCGTTGCGCCAACGCTTCGTCTTCTTTAAGAAATAAATCCTTTTTAAGAAAATAAAGAAAATTATAGACTGGAGTCTTTAGTTAATCTATATTGTCGGCTAGTTACATTATACATTACATGCTATTATATTCTTGCTAATTATGTCAATGCCGCTTTGATTATTTTCGTTATAATACAGTTATGATAAATAATTATTCATCACGATTTGCAATTCAATTAATGTGGTGAAAACCTTATTTTAATATACACCAGATATATGATTAATTCAATCCTAGAACGACTGCGCTAAATTTGGCTGATTCTTTTTTTTTGTCTGCTAATTATTGTTATCATTCATCATCATTTCAGCCTATTGCAGTCCACTGCTAGACATTGGTGCTCCACAAGTTCACGCAAAAAATGGCGTGAACCCGTGTGTTGCCCATAGTCACCACTCTGGGCAGGCGGGTTGGTGACCGCAGGGCTGGCTTTGTCGTATCGAAACGCTGCTACCCGGCTTCGGCCTTTGTATTTCAAAGCCGGCAGTTGGATGGTTATCCCGCCATCGGTCGGCTTTATAAGTTCCAAGGTGGTAGTGGTACTTTGTTATCCCTTAGTCGCCTCTTACGACACCCACGGGAAGAGAGGGGATGGCTATATTCTTTTGATGCCGTAACCACACAGCATTTTATTGTTAGTGCTTGTATAAAAGAAAATAAAAAGTCGGTATAGTCACGAAAAAATGGCGGTTGAAAGCAGTTTAATAAGCGGTATGAATTCGCCCGATCAATTAGTAAAAAATAATTAAAAACTAAAAACTCTCTCAACAGGACGTGTTTTTTGGAGGTTATAACTCGATTATTAAAAAAATGTGATTAGCACAAAAGTCTTCGTGTTGAAACCCGAGTCGAACTTGTTTGGTCCTTTTTTTTTTCTTATAATTTTCAAGGGACGGCTTCCTTTTCGCGGTTTTTTTGTCAGTTTGAGTTTGCTGTTCCTAAAATTTTAAAGAATTCCTATAAATTTTGTTATTTCAAGAGAATTCGACAAGCAGCGACAAAAGCCAAGCTAATTTTACCAAAATTGTGCCAAAATATATACTTATCACAACGATATGACTAGGTTCTAATGAAGAAGATATTTTGTTTTCAAACGTAAAAAATTATATAAATAGCTACTATCTCTCTACCCACTATTTCGTGTCCCTTTGGGGTCTTAAATTTCTTTGTATATATATAGAAGAAAAGAAAGGTATATATAGAAGTGCATTGACAATTATGGTTTTGAAATATATAAATAAATAAAAAATAGTATGTGACCATGCTCTATATAGGTTGGTCTAAAAGTATTATTTAGAATGTGCCTGCACGAATATTCGTCACTAATTCCAAATTACATCTTTGTGCCGTTTGCAGTCGAAACACTTGGACATTGGAGTAGCATTATATTCCTATTCTATTCATTATTGCCTCCACTGGTGACAAGAGGGCTGGTGCATTTTTTGCCCAGAGAATCGGCATAGCGATTCAACGGGGAAATGCTGCCAGCATTCTTGGGACAGTTCCACGCGGACATGATTTATATCAAAACTATCTGTAAATATTTAGTTCTTAAGTTGTGAATTGTAAATATGTATAATGTTTAATAAACTATCGTTACTTTCATAGAATGTGCCTTAAATTAACAATAAGAATAAAAGTTGATTTGGTATTATAACTACTTCTCTGTTTCAGGTTTCTCGACTGGTGATTCTCCATGAAGAAGCAGAAGATGGAAACGCTATGCCAGATTTGGCGCGGCCGGTGCAGGCCGTGTCGCTGGCTGTCAATAACTTAGTTAAGGTATTTCGAAATACATATTTCTACATTGTTGCATTGACTAGCTGACGATACATGCTCTATCTAAAGTTGAGACGGAACAATATTGTTAGGAACTTAATATTTTTATTTTGCTATATTTAAAAGTTTTATTAAATACTATTCCTCCCTCTTAAATGAGACTTTCGTTTTTTCAATGATTACATCGATTATCTTCCCATATTTCCAAACTTTGGCTTAGAAATAAATAACAGATGAGTAATTTAATTTTTGAGTTAGTAAATAATTTTACGTTGTAAGCTGTTTATAGAAACTTTTGGTCATAACGCTCGATCTTCGCGGCTGGACTATAGTACCCGGCCCCTTCCACCGGTGACGCTGTAAAGACCAACAACCGACAACAACAATACTTTCGAAATAAAAAAAAAATGTTCGATCAAAAATTTCACTAAAGTGATATTGTAATTTATCATCATCTAAAATATTAAAATGTAAAATAACCTCTCATACAAGTTTCTGCCAGTGTTTAAGTTAAATCCGTTTTCTAACACTAAACGTGACGTAAATAAAGTAAATAGGATTGATTCAGTCACAGTTGTCTTCAAGATTTACGATACAAAACTCGTTGAAAACACATTTGCGTTAAGAAAAATAAAAATAATAGAAATGTTAGCTATCCTAATAGGACCTAATGTTAAGGAGGTCATCAAGGCTAAAATTTAATGACGCGGCATTACACCCAAACAGGAAAACGATCCGTCTTAAAAACAAAATGTGTCAAAATCCTAAACAGGTGGGACATGAAACGATAGAATCGTCTGATGACGCGGTACTTCGAGCTGATATGCCTGGTGCGTTACGAAGAGTGGAAGGTGCTGCGACTCTGCTTCAGCAGGCTTCGGATATGCTCAGGGTTGATCCTTATTCTGGACCTGCTAGGTAAGTTGGTGTAGTAGTAAGTAGAAATGGTTTGTGATGATACTACCAACTGTGATGATAGTGATACTACCAAACTGCTTAGGAAGGCATGGTAAACATTTATACGTTGGTGTAAATGAAGTCTATAAAATTTAATTTAATATAATCGAAGTCTTGGGCGATGTTATACCTTTTAGTCTTCATAAAAAATGTGTCTTAGTACAAGGAGACACAAAAAAAAGTCTAATTCTGTAGCCCGATTCTATCATATTTTTTTAATTTAGTATAGTATAAAACTTCAAGTAAATAAATTAAAGTTTTTATAGTAACTGATAACTTATTTTGTGGCATTTATCGCGACTTTTACAGGAAAAAACTCATCGAAGGTTCCCGTGGAATTCTTCAAGGAACTTCTGCTCTGTTGCTTTGTTTCGACGAATCTGAAGTTAGAAAAATTGTTAAAGAATGCAAGAAGGTACAAAAAAACTTGGGACTTGTTTTATTATTGTATTTAAATTATAATTCCCATAAAAAGGTCGTCTTTGCTTACCTTAAGTATTTACCTTAAAGTATTTTATTCAACTTAATCTTTTAGCATTGCCACTTTGCCGAACTTATTGCCAATTTTTTTTTTCGCTTAGAAAGAATAAATAAAGGAAATCTTATGTTGTAATTTGAACCCTTTTTGTACAACGATTGTAAAATAACTAAGTAAAATTTAATATTTTCTTTTACAGGTTTTAGATTATCTAGGTGTTGCAGAAGTTATAGATACGATGGAGGATCTGGTCCAGTTCTTAAGAGATATCTCACCCGCTTTATCTAAAGCTGCAAGAGAGGTTAGTAACGATTCTTAGATTCAACTGTTTTAATTTGAAGGAACACTTTAGATAAAAATAAAGGCAATTAATGATGAATAAAAGGTAACAAACGAAAGCTTTACGTGCCGTTCATATATTGAACTAATTGGAACAATATTTAAAGCCACTCTTGCGCTAATGATCGCGAGTTTGCTCCCCGCTAATGACAAATATTGACTATGCATATTTTAATATCTACGATTTTATTTTTGTGTTACCCACACATTAGGAATTCTAAACATTTTTGAATATCATATCGAAAATTGACCGCTCCAGCGGGGTACGAACCCGCGTCTCCGACTGACCGTGTCGGCGCTCTAGCCAATTAAGCTATGGAACGATGTACCCGCTAGATCGAAATTTTTGATATGATGATTTTTATTTTCGGTTTAAGCGAAACGCATATGCATATTTTTTTTATGGTTAGGGAGCTTGTTTTTGGCTTTGGAAACCTAACTTAGGGTTTCATTCTACTGAGGACAGCTTAAAACTTTTAACAATAATAGTATGTTTAAAATAAAGATTAAAAGTCATATCAAATTAAAGAGTTACTTAAAATCGAAATTAAAATCTCCCAGTGTAATAAAGTAGTACTTTAAAATCGTATGTAGGTCGCGTCCAGAGCAGCGGAACTAACACACCCTCCTCACGCGGAAACTTTGACTCGGTGCTTGGAGAGCGTCAAAAAACTAGCTCCAGTGCTCATCTGTTCGATGAAAATATACATACATATATTGTCTGAAGGTGAGTGATTTTGTTTTCAAGTACATTATACATTGAAATACCGTAAAGCAGGAAATATCTTGCTCAGTCTAGCAGCCCGACTGGTGAAGTACCTCAACCTTACAGAAGAATTGCCAACCCGCGGTGGAACAGAATTTTGGATTAAGCAATGCCCAGAAGTGAAAAAAACGACTCTGCTTTAGACCACACGACTGAAGTAAAACTTCTTTGGTAAACGTCTTAGATATACGGATATATGTATATGGTATATAGATGGTAGGGCACAGCAGGAATTTTCTGCTCAAAATATGGAGCAGCCCGACTGGGGTAGTACCTCGATCTTACAGAAGATCACCGCTAAATAATACTCTTTTCAAGCAGTATTGTGTTCCTGTTAGTGAGTAAGGTGACCAGAGCTCCTGGGCGGGGATCGGGGATTTGGTCGGCAACGCGCTTGCGATGCTTCTGGTGTTGCAGGCGTCTATAAGCTACGGTAATCGCTTACCATCAGGTGAGCCGTACGCTTGTTTTCCGACCTAGTGATATATAAAAAAAAAAAAAAAATACGAAACGTAACTGGCTATAAAAGAAAGAGTGAAAGAAAATATGTGCTCGCACCTTTCTCTCTTGCTCCGTTCGCCTCGCCCGATCACATTTTACCTAACGCTCTTGTCACGCATTCACCAGCTTACTCCCCAAGTCAAGCGTGCATATAGAAGTTTTACTTCAAAAACAGAAGATTCGAGCCAATTAATACTGCTGTCGAGTACTGTTGTATTTCTGTGGTTAGTAAGGTAGGTACAGCTCCTGAAGATATGCCGTGTTGACAGTGAGAGTAGGTCCTAGTATTAGTAAGCATCTGGCTGTGGTAACCGATTACGATGAGGTGATAAAATACCGGTTTCAGTAAGTGAACGTTGCATGTGAAGTAATACTGATTTGAAGATAACCAAATGCTTAAATTTGTCTATTCTAATTATTCCTCTGCATAAATTTGAATTTGATTTGGTCCCTGTCTATAGAATAAATTTAAATTTTTCAGGCGGTAAAGGCATTGAAGACGCCGCTGAAAATAGAAATTATTTAGCGCAGCGAATGGCTGATGATATTCACGAAATCATCCGGTAAGACTCGATCATCTACTTTATGTGTCTTTCGTATTAATTGTTAGTAGTTTTGAGTAGAAGTTGGTCTTTTCGTATCAAAAGCTGTAGAAATGTTGGGACAGTACGTGAAGATTTGCCATTATGTTGCCAGGATGTTTTTGACTTTTTGTTTTAATATTGCTCTCTGACATTAATGTTGATTTTATTTTGTATATTTATATTGAATTTAATCTCGAATATTTATTACTGTATACTAAATGGACAATTTTTAATTTGACTTATTTCGATTTTGACGATATTCTTAGTAATTTAGGAACACCTGTAAAAAAGTAGGCAATTATCTAGATACCGATGTTTACTTTATTAATTTTGTATTTGTTGTTGCACTACTTGTTGGTGTTGGCTTATGAATAAATAAATAAATAAATAAATAAATAATAGCTGCTTATCAAAGCGCATTTAAAGTTTTTCTTGAAACATTTAATTTGAAATTGCAAAAAAATGGAAATATAGCTGATTTAAGTTCAGTCAGGGTCAATTTTTGAAAGATTTAGTTCATTTCAGACGTAAAAAGTATTGTTGATGATGTACGTTGGTTTTGTTCGTATTTAGGGTTCTACAGTTAACGTCCTACGTGGAGGATGGAGGCGAGAAGGATAACATCGCGGTACTGAAGGCTCTACAGACAATGATCCACACGAAGGCCGGAGCTGCCCACGAGTTCCTTAATGTGAGCTTCCTAATGATATGCACAATTAAAAATACCTAAGGCACAATCTAACTTTTTTTTTTTTGGTACCTGTAAATTATGCCCGTAAACGTAACAAAATTAGTTAAAAGTAGTTGTGGTTCAAGACTTTAGTCTAGTAAAGGATTATTTAAATGTAAATATTTTGAATCAATTCTGTAAAATGGCACACTCACCATAAGAACCGACTCTGCATGGGAGCAGAATTATTTAGCTGTGATCTTCTATACGCTCGAAATACATCCCCAGTGTGGCTGCTTCAGATTTTGAGCACAATGTTTCCTGCTGTGCCGTCCTTAAACAAAGCTCCCACCGATGTCCAGGACCCCGCCGCTCAACGCAACGGCCCCGGCGAGCGCGCCCTGCGCTCCGTGCTGACGTCAGCGCAGCGCGCCGCCGAGCACCTCGTGCCTGCACTCGCCGACACGCTGCGCCGCACCGCGCGGTCAGTGGCCGCACACACACGCGCACATGCACACGCGCACACACAAAACACGCGCACACACAAACACACGTGCACACACACACACACACGCGCGCACGCACACACACACATACACACACACACACAAGCGCACACACACACGCACGCGCACACATACGCACACACACACATACGCACACACACACATACGCACAAACGCACACACGCGCACACACAACACGCGCACGCACACACACACACACACACACACGCATACGCTCACACACACATACACACACACTCATACGCAATAAGCACTAACACGCACATACACATACGTACAATGACACACTCCGACACACTGCACGGCACTGTGCACACACATACACTTCAGTTTATCGCACTACTAGATATCGGCCTCCCCAAGCCGCTCCAACATCCTGGTTTTATGCTATTATCACCCAGTCTCCGTTACTCATCTCACGTAGTTCGTCGGTCATTCAGCGGCGGTGGCGACGGCGGTCAGCGGGATTGAGGACGTCACACTACGTTTGCTAGCACACAAACCCACAAACTCATAAACACGCGAGCACACATTAAGTTTTACCAAATTATAATATTGGAGCGAAGTTCCTTACGGCAGGCTTGACATTTGGCTGGGGGACCGAACTGAAAAAAATGTGATACTAAAACCGTAAGAAAAATATATAACGGAAGTGACATTTATCAGTCACACGACTGTATAAATGTCATGATGTCATGTCATGATATGACGTTTGTTAAATTAAAATATTACTAGTAAACTTTTTTTAAAATTATTTATATAATTTTATACTGCCGACAAAAATAAATAAAGCCATATGTTTTTTTATTTCACTTAATAGTTTGAATTATTATTATTATTATTTTGTTTGATTTATTTTATTTTACGGTATTTGTTATTTTCTAAAATACTAAAATTCCTAAATATTTTTACGTACTTAATTAAAAACCAATCAACAAAATTAAACAAAAATCAAGAACTAGAAAATATATATAAAATTTAACATTTTTTTGTCAAATTGTGTTGCTTCTATACTATCCGAAAGAACTTCGTTCCTACCTGGTGTCCCATGACACCACATAATTTTTTTGATACCTTATTTTTTGGGTACAGTTCTGGCGGTATCAACGCTGACCAGCTGTGTGATGAACGTCAGTACGGACGCGGTATGGAGCCTAAGGTGATTGAAAATTGTTAATTTAAATATTGTCCTTGAAGGTTTAGAACTGGTGTTAGCACAATTTATGTAAAAATTGCTAACATTTCAGGAGAGCGACATGACTATTCTTTTATATATATGCTGTTATATTGATTTACGTAAATATTTTAACATTCCTACAGGACCGTCTGTTTCTACGGTAAGCGACTAAATAAATGCTTGTGTTATAGGTAACAACCGACTGATGTAGATGTACAATTTTTTCGATAAATACATAAAATGTAATACATATATATAAATAAATACATATGTATATGGAGCAGAAAGCAGGGTCACTGCACATGGCTCCAATGGGCTAGTCTTTCGTTTCATTATAAATATCATCATGATGATGATGATGATGATGAAAAGAATTAACGCTTGAATCGTTGCAGATGAAGGGCGGTCATACTACGCTCTAAACTACAGCGCTTGGTCCCAAAATCTATAGAAACTTATGGATTTTATTCTTTATTTTACATGTATTTATTGGACAATAATGGTCCATAACTAGCTTTTTCGAATTTTCTAACGCCAAAATGGCATATCAGGTGTAACAATTCAACGATGATAATATCTTTAAATATATCCGTACTTTGATAACATTGTTTAATATTTTTAGGCCCAGAACCTTGCTTCTGAACTGCGCAGTCAAATAAACGAAGTCGAGAATGTTGTGAATGAAGGCGTTCGAGCGGCGGAGAAACAGGGCGGCAGGACTATCGCTGCCAAGTAAGAGTTATATGGTTTTTAAGGTAGAGCTCAGCGGGAAATATCCCGCCCAAAATCTGGAGCAGCCCGACTGGGGTTGTACCTCGACCTTACAGAAGATCACAGCTAAATATACCGCTTTCAAACAGTGTTGTGTTCCTGTTGGTGAGTGAGGTGACTAGAGCTCCTGGGAGCTATTGGGGATTGGGTCGGCAACGCGCTTGCAATGCTTCTGATGTTGCTGGCGTCTATAAGCTACGGTGAACTATTACCATCAGGTGTCCCGAACGCTTGTTTATCACCATAGTCGTTTCAAAAAAGGATTAGTTGATATATTCATATACTTTTTGTGCAGGTTGGAAACAGCTCACAAATGGCTGCTTCATCCAGCTGCAGATCCCTCAACTAGGATCGAAGGACAGAAGGCTATCAATAGCATCGTTTCTCAAGGACAAAGAGTGAGTATTTTGGCGTCACTTACCATCAGATATAAAGAATCTTGTAGAAGGCTCCATAGATAAATAGTACTGTTCCAGAATTGTGTTGTGCTTCTGTGGTGAAAAAAGTAGCCTGAGCCCCCGAGGATAGCTTGGTTAGGATACTCGTGTAGCGGGCGTCCATAGACCACGTTAACCACACTCTTGTTTGCCACCATAATGTTATATAAATGCACTTCCAAAACCCAATTTTTTTTTCCTGGGCTTAAAGTAAATAAATCGTTTCAACATTATCATGACCAGATAGCGGACAACCTCCACGGTCGTGAAAAGGCCGAAGTGATGCAGCTGTGCTCCGACGTCCAGAGGCTCGCCGAGGACCTCGCGGATCTGTGTATGAGGGGGCAGGGGGGTACTGAGGAGGCGGCGGCTATCACCAGGTAGGCCTATATACCACATGAGTTTGGTGTGTCAAACTATGATGTGGCCGGGGACTGAGGGCCACCTTTATATTTTGGCCACATCATGAGAAACTCTAAGTACCAGCTGCTTCGACTTATTATCCAGGGCAAGATCCAGGGCAAGCGCAGTGTGGGTCGTAGAAGAACATCTTGGCTAAAAAATCTACGCCAATGGTTTGGGAAAAGCACCCGTTCGTTATTCAGGGCTGCGGTATCAAGGATACAAGTTGCCAAAATGATCGCCGAACTTCGTGAGAAGATGGCACTTTAAGAAGAAGAAGTCAAACTATCTTGTTGTAGTAAACTGTTTTGAAACAGGAATTAAATGTTTCAATATTGTGCAAAAGTGCTTTAGAAATATTTAATTGTGTGAAAATCTGCTATGCTCGGTCGGAGATCCGAAGTTGACACGTCCTCCGTCCAACTGCTTAAGTGTTAGTTGAAAAATATTTCATATTTAATTTAGTCCTCTGTTTCATTTCAAAAACGATGACGTGGTCTGCTAAAATCTGGTGATTGAATGGCGGTTGACGAACATAATATAACCTGGCCAGGAATCGTTCAGCCAACCTGTTCGCAATTTATTTTTTAATAATCTGATGTAGATATAAAATAATTTTTATCCATTGAACAGATGAGTGGAGGTCGTCTTCAGGTCAGATCTCTTACTCGCTACTCTATTATAGGTTGACGCAAAATTATTTTGCTAAAGAAATAATTTTGACGAAGGGTTGCTAATATCTGGATCTGAACATAAGGACAAACAGACAAAAAATTTATTCAAATAGTAGCTGACCCTGCAAACCTTGTTTTGCCATAGATGTTATTAACCCCTTAACCTCGCTCTTTGTAACTTAGGGGTATGAAAAATAGATGTTGGCCGATTTTCAGATCTACCCGATATGCTCACAAAATTACATCAAAATCGGCCCAGCATTCGGAGGAGTATGTTAACTAACATTGTGATACGAGAATTTTATATATAAGATAATATAATGATTCGCTCTGAACAGAAGTCAAACTCAAAGATCTTTTTGTGTTACTGAAAATTTTGTCACAATAACACCATTACGGTATAAAAAAATAACCTTAGACGAAATTCTAATTAGTTACAAGATTAAAATGAAGGTCTGCAAGTTAACCTTTAAGAATTGAGGCCAGCAGATAGTACACTACAAAAATTAATTACCATTTTTAACGACTTCATAAAAGGTGGAAGTCCTCGATTTTGCTGTATTTTTTATGCGTTACTAAATAACCGTTTCCTAAGTATACCGATTTTGATTATCTTTTTTCTATTCGAAATCTGGTGGTTGTCGCGTGGTCCCATTTAAATTTTACTGAAATCTGCCGAGTACTTTTTGAATTATCTTTGATAATGTGTATTGTGAGAGAGGGAGAGGAGAGATTGAGAATAAATACAATTGTATAAAATATTTGTTTTCAGAGAGTTAACCGACAAACTTCACGAATTGAAGCGAAGCATGGAGCGAGCGGTAGTCAATAGAGTTGTTGAAGATTTCATCGATGTAGCGGCGCCTCTGAGGCATTTTACCGATGCTGTTAATGCGCCTGAAGGTAGGCCGATAAAATATATGACAGGCTATATTTGTTTAACTCGAAATTTATGTATTATCTGTGGTAGCTATTGAGCGTAATTAATTTATTAATAGTAATTATTGTTTTGTATACTTAACGATTTGAAAGTGCTTTTAAAGGTTAATATTTTTTCTTTATTTGATTGTTTCGATTGAGGGAAATTTTATTCTGATTTGAAGAAGAATAAAAATTAAAATTTGCAATAATTAGGCCATAAACGTTCAAGGGATTCTGCGAAGACGAGCACGTTTTTTTTTTTAAATGATTTTTATCGATAATTGAGTTTTTGTTGTGAGTAAGGTAACCAGAACTCCTGGGAAGGGTCAGCGATAAGGCCGGCAACGCCCTTGCGATTGCTTTTGATTTTGCAAGCGTCTATAGGCTACGGTGATCGCTTACCATCAGGTGAGCCGCTTGTTTGCCATTCTAGTAGTAAATTAAAAAATATTTATCCAGGTACTCCAGGTCGTGAAGCCAATTTCCAGGAGAAAGCCAATGCTCTATCAGCCTTTAGCCAGAAGGCAGCGGCCGCTGCAAGTATGGTAGCCGCTGGAGTGAGACACAACAAACGTCTGGCAGATCAGCTCATACACAATGCTCAGGAGGTTAGTTTACTTCTAGAAGCTTCTACTGATACTTGATATAACTGAGGGGCACAGCAGGCAATAAATATCCTGCAATAGTATATGGAGCAGTCCGACTGGGGTAGTACCTCGACCTTACTGAAAATCTGAATAATATTTTCAAGCAGTATTGTGTTCCTGTTGGTAAGGTGACCAGAGTTTTTGGGAGGATCGAGGGTAGGCTTGGCAACGCGCTTGCGATTTACTGTAACTGGTTACGAGAGAAGGGAAAAGGATTTGTCACAATTTTAAGTTCGCTAATGAGGCTCAAGAAGGCTTTAAGACGGATTACTGATTTGAAAACACCTACCCTCTATAAGAGGGAGATAATTCGACACGAGCAAGAGATTTAAAGGGTGGTGAATTACTGGTGGGGCGAATCTACCCCCTGTAGGATTCAATATAAGTGGCGAATGTCCCCCTGTAGGATTCAATACAAGCTTGACCCTGTTAATGACGTTTAAAAGGTGTTGCCTTAGGGGGGATTTCTAGAACCTAGAGGTCTTTTTTAGTTATTTGGTATTTTATTTAATATATATGTAGTGTTTTAGTGTTTGCCAAAACTAATTTGTGGAAAATTTTGGAGTTTTAATTTCTATTGTTTTAATTGGAACTGTTTATACTATCTGTATTTTATTTTTATTATCTGTGATTATATGACAAAGTATTGTGACACAAGTATTTATATTTAATTGTTATTTCAGGTTGAAAAGTTGTCGCCGCAACTGATCTGCGCGGGAAAAATTCGTCTTCACTATCCAGAGAGCAAAGTATTGTTATAACTTTATTTGCTTTAAATTATTTTTACATTATTCAAATCCTAAATTATAGCATCGAAAGTGACTCAATCTGTTTCACGCCTAAACCACTGAACGGATTTTGATGAAGTTTGCTACAAACAAATAGTAATTACAAATATTATACCTTAATAGGTACATACAAGAAATGAGACATGTCGTAACAACGTGGAAAATTCATTCCTTATTATAGCATAACATATTGGGATAATATGAAAATTTGTATTTGAATAAAGACGCGGGTAGTACGCATTTAGCCTGTAACATCTCAGTGCTGGGCATAGGCCTTTTCCATGTCTATCCACCGTGCTAGTCCACTACGAGTTGGCGGATATACTCCCTACTATGGTAATTATCGCTATCAGGTGTACATGATAACAACCGGGACCGACGGCTTAACGTGCTCTCCGAGGCACGGTGGGGAGACCCACGGGAACAGACATCCAAACCGGAAAGAAATATTTGTACAAATCGAACCAACGGATAAAGTATAATAATATGATAAGTATCAAGGATACAAGTTGCCAAAATGATCGCCGAACTTCGTGAGAAGATGGCACTTTAAGAAGAAGAAACCTCAAACCATAGATGCTTTAGGCGACTACACGCGCCACTACACCAGAGTGGTTGTTAACGTTTGACGTGGGTAGCCGGGTAGTAATTCGTTCTGAAACGTTGACTCCAGGTAGCAGAGGAACACTTCAATAATGTTCGCGAGCAATACTCGGACGCTGTGCTACGTTGCAGAGATTTGTGCGACCAGGCCGTGGATCCCTTGGACTTCGTGAGGACCGCTGGTGAGATGATGATGGCAATTTGTTGTTGACAGTTCCTTATGACCACATTTAAACCTTGGGGTCACGGGTTAGTTACCCGCTCATGACACACACTTGAATTTTCCATACATATATTTGCCGTGGTGTGTTTCCGTAACTCTCATACAGGAGAAAATCCTACTGAGATTGAGTGTTAAGCGTTGATTTTTGAAGTAAAACTAATTTACGCACGCTTGACTTGGGGTGTAAGCTGGTGAAAGCGCGACGAGAGCGTTACGAAAACTGTGATCGGGCGAGGCGAACGGAAGTTGAGAGGGAGATATAAGTTAGATAGCGCTGAAGAAGTTTTACTTCAGTCGTGTGCTCTAAAAAAGCATACTCGTTTTTATATTTCGCTAATGGAAAATCTTTACACTTTAGGTGAACTGATGCAAAAGCACACGTACCTCTGCGAAGAGGCGATCAGGAACAACGATTCTCAGAAGATGGTCGACAATACATCTGCTATTGCCAGGTAAGGTATTCAATATATAGCTTGTAATAATTTTATGATTTAATTCGTATTATGTCCATTAATTTTAAGTGATAAAAAATATTTATAACTAGTTGCTGTCCGCGACGTCGTCTGCGTGAACGCTATACAGCACCAAAAATACCTACGATTATACCTTTTAAAATAACATTCATTTACCCGTTTCTTCTTGACATTTCATATCTACAGAAAAATCTCATAGATGGCGCTGCTTTAAAATTGTCTTGTCTACTTATATTCATTTGTCAGCAATAGCACTGTCGTACGCAATTAGAAAGGAATTTATAAACAACAGATGCAACGATCGCGCCACCTAGCACATCGTTCGATAGTCATCTACCCTCATTTATTATATTACTCAAGTTATTCTGACGTGTATAAAACGAATAGTGCAACCGCCGCTAAGGCAGTCTTGGCTCTGGCTTGGCACGATACATTTGTTGTATCCTGCTAGTAGCTTAACCTAGACTCATTCGATAATTAATTTGTGCAGACGAATTAATTGTTACATATTATGGCGGATAACTCGAGCAGTGAAGGTGAGCGTTGATACGTATCTCAAAGGAGATCTCCTTAAACCTACACCTGGGTCGCAAGTCCTAGGCACTGCTCTGAGTTACTCCCTATGCCACACGATAGATTGGATCGGATCGCATTACAATTTTGTTATAATCATTTTAAGTACTACCTACATAATATTGTAAAGAGTGCGAGTATAACCTACGCCCTTGCCTTGCAAATATAGAAAAGGAGCCTTCCAATTTAGTCGAAAGACTACACATTTAATTATGTTCATCGGCTTAGTTACTTATATTGCGTGATTTTTATTGTGTGAATCTAGCTAATATAGCATGGTTATTAACATAATAACAACAACATTCAAATATGCGTCGTTAGATTACACGTTGTTACAGAATGCGTTGAGGAAATAAAGGTTCACTGCTCGTTCCCGGTAGGTGATAGCATGATAATATGTAGCCTATATGTTGACCCGACTTCTAAATAATATTCGTGCCAAATTTTAAGTAAATCCATGTGGTACTTTTTAAGTTTATCCCGGCCATACATACAGACAAACAGACAAAAATTCTAAAAACTATATTTTTGGCTTCGGTATCGATTGTAGATCGCATCCCAAGTATTCTTTTTAAAAAATATTCAATGTACAGTATTGACTTTCCTACCATTTTATTATATGTATAGATTATTAATTTATCTGTAGGAGTTAATATAAGCAGACTGAAGAATTAAAGAGCGCTTGATTTTTAAACGAGTTTTTGCATTTACCCGAAATAAAAATAGTGTACTTTGAATTATTTAAATGATTACGCAACCTTCGTGCGATAATGGATGTTAGAAAAATAAAGTGTGCAGAATGGATGTGCGAGGCATAAATACGTGAAGTGGTATGAATGAGTCGATCTAATAAAGTCACCTGGGCTGAATTTCCCTTATTGGTAATACTGTAGGTCGATCGTCGGTTCACCTATAGTACTATCAATCGGACTTGTACATTTCATGTAAGGACGGTAAAAACTAAATCAACATTTCAGCCTATGGTAGTCCACTGCTGGACATAGGCTTCCACAAGCTCTCGTCAAAATAGCGTGAACTCATGTGTGTTGCCCATAGTCACCACGCTGGGCAGGCGGGTGGTTTGTCGCACCGAAGACGCTGCTGCCCGTCCTCGGCCTATGTATTTGAAAGCCGGCAGTTGGATGGTTATCCCGCCATTGGTCGGCTTTTTAAGTTCCAAGGTGGTAGTGGAACTTTGTTATCCCTTAGTCGCCTCTTACGATACCCACGGGAAGAGAGGGTGTGGCTATATTCTTACTGCCGTAACCACACAGCAACCAAAACTAAATAGGTCTTGTAAAAAAATAAAACTAATCAGTATTGTTTTGTTTTGTTTCAAGACGTTGTAGGTTGTAATTGGGTTTTTAGTATTCTGTATTAAATATAATTATTTTAGGCTATTAAATGAAATAAAAAATATTTTAGGCAGCGAAATTTTGATGGAATAAATCTGGAACGATTACGGGAGGATGCAACTAAAATTGACTCGTCTGGTGTTTATAATGCGAGTACAGATAATGAGAAAGCAATATTTTTTAACACATTGGTAGTTTTCCATTTACCGAGCATAATGCGGCTCAGTGACGCACAATGATGAACTGAACTAATGCTTAATTGGAACGTGAATTAGTTTTCAAGTGCACCAGCAGAGTGCGCCAAGTTAGTGTTGAAAATTGAGCATTTGCCGCATAATGCGCTTTAGTGCGATAATTGGAAAACTAGGATTATTAACCCGGTTATATGGTATTCGTGCGCCTATTCGTCCTGTGAAACTAAAACATCTTCCGGCGCCATGGATTACACCTGAGATCAAAAATTACAGAACAAAAAGAATCGTGCTAAGGCAAAGTACACGATAGATTCCAGTGAAGTTAATAAGAAAAAATATAAGGTTCGAAATTGCTGCAATAGACTGTTTAGAGATGGAAAGCGCTATATCTTCAAATCTGTGTCAGTGGAAGATTCTGGTAAAGTCTGGAATTTTTTGTGATCACTTGGAGTTGTTAAATACCGTCAAATTAGTTCCTCGTACAAAAAAAAATCAGCTTTCTACGACGATAACTCATGATTTTCCTACTTTCTTGTTTAGCGAGTTTTCCGAATGTTATGTTAAGAGTAACATTCGTGCAAATAAATCTAATTCGGGTGGATCGGACAGCATTAGTCCATAACATGATTATCCCTCTGATTGATATTCTATGTCCAGTTATCACATTTATTATTAAGTTTTCCATCTTCAGTAATTCTATTTCATCACTGTGGAAAGATGCTGACATTCTTCTACTTAAAAAAGTAATTTGGGCTCTGTTTGATGCATTATGGTTCAATTTTGTACGATGAAGCGGGTGAATATTGATAACACGTGTTGTCTTCACAATAGTTTATTCGAGACTAAATACAAGTTTTTATACACCTTATTCTATGCATTATAAAAGTATCGAACATTCCGCCCACCAAAGCGTATACAACGGTTTACATTAAGAGTCAACATTTTAACTAGTGGACTGTATATAGAATTATAGATGTTCCTAATGAATAACATTACAAATACAAAACTTACATAAATTACATTATTAAATTGTAGTAGCAAAAATACATTAATATAATATAAGTTTTATTGTAGTGACATTTGCATGAACTTAAACTCTAAGATAAATGCTTTTAGATATTTTAAATTTCAAATTATTAAATTAAGTTAGAATTTACCTTTAGTTAAGTTTTAGTCTTTAATTTCTTTAGGAAGAATTATAAGTTTAGATAGAGGTCTCTTTAAAATATTGTTGCCTTTACACTGGACAGATACAACGCGAACTAAATTGTCTGATCCTGGATGCACATCTTTTACACGTCCTAATAACCATTTGGTTGGTGGCAAATCATCTTCCTTGATAATAACAATGTCTCCGATATTTGGTGATTGTATGTCAGTTTGCCATTTATAGCGTTGTTGCATAGTGTTCAAGTATTCTAACCTCCATCGTCGCCAAAAATCTTGGGTCATCTTTTGTATCATCTGCCATCTGCTAAGTAGGTTAATATTTCTTAGTTCATAATTTATATCAGGCACAGCGATTAAGGGTTCTCCAATGAGAAAGTGTCCTGGTGTAAGTGGGTTTAGCGTTTCAACGGTTTCATCAAGTTGACATAATGGACGCGAATTTAGGCATGCTTCTATCTGCGCCAATAGTGTAGCCATCTCTTCATAGGTTAATTTTGTAGATTTGTTTACTCGTACTAAGTGTCTCTTAACTGATTGTATACCTGCTTCCCACAAACCGCCGTAATTTGGCATTCTCGGAGGAATAAAGTGCCACGTCGTCCCATCATTAGCCAACAATTCTGCAATTTCCTCCGTGATGTTGTCTTTGCCCTTTTTGAAAAGTGTTTTAAGATCCTTGGCGGCACCGATAAAGTTAGTACCATTGTCACTCCATAAATGTAGACAAGGTCCTCTCCTAGCAACAAATCTGCGAAATGATGCAATAAAAGCTTGTGCTGTGAGATCAGTTACAGCTTCTAAATGAATAGCACGAGTCGCCATGCAAACAAACAAACAGATATATGCCTTTGTTGCACGGTGACCACGCCCCTTGGATGTTCTTATGTATATAGGGCCAGCATAGTCAACGCCCGTGTTTAGAAAGGCTCGATGCTCATTAACTCTCACGTAAGGAAGTTGACCCATTTTTTGTGTTGAGATTTTTGCTTTGTCGACTATACAAACTTTACACATTCTTATACATTTTTTAACTTCATTTTTTAAATTAATAATCCAGTATTTACTTCGAATATATGCCATCATTAATTGAATACCACCGTGGAGAGTCCTAATGTGTGCCTCCTTGACTAATAATTTAGCAACATGAACCTTTGGCGGTATTATAATTGGATGTCTTGAAGACTCAGCAATGTTTGCATTTTGCAAACGTCCCCCAACTCTTATCATCTCGTTCTTATCCAAGAAAGGAGAAAGTGTTGCAAGGGAACTTCTTTTCTTTACTTTTCCATCTTTATTGATGTCTTCTATCTCTTTTTTGTATGCTTTCTTTTGATAATATTTAATACAACTCTCTAAAATCATTTCCATTTCATTTATCGTTAAGTGTTTCTCAATATTTCTTTTATTCTTTACCTTTAAAAATCTTCTGCAATATGACAATACTCTCTTCATTTTAGATATACTAGAAAATCTCTCCCATATCGGTGTTTCTTCTTCAAGTAAATGTATGTTAAAAATTTTCTTTTCTAGATCAGTTCCAGGAATTTTAACCTTTAACCGTTCGATATATCTGTGATTTAGCCACTGCGGCCCATTCCACCACAGCTTGGTATCTTTTAGTTCACTAGCCTTAACACCTCTTGTAGCAATGTCTGCAGGATTTTCCTCTGACTTAATGTGGTTCCATCTACTATTATCTAAAACTCTTAATATATCAGCCACTCTATTTCCAACAAATGTGCGCCAACGATGAGGTTGCGACTGAAGCCATGACAAAACCACCATCGAATCTGTGTAAGCATAAATTTGTTCAATGGGAATGTTAAGCAAACCAGATATTTCCTCTACGAGCTCAGATAACAATGCCGCTGCACACAGCTCAAGTTTTGGTATAGTGAGTTGTTTTAAAGGAGCTACTCTTGTACGAGATGCAATCAATGTGATTTGGACATTATCTTCTTCGTCAACGACTCTCAGGTAAGTGACTGCAGCGTAAGACGTCACTGAAGCATCTGCAAAGCCATGGATTTGAATTTCCTTAGTGCCAGTGCTTGTGTGGAACCATCGTGGTATTTCTATAGTCTTCAATTCAGGTAAGTCATCTCTGTAATTCTTCCATTCTTCCACTAATTCAACAGGTAGTTCATCATCCCACCCAAGGTTGCTAAGCCAGAGTTTTTGAATTAGAATTTTTGCTACGATTACTAAAGGAGATAGCCAACCAAAGGGGTCGAAGAGACGAGCAACGTCAGAAAGAATGGATCTTTTTGTTATAGGATACGTTAAATCAGGTAAGTTTACTGTTACTTTAAATTTATCATCCTTTCTATCCCATGTCAGACCTAGAATCTTAATAATTTTATCTAGTTTAATTTCAAATGTATCTTTTATATTTTTATCCCCTTGTATAAACTGTAACAGCTCTTCAGAATTACTAGACCATTTTTGCATTTTAAAACCTCCCCTTTTTAGTACTGTTTTAATATCCTTACATAGCTTCTTAGCCTTTTCTATATTATCACTTCCTGACATGTAATCATCAACATAAAATGACCCTTTTATTTCAGGTACAGTATCTGGATATTCTTCTGCTTCGTCATCAGCTACTTGGTTTAAGGTTCTCACTGCGAGGTAAGGAGCTGCTGCCGTGCCGAAGGTAACAGTTGTTAAATCATAACTTTCCAGACTTTCATCCGGATTATCCCGCCATAGTATTCGTTGTAATTTAGTGTGTTTATCCGTCAGTTTAATCATTCGATACATTTTCTCGATATCACTTATCACGCAAACTTTGTGTGTTCGCCACTTTGTAATTAAACTTCTCAGGTCCGGTTGCAGTACAGGTCCCACCATCATGTTATCATTCAAAGAAAAACCTCCAGCCCCTTTCGCCGAAGCATCAAATACCACACGAACCTTTGTTGTGTCTTTCTCTTCCCGTATTACAGCATGATGAGCGAGATAAATGGCGTTTATATCATCTGTTGTTTCAGATTTTTTCATGTGTCCTAATTCCTTGTATTCGTGTATTACTTTCTTATATTCTTCTTTCAACTTAGGGTGTCTCTGAAACTTCCTTTCTAATTGTTTAAATCTATGTACCGCTTGATCTTTAGTGTTACCACACAGCTTTACCGTGTCCTCGATGCTTTGCTTCAGAGGTAAGTATACAATGTAATTTCCAGTATCATCTCTCTTTGTCGTATTCTTGTAATTCTCTTCACATCGTTCCTCTTCCTTTGTTAAAATCTTTCTTTTTTTATATAAATCTGTTTCTACTTCCCAAAATCTCTTTAAAAGATTATTATCTTCCTCAACTTGTCTTAATATATGCAAACTCTTTACATGTTGTGTATTTGAATCACCCAATCGGCCTGATAAAATCCAACCCAACCGTGTACATTGTGCAACTACTTCACCTGGTCCCTTTATCAAACCTACATCTATTATTTTACCAAATACATCAGCACCCAGTAAAATGTCTATCCTACCAGATGAGGCAAAAGTTGGATCGGCTAGTTTAATATTACTAAGTTGAGACCAATTATGATAACTAAGATTTACATTTTTAGGAGGAAGCATACTAGTTAATGATTTTAAAATAAAAGCATTTACCTTTAATGAAAATTGTTCACATCTAGAAATTATTTGTAACTGTGTTGTATGATTAATACTTATTGAGTTGTCACCTACTCCAGAAACAACGCCGCTGATTCTGAATTTTTTCAAACCCAGTAACTCCACCACTCTCGCAGTGACGAACGATGCCTCTGAGCCCTGATCAATGAGCGCCCGGAAGACGTGTGTTTGACCTTCACTTGTGCTGACATCCACCAGTGCCGTTGCCAATAATACCATTTGATCAGGTTGTTTCTCTCCTAAAATGTGTGTCACAGTTACCCTCGTATCTTTAGGTTGTGCTTGATCCTTTTGTTTTGTTCTCTCTGAGTCTCGACCTTCTTCAGATGTTTGTTTTTTGTCTCTGTGCAATAAGGAGTGATGCTTTTTCCCACATACTCTGCATGAAGTCTTGCGTCTACAGTTGAACACAAGATGATTAGGAGCTAAGCAATTGAAGCATAAATTTTTATTTTGAATAAAATTATATCTTTCTTCTACTGATTGACTTGTAAAATCCTTACAGTTAAAAATATAATGTTCTCCTTTACAATAACTACAGGAAGGCTGTTCATTTATTTTACTATGCGAAAATTGTAATGTGTTATGATTATTTTGATTAGATATTGAGTTAATATGAAAATTTTTGTGCTCTTGAGTCTTTTCTCGAGTATTATAAATTATTGTTGGATTAAGTAATTCTAATGTTCGAAATTTTGATTCAAGAAAGCGCTTCAAATCATTCCAAGTAGGTAGGTCATCCTTATTCTCCTTATAAACACTCTCCTCCCAATCTTTAAGTGACTCGACATCTAATTTTTGTCCAATGAGATATATTAGTATAGGATCCCAGTTATCAGTGCAAACTTTCATATTATTAAGGCTATTTATACACTCTGTTGTAGTGTCGAGCAATGATTTTATTTGCTGAGCCGATTGATTAGTTAACTTCTTTTGACTGAATAATCTTTTCATTATTGAATTTAAAATAGCTCTTGCATTACCAAAACGCTTTGATAATAATTCCCAGGCTGGTGTATAATTGTCATCCGTAATAGATATATGCCTTAATAATCTCTCTGCTTCTCCCGATACACTCGTTTTTAAATAATGTAGCTTTTGGACATTGCTTATGTTAGTATTGTGAACAAGTGCCATGAATAAATCTTGAAACGTAGGCCAATCTTCATATCTTCCGGAAAATGTAGGTAATTGTATTCTCGGTAGCTTAGCGAACGACGCTTGGCCGTTTAGTAACGACGTTGACATATTATTTACTTCGGTCGTTCTTTTCGATTCTAAACATAAAAGCTGATCCGTCAAATCACCTTGTAAACAGAGAAACATTTCCTCACATGTATAATATTGTTCATTAAGGAAATATGGCAAAACTCCGCGATGCTCTTGTGGTGTACACTTCAAAAGTTCATTGTGTGTTTGTCTAAACATACTCCAATAATCCTCAATTGTTTTCAATCTTCCTTTAATATAACCTTCTGTTAACCGTTGTTTAGGGCATTTTTTAATATTAATTTGCGCCTTTTGTATCATGTTGGCTATGTCTTCTAATGTAGCCAAATATTGAGATTGTTGTGAAGTAGGTGGAGCCATTTTGAAATTTATTAACTTTAAAGTTATTTACAAACCGCAAACGTAACAAAGATTCACTATTGATTTACGTATAATTTAATAAAAGTTAATTGTTTAGTTTTCTTGCAACAACGTATGAGATGTATATTTTTAAAACAAAAATAATGTTCAACTGTTCTTTTAAATCACACACTTACAACTTCCATTTTAAGTTTTAAGCACTAAACACTAATTATAGTTCAATCATAATAATTAAATCGTCTATAATCAACTTAAAAGGTTGTATTTTTTCCGTAAATTGAACTAATAATCTTGATTATCGTCCACCACAATTTTTTTAGCACTTATTCACCAATATATTGTTATTGAGTTAAACGTATGCAATAACTTCACTAATTTACCGGAAACAAGTTTTTATACGTAGCCTATTGTATTCAACGCTCGAGTCACTTCACCGCTTCACCGGTCCATCCGGCTCGATTATCGACCATATGTTTGATGCATTATGGTTCAATTTTGTACGATGAAGCGGGTGAATATTGATAACACGTGTTGTCTTCACAATAGTTTATTCGAGACTAAATACAAGTTTTTATACACCTTATTCTATGCATTATAAAAGTATCGAACAGGCTCTTTAATTCTTCCGTTCGTCCCATTTCCGAAAGCTCTTAAAAATAAATAAAAGAATAATTTCTTTTTGAAAAATTCTTAACTTTTTTGGGTTGAATAAAAAATTTGAAAAAAGTCTCAAAAATGTTTTTAAAGGGTAGAAAAGAAAGTAAAATTTTGGGTTGGGTTCAAAAGTGGTCGATTTGACATGTAATACCCCATGTATACCATTTCCTCTGCCCAAAACCCAGCCCTGCGGGCAACAACCTGCCTGCCCAGCGTGGTGACTATGGGCAAAACACATGAGTTTGCGCAATTTTTGGCGCGAACTTGTGAAGGCCTATGTCCAGCAGTGGACAGCGATAGGCTAATGTGTGCTTGTGTGTCCTTATCAGACTGGCGAACCGAGTGCTGCTGGTGGGCGGGGCCGAGCGCGACAACACCGAGGACAAGGAGTTCGCGGCGGCGCTGAGCGCGGCGCAGCAGCGCCTGCAGGCGGCCATCGCGCCCGCCGTGCGCGCCGCCAAGCGCGTGGCGCTGGCGGACCGCGCCGCGCCGCCCGCCTGGAGGGCGGCCAACGGGGAGGTGAGGGGGGCTGGCCACAGGGGGGGGCGGCCATCGCGCCCGCCGTGCGCGCCGCCAAGCGCGTGGCGCTGGCGGACCGCGCCGCGCCGCCCGCCTGGAGGGCGGCCAACGGGGAGGTGAGGGGGGCTGGCCACAGGGGGGGGCGGCCATCGCGCCCGCCGTGCGCGCCGCCAAGCGCGTGGCGCTGGCGGACCGCGCCGCGCCGCCCGCCTGGAGGGCGGCCAACGGGGAGGTGAGGGGGGGTGACAGGGGGGGCGGCCATCGCGCCCGCCGTGCGCGCCGCCAAGCGCGTGGCGCTGGCGGACCGCGCCGCGCCGCCCGCCTGGAGGGCGGCCAACGGGGAGGTGAGGGGGGGGTGACAGGGGGGGCGGCCATCGCGCCCGCCGTGCGCGCCGCCAAGCGCGTGGCGCTGGCGGACCGCGCCGCGCCGCCCGCCTGGAGGGCGGCCAACGGGGAGGTGAGGGGGGCTGGCCACAGGGGGGGGCGGCCATCGCGCCCGCCGTGCGCGCCGCCAAGCGCGTGGCGCTGGCGGACCGCGCCGCGCCGCCCGCCTGGAGGGCGGCCAACGGGGAGGTGAGGGGGGCTGGCCACAGGGGGGGGCGGCCATCGCGCCCGCCGTGCGCGCCGCCAAGCGCGTGGCGCTGGCGGACCGCGCCGCGCCGCCCGCCTGGAGGGCGGCCAACGGGGAGGTGAGGGGGGCTGGCCACAGGGGGGGGCGGCCATCGCGCCCGCCGTGCGCGCCGCCAAGCGCGTGGCGCTGGCGGACCGCGCCGCGCCGCCCGCCTGGAGGGCGGCCAACGGGGAGGTGAGGGGGGGTGACAGGGGGGGCGGCCATCGCGCCCGCCGTGCGCGCCGCCAAGCGCGTGGCGCTGGCGGACCGCGCCGCGCCGCCCGCCTGGAGGGCGGCCAACGGGGAGGTGAGGGGGGGTGACAGGGGGGGCGGCCATCGCGCCCGCCGTGCGCGCCGCCAAGCGCGTGGCGCTGGCGGACCGCGCCGCGCCGCCCGCCTGGAGGGCGGCCAACGGGGAGGTGAGGGGGGCTGGCCACAGGGGGGGGCGGCCATCGCGCCCGCCGTGCGCGCCGCCAAGCGCGTGGCGCTGGCGGACCGCGCCGCGCCGCCCGCCTGGAGGGCGGCCAACGGGGAGGTGAGGGGGGGTGACAGGGGGGGCGGCCATCGCGCCCGCCGTGCGCGCCGCCAAGCGCGTGGCGCTGGCGGACCGCGCCGCGCCGCCCGCCTGGAGGGCGGCCAACGGGGAGGTGAGGGGGGGTGACAGGGGGGGCGGCCATCGCGCCCGCCGTGCGCGCCGCCAAGCGCGTGGCGCTGGCGGACCGCGCCGCGCCGCCCGCCTGGAGGGCGGCCAACGGGGAGGTGAGGGGGGCTGGCCACAGGGGGGGGCGGCCATCGCGCCCGCCGTGCGCGCCGCCAAGCGCGTGGCGCTGGCGGACCGCGCCGCGCCGCCCGCCTGGAGGGCGGCCAACGGGGAGGTGAGGGGGGCTGGCCACAGGGGGGGGCGGCCATCGCGCCCGCCGTGCGCGCCGCCAAGCGCGTGGCGCTGGCGGACCGCGCCGCGCCGCCCGCCTGGAGGGCGGCCAACGGGGAGGTGAGGGGGGGTGACAGGGGGGGCGGCCATCGCGCCCGCCGTGCGCGCCGCCAAGCGCGTGGCGCTGGCGGACCGCGCCGCGCCGCCCGCCTGGAGGGCGGCCAACGGGGAGGTGAGGGGGGCTGGCCACAGGGGGGGGCGGCCATCGCGCCCGCCGTGCGCGCCGCCAAGCGCGTGGCGCTGGCGGACCGCGCCGCGCCGCCCGCCTGGAGGGCGGCCAACGGGGAGGTGAGGGGGGGTGACAGGGGGGGCGGCCATCGCGCCCGCCGTGCGCGCCGCCAAGCGCGTGGCGCTGGCGGACCGCGCCGCGCCGCCCGCCTGGAGGGCGGCCAACGGGGAGGTGAGGGGGGGTGACAGGGGGGGCGGCCATCGCGCCCGCCGTGCGCGCCGCCAAGCGCGTGGCGCTGGCGGACCGCGCCGCGCCGCCCGCCTGGAGGGCGGCCAACGGGGAGGTGAGGGGGGCTGGCCACAGGGGGGGGCGGCCATCGCGCCCGCCGTGCGCGCCGCCAAGCGCGTGGCGCTGGCGGACCGCGCCGCGCCGCCCGCCTGGAGGGCGGCCAACGGGGAGGTGAGGGGGGCTGGCCACAGGGGGGGGCGGCCATCGCGCCCGCCGTGCGCGCCGCCAAGCGCGTGGCGCTGGTGGACCGCGCCGCGCCGCCCGCCTGGAGGGCGGCCAACGGGGAGGTGAGGGGGGGGTGACAGGGGGGGCGGCCATCGCGCCCGCCGTGCGCGCCGCCAAGCGCGTGGCGCTGGCGGACCGCGCCGCGCCGCCCGCCTGGAGGGCGGCCAACGGGGAGGTGAGGGGGGCGGGCCACAGGGGGGGGCGGCCATCGCGCCCGCCGGGCGCGCCGCCAGGCGCGTGGCGCTGGCGGACCGCGCCGCGCCGCCCGCCTGGAGGGCGGCCAACGGGGAGGTGAGGGGGGCTGGCCACAGGGGGGGGCGGCCATCGCGCCCGCCGTGCGCGCCGCCAAGCGCGTGGCGCTGGTGGACCGCGCCGCGCCGCCCGCCTGGAGGGCGGCCAACGGGGAGGTGAGGGGGGGGTGACAGGGGGGGCGGCCATCGCGCCCGCCGTGCGCGCCGCCAAGCGCGTGGCGCTGGCGGACCGCGCCGCGCCGCCCGCCTGGAGGGCGGCCAACGGGGAGGTGAGGGGGGGTGACAGGGGGGGCGGCCATCGCGCCCGCCGTGCGCGCCGCCAAGCGCGTGGCGCTGGCGGACCGCGCCGCGCCGCCCGCCTGGAGGGCGGCCAACGGGGAGGTGAGGGGGGGTGACAGGGGGGGCGGCCATCGCGCCCGCCGTGCGCGCCGCCAAGCGCGTGGCGCTGGCGGACCGCGCCGCGCCGCCCGCCTGGAGGGCGGCCAACGGGGAGGTGAGGGGGGCTGGCCACAGGGGGGGGCGGCCATCGCGCCCGCCGTGCGCGCCGCCAAGCGCGTGGCGCTGGCGGACCGCGCCGCGCCGCCCGCCTGGAGGGCGGCCAACGGGGAGGTGAGGGGCTGGTGGCAGGGGGGCGGCCCACGCCGAGGGGAGTGCGGCCCACTGCGAGGGGAGTGCGGCCCACAGGGAGATGAAGTGAAAACCTATAATTAAAGTCACACTATGACTTTACTGTTATTGTTTAAATATGGTGTATACTATGTTGGTGGTCTATAAATAAATACATTAGACACGTGTCACACATATATTAATCATAAATCTATCATTATTTACAAGTGTACTTACAACCCTATCCACAGATAATAAAAGCAGCAAGTGGAGTGGAAGAGGCCCTGTCCCGTCAAAGCGCTCCACCACCGCCCGCCCTACCGGAATCCTTCTCATCACTGCGCGTGTCTTCAACGGGAGCTCCCCCTCGCCCCCCTCCACCAACAATGGGAGCGCCCCCGCGCCCCCCACCACCTGATACGGATGATGAGGGAGAGGATATCTTCAAACGCCAGCCTCACCCCAGTCAACCCATTTTGGTAAGTGACGTAAATTTATCATAAATCTATCAAACAGATTCAGCTGTAACATCCCACTGCTGGCCATAGGCATCTTTCTCCATGTTGGGAAAGGATTGAAGCTTAATCCACCACGCGGCTCCACTACGGATTGGCGGATATCCCTACTATGAGTAAAGATCACTATGAGGTGTATAATATGATAACAACCAGGACCGACAGCTTAACGTGCTCTAATAGGCAATCTTAATCGGTTAAAGTAAATTCTTATACTGATTCTCAGTGTCTTTCTTGAAATATCAAGATTATTTCTACAAGATTTAACTAGTGCTATCATATAATTTCTTATAATCGTTCAAATATTTATAAAAGATACATTGTTGTATTTTAACAGGAATAACAACCTTGAGATAAAATATAATTGGTAAATTAGTTTGGATTTTAAGTAGAAATTTCCACATACAAAAATCGAAGAGTTTTTCGAGTTAACTCTTTAAAAATCGACTATCATATAAGGCCGCCGGTTTGAAAAAAAAAACCAGGAGTAAAATCTATTGAACGAATGACCTCGTTACGCTTCTCGTTACGCCATCTATCGCGTCAGTTTTGAAGCCGTAACGACGTTTTATAATAATGCCATCTCGTCGTAACGTAACATCGATAGATGGCGTTATTTGATTCGTTTATTTACTATTTGATATGGTATTAATCTTTTTCTTAAACTAGTAAGTCTTTTTTGTGCCTAAAAGTCGCAAAGCTGTTAAACTTTCAAACGTATAATAAAATGTCATAAACCGTCCACCAACAGGTGGCAGCCCACAACCTCCACAAGGCGGTGCGCGAGTGGTCCTCGAAGGACAACGAGATCATCGCCGCCGCTAAACGTATGGCGATCCTCATGGCGAGGCTGTCAGACCTCGTACGGTCTGACTCTAAAGGTAAATTCCACTTTAATTATATCGACGCGTTGGCGCTGCGGTCACAGCCCTGTATGTTGCGATATCTTTAACGGGTTCGATCTCTGCACATGACAAACATTTCTACTAGGCGTTTGTGCTCGTACGTTGTGTGTGTGTTTCCGGACCCCCGACACAGGAGCAAAACTTTTATTTTTTTTTCTTCTTAATTACTTCTTGCACTGCTTGTCTCGCTATATGAAACACTCATGACTATGTATGTGTTGACTGGAAGAAATCTCTTTCAGAGATAAGTCCACCTTTGCCATTAACCTTATTATTATGTAATGTTTCTAAACATATTTTTGATGTCAGTAAAAGGTATATAAGTAAATCTTTTAGTTTTTGTAATAGATTATGTAAATTATTAAAAGAAATGATTATAATATTAATACATTCTATAAAAGTCCATAATATTATATCATTTGTATAATTACATATATCGTGTGTTATTTTTTTTTTAAATATAAGTTTTAACATTCGTAGGCTCTGAAGTGCCCTTGCCTTTTTTATTTACATTTTGATTTTCAAAGCGTTGAGGCGTATTAATTTCACCATTGCATGCTTCAAATTACAAACTAAAGCTTATTTTCTCCAATTCGACTGACCGTGAGAGATATATATACCTATATATACATATATATTTATGTAGGTTAATAATTAAGAATTATTTTAAGATTAAGAATTTTTTTTTTTTTCTACATGCTCTATGCATTACTATTTTATAATACATACGTGTGTTATTCAAGTGGCTATACTCATTGTCGTTGTCTGGGGGATTGACGCTGCATGCCGTAATACAAGTTTTCCTATAACGCCCGCAGAGGCCTCCTAAATATAATTACTGTGAAATATGCTTTGTAACTACATTTAAGTACAAATGTCAATCTTTACATTTGGAAAAAATAAATTATTATTATTATTATTATCTAGCTTACTGCGATAGGTACTTTGATCTACTTACGGTCATTTTTTAACCGACTTCAAAAAAGGAGGAGGTCACTTAATTTAACCGCTTGTATATATATGTATGTTTGATGCTAACTTCGTCGTTTATGAACGGATTTTGATAATTCTTTTTTTGTTGGAAAGGAGATATCCCAAGTATGTTACCATGATAAGGAAACCAGGATCTGATGATGGGATCCCAGAGAAATCGAGGGAAACCCTCGAAGATCATAGTGACGACTAGTGCGTTTGTTAATTTTTTTTTCGTCTACTTACGTTGTATTACTTATCGATGTAATTGAAGTAGTTTTGTTTCGTTTGGAAGCAAATTTATTAACAATTATCAATACTCTATCTCTGAATTTGCTTACTAAAGCTAGACTTTAGACGTTAGCTCCATTACAAACTGCGTCAAAACTTATGTACATACTATACACCCCATAGAGCTAAAATATATACAAAACTATATTTTTGTTACATGCTTTTGCTATATATTTGCCTTTGTGTCTATGAATGAATGAAAAACATCTGTCTGTTGAGACAAATTGACGGTAACAGATTTACAAAGATTGTTGAATCACTCTTACCTAAAAATCGGTAAAGTGGAGAAACTAGTGAACGGATAATAATATCCATGTCATCTATGAAGGCGGTTGTGTCTGTGTGTAATTTTAAATATCCAGATTTAAAATTAAAACAAAAAACAAATTGTATATATTTTGTGTTATTTTAAATATTTGACGACCGCTCTGGTATAATGGATACAAATATTTATTTCCGGTCTGGTTGCTAGTCCTTGTGGGTCTCCCCACCGTGCCTCGGAGAGCACGTCAAGCCGACAGTCCCAGTTGTTATCATGTGTACCTGATAGCGATCTTACTCATAGTAGGGAATAAATATATCCGCCAACCTGTATTGGAGCAGCGTGGTGTATTAAGCTACATGGGGAAAGAGGCCTATGCCCAGCAGTGGGATATTGGACTATATTTCTCGTCACAAGTACACACACATACAAACGCTTGTCACGGCTTGAAATATGTATATTAAAGGCTATATATAAATAGGCTTTGTAAATTATGCTATCACTGTTGTCTGTTTATCGCTTCTCGGATAGAGGTCGCTATGAATCTCAGCGGTGAGTTTGTATATAATGTAAATTTAGTGTACATAGTGGATTGTTCATGAAATACGTTCGCTAATAGTGGGGGGGAGGTCACAGCTAAGTAGTACTTTCAAGCAGTGTTGTGGTCCTGTTGGTGAATAAGGTGACCGGAGCTCCTGGGCGGGAATCGAGGGTAGGTCGGCAACACAGCCATGCTTCTGGTGTTGCAGCCGTCTTTAAGCTACGGTAATCGCTTACCATCAGGTGAGCCGTGCGCTTCTTTGCCGACCTAGTGACATAATAAAGGAAAGGCTGCTTGGTGTGCCTTATCATATACAAGATTTATTTTATGTACCTTAAGAGTAAAATTTAAAAAAAAATCAAATCACTAATCTTTATGCTGTTTTAATCACGAAATCATTAATGGGGCCAAGCTTTTGTGATGAAATATTGTTCAGGAACTGTGTCTTAGCGTGACAAAACGGTAAAATTAAACGTGACGTATTTTATGGACGGTCCCTAAGCGTAAATGTATATTTTTTGTTTATTTACAGTATGTAAAAATATTGTATTTAGATGTGTGAGCTTATTAAGTTTGATATTTGTAATTTAGTTGAAGCAATAAGCTTATTTTAAGTTCTGATGTATTATTAGTTTAAATTCTTGATTTTGGCACCGGACTTAATGTACTTTTTTCATTGATTTAATGTATTTTTACGCATAATTTAAAAAAAAAAATTTGCATTCTGCACTCCTTCTCTATATAAACTGTATGTGTGCGATATTTCATAATTCTCCATCCGCGCAATTTTCGTAAAAAGGGGTACAAAGTTTTTGCTTCACGTATTAATATATAGATTATGTATTATTTATAAATCTTTCGTTATGTTGGAGTTGACTTAAGAAATGATATCAGCGCATGATTTGAAAAAAATAAGAGTGAAATAGTGTATTTAACACTGACATGTGACGCTGCGTCTACTAGCGTCTTCGGTGCGACAAAGCCAGCCCTGCGGTCACCAACCCGCCTGCCCAGCGTGGTGACTATGGGCAAAACACATGAGTTCACGCCGTTTTTGACGCGAACTTTATTAGCTGTTTATTACTGCATCGATACAACTAACAAGCGTCGGTATATGATTCGATTCGATTTTAGACTTTGATTTTATTTATAATCTAATTAATTTAATAGGAAATTTTAATTCTTAAGTATTATTCTACCGGATTGTAAGGACTAAGTCCAGTTGCGTGTAGCTTGACACACAAGTTTTTTCTTATACAAAACACATTTGGCATATGTTTGCATGTACACATTCAATACAATGCATGCATGTATATTGATTGCAGGTATCAATAAGAGTACATTTTTTTTGCATAATTATATATATATGTTATATATACTATGTTCAGGTAGTAAACGTGAGCTGATAGCAACAGCTAAGGCGATCGCTGAAGCCTCAGAGGAAGTCACTCGTCTGGCCAAGAAATTGGCTCTCGAATGCACGGATAAGAGGATTCGTACCGTGAGTTACCTTTATAAGAAAATAAACATCAATATTTTCACTTTTGGGGCTCACCTGATGGTAAGCGATTACCGTAGCCTATAGCCGTCTGCAACACCAGAAGCATCGCAAGCGCGTTGCCGACCCAATCCCCAATCCCCCAGGAGCTCTGGTCACCTTACTCACCAACAGGAACACGACACTGCTTGAAAGCAGTATTATTTAGCTGTGGTCTTCTGTAAGGTGGTACCACCCCAGTCGGGATGCTCCAGATTTCGAGCAAGATTTCCTGCTGTACCTTCAGTTGAACACTTGTTTACGCCATAATTAGTGATAAGACTTTACTGATTTCGTTCATCGTTTTTTCAAGTTTTCTAATGCCTCGTAGAAGGTTCTCGCGAATTGAAAATTTGACAAAATTGCGCATGCACTAACATATCCAAACTGAATTACGAAATGTATACACAAGCATAACTTCCGTACCGCTGCTCCGGTTGGGACAATTCTTTTTTTGTGTTTTTTATTATCAGGACAAATCTTGTATAAAAAAATCGATTTGCACAATAGGTATGGCGTTAACTAATTCACCTGATCAGATAGATTTAAATATTTCTATTAGAAGATTTGTATGAAAACTAATCCACATATTTATGAAAAAAAAAAATTACAATACAAAGCAATCGTTCAGAAATATTGCACATACGATCATTTCAATAAGTTTATTATAAAATACCAATATATATAAAGATAGCTAGATATAAGTATAGTATTATAAGGAAATAATAAAAAAAAAAAACAGAAATTGTACCATACATTAGAATAAGAACCGGTCGGTGGACTCACGTCTCTTTTGGAGACATTAAAAACATAGTCTAACTTGAACAGCGATGTTGCTGGGTAACGCCTACCTTGAAATAAAAAAATAAATAAAAAAGAAATTGCATGTTTATATATGTATATAAAGAAAAAAATTCCCAGTACTCATATAATCTTGTATAAATTTTATATAGCCAATATTCAATGTCACAAATTATACTTTTAACAGAATCTGCTCCAAGTGTGCGAGAGGATCCCGACGATCGGAACTCAGCTCAAGATACTGTCAACCGTCAAAGCCACTATGTTAGGAGCTCAGGGTAAGCACATACATTTATATGTTTAACATTTGTTTTTCTATGGGATATACCATAAAACACCATATATTGTTTAATGTTCTCTTTTATATAGGACAGTATTCATTTCTTACTGATATGCTGCAGACAGTTATCTAACAAAAACAGTATTCGGAAGATAAAATTTTATAGTATTATTATTACTAAGTTAATTTTATTGTATGTCTTTCTGTTTCACTATGAACCCCCACTTCTCCCTCTTTCTTTCACTCTTTCTTTTATGTCCCCTCTCGTTCTTAATTTCTATTTCTAAAGTATCGTTTTCTGTCATAATAAATTATGTTTAACGACAATTTAAAGTTAACGAAACTTATATCTTACCCACTAGATGATCTGGCGAACTTTTCAAATATCAAAATAAAATATAGCCTATCTTTCAAGTTGGATCAAACTGCACACGGAGTGCAGATTTGATTAAAATCGATTAACTAATTTAGGAGTCCATCGCGAACAAACCACGTGACGCGTAATTTATATATATTAAGATTATCACATTGAATTATATTTATATCTCTCAGATATTTCTTCTGACCTGTAATAATTTTGAACTGTATTAGTTGATTTAAAACAGCCTTAAAATGCCTTTTTCTTCTATAGATTTGTATCATATATTGTATTTCTTTATTTAATCGTAGTTTTTAATTTTGATTACTTTAAAATATTAAATAAATTTTATTCTCCTAACGCCTTCATATCGCTTTACGCTTAACCAGTCGGCATGCCGGACTACAAAGGTAAGGCTTTGCATATAAAAAATATAAATAAAACTCCCACAAGTTGCTAATTTGAAACAAAAAGTGCCGTTAACAGAATATGTAATGGACTGTGTATGTATTTAAATTGTGCAATAAATTAATTTACAAATTTTATTATTGAAAGAATTATATCGTAAAATCGTTATTATGTACATTTTTTATTTTAAATAGCTACTAAGTTATTATGCATATTATATACAATGTACAAATATATCATAGTAAGTAATTATAATAAATAAATATCATATAACATACACACACGGTCGCCTGTTCCTACGGTAAGCAACTTAATGCTTGTGTTACAGGTAACAGCCGACTGTTATATGTATATGTATTCTGCTTATATGTATTCTGTCAATATAAAATAAACAATAATGTAAGAAGTAAACTATAAAATAATTTGAATTTATATCGGAAGTTTCTGCTTATAAATAAATAATTTGTTTAATTCGTTTGTTTAATAAATATATTTGTTTGAAATTAACAGAACTCAAATTAATTTTTGCCATTCACCTACATAACCTTAGCTTTACCTGGTGTCCTGAAACACAGGCTTCGAGCCTAGCTTAGGCACCAGTCTCCCACAATATTAGTGCTCATGTTATTATGTACCTATCTAATGTCCTGTTAGCAATATTGTGGTGAGAAAATAAATAAATCTTATTATTATTATTATAACCACCACTCATAACGATTTTTTTCTATAATTATAATTTTCTCTTTCATTCCTATCAAAATTTATATATATAGTTAGAAGATATACATATACTATGCTAGAATAAAATATCATTAACCAATTTATTTATTAACAATACCGTTGTGTAAATGTTCTTATAACTTGCAGGTAGCGAAGAGGATCAAGAAGCAACCGAGATGTTGGTTGGAAACGCGCAAAACTTGATGCAAAGTGTAAGCACATTGATTAAATCAGCAGTTGATTGCTATCATTGAATTTAATTAATTATAGTAATTTTTAACTGTCGATGTATATTGTTTCCATGCTCTATCTTTGAATTTACTTACTAAAGATATAATTTTGACGTAAACTCTATACAAATTGTGTCAAAATCAATCGGGAAGGAGGGTTCGGGGGGGGGGGGGGGGTCATCATGCCCAGTCACTACTCAAAAGGGGCATCCAATGGTCCGCAAAACAAAACATTGCTGGACATATTAAATTTTTTTTCGAATGGAGGGTGGCTTAAAAGGTATTGTGCCCCGGGCACGAGTTAAGCTCGCTACGTCATTGTATAGGGTACGCATAATGCTTAACAAAAAAAAAAAAAAATAGGCGATTTAGTATCTGTGGGTGTTCATAAAAAATAAAGTGATTAATAGGCTATAATTATAATTGAAACAGGTAAAGGAGACGGTGAAGGCCGCAGAGGGCGCCTCTATCAAGATTCGTACAGAGCAGGGCGCTTACAGACTTCGTTGGGTGAGGCGCTCGCCCTGGTACCAGATATAAACGGACAGACAGATTATATTTTCATCGTCACTATGAACTTTGGATTCTACGGGGAATTACCGCGATTGATAACATGGAGCTTGTTGAAAAAAATTAACTAATATAATTGATGGTGGTAAGTTCCGTAGGATCCAAAGTATAGACAGGCGTATGTCGTAAACATGACCCCTTATATAAATATATAAGAGCAATCTTTTATTGATATTAATTCTTTATCTTTCAATATCGAAATAGTAAGCAAAAACACTCTTAATATATGTATGTTTTTTCATATACTTTAAAGTAATACGTTTGAAGTAAAAATTCCTTAACTCACGCTTTACTTTGGGAGTAAGCTGGAGAATGTGTGACGAGAGCGTTACGAAAAATGTGGAGATCTAATTCAGATGGAACTAAAGAAGTCAAAATCAAAATTAAAATCAAAATCAAAAATAGCTTTATTCAAATAGGCTCCAAGAGCACTTTCGAATCCTCATTTTACAAATTAAAACTTTAAAAATCAATTATTATAAGTATTTGTAGAAGTAAAGCTACCACCGATTCGGAATGTAGATTCTGCAGAGAAGAATCGGCGAGAAACTCCGCAGTTACTCTTTTGAAAATAATATATAAACTGTGTTTTAGTACAAAATTAGAGACATGTTGTATGAAATACAGCGTCACTAAGTCCACACATCTTTATCAACTAACTAGTTTTACTTCAGTCGTGTGGTCTAATGCACACTCATTTGTCGGAGATTAGTCCTTAAAATAGATTTTCATATAAGGACCCCAGTATGAAAAAAACATGAGAAGTAAAATCTAGTGAACGAATGACCTCGTTACGTTTGTTATAACGCCATCTATCGCGTAAAGTCTAAACGCGTAACGATGTTTTCTAATAACGCCATCTCATTGTAACGTATCATCAATAGATGGCTTTATTTGATTTGTTTATTTACTATTTGATATAGTATTAATCTTTTTCTTAGACTAGTAAGCCTTTTTTGTGCCTATTTAGACAGTCGCTCTGAAGAAGTAAATTCCAGTCGTGCGTCGGTGTTGACAAACGCACTTCTTTTTTAAAATACCGTCCACCATATTTGATTTGAGATTATTGTACTTCTAATCATCATAATTTAGCTTATTACATTTCAAAAGTTATGAAATCTTCGAAATTTTATTTGGATACATATTGTCGACATGTTTATTTTGAGTACAATCATACAACATAATTTCATAATTCACAGCTTAAATACATCTGAAAAATTTATATATGGTGTCTAAATTATTATTTTTAAATTACAAAATAAATTTGCATTTAAAGCAGATAATAGGGTGAAGATGATGACCTTTTTAGTGCACAATATCACCTGTGGGATAAACTTATCATCATCCAAGTGATCAAGGTCAATGGTTCTTAACACATTGGACAAATTAGCGTTTGTCAAAATTAACTCTTAAAAACTAAAAAGAGAAAATAATGTTATTTCGATTGTGTATTTCTGAGCTTATTTTCTAAGACAGATGATACAATTATTAAAAGTAAGAAGTATTCAATGAATTTTTAATTAAAATTCAGAAGATAACTTCCAAATTAATCTGGAATTTAAAACGTTTTTCAACAAAATTTACCAGACGCTTCCACTTAAAATCGGAACGGAAGTCTTTCCAAACTACGTGAAATATTTTTTTATTATCTGTATTTAAAAAAAAAATGTGTATAAGAAATTAGTATACTTTCAAATATAATTGTGGGTGGAATTCTGGAAGAGTAGACTTGACTTATTCTGAAAATTATATCTTATTATTATATCCAGAATTATAAAACATTTTTAAAAGAAACATCACATAGTAATATAAATATAATATACATAATTACGAGAATTTAATTAATTTTAATATGCTAAATATATACTAATATTTTCATAATAATGCTTTAGTCTGAAAACGTGTGCCTGTTCTGAATTCTAGAACTTTACCCGATAATGATTATTTTGTAAATGATTAACACGGTTCAAC